>NC_133658.1:260965414-261592747 GCF_037893015.1 Macrotis lagotis | reverse complement strand
TAATCTTTGCTTATTTTGATTATACTTAAATTTATACACATTATCTCCCCAATTAAATGGAAGCTTCTTGAAGGGACAGATGATTTCATTTTTTGTCTTTGTTTTCTCAGTACCTGGCATGTTTTCTTATCACAGAATCATAGAATTAGAACTAAGCTATTCTTACATATGTGTATGTATATCTATACACATATACACACATGTATTTAAATTTTATTAACACCTTTATATATCTTTTCAGATAAACCCACATAGATACATACATCCCTAGAGATTCTTATTTTGTTAGGAAAGAAAAGATAAAGAACAGCTAAGCAAGCACCTCTGACAATATATGTGACACTCTGTACCCAGTCTTCCATTTCTCCAATGAATGGAGAGAGGTTTATTTCCTCATCTATTCCTCAGAGCCAAGATGGAATATAACAGTTATGATAGATCAACTTAATTCTATTCTTACCAAGAACTCCATTTTCCTGATTAAGAAACCAAAGTCCAGAGAGGTTAAACTAACTTGCCTAAAATATCATTGGTAGTTAATAACCCATTTGGGAATTCAAATCCAGGTCCTAGCTCTCTTTCCTTTGTACCCCACATTGCTTCTGTATTATTTGAGCCTGGTGAGTTTTCTCTCAATCCCAGAACTGTCTTGATCTACTTCTTTCCTTTTCGCTTCTGCTCTCCAATAAGTGAAAGAGAAGATCCCAGAAGAGGACACTCCCCTAGATCAAAACTTCCCAAACTTTTAAACTCTGCAATGTGCTGTGCTTATCTCTATTTTTGTACCTTGCTTCTTGCTGATCTTCTTGCCAGTAAACCTACCCAACTCCCACCTACCCCTTCCCTATCCTTTTCTAACTAAAGTCTGTTCATTGTTGAAAGCCCAGCTACACTTCCAAAGATGTCTGCTCCCCCAATCTTTTCCATTCCCTAAAAACTTTTAGTGCACTTAAAACCCTCATTTCTCATTTTGGCACTTAGTTTGTGCCTGTTCAAACGCCTGGTTTCAGGAAACAATCTTAGACTCCTTCAGGACTTTAACATGTGCCTACCTTATACAGAATAAAGGACTCACCTACCTGTGGAATGCAGGCACGGGTGTGCTGGAACCAGATTGAAACGTGATAGTTAAATTCTCAACATGGGCATTTTAGAAATTTGTCGCATATGCTACAAATAAGAATTTAATTTATTGGGTTTTTTGTTGTTGCTGTTTTCCAGATAACCAGTTTGTGCAATATTTACCAGCCCATTCCTGAATGGAGGAATAAAGCACAAGTTCTTTAGGAACTACCAAATTCAATTCCATTCCTTTTACACACCCATATTTGTGTTATAGTTAGTCAGCACTTTTATATAGTCAGCACTTTTTATATAGAAGGATCGTTATTTAGAACTGGAAGGGAGGGGACATGTGAGAAAATTGAAGGCCAGAGAGGTTAAGTGATTTTTCATGGTCACACAGATAGTAGGTGACAATGCTGGAATTGGAACAGGTCTTCTGACTAAATCCAGTTATTTTTCAGTATGTGAGCATAAGGCAGGTGGGAAAAAAAAAAGACAAGCACCTTGAATTTATTTCTTTAGTGATTCTTTAATAAATTTATTTAATTATATTTATGGTGTACAGAGAACTGGTTTTAGCCTGAAGGAGATATAAAGTCTAGATAGATCCCTGCCCTCATGATGCTTAATTAGAGGTTAAGACACTATCATGGTTAGCTTGTTAATAATAATATAATGAAGATAATGAAGATAGAGAATATTTATATGGCAATAAATTATTTTCAGTTATTATCTCATTTGATCCTCACAATAACCTAGGAAGATAGATGCTATCATTATCCCTATTTTACAAAAGAGGAAATTGAGACAAAATGACTTGCCCAAGGTCACAAAATTCATAAGTATCTGAGGCCTGATTTGTACTTTGGCTTTCCTGACTCTTGGCCAGGAACTTTTAGGTAAACTTGGAACTAGAAATTCTTATATTTTGGGTAATTTAGTTGGAGGTAGGGAAAGGAGTTGTTTAAGATGGGGAGTGTAACACAAAGAATGGTCCTCCTTAGGTTCAGCAAGGTGTTAAAAAAAAGTTGACTTATGGGACAGCTAGGTGGCACAGTCAATAGAGTACCAACCCTGGGAGTTAGGAGTACCTGAGTTCAAATCCTGCCTCAAATATTGGAAACTTACTAGCTGTGGGACCTTGGGCAAGTCACTTAACCTTATTACCTTGTCAAAAAAAAAACCCTCCAAAGATAAAGATGACTTTTCCTCCAGTTGGTATGATCTATGCTTCCATGGTGGAACCAATAGCCCCTCATTTCTTTCTTGGAAAAAAGTATCATGGAAATGGATATGGTGAGGAAGATCAGCTTTTAAAAGAGGATTTGGCATGGTAATCATTGGAAAATAGGTTTTGTAGTATACAGTATGGAGTAGATTGTTGATTTGTTTCTCCAAACAGATCTTTGATACTTTCCAGTTGATGGTGTTAGAGGTTGGGGACTTGTTATATTGTTCACCTTTGATTTTGACATCATGCAGCAATATCTTGACTTGTGTATGAATTGGATTTAAGTGAGGCAGAGTTGCACAAAATCTTCAGCTTTACTTTCTCCTACAGAGTCATTGAAGTCCAATGGCAAGATATAAGTCAGGATGACTGGCAGTTGTCCAGGATTCAGTCCAGGATGATAGCACTAGCTTCAGTTGCCTTTATTGCCATTAGAACAAATTGTTCTCGTCCATTCATTCTGCGGGGGGTGGGGGGGGTGGGGGGGGGTGGAAGCATACCTTTGGTGTCTACCTGGCCCTCAACTCTCTCTCTCATGACTCTAAGAAACTGTAGCATGTGCACTGGTCACTCTGTAGTAAGTCATCTCTACAGATGGGCTAAACCAGAATGAGGCCTATAAACAAACCTCAAACCTGTCAGTGAGTTAGGGGGATATCTACTCCAAGTGTTCAAAGACTCCCACCTCTTTGGGGACTTAATCTCAGCATGAAAGATTTTGCCTCTCCCTCTTACACTCTGTGCTTTTTTTTGCCAATCCTTTAATTGCCCTGGCCCTCTCAAACGCATTAAAAAAAATGTACTCACTTCCCTTCATTTAAAGGCCAGAGAAAACTGAAAGGGGGGGGGGAAGCTAAAAAACTCCCTAGTCCCCAAACTCTCATTGATTCACAGATGAGTCAACAAATCTGGCCCTTACTTTCATGGTTTGTAATAAGAGAATGTTTAACACCATTTTGGCAAGATGTTCATTGTTTAAAAGACATAGCTCTGCTCCCCAAGTTGTCATTGTTCTATGGTCCAAATGGGCTTGTCCAGAGATCTCACATTTTCCCATTTTCCTGTAAAAGTTTCCAACAAAGTCATCACCCAAGTGGAACTCCTGTGTTTTGGCAAAAGATACTTTCCCCATAGAAAACTACAGCATGTCCATTGATATTTTTCAGAACTTTATTGAATTACCACTTTAGTATGACAAGCACTTGTTACATACCTACTATATATAAGAATGTTTTGCAAGGTACTAGGGGTTGGGGGTGTGGTGAGGTGGGTAGTGATGCAGAGTTTCAGCACACATGGAGCTTTTAATCTACTGGAAGATATGCCATGAAAACACATTGCTATCTGACAACCTACGGGGGAAAGAAGCAGTCACCAATAGGCTGTGTGATGTGGTGAGTAGAGTACTAGACTGGGAGTTAGAAAGAACTAAGTTCAAATCCCATCACAAGATATTTGCTGTGTGACACCAGACAAGTCATTCATCTTTTCTTCATCTATGAAATGAGGGTGGATGTGATGACTTCTTATTATTAAAGATTTTATTTGAGTTTTACAATTTTTCCCCCAATCTTATTCCCTTCCACCCCCACAGAAAGCAATTTGTCAGTCTTTACTTTGTTTCCATGTTGTATATTAATCCTAATTGAGTGTGATGAGAGAAAAATCATATCCTTAAGGAAGAAGCAAAAAGTATAAGAGATAACAAGATCAGACAATAAGATATCTGTTTTTTCCCCCTAAATTAAAAGGAATAGTCCTTGAACTTTGTTTAAACTCCACAGTACTTTATCTGGATACAGATGGTATTCTCCATTGCAGACAGTCCAAAATTGTCCCTGATTGTTGCACTGATGGAATGAGCGAGTCCATCAAGGTTGATCATCACTCCCATGTTGCTGATGGGGTGTACAATATTTTTCTGGTTCTGCTCATTTCACTCAGCATCAGTTCATGCAAATCCCTCCAGGCTTCCCTGAATTCCCATCCCTCCAGTTTTCTAATAGAACAATAGTGTTCCATAACATACATATACCACAAGTTGCTAAGCCATTCCCCAATTGTATGAATATTTTTGTACAAGTGATGTTTTTACCCTTTTTTATCATCTCTTCAGGGTATAGACACAGTAGTGGTATTGCTGGATCAAAGATGGTATGCTCAAGATGCGATGACTTCTAAGATCTATTTCCTTTTCCTCTAAATCTATGATCTTTCTTCTCCAATAGATTATCTTATCATTAATACTCCATGAGTTATCTTCAGTCTCTCCCTTTCTACTTGCTACTTCCCTATTTACTGCCCACAGTCATGCTCATGTCTCATCCTTCTTCAAAAACTTGATCAATCAATCCCCATTAGCTTTCAGCCCACATCTCTCTCCTCCCTTTTGTGACTGAACTCCTTGAGAAGGCTGCCTACAAGGTTTCTCAACTTCCTGTCCCCTTACTTCTTCTTAACTCTGCAATCTGGCTTCTAACCTTATCATTCAACCAAAACAGCTCTTTCCAAAATCACCAATGGTCTGGTCTTTTCTCAGTCCTCATACATCTTGACCTCCACTCTTCTCCTTGATGCTCTCTTCTCTTTTGGTTTTCCTGATTCTCCCCCAACCCCTCTGACTACTTTTCAGTCTCCTTTTGCTGGATCTTCATTGAGATTATACCTACTAACTATGAGTTACTTCTCCAGAGTTCTATTCTGGGCCCTCTCTCTCTTTCTTCCTCTATACTATTTCACTTGATGATCTCATCAACTTCCATGAATTTAATTATTTTCTCTAAACTATTCTCAAATCTACTTATCCAACTCTAATCTCTTGCCTAACCTCCAAATTTGGAAATCCCATTTCCAACTGCCTTGAACTGGCCATGGATATCTTAAACTTACAGGTCCAAAAATAAACTAATCATTCCCTCTTTTCCCCAGACTCTCTCCTCTTAACTTCTCAGTTATTGTTGAGGGTACCCATTCTTGCAGTCATTCAAGCTTGCAGTCCATGCATCATCCTCAATTCCTGACTCTCACCACCCCTTGCCTCCCCAGATCCAATCTGTTGCTAAGATCTGTTGAATTTACCTTTATAACCTTGCTTGCATGTGACCCCTTCTCTCCTCTGATGCTGCTACCACCCTAGTACAATTCCTTATTACCTAACTCTTGTACTATTTCAAAGGTATATGCTGTTGCTTTCCCTGTCACAAGTCTTTCCTCAGTCCATTCTCCACTTAACTATCAGAATGATCTTCCTGAAGGGAAGATCTGACCAGATTGCTCCTCTCCATCCTCATTCAATAAACTCCAGTGGTTTCCTATCATCTTCAGGATCAAATATAAAAATAATGCTTTGATATTCAAAGCAATTTATAACCTGCCCTCTCCACCCTCTCCTACTTTTTCCAGTCTTTTTACACTACACTCCAACCCTCACCCCAAGCTGTTCCCCTTCTCCCCTCCACTGATCTTTGCTGTTGTTCAACAAGAAATTCTATCTCCCAACTCTAAGCATTTTCACTGGCTGTCTATGCTGCCTGGAATGGTCTCTCTTTATTTCTACTTTTTCATTCCCTGTTTTCCTTCAATATTGTCTAGAATCCCATCTTCCACAAGAAACCTTTCCTGGTCCCTCTTAGTTCTAGTGCCTTCCCTTTATTGATCACTTCTAGTTTGTAGAATATAGCATGTTTGTACATAGTTGTTTGCAGGTTTTCTCTTCCATTAGATTATGAGCACAGGGATTGTTTTCTGGATTTCTTTGTATTTCTAGCATGTAACATCATTCCTGTCTTGTAGTAAGCACTTAATAAATGTTTATTGATTGACTGACTAATCTTGAGAATTATGAGGGATGTGAAGGGAGACAGACCAGAGAAGGTTTCATGGAAGAGAGTTCATCTGAATTGAGTCTTAAAGGATAGATTGGAATTCAGTAGATGAGAACAGGAAGGAGATTGTAAGAAAAAATATGAACATAGGTTATAGAGGTGGAAAATACAGGGTGTGTACAGTAGACAAGGAGTAATTCAGTTTGTATAGACCATAGAGTACCTATTTGGGGAAATCGCATGAAATAAGGTTAAAAACGTAGGATGATACCAGATCATTGAATGCCAGAATGAGGAGCCACTATAAGACCTTGGCACTGAAGTGATATAATAAGCTTGGTGCCAAAGGTAAACTAATTTGGTCAAAAAAAGGAGAGCAATAATTTCTCCTACAACAGTTAATTATTTGAGCTGCTGGATGATCACTCACTTCCCTTCCCTTCTCAAAAATGTCATTTAAATAAAATCAGAAATAAAAATTCATGCTTAGAGAAACTTGAATTGATTCAAGCACATGAAAATGACCATTATTATTCTTAATTGCCCCATATATAACAAAAGGTGGGAAGGAAAAGTAAGGATTAAACATCATAGAATGACCATTTAGATGTTTTAAGTCAAATCCCATAGAGAGGACTTACTAAAACGTTTTTAGGATTTTGTATCTTTATGCTTCTAGACATCATTTAGTTTCATTTTACCTTTCCTCTTAATTCCAGAATAAAGCTTTTTTCATCCTGAAAGACTGACAATTAAAAGTTTTTTCCTGAGAGATTAGGGGGAAGAAATTCAAAGTATCTTGAGTGTCTGGTTAAAACTGGCATCAGCTGGAAACATAAGGAAAAGACCCCAATGAAAAACAGCTTTGGCAATACAACTGGTAGAAATTTCACTCAGACACTCAGCCTGTGTAGTAATATTGACTGTATGAATCTCAGAGCACTTTAATGTTTTTTTTCCCTAGTGGACTTAGCTGACAAAGAAATTGTGGTTATATCCATATTTACTATAAGTAAAGAGAACTTAGGAGGAGGCACAAAATGACATTGGTAGAATAGTTAGTAGTGAGACTGGACTTCAAGTCCTTATTTTATTAGCAGAGGCTGTTATACTTCATTTGTTTATTTACAGTGTCTATTAGAGTGGCTTCAGAGGTAGCTTGGAAGGAATCACTGGTTTTGAAGACTGGCTCTAAACCCCAGCTCTGATATTTCCTAGACTCCCTAGGCTGTGTGACCATGGGCAAACCCCTTCACTGCTCTGATCCTAGTTCCTTTCTGCATAATGGAAATGGTAATGCTTCCAATATATAAGCTTGATAATTTTGTAAGGGAGGAGCTATAGAAAGAGCTATATACAGTAAGTGGTTAATTGTTGTGTGACCTTTATTCACCAAGAGATGTTTCTGGCAAAGTGTTTTCTTGGATATCTGTTTCTATGTTGACTTCTCTTCCCTTTCATTATCTAATGAGGTAATATTTGTAAAACTAGGTTTATCAGTGCAAGGTGAATCATAAATACTTAATAAATATATAATCCATTCCTTTCAACATCTTATCTTCTTTTGTTATGGTGAAGAAAAAAAAAGACCCTGAAACTTTCATTTAAAAGCCAATTACTGATTATTTGACGTTTCATTTTAGAGAATTTTCTTTCCCTATTTCCTTTTACACTCCCTTATAGACCCTTTCTTTGGCATGGTTGTACCTTTCTTGTTCAGTGATCAAACTGTTACTGTATCACTGCTCCTCCAGGTGACTCATAGCCCTGTCTTCTTTTTCTTCTAGGGATTCAGATTTGTTTCTGCTTGACAGTCGAACTATCTGGGCTACGGAGGAGGGTTGGCTGGTATTTGACATTACCGCCACAAGTAATCACTGGGTGGTGAACCCACAGCACAACCTCGGCCTGCAGCTGTCAGTGGAGAGTCTAGATGGTGAGTTCCAAGACAGTATTGTCAGCAGCAAGAGCCCAAGTGTGTGTCGAACAGCTCGAGCCTGGACTAGTTTTAGCACAGCCAATAATCATGTACTTAAGAGGGATCTTTTGAATATTTTATGCTTGAATTTCATTAAGGGGCAAGATTTTTTTCCCCCCAAATAGCTTCAGCATTTTGAATAGGAATAGAAAGCAGCTTTTCCTCTTTTTTCTAGACTAATTAAAAGAATAGAGATTTAAATGATCACTTATTTATGCAAGAAGAGCCTTGCATTTGACCTTCTATTTTTAAAACTTGGATAGAGAATCATTGGAGTTTTTCGAAAAAGTAGAGGGATAAGGAAGGGAGTCATAGGAGTGGAATCAGAGGATGGAGGAGAGGACTAGGGAAAGGCTGTTGGAAGAATATTGAGAAGGCACATGCCCATCAATCCATCTATTTCTCATAATATGACAGTCTTAGCTAAAGGCATTCCATTTTCAGGGGTTCTCAACCTGGGGTCTATAAACTTCTTTAGAAATGTTTTTTAAAACCATATTTCAACATCATTGATTTCCTCTGTAATAGTACAGATTTTATTTTATGCACTTAAAAAAACATTATTCTGAGAAGGGGTCCATGGGCCTCATTAGGAGAGAAGAAACTTGGCACAAAATAGGTTTAAACCCCCTGATTTTTAGTTAGTTATTTATTTGTTTAAATAACCCTGATTTTTAAAGGGACAAAAACGATCAAGTATTTGCCAAAATACAAATACTGTCCAAAGCAACCTAAAATCTCTCTCACAAGAATTTATTGACTTTTTGCTCCCAGTCCCACCACTAATCTAACAGAATGAACAGTCTTCTTTAGCATTCATCTTCTCTCTCCCAGCCTTCTCTTCCACCCCCATCCCCCAAATAAAAGTATTAGTATTTGGTCTTAAGGAATCAATGTTCTCTCCACCTCCTTTGGAAAAATTAAGGAGAGAAAGCCTTCTAGTGGAATCCCTGTAAACACTTTGCCATGAGCTGATGAGGCAAGCCAGTTGTGAGTGGGATGTAGGTGGGGCTGGTTGCATCAGTTACTCCTCCCAAGAAAATGTATTTCTAATTAAGCTGGGATGGTTCCCAGGTTTGCTTGTGAATATGTATGTTTTCTCCCTTTCTGTTCTGAGTTGCTATAGGGTTTGATACTGTGGTGCTACTCAGCAGCAGTTTTCCAAGATGATGGTGGAGAGGGCAATAAAGGAGACTGGGGTGAGGGGGGGGTGGGGTGGAAGGATTTGGAAGCAGGCCATACTCTGCTGCCAGATACAACTTCTGAGCAGCTTTTCAAGTTCACGACTTTTTACCACTTATACCCCTTCCATTTGGGAACCCAGTGAAAGGGTAACATAGCCTCTGGAATCTACATATAAGGGGCAATTGAGGGGAATTTACCTGGGAATGGGAAGAATAGAAATGTTGAATTTGGTTCTTAGATCTGCAGCTGCTTATTGTTGCCAAATGTTTTTGGATTTTTGGATAGTATTTTGAATATTCTACTTTTCTCCTCTATCAAGTCTCAAGTCTGAAGGAAGGCTGTGTGTGGTTTGGAAAGTACCTGTTTTTCCATAAGTGTAAAATCATCCATCCCAGGCATATATTGGACAGAAGGGAACCCCAGCTAGGTTCTGAGATTTATCTCCAACAAACCATTGTGAGTAAGTTCTCCTAGCAGAAGAAGATCAAGAAAAATCCTTGTGTGGAGAAAACAGTAGCATTTCAAATAAAAAGAAAACCCCAAACCAAACAAACCCATCCACAACAAAAAACAAAAACAAAAACAAAAACAGTTCTTGTCCTTCTGAATATAAACTATAGGTGGTTGTCTTTGACTCTTGGGAAATGAATCTGAAGAATGACAGGTTATCATTCAATTATCAAACAACTCAGTTGGGAGGAAAACCACCCACCTTGTCATCTGAGGCATATTCTGTTGGATGATGTCTCCTCTCCTGCTACATTTCTGGAAGAGGACATACCACAGGGGCTTACTCATCAGAAGCTTCCTGAATGCCCCGCTGAGATCTCTTCACTGTGGTCATGTATAATCCCCTTTTAGGCTGGGAGTTGGACCCATAGGAAGAAATAAGTTCCTTGCCTGGTCCAGATTAGCTCTTAGGTTTCATCAGTTCAAGTGATTTGAGAGAGATAAACCCACATACTTTCCTTATCAGAGGGCTCACTCCTTTGATGCCCTAGAGTTCGGCTTTAGGCCCTTTGAATTCCTGTACAGAGACCTGGCTCAATTCAGCTCCTGTTTTGGCCAATTAGCAGAGCCAGGGCAGAGCTGGTTAGACTAGAGAGAGGCAATTCACTCAGATTCTAGAGGTTTTGTTCTCTGCCAAGCCACCAAAGGTGAGGGTGAGGATGAATAAAGAAATGGCTCATCAGTCTTGTATCTTCTAGAAAATCTGACTTTTTTTTAATTAAAAAAAAAGATTTGACAAGAGACTGGTAGGCCTAGTGCCTGCCTGAATTAGGCCATTTGCAACTTCTCAAACTGACAGGCTTTGGGGTTTTTCTGCCTTCTCCTGTGGGCTGGGCAAAGAGCCTGAATGAGATGCCACCCAACAGGACCTGATCCAAATGGCTGTTGCTCCTTTCTGGGCTTTTGCCATTCTGGGTGGATCCTTGCCCTACTCTCTGGCTAAAATCACAGCATACACCAGCTGTGTGAAGGTACAGGTTTGGTTGGCCTTGAGAAACCCTGATCCCACAGCTTACATTGGAAATCAGAAAGGAGAGAGAGAGAGAGAGAGAGAGAGAGAGAGAGAGAGAGAGAGAGAGAATGGATGTATCTTTTATTCAAATTTTTGATGCTCTTGGAAACCTTGATTTATTTGAAAATAGAAAGATGAGAGAATTAGAGTTGACTTGGCTTAAAGCATTCAGCTCTTTTTTTGTGAAAGGAGAAAAAAGTCATTTTTATTGATATCCAGAGACATCACCTACTTTTCCCAAAACTGGATCTGGAGTCAGAGAACCTAAGTCCCAATGTCATTCTGATACATATGACCTGTGTAAAAGGTCATTTGACCTCCCTTGGCCTCTGTTTTATCTGGAAAAATGGGAAATTAGACAAGATGGTCTCTGAGATCCCTTTCAACTCCACATCTGTCCACAGGCCCATCTATTTGGGAAGGTGGGAATAGGACATAAATTTCCTGATTGCCAGTCTGCCTGCCCATTTCCATAATGAACAAAGTTATCTCTTCCATGAACTGTGAAATTATAAAGTCTGAATGACCAATATGTATTAGAATGAAAACACAGTCCATGTGTTATATGTCCAGAGGAAGTGTTTGGTTGGAATACTGTATCATCTCCTGAGCAATGCTATTATTAAAGATGGAATGAGCTTCCTTTTGGAAGAGAATGCAGCTATAGTAAACTAGTTCTCCCTTCTCCCTCAGAAATTAGAATAATGAATGAACAGATCATTATATCAACCAATAAGTATTAAGCATTTATTCATTATGCAGTAATTAGTCACAGTTACAAGCATTAATGACTAAGTATTTAATAAAAACAGTATATTCTTATTCTTGGGCCAATGATATTTTTTTCTTCTTGAGTAATAGATTACTTTGGCTAGATACACAGAGCAACCATATGGCAGCAGTCTTGGATATAGGCATAAAATTAATTCAAATTACTGTTTCTTGTGTTCGAGAAAAGAGGTTCATGGCTAGGTTGGTATGAAAATCTGGAAATCTTTTAGCATAGGGCTTATGGATAATATTCCTTTCCCTGTGGTGCTAGGAATACTTACACCTGAAAATTTCCTGGGGATTTATAACCACCAGTTCTTACATTCAAATCACTAGCAATGAGATAACTGTGGGCAGCCTTGCCTAACCAAAATGGCAAGAAAGGAGCAGGAAATCTGTGTGTCTGTCCTAGAACCAAGGGAAGATACAAGAGAAGAAGAAGGAGAAAACTGATCTTTAATTTAAATCTAGCACAAATCAACCAATCAGTATATAGAATACATCCTTCCTTCATCCTTGTTTAATTCTCTGGACAGATCTTGTAATGTGGTGGGGAAAGTGCTGGGTTTAGAATGAGAAGACATAGTTTAAAATCCTAACTGTTACTACTTATTCCCTAATGTGACAACGAATTACTTAACATCTAAGGGTTCTAGCTTTCCATTTGTAAAATGTCAGGGTAGGTAGGATTAGATAACAACTAAGATTTCTTTCAATTCCAAATTTATGGTCCTATGATCTAGGAGTTTCTTAGATATAATAGGGGCATTTCCAGAAAACTACCAAGAAGCTAATTTCTACTCCACCAAAACAATACAATAACAATAACAGATGAACAAACAAAACCGCAACAGTTCTGGAATACAGCTTTCCTAGAATGTGAGCATCTAGACAATAAGATTCCTTTTAACTTTCTGAGACTAAGAATAAGGGCAGGGCTCGAATCATTTTCATCTGTGAGGAAGCTGGATACTGATAAACAGTCATGCTATGTCTTGAGACAATGAAGTCAGTTTGGATTTTTGGAACAAAGTTCTTGATTCAAATTAAAACCTTTTAAAATTTATTGAAAGCAATCTCTTATTCCTAAAAACAGATTAGTTATAGATATTTGTCTTGGATAATGGGAGTGGAAATTGCATTAAATTTGCAGGTAGAAGCCTGGAATTTGAATTCTACTTCTTCTATTTGATACCTGTATGACCTTGAATGACTCACTTCCTCTCTGTGGTCCTACTGGTTTCTTCATCTGTAAAATGAGGAGGTTGGACAATATAACCTCTAAGGTTCCGTTACTTCTAAATCCCTATGGTCTGGAGTTATTTTTTTGACCTAGAGTTGAAGAGAATCATAGAATGGAGTCTTTATATATATATTGACTTTCATTTACCAAACTTTTAAGCACTTAGTAGGTAGCCCCTTTATATAGTCAGAATTTCACTTTGCATTTTTCTGATTTTAATCTCACTCTAATGCTAACCTAGACTTTCACTCTCTGACAAAGAATCAGAAGACTGAAAGGAGTTACCTAGCTCCCAAAATAATTAGAATGGTATGAATAGCTGCCCTAAGTAAATCTCTTAGAAGACTTGAGATCAGACCTAGACTATGACTGGACTGACAACTATATTAGAGAGACAGACTATATAAATTAAAGGGCTACCTTATTAAGTGCTTAAATGTTTTGTAAATGAATTATAGTCCAACTTTCTCATTTTATAGATAGCTAAACTAGTAAGACCATAGAGAGGAAGTGAGTCACTCAAGGTCATACAGGCAGACAGACAAACAGAGAGGGAGGCTGACTGAACAGAGATTTCAGGTGGGGATTGCTTTGCTTATGACACTAGAATAGATTATCCTCCCCCTGATTCTTGTGTCTGGAATTTAGGACTACAATGTGGGTGCTCCCTGGGAGAGGCTGCTTTCACAGAATGTACAGGAAATTCCCCCAGAAACATGGCATAATTAATGAGTTTGCTGTACTCTGAGTCTTAGGACAGTTCTTCATGATGTCAGAGATTTCTTAGGGAATGTTGGTAATAATCTTTAGCCTCTAAATTTCATCTTTCCTCACAATATGACTGTGATATTGCTGTGGAAGAATGAATACTAGTTCCTCCTCTGCTTTCATTTCCTTCAGGAGAGGAAAGGGATAAGAGGTAACCTGAGGTGGGAGTGATAGATAGGAAGCCAGCTGTTTAAGTCTTGGTACTATGTTCTATTATCTTTTTATTTCATGTAGCAAATGTATTTGAAACTCTGAATGCATTTTCTTTTGGGTTATGTGAAGTGAGGAAGATGATGAGAGTCTTAGTAGGAAATTAGGAATCAGGTATGTGCACCAAGTCACAGTTGGATATTTTCCTCCAGTGAACTGTGGGTAGGGGACTATTGGACCAAAATTATTATTTTATTGTATACAAATGTTTATTTCATATTTTGAAACTCTTTTACCTAGAGAAGAGGTTCTTAACCTTTTTATGTTGCCATGAACTCCTCTGCTATTTTGGATGTAGCCTATGGGCCCCTACTCAGAATATTATTTTTAAATGCATGAAAAAAAATACATTAGATTACAAGGGCAGATGTCTTTTTCAAAATTAAAAACTACTACAATAAGAAGTTCATGGACTCCGAGCCTAGAAGAATCTGGGTCAAGCTAGGGACACTTTTCTGTAGCCACAACATCTATTCTTAACTGGGAGACAAAGGACCCCTACCTAAAAGTTGGAACCTAATCTGCTGCCTATTTTTGCAAGGGTGAACCAAAACCTTCATTCCATGTTATTTCTTGGGAGTCTGTTGTTATTGTTGTTTTTTTTTTAAAAAAGGAATGGAGAAACAACTTGAAGTAAGATAACTCATCTGAGAGAACAGTTCTTTTCAACTCACATTCTTCAGTTCCTTTTATCTTCCAAATTGGTCTCTTGGTCTCTTTCTTAGTTGGCAGCCTCTCGGTCAGTGTTGATTCCTGTCAAAAATCTCATTGGCAGCTAACTATAGCTATGCTCTCCACACCCCTGTCTGCCACATTTATTGTACAAAATCCTCTGCAGATCAAACATTTGATCTGCTTCTGGAAGGTTATTTCCAGTAAAGAGTCTAGTATGTATCTTCTTTGCTCTGAGATAGCATTAAGTCTGCTCCCTCATAATCACCCCAGCTTGGAATTCAAAAATAGGAATTAAGGCACTTAAAGAAGAATTTGTTATTCTTAAGTTTGGTTAAGCTGAAACAACTGAGTAGAGAAACAGTGGAGTGATTCATTAGCTAGAGGCATTCTCCCAAACTAAACCCAGTAATAGGCTCCACTGACAGTACCTATGAGCAGCAGCTGACTGCTCAAGTCTCCTTAGTCCATTATTATTGCTTCATATCCTGTTTGTCTCCCTTGTTTTAACAAGGAAGAAAATGAAATGGATCTTAAAGATAGAGACAGTGCCTGGTGATCCAAGAACTCAATTACATAGGTGACAAGAAATTTGATTGCTGAACTAGTGATAGGGAAATTGTCTTTAAAATGAAAATACTTTCTGGTTTGACATTTAGTCCATGCTTGAGTGAAGAAATTGATATAAATGATTGTAATGAATAATCTCTACTATTATATTCATGAGGAATATCCTTGTAGGCAGGAGGGTTGTTTCAGGTACTGCCCATATGGAATGAGAAAAGCCACCCTCCTTCAGTTGAACCCATCATCCTCTTTTTTTTTTGCAAGGCAATGGGGTTAAGTGGCTTGCCCAAGGCCACACAGCTAGGTAATTATTAAGTGTCTGAGACCGGATTTGAGCCCAGGGACTCCTGACTCCAGGGCCTGTGCTTTATCCACTATGCTCCCTAGCCACCCCCATCATCCTCTTTTCTAAGGAACTTTATCGTGCCTTAGTACCTACTAATGAGTACCTTCTTCTTAGCATCTCCCTTTAGTCTTCTTATAGACTGCATCCTGTTTTCAAAAATGCCATTCATATATTCTCTGAGAGAGATGACCACTGTGTTGTGTGCTTGCCTTTCAATATTCACACAACAATATGTATATTTTGCTTTGGGTGCTTAGAAAAAGTTAATAATAATAATAATAATAATAATAGCTAATTGCTAGCATTTAGACAATGCTTTTTGTTTTAGAAAGAGCTTTACATATGACATTTGATTTGATACTAAAAAAAAAATCCTGGGAATTTGGTGTTGTTACTTTACAGATAGAAAACTGAGCCTCAGAGAAGTTAAATGAATTATCAAGGATCAGACCACTAATGAGGTATTTAAGGCAGGCTTTGCATTCAGGTCTTCCTGACTTCAAGTTTAGTTCTCTGTGCATTGTGTCCAAATCTTATCATTCTGTCTACCTAAAGTAATAAATAGCATGTGCTTTTCTTAGTTTACCATCAGATTGAAGTTGGTTCTGAATAATATTATCATTTATAAATTATAGCCCTCACAGTGCTTCTCACAGTTCCATTGAATGCATTAGGAATTAAAGAAAAGAGATCCAGGAAGCCAACCTGCCTTGTGATTTGTTACAATTTGTTCACTAGAAGAAAAGAGGGTAAGAGCTTTGGCAATATTAACACTGATTCAAATTGTATAGGAGGCAATGGGTTAGTAATATACATTAAAAATCCATCTTACCATGTCAGGTGTGGCTTCTCCAACTGTTTTTTTTAGTCCTCTAGTGACTTTTTTCCTCCAATAACTTCTGTCTGAAAATATGTCCCTTCCCCCTAGATGGACCTGGTCAACAATGATTTCTTATCTTGGTTGGCAATGTTTGACCCAAAGAGAAAGACCTAATGGCCAAAAGTATAGTTCACATTTGAAGGGGCCCCTCCAGGATTAGGTGTTTTCAATCAGCTGAGAATGATGTATGAGTTATGATTTTTATCTTTATCTCTGCCTCAGAAGTTGTGATATCTCCATCAACTTCAAATGTGATGGGGAAGGAACTGAGCCCTCATTGGCTTACCATTCCCCCATAACCTAAGAGGCATAGGTTTTTTCCAGACTTGAGGACTATTTTTGACAGCTATACAATAACAAAACTACCTCCAGATCAGACCTGTAGATGGAAACTGTTTGCAAATTTCAAATTTAATATATCTGGAACAGTGTCAAGGTTTCATGCAAGGCATTTTTATTTTGACTTAATAACCTTCCAGGGGGAATTTACAGTTCCTAGGGGCTACATTTTATGGTTTCTTTTATAGAATCACTTCAAATTATAGGTTGGTGAACTTAAAGAAACCCCTCTAAAGAATGCAGAAAAATCTAATGTTGAGTGGATTTAAGGTAAAATAATTATGGATGGGGGAGTTTTATTTTAAACACAGGTTTTTAAAGAAGTCTCTTGTGCTGATCTGTTATTTTAGGGGATGGGATTTGTCCAGTTTCTAAATCTGATGTATTAGATTCCAGGTGAAGTTAATTACATACCATACACACATAAGTAGATAGACATAGATTTACGTATATATATATATATATATATATATATATATATATATATATATATATATATATATATATACATATATATATATATATATTACTTCATTTTCTTTATAAAGTTCTTGTACTGTTGCAATCAGATCTGTTTTTGACATCTTCTTATTGGGTTGGCATGGTTGTAGATTTTGATTCTGCCTTCTCTGGTGATCCTTTTCTGTGGATGTTTGATCTCCCTTCAGGACAAAGCATCAATCCCAAGATGGCAGGTCTGGTCGGAAGACATGGTCCCCAGAATAAGCAGCCATTTATGGTAGCTTTCTTTAAGGCCACAGAAGTACATCTTCGTAGTATCCGGTCTACAGGAAGCAAACAACGCAGCCAAAACAGATCAAAGACACCCAAGAACCAGGAAGCTTTGCGGATGTCCAATATTGCAGGTATACAGATGGGGAAAAGGGACTAGTAATAGTTAAAGAAATTGCCATACAAACACCTCCCCCACCTCCATTTTGGGGAAGCTAAAAAACAATTCTGTAGATAGAAGAATGAAGCAAGCTTAAACTACTCTCTGTTGTGAGGGATTCAGTTTAGGCAAAGGGTTAAAAAAATCTTTTATGATGGTAAATTAATATATTTGTAAAGATGAGAGAGAATTAATAATATTAGGTTATAGGACCATACCTTTAAAAAGTAAGATGAAGTTTCAATGGGGAGTCAGGACTCCATGCATTTGGGCTAAATGACCTCTCATGGTTCCATTCAACTGATGGGATGCTACAAATATCCCAACTTCTTCTTTCTGTGGTAACTGTGTGATTCCTCTGTTAAGTTACTTTGGAAAACTTTCCCAGAACCTAAGAAAATCATTAAAAAAATTCTTCATTTTTGTTATTAAATTTATTAATCCATCTTATCAGTTAAAATAGTAAAAATTTGTAAAAATACAAAAATAAAATGAAGAGTTGAAATTGCTCTCCCAAAGGGACCTCACAGATCAATTAGTCCAATCACCTTCATAATGTGATCATAGGATTTAGAATTGTGAATGATCATGGGGATTATCTTATCATTCTCATAGATACCACTCTTTTGTACAGGGCCTCAGCAACTCTATTTGAAGCATTGAAATAGTCTTCTAACTGACCTCCTTACCTCAAATTGCTCTCTGATTCAGTTCATCCTCTATTCCTCTGCCAAAATGATTTTCCTGAAGCACAATTCTAATCATGTCTCCAAACCACCCCTCCTCCCAACAACTCAATAAACTCTATTGGCTCCCTTCAGGATCAAATATAAAATCCTTTGGTATTTAAAGCCCTTTGTACATATCCTGGCCCCTTCCTACCTTTCCAGTCATCTGACACTTTTTCTCCTCTATACATACTCTGCAATTTAGATGTGTTATCCCATTTGCTATTCCTCATACATGATACTACATATTCTGACTCCATATTTTTATACTGTCTGCCACTTATGACTGGAATGTTCTCTCTCCTCACCTCTGCCTATTAGCTTCTTTAAAGTAAGCAATGCTGCTTTGTGCCTCATCTCCCCCAATTTGTTGCTAGTCCTTTCCCTATGAGTTTACTTCCCATTTATATTGCATCTGTCTTGTGTATATAGTTATATTAATTATCTCTTCCTCCTTAGAATGTGAGTTCATTAAGAATAAGGGACCTAAGCATTTAAATTCTCTTTGATTGCTCAGCCTTGTCCAATCCCCTCATGAAGAAATATAAATACAGAAATTGCCCAAGATCATACAGGTATTAAAATGGCAGGACTGGGACAAGAACTCAGATCTTCAAACTAAGGATAAGAACCATTACAGTCTGGCCGCTTCTCTCCCAGAATTCAATTCTATTTCACAAGTTAAATGTTTATCTGGTGATAAGGTAGGAAAGCAACTGAGGCTATAATTAACATGTGCTTGTGCTGGAAGTCTGAGCTGAACCGACCAAAAACATCCCCCAAGAGCCCTCTCTGGCTAAGCATCAGGCCTTGTGGAAAATATAAGGCAGAGCTTGAGAAGGAAGAGGACACATGTGCTTCTTATAAACTCATGATCTAGGAGACTGTGAGACCATGGACAGGAAGCTAACAACTGGATTTGAGCTGGAATTAACCAAATCCTGTTAAGTGACATCCTTTGGTTAATTATTTAATGCTGTGATTTTTAAAGTTATGACATTTACTTTTTTAAAAAAAATATCACCTTTTGTTTTTAGGCCACATATCTTTTCTGGTGGACCTTACTTCCTCCCTTGTCCTTCAATCCCAGTTATTGACTCTTCCCTTTTAACATAGGAAAAAGAACAACTAATGAAATACAACTAACAAATACAACTGTGATTAAGATATTTGACAGGGGAGGCTAGATGGTGCAGTGGATAGAGCACTGGCCCTGGAGTCAGGAGTATCTGAGTTCAAATCTGACCTCAGACACTTAATAATTACCTAGCTGTGTGGCCTTGGGCAAGCCACTTAACCTCATTTGCCTTGTAAAAACCTAAAAAAAAAACCCCAAAACAAACAAAAAGATATTTGACAGAATATGCAATAGTCCATATCCTCAACAGAACAAAGGGAGATGAGTTTCTTTGTCTCTTCTCCTGGACCCTCACTGGTCATTAGAATTATCAGAGTACATTTCAATGTTATTTTCCCTTACATTAGAGTCATTATTGTATTTACTTTCTTTTATATCAGGTCAAGAAAATCTTCCCATGCTTCTCTGAATTCTTCCTTTAGAGTTTCCCATTCCTCCTGAGTGGACTTTCCTTTGTAGAATTTTAATAGAGTTTCTATCTATCCTTCCTTCCTTCCTTCCTTCCTTCCTTCCTTCCTTCCTTCCTTCCTTCCTTCCTTCCTTCCTTCCTTCCTTTCTTTCTTCCTTTCTTTCTTTCTTTCTTTCTTTCTTTCTTTCTTTCTTTCTTTCTTTCTTTCTTTCTTTCTTTCTTTCCCTTTTCCCCTCTCCCTGCCTCCCTTCCTTTTTTCCTTCCTTCCTTCCTTCTTTTTTCTTTCCTTCCCTTCCCTTCCCTTTTCTTTTCTTTTCTTTTTTCTTTTCTTTTCTTTTCTTTTCTTTTCTTTTCTTTTCTTTCTTTTTTAGTCAAGTCAAAAGCAGCTGCTCTGTTTGTAGCAGAAAGAGCTTCAAGAAATGTCTAGATAATTGAAGTACTCCTCACCCCCCAAGGCTATAGTATTATTTGTGTGTGTGTGTGTGTGTGTGTGTGTGTGTGTGTGTGTGTGTATGTGTATATGTGTGTGGGGGGGTGCCTGTCACCTTATGCTAACTTTCCTGAATGCATGTTTCCTCCTCCCATCTATGTGGGCTGTAGTGTACTCTATTAGGAAACTTACTTATACTTACACACACACACACACACACACACACACACACACACACACACGTAAACTTAACCTGGCTTATTACATAGGTTTCAGATTAGCCAGTCTTCTTGCTTCCTCCTCCTTCCTTCATCCTCTTAAGCTGTCAATTAGGCATCTCCATTAGGAGAAAAACATGAATACTGAACTAGTCATTATGACTTTTTAATCTGCTTGTACCAGGAGTTTGAGGGAAAAGATAAAATGAATAAATCTAAAGGTCATTGAATTTCCATTATTCAAACTATCTTCCATTACTGGTAGAGAATTTAGAATTTTTCATTTTCTTAGACCATTCAAATACCACATGTGCCCCAGTCAATTGGATGCCCTGGCAACTTATGTCAGTGTTCTCAGTTGACCTGAACAAATAACTTCTTTTCTTTCCTCAGGTAGTACCCTGTGAGGCCATAGATGGAAAGTCCTTGGTGCATCCCTGTTGGTTTTCATTGGCTAAGGTTCCTGATGAGTTCAGTATTTTTAGTAATATTGCAGCAGTCAGCCATTATCCTAAGCTGCTCCAAGCCCAACTAAGATGTGTCATGGGGCTCTCCCCTGAGCTGAAATAATTAGTTTGGTTTAAGCTAAAGGTACCACCACTAACTTACTGTAAATCTGATTCTTAGTACTTAGTTGAGTTTATGGATGGTTGATTTTTAGTAGTCCTGTGATGAGAGAAGGAAGGACTCCTTTGTTTCTCATTGAGCCTTGAACAACTCCATGGGGATAGTGTAGTCTATACTGGGGAGGAAGATATCAAACTTTTGTTTCCCAGTGGGTTAGCCATATGAAGACAGATTTAATTCAGTCATGAAGTACCTGCTGTGTGAGAGGCAGTGTCATGTTATAGATGTTTATCCTCTTGGAGTCAAGAGTCATGGGTTCAAGTTGTACCTCTGATATAACTAAATTTTTTGGTCACAAACATGTCACTTGAACTCTCTATGACTCCTAAATTACAGTAATTTCCTAATCTACATTAGTGGTTGGAATTTCTATGACTAGAAGTTTCTGTACCTAAGAGTTCCCCCCTACCAATGAAATTGCATGACAGAATAGGAAGAAAAGGAGGAAAAGGAGGAGGAAGCACAAGACATTGTGTATTGAGGATACAAAAATGAAATGTTATTTAGTCTATGCCCTTAGTGAGCTCATATCCCACCCTTGCCCAATATCTAAATTTTACAGATAGAGCTAAAGTAGGTCTGGAATTCTGGAGTTACTAGAAGCATTTAGGTGTAATAGAAAGAACTCTGAATTTTGATTCGGAGGATCTGCCATCAAAAACTTGTAAAGCTTTTTACTACATGTGCAAGTAACTTCTCCTCAAGGATTTAGTTACCTCATCTGTAAAATAGACAGGTTCCTTCCAGCTCTGAATTCTATGATCCTGGGGGTGGGGGGTGGTATAGAAGCACCTAGTGATCAAGGAAGAGTCCATTTATAGGATCACATTTCTGATTATTATTATTATTATTATTATTATTATTATTATTATTATTATTATTTATCACAATGCCTTTCTTTCCTCCTTCCTTTCTAACTTCCCTTCCCTTCCCTTCTGCATTCCAAAGGATCATCAATCCATTTCCCATTAGAAGTTATTTATTATATCAGAGACTTAACTGTTCTCTTTGAATGATTTGGGGAGAGCCATTATTCTGAGTTTCAACAGTGTTTGTCTCCAGTCATTGTAACCCACCAGCCAAATTCCTGGCACCCCAGAAGGTTTAAATCACATAGCCAAGGGAAGCCTCAAGGCCTTTCACCCAACCTCCCATATCAAGTTAGCTCTCTGTCCTCCTTGGTTTTTCTCTCTCTGGAATGTTAGAGTAATTGACTCCATAGCCTCTCAGAATTCTTCCAGCACATTCTGAAGGGAATTCATTCGGGAAAACAAGAGCAGCAATTCCACTTCCCCCTTACTCCCTCCATGGAATAGAACTAGTTTCTCTGCAACTTGGCTGACCACACAAAGCAACATCCTTCTGAAAAAGATTATACTGAGAGGGGCTTCTGTGGCCTGCTGCTGGAAGCCAGATGGGGGTTCGATTATTTTTATTGAATCCATTCCTGATTTCACCACATACATACATACACACATACATACATATATACATACATACATAAATACAAATATATATTCATATGGTAAAATGGAATGAATGAATAACCTGTAGAAATTCACATGAGGATTTGGCAGGTGTTTTAAAGAATGTATGTGGATGAGATGGTAATGGTATGTAAGTGCCTCCTTTCCTGAAACTTTCCTGCTAAACTGTGTCAACAGTGGGAATTGGAGACTTTTATTTAATGAGCCCCTAAAGACTGAGCTTTCATTTGGGGAAAATGTTTGTTACATGATCCAGTTATTAAAGATGTTCATGTGACTATGTGCTTGTGTCGTGGTTGTGGCAATATAAATTAATATTGAGATGTGCCCACTTTTGTCCCATTTTCCTGATTCAGAAAACAGTAGCAGTGACCAGAGGCAAGCCTGCAAAAAACATGAACTCTATGTCAGCTTCCGAGATCTGGGCTGGCAGGTAAGTCTATCAGTTCTAATGCTGAATGATCAAAGGTCACCAATAGCATTTCTGTGACCTCCATAGAGGGAGATCATATCATTTTACAGTTTAGTTGCATTATCTATGTCCTCTAGTTTCAGTTTATACTGTGGATGGGCTGTAATTCTAACTGATATGAATTTGGTCAGAGGGGAAAAATTCTATGTCTGTGATCCATTTGAGAGAATTGACTTCTATACACTGGAATGGGCAGTGTTATCTTTTGCAAAAGGAAGGCTTTCTGGACCATGTAGATTGCTGACCATTGATGTAATGGGAGAAACAAACCTGAGTTAACAAACATTAAGTACTCACAATTTATGGGGGTCTTGTATTTCAAAATAAAAATATATTGGAATCCCTGCTCTCCTGGAGCTTCTTATCTAATGGGGAGTCAAAACATGAAATATATATACAAAATGCACATGAAATATATATATATATATATATATATATATATATATATATTTATAGTCAGTAGAAATATGTAATCAGGAGCAGCTAGGTGGCATAGTGGATAGAGGGATAGAGTACCAGCCCGGGAATCAGGAGGACCTGAGTTTAAGTCTGACCTCAGACATTTAACAATTACCTAGCAAGTCACTTAACCCCCATTGCCTTGCTAAAAAGAACTAAAAAAAAATGTAACCACATCATAGTACTTAGACATCCCTAGAGTTGTCTTCACATTCTCTGCTTTAAGATCATGTTATCTGATGGAGCAAGATGTAAAAGAAAGTAGTGATTAGAAATAATTGGAAATTTACTCCTTTAAGAAAGGACTAAGACTTTATTGAATTTCATGTCATAGTGAAATACCAGTGGAGGAATAACAATGATGAGGATAATATTAATAATAATAGCTAACATTTGCTAATTGTGCTTTAAATTTGTCAAGTGATTTATGAGACATTTCATTTATATAGAATTATGTAATGCTAATTGTAGCATGTAGCATGATTCCAGGTGTGGAATCTGGATGACTTTATCTTCCTAAGTTAAAATCTGACTTCAGATACTTACTAGTCATATGACCTTGGGCAAGTCACTTAACATTATTTGCTCTAGTTTCCTCATCTGTAAAATGAGCTGGAGAAGGAAATTGCTGGCCACTCATAGAGAGTTGGAAAAAACTGAAACGACTTAACAACAACAAAATTTCAATTCGTGCTGTAGTTATTGTGCAATAATGTATACAGAGGTGCTTTGCAAATCTTAAAAGTTCTACATGAGTGCTGGCTATTATTATTATTATATTATCTTTATTTTACATGAGGAAACTGAAGCTGAGAGAAGTTGTGTCTTGCCCAGAATTTCAAGCTATGAAATAGATAAGGCAGCATTTGAACCCAAGCCTCTCTGGTTCCAGTGCTTTATCCTACCATCTAGCTGTCCCACTTGTAGATTAGTACTAGGGAGAGATTACTAGAATGATGAAAGCCACATAAGGAAAAACAAATTGTTCTGCTGTATGAAACATCTTGAATCCCATTCTGTATCTGTTCCACCCTTCTCTGATTTCTCCCTTACTCAGCATCTCTTCCTCACTGACACAGAATGCCACTATGATGCCCCAAAGGCAAGGGAAAGTCTCTCCTGTCCCCATATTCCCCATTATGACTAGCAAATGTAAGGTACATATTGTTGCAATGTTTTCTTCTGCTTTCATTTTTCTTGTGGGTTATTAGATATTTCATGACCTGTCTCTATTCTTTCCAGGACTGGATAATTGCCCCTGAAGGTTACGCAGCCTACTATTGTGAAGGAGAGTGTGCTTTTCCTTTGAATTCATATATGAATGCCACAAACCATGCTATTGTTCAGACACTAGTAAGTTCTTTCTATCTTCATCATCATAAGCTTGCTTGCTTTTGGAGATTTAGGAGTAAGTCCAACTGTTTGAAAATCAACCTGCAGTTTTGCACTAGAAAGATGAGCTATCAACTCTTTGTTTTGAAGTGTTGGAAATAATGGCCTACTCTCCTTTCAGTAAATGCAGGATTAAAATTAGGGCAAAAATATGTATGGGAATAATTGTTCTTTGTTGTCAGGTATTTAGAAGGATCTATCCTATTTAGGTAGACTCTTGGAAGGTAACCCTCTGCTGTCTAGATTTTCAGGGAAGGATTGAATTGATGGCCATGTCCTTGTCAAAGTACTACAGTGACTCCACTCTCAATACTGTACCCATGTAGTCAGTGTTTTATGTCTGCTGCTCCAACCTTGGAATTCTCGTCCTTGAAGGTTCAAAGAGAAGTGATAAATGGTCACACTCCATCTCTCCCTCTAGAGACTGGGTCTTTGTTTTGACTAAACCAGTGAAGAGATGTCTGAACAACATTCATTCATTCAGCAAACAATTGTTAAGTATCTACTGGGTTTAGACCACTATGTGAACCATTGGAAGAGAAACAGAGTTTTGGTAATACTGTGAATTGTAAAACGCTTGGAATTTCAGTTAAGGAAAAAGATAAGACAAATTTAAGTGATAAAATATTAATGAGAAATACTATAGTGCATAATATTTCATGTGACAGCACATTATACTAGTAAAAGTCTTGTATTTCAAGTCAGGCTTCATATTCTGGCTTTGCATTCTATATCTATTTTGAATTCCTAATTTAAATCTCTATTAACCTTTGTTTCCCTCATCTGTAAAATCAGAGATTTTGTTCTTTGAAGCTGTAAATTTAGTTCTTTCATACTTTTTTGTAAATGATAACCATATTAATTCTATAATAAACATATTAGAGAGAAGCAAAACAAAGTGCTTTGTGTGTGACTGAGCTGGAGTAGAGAAGTAGGTCATCAGAACTGAATAGATTGAGGAACTGAGTTAAAATGTGGGAAAGAATTATAGCTCCCTAGATTGAGGACAATAATTGGGTTATAGAAAGAGATGGTAAATCTGGCTATGCATTTACTGAGAAAGGAAGGAAAATGTCTTGGGGATCACCAGTTATGGTCATCATGGATTAGGTGATAAATTTGGGTATCATAAGTCAAAAGAGAAGAGAAAGAAAAGCAGAGAAGGATAAAAACACAGAAGAGGTGGGTGGAGAGTAGTTCAACTTCACCAAGGGGAGTAATTTGAGATAAAGTTAGAAAGGTAGTTTCTAGTTTGGAAAGCCTTGAATCCCAGGCAAAGGAGTTTAACCCTACTCAGTAAGCACTAAGGAGTCACTGTAAAATTATAGGATTATATCTAAGAAATATTGTTCTGGTTGTATTTCAGGGATATATTGGAAGGGTAGGAAGTGAATATGGGAAGACTCTTAGCAGATTAATGCAACATTTCTGGAGGGCGGCTTTCAAGTTAGGGGAAGAGAGAATCCATTGTTCCAAGTGAGTGGGTGGGTTAGAACTGGGGGGTGAGGGGGCAAAGGCTTCAAGTTCAACTACAGAGATTGTGCCAGTGGACAGCATCTGCTGGGAAATTTGGGTTCTGAGTGACATTCCCAGCCCTCCCCAGGAGATAGATATAGAAAGGGCATTCAACCTGTTCTGGTATGAGCTGATTTGTTTGGTTGTAGTTGCTAAGATTCACTGATACAGAAATAAAAATGATACATATATTGATTGCTCATTGCTTCCTTAACCTCCTACTAGGAGCATGGGAAGGCAAAGAACATCTCCAGGAGTTCAGTCTAGCTGGAGAGATATTATAATCACATGAAACAATTAGGAAAGAATACAAAAATCTAAGTGTTGAGTTATGAGACTCAGGGAAAAGGGTGATTCAGCCTAACGGACATTTATTGAGCACTTCTTATACTAAAACACAATGTAGCACAAGGATGAATACAAAGTTAAGGCATAATACTCATATTATAATTCCTAATAATCTGGTAAGGGGATATGATAATATATAAATATCATGTATTATTTTGCATTTAGTTAAAGTGTATGAGAGATATAAATTAACTATTCAAGATTTGAGAGAGTAATCATCATTGCAAAATGGTGGCCAGGGGTGGGGGTGGGAGACTCCAGAGAAGACTTCCTGAGAAAGATGGACTTGAAAGGATAAATGAGAAATCAATAGGAAAAGGACTTATCTAAATAAGGGAACAGTATCAACAAAGGTTATGTTTAGGAGACAGTGAGTAATGTAATGTGGTTAAGATATAGAGTACATGGAAGGGAAACATTTGAATTAAGATTGGAAATGTTTATGGGAGTCCAAATGCCAAAAAAAAATAACTTGATTTTTCTTCTGCTTAAATACCTCTGATGAGTCCCTGTTATTTACAGAGTAAAGCTATGACCAAATCTATACATTAGTCAGATGATTCTGACAGAATTTTGGAGGAAGAATTCAAAAGGGGAGAGAGTAGATGAAAGAAGACCTACTAGGAAGTTGATGAAACAGTATAGATTGGTTGAAATAGGGGCTTTATTAGGATTTTGGCAATAGAAATGGAGAAGATGGGGGAAACATGAAAAAGTTAGCTGAGGGAGAAGATATAGGCTTCTTGATAAACTGACTGGATGAAAGGTAAGGGAGAAGGATGAGTCAAAAACAACATGAAGGCTGCAACATAAAGGACTATGGTGGTAATAGGTGGTTTCATGGAGAAGATGAGACTTGGCATGGGCCTTGAATAATTATAAGTGCTATGTTTTTGTAGTTCTTTAAGTTTTGTAAAATGCTTTATATATATTATCTAATTTGATTCTCATAAAAACCCTGGGAGATAAGTGCTATTGTTTTCCTCATTTTACATTTGTAGAAACTGAAGCTGAAAGAGATTAAATGTTTTGTCCAAGGTCACCCAGCTAGTAAGTGTCTAAGGCAGGAGCTAAACTTGGGTCCTTCTGATTCTAATATTCAATCTTCTATGAAAGAGTGTGTTCCATAGTGAAAGCATGAAAACAGAAGAAGGTATCTCAAATTTTTGGAAGACCAATTTGTGGTCCTTATTTAATAGCAATGGGAGTTGTTTGGATAATTAGGATGAGAGGATTTTCAAAGCCACTTTAAGTAATTCATACACACACACACACACACACACACACACATGTAGGTAGAGATAGACATATCTATGTTTCTATATATCTATAATATATAATATATAAAATTTATTTTCCAACTACATGCAATGGTAGTTTTCAACAATTGTTTTTTGCATGGTTTTGAATTTTACATTTTTCTCCCTCCCTCCCCTCCCCCTGACAGAAGACAATTTAATATAAGTAATACATGTATAACCATGCTAAACTTAGATCCATATCAGTCATGTTGTGAAAGGTAAATCAAATCCAAATGGAGAAAAAAATTAGAGAGAAAGAAAAACATAATACATATGAAAACTTTTATAAATTAAAGATTATAAACTTCACTCTACATTTAAACTCCACAGTTCCTTCTCTGGATATGATGGTATTTTCTGTCAAGTCTTAAGAGTCATCTTTGATTATTATACTGTTGAAATGTACAAGTCCAATCCAGTTGATCATCACCCAGTATTACTGTCAGTGTGTAAAATGTTCTTCTGGTTCTGCTCACTTCACTCTGCATCACTCTGCAGTTCATGCAAGTCTTTCCAGGTTATTCTGAAATCCCATCTGAGGAATTCATTCTTGATGGGGTAAGGAAATGAGAGCCAGTGAATATTTTTGAGCTGGAGAGCAATATGATGAAAATCGTGTTTAGATAAAATTGTCTAGTAGTGATAGATATTTAGCACTTGGGACCTCCTTAGCAACTATTATAGCCCTTTACACATATATTAAAGGTTTGTTAGACTGAAATGACATTTCTGAATGGTCATTTTGTTACTAAAATTATATTTTTCTTTTAATACCTTACTAATATACTTCTTGCATTGCCAGCTTCCCTATTTTTTTCTTCCTCCAAAGCCTGACCTTTGTAAGACTGAAATGACATTTCTGAATGACCACTTGTTGCTAAAATCATGTTTTTATTTTAATACCTCACTAACATACCTCCTGTATTGCCAGCTTCCCTCACTGCTAAAATAGAACCTGTTTATATTCTATGGAAGATGGTGGAGTAGTATCTTATCATGTAAGAAAAAAACCCCAGTGTTAGTGGTCCAAAGCTTATGGGTAAGAATTTGGCAGTACCTTAACAAGTAGAACTATTTATGGCTTATGTTCCATTCTTTAGGACCACATTCTCAAAAGGTCAGAGTTGGAAAGGATCCAGAAGGTCATCTAATACAAGCCCTATTATAAGCATAATCATCCATTACAATAATCTTGACAGTCAACCAGTCTGGGCTTGAACATTTGCAGGGACTAGTAGTTTACCACCCTATAAGTCAAACTATTCCTTTGTTCTCCTCCTAAGGGACTTGAATCTGCTTCTTTGCAAAAGGTCTTCCTCCAGGTTCTGATTCTGACTTCTGGAACCAGAGAGAAGAGTTTTAGTAATGTTAGCCTTCCAGACATATTAAGTAGGAAGAAATTTTGAATGGTTTTGATTTCTTCAATTGTTTCTTACATCACATAGTTTCTAGACCTTTAATTATCCCATTGCCTTCCCATGAATATGTTCCCAATTGTATTTTCTTTAAGTGTGGGACCCAGAATTATATTTCAGTACTCTAGATGTGGTTGGACTAGAAGAAGATGTGGGGGCAGCTAGGTGGCGCAGTGGATAAAGCACCAGCCCTGGAGTCAGGAGTACCTGGGTTCAAATCTGATCTCAGATACTTAATAAGTACCTAGCTGTGTGGTCTTGGGCAAGCCACTTAACCCCATTTACCTTGTAAAAAAAAAAAACTAAAAAAAAAAGGTGTGGATATTCTCCAAAGATGGACATCCCATATTTTTCAATGTATATAAAAAATGTAAATGATGCCTTAAGGATAGAAGAATTAAGAATACATCTAAGAGGAGACCATTTTATGCTTCTTTTTTCTTTCTCTTTCTTTCTAGGTACATTTTATAAACCCAGAGACTGTGCCGAAGCCTTGCTGTGCTCCAACCCAACTCAATGCCATCTCCGTTCTCTATTTTGATGATAGCTCCAATGTCATTCTAAAAAAATACAGAAACATGGTTGTCCGGGCCTGTGGTTGCCATTAGGCTTACATCAGTTTAGCCTCAGGTTTCAGATCTTCTTGTGCTGCAGAAGGAACTCCGTTCTGGATCATTTGGCAAAGAGCTGGGGCCTTCCACAACATGTCCTTTTGAAAGGAACCACACTGTGCTGCCATTTTCAAGGGTGTGGGGTGTGTGTGTGTGTGTGTGTGTGTGTGTGTGTGTGTGTGTGTGTGTAAGGTGCAGGAATGATTGAGTAAAATCTCAAGAGCAAGAAGCTACAAGTTGGCACAAGAAAAACAAAGCAGAAACAGTCTTACAGAAAACCTGGCCACGGCGATTGGCTTCTAAGTCTCAACCCAAAGATTACTCATTCTTCGTGGGTAATTATGAACACCCCTTCATCGAGGCCACCCAGCAGGGCAGGGGTGGGTATGTCTGTATGTGTGCGTGTGTGCACGTCTATATGTGCTTAGTAAGAATGACTTGAAAGTTGCTGTAATAAAAGTCACAATAAAATGAATGAATGAAAAATGGTTAGGATGTTAGATACATTTCCTAAACAATTTATTCCAATTTCTTTATTTACCCCAACTTCATAAACAGAAGCTGTGGCTGGGTGTCAGAGGGCCCTGAAATCCTAGGAAGGTCTTGGCATTTGACTCACAGGAACAGAAAACATGTATGGGTTTACTCTCTCAAAACACAAATAGGTAGAGGGGAAAATGAATTTCCACTCTGGGGGATGTGTTGACGTTGACTGGAGAAGGAAAAATCCAAAGTAAATAAACTCCAAAGGACGAGTTCACTCTGTATTTGTGTTGTGTGTGCCACAGATGAAAAATGCATGTTAAATATCAGAAGAAATCTGGATTGCTAATTGTTGGGGGAAAATGTCTAAGTCTGAAATCAAGGGGGGCCAGGGAGATAAGTGACAAATCACTTATGTGATTCTGGACTTTGGGTGATACACTGGCTATGTATTGTTTAAACAAAAAAATCAGGACTTTGAAAAGCTTCTACCAGGTCCCCATAGCAGTAGTCTCTGAGTTATCTCTTAAAGTTATCAAATAATTTTGAAAATTTTCAAATTCTAGGGATTTTGAAAATTGTTTCAGAATCTAGGGTCCAGTAAAAGGTTCTTGTGAGTGTTATTCATCTCAGATCTCAGAGATATAGCCTCCATTATGTGTTGTATGTAAATTACTCAAGCATGATATTAGGAAGAGTGACAGATATTAGGAACCCATCTCTGCAAAGGACTTGATTTGAAAATATCTCAGATATTTGAATATAGTTAGTTTGTACTTAAAGCAGTCTTCAGCCTGTGAACTAGATTCAGGATTAACTTGCCAGGCTTTCCTTTGCATTTGAGGGTAGAGTGGTGTTCTCATCAAACATGGCTCTATGAATGTGGTATGCTATCCTCTCATTGGTCAGTCTTTGCCTGCCTCTTCTTATTGGTTTCATGATGCTAAGGATGGTGGGGAGGGGTAAGGTGGGACTCAGTGCCTTTTTAACCTTCAAAGTGATGGTTCAAATTTGTACCATGCGCCTTATTAAACTATTTTGAACCAAGTTGCAAAATATTAAGACTTTATTCGATAGTTTCTATATTCAGAGTACTGAGAACAAAGGACAAGTTTATCTCAGATCAAGTCATGTGGGAACACTGAAAAACAAATATTCATTTCAAGGGTGATAAACCTTTTGTTCATTCCCTTGGCTAAGTTACCTTCTAGGAATATTGGGCTTCCAGTTGCCCCCTGCTTCCCAGTAGGTCAGGCTGGGATACTTCATCAGCTGTGAGTCAAATATTCTATTTAGGCTGAGCTGAGGACTTAAGGGTCATAGTATGCTGGCCTTAGACATAAGCAGTCCCATAGTCAGTACTGTCTCAATCCTTTACCCAGACTAGGCTCCTATGGCTACTGGGGTTACCTTACTTGTTTGTTTGTACATTTTAAATGTAAATAGTTGTCACGACAGAAAAATTATTTATTTCCTTCCCAGTTTCCTCTTTACTCACTTGTCCAGGAAAATGATTTTCATCTCTTTAAACACTTTTTTGTTTCCTTATTTAAGAAAATATTTATTTTAACAGTTGGACAGATATGTACACTTCTGTTTTTCCCCCCTCCTTCCAATAGAGCAGTCCTTAGAGAAATTTTGTACAAAAATAGAAAGAAAAATAAAGCATTTTGACTTTTTACTGCAAATAAGCTTGGTTTGTGATCATTTCTCCCTAACCCTGGCCTTTGGGCTTAGGAGGTAGGTGATGTGGAGGAGCGTGGTATTGTTCACCAAATAATTTGGGGTCCTTAACCTTTTTTGTATGATATACCCTTTTGACGGAAACCTATAGACCCCCTTTCAGAATGTTTTCAAATATATTTAATAAATTTCTTAGGATCACAAAGGAAACTATACATCAAAATAGTTATTCAAATATTTTTTTAAATCTGCATCCAAATTTTAAGTGTGGTGCTATGAATACTAGATTGAATCAGAAAACTCCAATCATGAATTTCCCGTTTGGGCAAGTCATTTTCTCATTTGTAAAATGGGAGTGATGGTATTTACCATACTATCATACTGATGAAATTTTGAGGCTCCAGTATTTAAACTCTTCCTACAAAATGCCATATCCATGTACTGCTAATCGTTGCCCATGATTCTTTCTGCCAGTAGGGTCTTTGACACTGCCTAAAAGTGAGTGAATACTTGTCAGTTTCTGATGCAGTTGTTTTGGGTCTTGAAGCAGGAGAGATTTGAACAAAACAAAATGAAACAACAAAACATTCTGAATTTTTGGTAGGTTCAACTACAAAGATCCTTGATTGAATTACAGTGTAGCTGTCAGCAGCTGTTTCAAAGTAGCAGGGGGTAAATTAGTTCTGTTTACAGCTAACATAGTCCAGAGATTTAGTCATCCCAATAAAATTATAAGGCACAAGAAAGGAAACAACAAAAACAACAACAACTCTGAAGCAACCACCACCAGAGAGCTAACAATGTGGATCATTAGAACATATTTTTAGAGATGCTTCAGAGGTTTTCCCTCTGTGTGGATACAACAGGAATTTCAATGGAAGCAACTGAAAAATCCTTGTCTAAAAACAGAATTGAGGCAACACCAAAACTTGAGGTATAGAATAATATTTGAAGTTTCCAGAGGCTTTGAAGGGTTAGTTGAAGTTTCCTGATTGATGTTAACAAAATCCCTGACCTGAAGAGGTGGGTAATGGTTGTTGGGTTGAAGGACTCTCTCTGGCAAAAATGAACCAACCATCCTCCCCTGACAAATTCCAGTCATTTAGATTTAGGATTGATTTCCTCCATTTGTTTATCTGTAGAATCAATGAAGTCTTGTTTGTTGTTTTTCCTGAAGAACAGGCCTCTCTGGCCTGGTTTCCTCACATATACTCCTTTAACCACTTTGCCCTTTGTTCATATTCTATTATCTCTACCCTCCCTTCCTCCCCAACTTGGAATGATCTCACATTTCCCTTCCCTCCATTCAACTTCTTCCCCAACTTCTCTAATATATACTAATCTCTTCCTTTTGGATATTGCTTAGTTTACATTTAATTATTCTCCTCTTATTTTTGCCTGTGAGTTTTGTTTCCTCTATCGGAGGTGTCAAATGAGCAGTGGGGCCATAAAATTGTACATAAGGATCCTGACCTGCATATTGACTTTGTTTTAATGGCTAATATTATCTATGTTTGATTATATTTTTATTTATTTTGTTGATTATTTTCCAATTACATTTTAATCTGGTTCAGTACACTAGGAAGTATATGCAGGCTATCTGTGGTCTGGTGTTCAACACCTGTACTCTGGATTATGAGTTCCTTGGAGACAGATAGAATACTGCCCTTGGAATATTAAGCATCCAAAGAGTTGGTTTTATAGATTTAGCTCTATATTTAGGTTTACAGATTTAAAAATCATCCTTCTAGTCCAAGTTTGTCATTAACAGACGTAATAGTGTAATGTATGTAGCTGGTTTCTCCATAGAATCATAGAAATGAAAGGATCACTTTGGTCTGATCTTTTTTTTTAACAGATGAAAAAATAGGTTCAGAGATTATATAGAAAGTCATAGGGGCAAGACTAATACCAAGGTCTCCTCACTCTATCCAATTAAGGAACAAGCATTTATGAAATCCTTACTATATAGCAGGCACTGAACTGTGAGGAGACAGATACAAAGAAAAACCCCAAATTCTACCCCCCCTTAAAAATAACAACAAACAAAATTCATTTCCTCTTGCCAAAGCTCTTATATTCTAATGGGGGAAGAAACATCCAAATAACTAACAACCTACAAGATAAAGAAAGAGTGAATGGATAGCAGTCTATAAGAGGAGTCTATGGATTGCAGTCTATAAGCCCTATAAGAGGGCATTAAGAAGTAGGGAGGGGCCGGAAAGATCCTTCATGGAATGTGGGCTTTGAACTGAGTCTTGAAAGATGTCAAGGAAGCCAAGAATCAGTGGTAAGAGGATAGTAAGCATGGAGCACAACCAGTTCAAAGGAATGGAATTGGAGATAGGTTGTCATTTTCAAGGAACTGATGTAGGGCAGTGTGGCTTATTGAAGAGTAAGGGAGTAAAGTATGAGAAATTTGGAAAGGTAGGAAACTGCCTCTTTGACATTGGGTGGGAGGATAAATAAAAATCCATGGCTCTTCAGTTTTTAGTTATCTGATTGGTCTGTGACAATCAGGTGTCCCTTTGTAGGACACCCAAGGATGTGTCCAATCTATTTTCATTACACATTTATTGATTTTTTTGAGAGAATTTAGTACAAATAAAAAAGGTTACTTATCATACTTACCAGAGAATGAAGCTGAAATCTGAACTTCAATTCCAGAGGCAGCTAAATGTTAAAGTGGGTAGAGCCAAGCTTAGAATTCATAAGTCTAAGTTCAAGTCTAGTCTCTGACATTTAACAAGCCCATTAACCACTAAGAGTCTCAGCTTCCTCATCTATAAACAAAAGTAGTAGTAAAAGATTAAAATGAGATCATATTTTAAAAGTGCTCATTACATAGTAGGCACTTTAATAAATAAATAAAGAATGAATGAATGATGTATAATAAACAAATAAATAAATGTTTCAGTGACATACATTCAAACTGCTTGCTTCAGGCATCTCCAGCTCAGTATGTACAAAGCCCAACACACAATATTCCTCTCTAAAGCTGCCCCTTTTCCAATTTACCTAATTTCTTTGGAAGATTCTATCCTTCTTTCCAGTTCATAAATTGAGTCATCTTGGACTATTTCCTCTCCATTACTCCTCTATCTGATCAGTTGTCAAAGTCTTGGTAAACTGATCTTTGTAAATTTTCAAATTTTATGTCTCCTGATCATCCACATCCTAATTTGGACCAGTTGCTTCCTGGATTATTGTAACAGTTTCCCAGCTGGTATCTCTTCTTCCAAGCTCTCCACTTTCTAGAAGATTCTCAGCAAAATAAGGCATTGAGTGTGGCTTTTCTTTCTAAATCAACATGTGAACAAGTATTTCCCTGCTCAAAATCTTCAATGGTTCCCTCTTCAATTAAGCATAAAATACAGATTTCTCAGGTTGGTATCAACTACCCTCATTTCTTATCTCATTTCACATTATTTTACTTCACGTCATATGTGTTCTAGTCCAACTGGACTCAATATTATATCTCCTTACATTCCTGCATTTGTACCAGCTGTCTGGTATACCTAAAAACACTCCTTCCCTCCATCTCTCTGAATCCTTCAAACACAGCTACCTCTTTTAGGAAGTCTTCCCTTGCAACCCCAACCCCTGAGTATTCCCTCCCTTCTCAGATTGCTTTTTAGTAGACACGTCTTAATGGACCCCTCCTGGTAGTATTGCTCTTGAAGACAGAGAGTGGTTCTTTTTGTTCTGTTCATGTCCCTAGCATCTAATGGAGTGATTTGCCCAGGTTTGTTCTTAATCCATTGTTAAATTAAATTTAACAATGAAAAATGGAAAAAATTAAATTTAACAATGAAAATTTAACGATAGAAGGAAGGGGGGGAGTTTTGAGGCTCTAACTAACTGGTGCATATATTTTAGGGTAAGCCTTGCTTTATTTATCAGATGTGTTCCTAAAAATTGGATCTAAATTCAATATTTAATAATTTCATTCACAGTTAACATTTATATAGTGCTTACTATGTACTAGGCACTATTTTAAGTGCTTTGCAATTATTATCTCATTTGTGCTTTTACTATCTTTATTTTTGTACATGAGGAAACTAAGGCAGAGAATAAGTATCTTGTCCAGGGTCACTGGAGGTTATTTAAAATGCACTTAGGTTCTTCCAAGGTTGCTTTGTAATGGGCCCTTTTATAATTAGAAAAAAATCAGTTCTTAATTCATCTTTCATGAGCATCTGAATTTTCATTTATTGGGCTTGCATTAATGTAAATTCCACCTGTACTATACCAACTAAGGCCTCTTGAGGGAGGGGGGAGAAGCTTAAGTTATTGCTAGATAATTGTGGACCATCATTATAAACCCCACTTCATTTTTCCTCTAGCTAATAAAGTAGACTAAGATGCCCACAGTTCTGCATTCCATCTAGAACAAACAAAGCTTGTAAAAATGATTTCCTTGTCAGGTCCTACCACCTCATCTCTTTTTTCTTCCCTTCAGGTTGGGCTGGGTTTCAGCATTTCAGGGCTAAGGATGCGGAAATTTAGAATTTCCTGAAACCCTACTTGATCCAGCTCATTATGGGAGATTTTTTTTAATCCAGCAAACAATAGTAAATGCTATCACAAGGACAATTAGGTGGCCAATTAACCTGAGTAATAATCCTCCCAGTTGAGGAGACAATGTTAGCTTCTTGGCCACTTGGAATCCAGAGCTTTCAAGGGAAGGAAAAGGACTCTCCATCTTCCTTATGGATATTCTAGGCCAGGATGTATTCTTCTGGAGTTTGAGACTATTTCAACATCAATCTACGTTCCCTGGTCATCCTCTTTCACTCTGGCTTTGGGAATATACCTCTCTATTTTCCCCTGCAGAATAGTCTGAGACCTGTCTTCTGCAGTACTTAAAATACTTTAAAGATAGCACTTGTCTCCCAGGGTTGTTGTAAGGATTAAATAAGATGATATATAAATGCTAACAAGTGACTCACCCAAGGTCACACAGCTAGGCAATTCTTAAGTGTCAGAGATGAAATGTGAACTCAGATCCTCCTGACTCCAGGGCTGGTGCTCTATCCACTGCATCACCTAGCTACCCCATTATTATTTTTTTTAACATTGCTACAGTCTTGAAGGAAAAGACAAGTAAAAAGGATTTATTAAGACTACCTGGGGGGGCAGCTCCTGCATCTAAAGACTCCAAGAAAAACAGAAATTAGTATCAGGCTATGACAGAGATCAAAAAAGGCTTTGAAAATCAAATGACGGAGATAGAAGAAAAACTGGGAAAAGAAATGAGAGAGATGCAGGAAAAACATGAAAATGAAGTCAGCAGCTTAGTCAAGGAAATCCCCCCCCAAAATGCTGAAGAAAATAGCATGCTAAAAACCAGCTTAGGTCAAATGGATAAAACAGTTCAAAAAGTTATTGAGGAGAAGAATGCTTTAAAAAGTAAAATTGGCCAGATGGAAAAAGAGATAAGAAAACTCTCTGAGGAGAACAAATCCTACAGACAAAGAATAGAACTCAGGGAGATTAATGAATTTACCAGTAATCAGGAATCAATACTTCAAAACCAAAAAAATAAAAAATTAGAAGAAAATGTGAAATATCTCATTGAAAAAACAACTGATATGGAAAACAGACTTAGGAAAGATAATTTAAAAATTATTGGAATACCTGAAAGTCATGATCAGGAAAAGAGCCTTGACATCATTTTCAAAGAATTACTACAGGAAAATTGTCCTGATATTCTAGAAGCAGAGGGCAAAATAGAAATGGAGAGAATCCACCAATCCCCCCGAGAAAGAGATCCCAAAAAACCAACCCCTAGGAATATTATAGCCAAGTTCCAGAACTCCCAAGTCAAAGAGAAAATATTACAAGCAGCCAGAAGGACACAGTTCAAATATCATGGAGCTGTAGTCAGGATCACACAGGACTTAGCAGCAACTACATTGGAAGCTCGTAGGGCTTGGAATATAATATACCGGAAAGCAAAAGAGCTTAGAATGCAGCCAAGAATGAACTACCCAGCAAGGCTGAATGTCTTCTTCCAGGGAAAAAGATGGACTTTCAATGAACCAAGGGAATTTCAAATGTTCCTGTTGCAATGGCCAGAGCTGAACAGAAGGTTTGATCTTCAGATACAGGACTCGGGTGAAGCACAGAGATTGGAGGAGAAGGGGAAAATATGAGGGACTTAATGATGATGAACTGCATGTATTCCTGCATAGAAAAATGACACTGATAATACTCATATGAACCTTCTCAGTTAATAGAGCAGGTAGAAGTAGCTTTTATAGTTGAAGCACAGGAAAAAGCTGAATTTGAAGATAGAATATGGTGTAAAAATGGAGTCAATAGAAAAAAGGGAAATGTAATGGAAGAAAGAAAAAGGAGATAGGGAATAGGCCACGATATTTCATATAATAAGATTTTTCTTTATTACAATGACCTATTGCAATGATATGGAAGGGGGAAGGCAAGGGAGAATGAGGGAACCTTTGTTCTCATCAGAGATGGCTAGGAGAGGAAACAGCAAATATACTCAATGGGGTATAGACATCTGGAGTAAGAAGGAGGGGGGAGCAGGGGGAAGGGGTGGGGATGTGAATAAAGGAGGAGAGGATGGACCATGGAGGGAGAGTGGTCAGATATAACACATTTTCTTTTTTTACTTCTTGCAAGGGGCTGGGATTGGATGGCCTGTCTGGGACCATAGGGCTAGGTGGATGCTGGGCCTAAGGAGTGGTATGGGGGCTCAGGGCCTCTTGGCCCCAGAGCCAGGGATCTGTCTGCTGCACCACTCAGCTACCCTACAGCAGAGTCAGAGTGAAAGGAGAGAGAAAATATAGTACATGGTAGTGGAGAAATACGAAAGGATGGAGTTGTGATCAGCAATGGCAATGGTGGAAAAATATGGAAGTAACTTTTGCCATGGACTTATCATAAAGAATGTGATCCACCTGCAACAGAGTTGTTGGTGTTGGAACAAAGACTCAATCACATTTGTTATTATTATTATTTTGGGAGAGTGCAGGGGAAATGGGGCTGGGTGGCCTGCCTGGGGCCGCATAGCAGGGTGATCCTCGGGTGTCTGAGGCTGGATTTGGACCCAGGTGCTCCTGGCTCAAGGGTCAATGCTCTGTCTGCCACCCAGCCACCCCTACTATTACTATTTTATTTTATTTTGGGTCTTTTTTGCTTTTTTTTGGTTTTTGCAGGGCAGTGGGGTTCGGGTGGCTTGCATGTCACACAGCTGAGTGATTGTTGGGTGTATGGGGCTGGATGTGGGCTCGGGTGCTCATGGCTCCAGGGCTGGTGCTCTGTCCATTGTGCCACCTGGCCATACCTACAATTATTACTATTTTTTTTATTTTAATTTTTCTCTCTCCCCTTTACTTTATCGCTCAAGCAAGTTTATATTTATGGGGGAGGGGGTATTTCATTTACTCTTAAACAAGAATATTTTATTAATGTAAAAAAACATTATTTGTACAAAATGAGAATGAATATTAAAGAAAAATAAATAAAGAAAAATTAAAAAAAAGAAAAAGAAAAAAAGATGAACGGGATTGGACTAACTTCGAGGATTTCTGCAATCTCCAAATCTTTCTTCAATAAAAATACATCTCTTTTCTTACTGTTCTGACCTATTTTTCGCTCTCTTTGGTGCCTGGCTTCCTTTAGGCTATTGGTTGACTTCAAAGGTCCTTTCCTACTCCCTAAAATTTTGATTTTATTTTTGATCAATTGTTTTGAGATCATGAGCTCAAAATTTCCTCAGTGTTTCGCCTCTAAAGATCTACTTTGAAGACTTCCCCAAACATTTTCTTCCCAACCTTTCTTTGTGATACAGAGGTGACCCTGAATCACAAGCATGTTAGTATATGTCAACAGAAGGCAAGCTACAGGATAGTCTACAAATAGAGACTCTATTTTGTATATAAGCAGTATGTTTATTATGTACATGTTATCTCTCACAAGAGAATGGCTGCTTTTTGAGGGCAGGGATTATGTAATTTTTATCGTTGTATTCTGAGTCCTAGTATTGAGCCATGCTGAGGATTTTTTTCAGGCACAGGATTTCAAAGTCCACCCACTAAGATATTTTTCTTGGGGGGGGAGTGGAGAGAGGTGGGAAGTTGCTCTTTTTGTCACTGGAAAGAGCACGTACACTAACCAAAACATAGACCTTTTAAGCATTATAGCAAATGATGACCTGCCATCCAGATTTTGTAATAGTTTCCTCCTATTTCATTGCTTCAAGAAAACAAGTGGATTTGAGAAGTTAGGAAAGATGAATTTGAGCTTAGATCCTTGTTACCCTAGAATACTCTGATTGTTTAATGCCACAAGCAATTCACAAAGGAACAGACTAAATACTTCCAATGCTCAGGGTGGGGGAAAATGGCTTTGACCATGATTTACAAAGCCCAGAGGTCACCATCTTTGAATTTTACTCTTGCTTGTGCATATCATATTTAATTAAGTTATATGAAGGCTGCATAAAATGGTTTCAATTGCTGAAGAGAACAGAGAAATTACATATTTGAGCTTTGACCCTTTCTAACCAAATCCAGATTCTGGGTCTTTCCATTTCAAGATATTTTGTTTGAAATCATTCTCCCTTCCCCCTTCCAACTTGACTTATCTATGGCAAGTAAGGTGGTAACTTATCCTACTCTGAGCAATTAGCCTTCATTAGTCAGACCAGAGGTCAGGTGGCTTTGTGGCTTGTCTCCAACACTTTTTCTAGAGACTGTGGTCTCTCTTTAAAGACCAACAAATTCCCTTTCACATTGCCTGAATCTTTCCTTTGGGCATATGGGGAGTTCAGGCGAATTAGTACTTCTGAAGTGAAGGTTTGCTGAGCATTTTTGTTGTCTACCTGATTAATTCAACTCTCACCTGTGACTCTAAGAAGCTATAGCATGCTTATTGGTCACCCTCTGGTAAAACAATTTCAGTATATAGGCTAAACCAGATTGAGAGTAACCAATGGGCCTCAAACCCATAGGTGACTTAGGGGGATGCCCACCCCAAATATATGAAGACTTCCTCAATGGAATGGGTAGGTGGGAACAATTTGTTCCAATGGCCATAAAGGTGGCTGAAGTAATAGCTTGGTCAGACATTGAAGATGCCAAGATCATTTAATATATCCTGAGTTGTCATCTTGATTTTTATCCTGCCACTGGATAATTCAGGAAGAGAAAGTGAAGCTGATGACTGTCTTACTTAAATCCAATTCATGAAACAAGTCAAAACATCACTTTGTGATATCATTGGTCTTCAAAAATTAAGGACAAACAATTGACCAAGGTCTAATTCTAATGTGACCAAATCTTTGGGCTTCTGTTTCCTCATGTGTAAAATGATGGGAATGTGGACCTTCAAGGTCTAATTATGATCCTTTGATCTCTTTCTAACTATAGTAGGATCTACCATAGCTTGACTTCTATTGATCAATAACTGATTTCTAAGATGTCTCCAGCCCTAGATCCTAAGATCTTGTAGGTGCTTTCCAAAAGAGTGTATTTTCTGGCCTAGTTGAATAACTTTAAATTGATAGGGAACTCAGCCCAGTTTAACTTATTTTGAGTGTTGACAAAGGAACAGATGATGGATGAGTTAATGCCTCCATCACTCCTTGAGTGGTCCCTAAAATAATACCATTAGTCTAGCTTTGCAGTTTTTTTTTAATCTAAGGAATGAGGCTTCTGTTAACACTGACCAGATTCCTGAAGAAACACTTGACTGAGCCAGTAATCGGTGGCAAACAGTTCCATTTTTGATCTAATTCTACCCCCATACACATGCCTTGGCCCAAGCCCAACTCTAGTGGTTGCATTCCAGGGTATATAAATAGGATAACTTTTTTGTATATAACCATTGCTCAATGTTGTACGTGGTGGATGGAGCCCAGTCTGTTGGTCTTTTTGCAGACTGAACACCCACTTAAATCAACAGGGTTCATAAAAGGGTGATAACCTTCAACCTCTCTTCCTTTCTGAACCATGAGAGACAGAGTTGACAGTTTACAAGCTTCTCTTTGGGGCTGGGATAGAATGCCTCATCAGCTGCTTTTTGTATTCTTCCTCTCCCCTCCTCCTATCTCATTGTCTCTTTCTCCTTCTCTCCTGAGGGGTTTTGCTCATGGTAGTCTCCCCCAGCCAAGAGGAAGAATTCTGACAAATTTTGCTTTACAAGGTAAATATGGTTCTGAAAAAGCATGTCTCTATTTTATTTTCTGTATAGAATCCCATTGAAAAGGATTATCCAAAGGAGACACCCTGTATAAAATAGAAGTCCTTTTTAAAAAGAGAAGAATTCTTTAGCAGAGTGAATAATCACACCCTTTGGTTTGTCTGTTTGGTATCGCCATATTATCATCATTTGTTTAAAGCAGAATATGACTATTAAAAAAGCACACATACACAGTCAGTGTACCTGACTGTTAGCAGTAGGACTTTACTATCTGTAGAAACCTAAGTCTATTTTCACAAAAGTAGGGACTGAAAAAGGGGAACTCTTGACCGCTTGTTGACTTGAGGAAGTGAGATCTCTCTTAAATCGAATGATTATATTTCTTTTTTTGTCTTCTATTTGTTTGATTTAGTGCTAGCTTTCTATTATATAAATAATTTAATTGTTTTCCAATTATATACAATAGTAGTTTCTACCTATCATTTGTTGGAAAGGTTTTGAATTTTACACTTCCCATCCTCTCTTCCCCCTACCCCCCCCCAGAAGGCAATCTGATAATCTTTACATTGTTTTCATGTTATGTAGTGCTAACTTTCAAAGCACCCAACTGATTTTGATATAATTTAATACACTATTGATGGTTTCAAGTAACACTTTAATGGTAGAAAAAAAGAGTCAATAAAATGGTATAAAAAAGAATCAATAAAAATTTTGCAGACATCCCCAAACTGAAGTCCTTTCCAAATGTCCCTGTTGATGATGACACCACCATCCTCCTAGTCTCTTAGGCTTATAATTTAGATGTCATCCTCAGCTCTCACTCTTACTTACACCCATATCCAGTTGGTTGCCAAGGCCTATTGATTTCACATTTGAAATATCTCTTGAAACAATCCTTTTTTTCCCTCTGGAACTGCTGCCGGCATAGTATAGGACTTAATAACCACACACTTAAGACTATTACCATGGCCTGCTGATAGACTTGCTACTTTGTCTTCTCACTTCAATTAATCTTCCATTCAACTACCAAAGTGATTTTCTTATAGTTCCAATTATGTCACCCTTCTATAAACTCAGGGCCTCTGTTTTTCATTCAAAACCTTTCATAACCTGCCTTAACTCTGTACCTTTCCACTAATTTTATGTCGTATATTTTCCCAGTCAGTTACACAGGCTTCCTTACTATCCCCGTGAATAAGACATTCTATTGCTCTTCTCTAGGTATTTTTTCAGGCTATCCCCCTATTCCTGGAATTCTCTTGCTTCTCATCTCTACCTACTACCATGCCTGGGTTCCTTCAAGTCCCAACTAATACCCCATTGTCTACAAAAAAGTCTTTCTCATCCCCTCTTAATTTTACTGCCTTTTCTTTTTAATTATTCCCTATTTTTTTTCTGGATTTGTTTGTACATATTTGTTTGCTTGTTTTATCCATTCTATTGGGATGTCTGTGAACAAGGATTGTCTTTTTTTGTGTCTTTTTGTATCTTTAGTGTCTAGTCCACATTTTGTGACTGACACATATTATGTACTTAATAAATGTTCATTATCTGACTGACAGAACTATTGATAGAAGTCTCAGGAGATGAAATTAATATTCTATATGGTATTTTAAATGTCTCTTTCTATAATTTTACATTTCTCTTTTGAATGGCATTGGCATCTGGTTCCCAGAGGGTTTTTCAGAGTTCTTTTTTGACAAGACCCAACTCTTAGAGTTCTCTTCTTGGAGCAAGAAACTGGGGGGGGGACCCAGAAAAATGAGAGAGGTATGAGAGGGAAAGATAGGAGACTGAATTCAGGGAACCTGTGATTAAAGAATCAGGTTTCTTTAGAGCAGTTGAGAGGTGGGATATATACAGACATAGTAGGTAAGTGAAAACCAGGAAACAGTAAGGAGGACCCAGATGCCAAAGGATATGGTGAGTAGGAGAACAGATGCAAGACCCCCATGAAGGAAACACAATTCTGAGGCAAAATCATTTGCCAGCTGGAAACTATTGTGGTGAAGACTAATACCCAGCTAAATGGTTGCACCCATCTTTGGGGAACACGTGGGCAGATCCTGACTATGGGCCTCTGAAGGTAAGGATCAAAACATCACAGAGCCAGTTGTTCCCATTCCCCAAAAGAGAGAAATTCCCCTCTTTCTCTACCCCCACTATACAGCAGATGTCTACTTTGTTCAGAAGATTGCATTAGTAGAGATAAAACCATTAGATAAGATGTAGTTCCCACACTCAAGTATTCGATAGCACAGGAAGGGAGTGAGGCAATAATTAATACAGATGGATATATTTCCTTTGATTAAAGATGAACAAAAATGCCTGACTATGCATCAGAGAGAAGTAAAAATTAAACAAAGAATTTTGTGAAGTTTGAGAGAAGAACTCTATCAGCTATTGGAGAATAGACAAGACTTCCTGGATGGGGGAGCATTTTACTTGTGTTTTATGGATAGGAAGTAAAGGCATGAGCCTGGATATACAGAGAAAGATACTTCAGGTCTAGGAACAGCCAAAGAGTCCAGGGAAGGCAATACATGTTTAGCAGCAATAGCCAAGTTTGGCTGAAATATAAAGAGCATAAAGTAAAGTAATAGGAGATAAGACAGGAAAAGTTGGATGGTGCCTAAATGTGGAAGACACTGAACTCCAAGTAAAGTTATTCAAATTTTATTTAGTGTACAATAAAATTTTTCCATAAAGGAGTGACATGTGTTTGGAATGTCTTAAAGAAATTTCTTCTTGAAGGAAGATCTTAGGTGTTTCAGAGGTAGGAAAAAGAAAGCAGGACTAGTAAAGCCAAAGAGGAAGAAAAAAACAGAGCTAAACCCTTTGGTTTTTGCTATTTATGTAAACTGGGAATCAGCTTGGACTTTGTCATCAATTGCTCTGTGACTTTGGATAAATTACTCCCATCTCCAGGACTCGGTTTTCACTTCTGCAAAAAATGAAAGGAGAGAATGCACTAGATAAGATGATGTGTAAGGACCCTCCTACCTCAAATGTTCTATGTGTGTATGATTCTCTCCCTCTACTCATCTACTTGTTCTGCTGCCAGAGGATTTTCTGGAATGTTGGACTGGATACTGTGGCCAGTCCTAACCACCCATGTGGTATGGGCACACTTGGAGGCCTGCTGCATTTAAAAATGTGGTGACTTGACCACTTAGCCAGAAGCCAAGAGTATTCAACTCTCAACTCCCTTCTGAAAACCACTTAACCACCTCTCTTTGTGAGAATAGGAAGGCAGCAATTGAAAAGAAGGGCCCTTGCCTGGATTCTTCTTAAGTGTAGATTCCTTCCTTTCAACCTTTCTTCATTGCTTCATTCCTTCCTTCCTCTTTCCTTTTTTCTTTCTCTCCTTCCTTCTCTTATTTCCTTTCTTTTTTCTTTCTTTTTTCTTCTTTCTCTCTCTCTTTTTCTTCCTTCTTTCTTTTATTTTCTTGCTCTTTTTCTCTTTTACCTTTCTTTATTTCTTCCTTGCTTCTTTCCTTCTTTCTTTCCTTCCTTCCTTCTTTCTCTTTCCTTCTCTATTTTTCTTCCTTCCTTTCTTTTTTCTTCTTCTGTCCCTTCTTTTTCCACTCTCCCTTTCACCTTTCTTTATTTTTCTTCCTTCCCTTCTTTCTTTTTCTCCTCTCTTTTTCTTTTTCTCCTTTACCTTTCTTTGTTCCTTCCTTCCTTTGTTTCTTTCCTTTCTCCCTCCCTTCTTTCTCTTTCCTTTCCTTTTCAATTTTTTCTGGTGATTTTTTTTAAACATCATAATAATTTCTATACTTTCTCCAGTATGATCTTGCAACCCTCTCTTGTGGTGATAAACGTCAGGTAAAACTAATACACTAATCACAATTTTTGCACTTGACACACTTGGTATTTGCACCTAAAGGACAGAGTATGTCTCTTTGCCTGATTTGTAATCAATATTGGTTATTGGATTTAATTTGAGTTCTGTTGTCTTTTTTCCATTGTTTTAATTTACATCATTATAAATTATGGTTATATTATTCTTCTGGTCTTTTCTTTATTCTGCATCAGTTCATAAAAATTTTCCCATTTTTTTTAGGTTTTTGCAAGGCAGTGGGGTTAAGTGACTTGCCCAAGGCCACATAGCTAGGTAATTATTAAATGTCTGAGGCCAAATTTGAACTCAGGTACTCCTGATTCCAGGGCTGGTGCTCTTGATCTATCCACTGCACCACCTAGCTGCCCCCCCCATTGTTTTTTTTTATAGGACAATAATTATTATTACATTCATAATCTACAATATGTTTAACTATTCCCCAGTTAATGGATACCAACTATGTTTTCCATTTTTTGCTACCTTAAAAAGTGCTGCTTTGAATATTTTGGCATATAAGAGACTTTGATTTTTGTTTTTGACTTCCTTGGGACATGCCTAGAAAAAGTGATATTACTGTGTAAGTGGTACAAATGGTTTACTAATTTTCCCTTACATAATTCCAAATTATTTTACCAGAAATTTGGATCAAGTCACAGTTCTTTCAATATAAATTATATATTATATTTGGGGACTCATTCATTCTACCTCCCTCATTCCTATTAAGTTCATTTTGTTCACAGGTTCACAAGATTTAGAAATGGTAGATCTCTTAGCACTTATGGAGTCTTACATATAGAATTTTGGAATTGGAAAGGACCTCAGTAGTCATCTAGGTCCTAGATTGGAAAACTCTGAATGGCCCTAGAGTCAAATTACAATCTCCATGAATAATGATTGAAGGAACTAGGGATTGTTACCCTGAAGAAGAGTAAACTTGGGATGAGAGGTAAGAGTGAACATGATAAAAGAAGCTGTCAAATATGTGAAGCACTTTCACCCAGAAAAGGAATGAAAACTTCTTTTCATGACCCCCAAAATAACTAGGAGCACCAGATAAAAGTTTCCAAAAGGTAAAGTTAATCTTGACATAACAGAAGTAGAATGGGCTGTCTCCAAAAATAATGAGTTTCTCCTCATTGCAGGTCTTCAAGCAGGTACTAGATGACCACTTTGCAGGCATGTTATAGGAGGGATTTTTTTCAAGCATGATAGATTGGCCTAGATCAGAGGTCAGCAAACTATGTCCTTAGGGACAAATGTGGCCCACTGCCTGTTTTCATATGGTTTGTTAGCTAAGAATGTTTTTCACATTTAAAAACATATCCCTGGGGGTAGTGCAGGGGTTGCCATTGTTTTTGTTATAGCCTAAGAATAAGAATGTTTTTTTATATTTATAAAAATACAATAAACTTTAAAAAATGTAAAAAAACAACCCTTTTCTCTGGGATTGGACAAAAATTTTGGTAGCTACCTGGATCTGACCCCTGGGCCATAGTAGTTTACCAAACCCTAAAGTAGGTAGTGGTAAAATGGACATCTAGGGAATATGATTCCCACTTATTTAGAAACTTCTGTTCCTATATAGAGAGCAGGAAGGTAGTGCAGTGGATAGAGTCCTGGGCCTCTAATTAGGAAGACTCATTTTCCCGAGTTCAAATCTAGCCTCAGACCCTTACTATGTGACCCTAGTCAAATCACTTAACCCTGTTTCCTCATCTATAAAATGATCTGAAGAAGGAAATGGCAAGCCACTTCAGTATCTTTGCTAAGAAAACCCCAAATGGGGTCATGGGAGAGTTAGACATAGCTGAAACAGTGACAAAAACAACTAAACAACAAAAGTCCTAAGTAGGTTAGTTTTCTTGGGGTTGGGGGTGGTAGTACATGGAATATAATATTTAATATAGCATCCCTTATTCCACTTCTAGCCCCCATATATAAGGCCAAATTTTCTACTTACCATACATTTCATCTGGTGATGGTGTTATAAAAAGAAGGAATGGGAGCAGAGGAACTGGGTTCAAATTTTAGTTCTACCAATAAAATAATTACTACTTTGAGCCTCAATTTCTTGATCTGTAAAATTAGGAAATAGGTCTAGATAACTGCTAAAATTCAATTCTTCTAGTTCTATGTTCTATATTTTAAGGTTCCTTACCTCTGACATATACCATTAGTCTAAGATCCCATCTAGCTCTGATGTGCTATGTTCTTTGATCTAAAACCATTTTCTCCTTTGAGATTCTGTGTTTTCTTTTCTAAGATTCATTTCAGTTCCAACATTCTACATTCTAAGGTCTCTTAGTTATATGACATAAGCTTCTAAGATCCAAACCCATAGCTCTTGGGAACCAGGTGCGGGCTTCTCAGCTAATGACTCACAGACTTTGTAAAACCCTTTTGTCTGTGAACAAAGAAATAACAAGGCATATTTTCCTATCTCTTTTTTCTTTAGGCCCTTAGGTTTAGGTCCTTCTCCACTCTGAGAGGTCAGACAGATAAAGGTTTATTTATAAATCAATACAATGAAGAGAAATTGAACCCCCCCATCCCAAATTCCTCCTATCCCTTTAGTCTAAGGAGCTTTTCTTTGGCTCATCATGCCCTCCACCCCTTCTCTCTTTTGCATTTGCAACTGATAATCGCCATTTTCTTTGGACCCGTAGTAAAACCATGTGTCTAGTGTGCTTCTAAATCTCCTTTTCCTGCCTCCCTTGGCTTTTAATCAAAGAAAATAATACTTCTTCGCAAACTGTGTTGGGAGGAAGACACACAATGCTGCTTTTGAAAGCCTCTGATGGGATGTAGCATATGGGATGAAGGATTAGTCTATAAATCAGGAATTGCTGTCCTTTTAGGCTCTCCTGATGGTAAAGGGAAAGCTCAGTGGGTTCTGGGAGAATGCAAGATCTCCCGTCTTGCAACTAAATCTGGCCCTCACCTTCTCCCCTTGATCTTACACCTGTCACTTTTGCCCTTGCTCCCAATTGGCTAGTTAGTGAGTCAAAAGATGAATCTGCCCTGAAGTGACTATTATAAAATCTATGAATTAATAATATCCATATAGACCTATCATAGAACAGAGAGATTTTTGAGATCATTTGATTCAATTGTCTCACTTCATAGAGATGAGAACTAAGTGGTAGAGAAGGGAAATGGCTTTCCAAGGACTCACAGTTAAAGACAGAACTAGAATGAGAACCTGGGCCTTTAGACCCTTGGACCTTTTTGCCCTGTTTTATCTCACTCACTGATGGTCAGGGTCAAGTGACATTTATTTTTATGAGCGATGGGGCTGTCAAGTACTTGGAAATTATGATACCAGGTCTTTGGATTGAATGCTGGCAGCCAGCATTCTCATGCCCATTTCTTTGTGCTGCCCATGTGTATAAGTGCCTGGGAGGAAAGTTTGTAAAGGGTATATTGAAACCATCTCTGAAACATGAAGTGGAGTGGATCTGGCAATTATGTACTTCATCTGATCCCCACATTCACTCAAACCTGATAACTGGGGTCAAAAAATTCACTTTGACTTGGCTGTCAAAGACTATCTGGTTAATTGCCAACTTTCCATAATTCTGATACATCTCACCTAATATCATTAGTAGGTGTCACAAAAATTGATGTTAAGTGGAGGGCCCAGTTATGACATGTGATTACCTGAACCATATTACTTATACCAGAGTTTCTCTGTATTAGAGCATGACTTGGCAAAAAATATGATATTTTTGAGGCATGATATTGGGAATGGAGGGAGCAGTATATGTTCCATACTTCTTAGATGCCTTTACTATATGATATCTGACATATAACATAATGAAAAGTATTAGACTTAGAATCAGGCTAGCCTAGATTTGGGTTAAAATCTCATTCCCAACTCTTTTTAGCTATGTAATCATGGGTAAGTCTCTTAACCTCTCTGAATCTCAGTTTCCTCACCTGTAAACTGGGGCTAATAATGCCTATAGTTCTGATCTCATGAAGTTTTTTGAGGATCAAATGAAATCATGGATATATAAAATACTTTTAAAATCTCAAAATGGTATATAAATGTTGGCTATTATTATTATTATTATCTTACCACTCTTTGTTCTCTCTCATAGCACACGTGTAAAGGGTCAAGTGTCTGAAAAAGTCCTTGTGTTTCTGAAAATCCCAATGATAAATGATGTGATTGACCATCATTACTGAAATTGCCAAGCAAAGAAGAAAAATCCACTCTCAATAGAATCTAAGCTGTTTAAGTCCTAGCCTGAAGAAACCGCTGTAATTACAACCAGCATTTTAAATAGTGCCAGTTCAAACAAGACCTGGAAATGGAAAGAACTAGGATGGTCATTAGGACTGGAGATTAATGACAGACATGGAAATACATGGAACTATTTACTCACCACTGAGCAGTGGATCTAGAGGATGACGTCTCACCCACCACCTCCACTGACCACCTGGCACTGAAGATGAAAGATTGGAATGGCAGGTCTATCCCTCTTGCTTTCCCTCTTGTTCTGGGTTTCTTCAGTGAGTTAAGAAAAAAGGCTCCACTATTCTTCCAGTCCAGAGGTTGGTTGACTGGTCTGACTTCAGTTGAATCTTTGGCATCATTAGATGGAAAATAGAACTGAGGCTTTGACTCTAGAGGAAGTAGTTCTTTCAACCTTCATCCAATATGCAAGACCTCCTTGAAATGATGATGGCTCAGTCTCCAGTCTCTAGTATTCTATTTCATCCATTCAATCTCTGATTCATTTAGTACTTTTATAAAGTTCTTAATTTAGGCAGAGTTCTTGGAAGAGCTACAAAATTTAGATAAGATACATCATTATTAGCCAGTGTGGAACATGATGTCTAAGAGGGGATCATAGCCACACATAAAGCAAGGGTAAGGTATGAAGCATGCCTGTACATTTTATGGGGCTTCCTGCAGAGAAAGGGCAAATGAGCAGCTCCCTTCCCCTCACCACCATGAAGTATGCCAGCATACCTGCCCCATACACCATGAATGATTATGAAATGAATAAACACAAGCATATATTACAATAATACTTAATATCACTTGAAAGTGCATTTGGAGAGTTTTAGGACAAGGTGCTCTGTAAAGGCATGAGATCACACATCTATGACAAAAGGGACCTTAGTGTCTACCTAAGTCAACCCTTTCATTTTACAAATGGAGAAAATGAGATCCTAAGATTTGATGATTTGCTTAAGGTCAGAGATTTGGACCTATGTTCTCTAATGCCAGAACTGCAATTATTTCCATTCTACCCATACATCAGGAATCAGGAAAGTCTTCTTGGAGAAGATGATATTTGAGTTGAGTTTTTCCAGAGAAATAGTAAATTAACAGGTGTGTGTTCAGGGGCAGGTGGAGTAGGAAGCGTGGAGAATAATGAATGAATGAAAATGAGAGAATGTACAAAGATGCTGTCGTTTGTCCCTATGCTTTCTCTGGAGGAAATAGCAGAACTTGCTAGAGAGAAATGCCAATTTCATATCAGATAAAGAAGAAACTAGAAGCATTTCTTACCAAGAACATAGTTCCCTGTTTTTCCCTTCTCCCTCCTTCCCTCCCCCTTCCCTTCTGAGCCTTATGCTCATATTCAGTCCTTAGTAACTTCTCCCAACACACTGAATTTCCCTTTGCAAGCAGTGAGCGTGACAGGCGTAGGCAAGGAGAGCAAGGTTTGCTTTATTGGTTTGAATGCTCAGCTGTCCTCCCACCATGTTATGAAAACTAATCTCCAAACATTGTCAAACTAGATGATACTTATCCTTATCTATAATCTGCCTGACAGAACAGCTGTTGCTTGTTTCTGTGTCTAGAAATGGGAAAAGAAAGAGAAAACAGCTTCAATAAAAAATCTTAGAACTCAGAATGAGCTAGAATCTGAGAGTCACAAAATTTTAGAATCACATGCTCTTAGGAGGCTGTGGGCTGCTAAGAGCCTTGACTTGGAAGAGGATGGGAGTATAAAGTCCTGATTCTGTTACCAACTAGTTATGTTCATTTAGACAAAGTCTTTCCCATCCTGACTCTTAGTTTTCTCATCTATAAAATGAATTTGGTTTAGATGACTCTAAATCCTGTTATCTCAGTTTTGAGAACCAAAAGAAAACACTCAAAGGACCACTTGCTATTCTCTGAATCATCTCTGCTCTTTCTTGCTTATATTTACCTCTTTGCTCATTCTGTAGTAGGAGCTGTTAAATTGGGATTCACAAACTCTGTAAAAATTATGATAACCAAAGGTCAATGTATTCGTTTCTCTTGTAATCCTATGCATTTCATTTTGTACATCAAAAAGTATTAATCTGAGAGAGCCAAACAAGACTTCCAAAGGGACCAGTGTCACAAAAAAAATGATTAATAATCTCTGATCTACTACATGGTACATGAAAGAATCGCACCTGAAGTCCTAGAGTGTAGGTTCAAGTCCATAGCCTATCTGGACCTAGGTTTGCTTCTCTAGGAAAGGAGTTTAGACAGTGACCCCTAAGATCCTTTCTATGATACTGATATTATTGTGCTCTCTCCCTTACTATCTCTGACAATGAAAAATGCTTCAAACAAATATCACCTTCTGCATGAAATATTTTTCAATATCATTGCTGATTCCTCCTTTCCCTACTGGAAGTGCTATCTTCTTCTACAAATTTCCAAACAATCATTTATATTGCTCATCAGGCAGATATTTCCTTGCATCTTAGTTACTTATTTATATGGTCTCATCTGCCTTACTAGTTACAAAATACATGACTGCAAGGAATAATTATCATTCATCATTGTATGATACAGTTTCATAACACAGAACTCTGCAGATGATGACCAAAGTTTTCTCATTCAAGGACATCTCAGGATGACTTTCAAGTTTGAAAATGAAGAAAAACTGAAAAACAAAATTTTAGTTTTTTGCCTCCACTTGTGCTTCCATAGATACTACAAAAGGGACATCTAAGAGGGGATATGAATGTCGATGATGTATCCACAAAATCTGGCTGATCTCATCCTTTTTGATTGAGTTCAGTCTCTCATCACTGAGAAAGGTTGCTCAGAGGTTGGACAATCTGTTTCAGACTGTTACATTCTTTTATTTCTTTCCACTATCTCTCTATCCCATCATAGCTCCCTAAGTTCCCCTGGTCAAATTGCTCTGGGAGCAATTTTTCCCAGAGTCCTCTGGTCCCGTAACTTTCCTCTCCCCTCTGTTGAATCTACTCTCAGCTCAGTTTTCACTCCCAAAAGGATCTGCTAAACTCATTAACATTGAAATATAAATGACTAGTAATGGTATAAATACTCCATCTGAGAGATATTTGAATGTCAACAGGAGTTAATTTATCAAACTAAAAGAAATCAGTCTTTAAAAGGAAGATTTTTAGGTATACATTGAAGGTCTATAGGAGGGTTCTTTTGTCACCATTTAAATTTCATCATGCATATAACTACTGATTCAGTCTACTGAAATTGGGTTAGCCTTGTATGATTTTACTTTTCACAGCCACTAAGGATACTCTTAAAAATTCATAAAATTATAGAATCTTAAAATCATAGAACTTTAGAAATGGAAAGATCATCAGGTCACAGGATTTGAAATTAGAATCTAGTTTATAAATATAATCTAGTCCTAGCATTGCAAATGAGAAGTCCAGGCTAAGTGATATGAGAAATTTTAGAAGGGAGAGATCACTTTCAGCTCAAGGGTCAAGGAAGGTTTAAAGGAGAAGGTGACACCTAGGTTGTGCCTAAGAGCGAAGGAAAGACTTCACAACATTAAGATGAAGTTGAAAGGAATTCTGTTCTTCTTGGCTCCAGGTAGCTTGGTGGTGCCAGGTCTGAAGTCAGAAAGACCAGAGTTTAAATCTGGGGAGAGACAACCATCTGTGTGGCTTTGGGCAAGTCATGTAACCCTCTTTGCCCCAGCTTCCTCTTTAACTGTAAAATGACTGGAGAAGGAAATGGCAAATCACTCCAATATTCTTGCCAAGAAAATTCAAACAGGATCACAAAGAGTCATACACAACTGAACAACAGCAAAAACAGAAAGGAATACATTTTAGCCATGGAGTTAGTAAAAGGACGACAGAACTGGAGATAAAGTGAAAAAGAATAGGAGAATAGAGATATTCAATTTGTTTTGAACACAAAGAATCTGAAGAGGAGAATTATTGAGATAGGCTAGAAAGAGTCTTGATTACTAATTAATATCATTCTTCATTAAGTAGGCAATGGGTTTTTGAAGAAAGACGTATCATGATCAGTATAAAGCAGAATGGGTTGGAGAAGCAGAAGGACAGGAAGCAGAGAAACCAGTTAGGATATTGTTTTGAGAGTGGTAGAGTGGGAAAGAAAAATGGCATCGGAGTCCAATCCTGCCTGCCACATTCTCTGAGAGATCTTGTACAACTCCTCCTCTCTCTCTGTGCCTCAATTTCCTCTTCCATAAAATAAATAAGATGTCTCCTGAGCTCCTTTCTGGCTGTACATCTATGATCCTAGAACTTGATCCATGAAGGTCCATGAAATTTTCTGATTCCTACTCCAAGGGAAAGGTAGAGCTAGAGTGTGTACAGTGGTTTTGAAGAAGAGGGGACAAAAAGTGAAAGATAATGTGTGGAACTGTGAGGAAACTATTTTTTAAAACCTCTCTTTCCTTCTCTGAGTGACAGAGAAGAGAGGCCTGGGTGAGGAAAGGCCTATTCCAAGTGCTAGGTTTTTGGCTTCCTTCTTGTTGATGTGCTGATTCTCTGCCTGCGCCCAGAGGTTTTGGCAGTGGGTATGTTTTCCTGAGTACAACAAATAAACATAGGGAATCCAGGACATGGGGTTCTCTTACGTAGCCTCCAGGTTTGGCCTTCACAGGTGCTGAATTGCAAAGATTGGGGGAAACTGGAGAACCAGAGTGAAAACTTGTAGGGGATTTGGGAATGGAGGATGTCCTCTGTCACATCCTAACCATCTGACTCACCCTTTCCAAAACCATCAAAAACAATTGTATCATAGATAGTCCTTCCTGTAAATAGTCCATGATGTTGGGAACCTACCTCTCTGAGTGTCCTTGGGCAACTCATCTTCTCTTCCTTGACCTCAAGTCCATAAAATCTCAGGTCTGGAAGTGATTATAGAGGACAACTGGTACAGACTCCTTATTCTATAGAGAAGCTAAGGCTTATAGGCTTTACATGAGTTGTACCAGACTAGGATGGGCAAAAGAAAAGAAGAGATAAATATCTTGCACTCTAGATTATATTAATTCCAAACTTCTATCAGGTCACAGTGTTTCCTTTCTCTACTTTAAATGAAGGGTTTGCAATAGCTTCTAAGGGTCCTTACTTCCAGTTATAAATCTATGAATTACAATTTGGTAATATCCTTTTAGAAATATCTCTCTTTGTCTCAGTCTCTCTCTGTCTTCTCCCTCCCTCTTTCATTTCAAGCTTCATGAGATCTCAGAGAAAATATCCAGGAGTTCTTAACTTTTTATGTGTATGTGTTGGATCCCTTCGGTAATCCGGTAAATCCTGTGGACCTTTCTCAGAATTATGCTTTCAAACGCATAAAACAAAATAGGATTACAAAGAAAACCTATTATAATAGAATTCACTTACCCTAATATTTAAGGACAACAAATTCACAGACTCCTGAACTAGATGATCTTTTAAGTCTCTTCTGGGTCTGACATTTGATGCTCTGTGTTTTAAGATCCTTCATCTCTTTAATTTTTCATATCCAGATTCTTTCTAGGTCTGACATTGCTTGTTCTCTGTACCAAGGTTTCTTCCAGTTCTAACATTCCATGTTCTAAGATCCCCTCAGATCTTAGTAGTCTATGTTCTATTTTTAAAGTCTGTCCAATTTTTAACAATTTCTAGACTATGTAAAAGTTTCTTCTCAATTCTGACATTTTCCAGCTCAAAAATTCTAGAATTCTATGAATTTACACAACTCTAAGGACTGATCTGAAGTCTGAACTTTCTTTCTTGGAAGACCAGGAAAATGTGATAGATGAAGGCTATCTCTTCTTTTCTTTCTTCCTTAGGCTCCCTGTTTTCATGTATTTAAAAAGAAACTGTTGGCCTCTACACTTCCTAGTTTTTCCTCCAGCTCTGAGCATGTGTGATTCTGACCACTTTGATGTGGGCTCCATTATGCTTGCATCTGGACTCCACATTGAGGACTATGGTGGTAGGAGCCCTGAGAGTGTGTGGGCTGCTTGCTTGGGTTGTGGATGCCTTCGTCAACTGTGCACCAGGCCCCTCCTGGTCTCATGATACTCCATCTGATATTTCCCTTAATTTTCTTCCTCTTTCAAATATTTTCTAGATAGTTGACACTGGTTTTGGCTTACCAGTTTGGATCCATGACTCTGATGATAGTGTGTCTTACAATGACAGTAACTCAATTACTCACATTTTTACAGTATTTTCAGGTTTACAAAATAGCTTTTTTCTCCTAAAAACCTGTGAAGTAGGTAATGTAAGTAATATTACTTCTATTGGGGGGGGGGGGGGAATGAGACTTAAAAGGCTTGTTGACAGAACTGAAACTCAATTCTATATTTCAGTCTCTAAATCTAGTTATCTTTCTGCTTCTTATGTGTGACTCTTGGCTGGAAAAAGAGGAGTTTAGGCAATTATTTTGGAAACTTGGGCCTGCTACTGAGTAAAAAGTGGTACTGGGAAGATACTAGAAAGAGGCAGGGAAAGGGACTGAAAGCTCTCAACTGGCTATCTCAGAATATAATATTCAACAGGGAATGGAACCTTTCTTCATCTTGCTGAACCTCCAGAGATGTAACCACTAGAATTCTGACTGAATGATTTCAATTCAAGTAAACAGTCAATAAACCAGTAGCTCTGCCCTAGCTCTTGGGAGTTATAGTGTTTTGGGCATGGTTTCTATCTACAAAGTTCTTTTGGGTGAAAAAGTAGAGTGCTAGTAAATTTTAACAACCTACTCTGTGATAACAAAAATGAATTATTGACATGCTTTTAATTTTACTTTATATTAAGATTTTCTCCCTCACTTTTTGGATAATAACATAATACATTTAGGCTTAATTTGTAGAATTTACTGATTTCTGAAGTATAAAAGTTCACACTAAAAATTTAACAAGCTCTTCAAAACTAGTTACAAAATACCTCTGAGGTGAAGAGACAAAAATCTAATGGTGGAGGAAACAGTCAAGACTATACAACATATCATGAAATTGTTCCCCACATGTAAGAGGACTTCAGAAGAACCAGTCTGAACTGGAGTTGTCAAAAATAGATGCATTTGTGACATCAGGACTTGACTAGAGTTTTTGACTTCTTTTCTCCTTTCCCCTCTTCTTACTGAGAATACAAGAAAACACACACACACACACACACACACACACATCATCATCATCATCATCATCATCATCATCATCATCATCATCTCAATGCTTTAAAAAAGCATAAAAAACCTAAATTTTAAATAATTAGAATTTTCCAGTAAAAGGAATGATTACATTATAAGATAGTCTCCTCTCACTGGAAGTATTTAAATAGGAACTAGATGGCCATTTGTAAAGGATATTGTAGAAACAATTTCTGAATTAGATGAGATTTGAGATTTTGTTGTTCAATTGTTTCAGTTGTGTTTGACTTTTCATGTCCACCTTTGGGGTTTTCTTGGTAAGAATACTGGAGTGGCTTGCTATTTCCTTCTCCAGTTCATTTTACACATTAGGAAACAGGCAAAAAAATGATTTGCCCATGGTTACCCAGCTAATAAATGAGGTCAAATTTGAACTTGTATCTTTCTGACTCCAGGCCTGTCATTCCTTCTATTGTACCCCCTAGCTGTCCATGAATATGGGGCTACATGACTGCTAAGATCCCTTCTAACTCAGAGATACGAAGAAAAAAGTTTCTGATGGAACTTGTGCTCAAGTGATTTGGATCAATTAAAGGAGGAGATATGTTTTCTAAACTATTTCAAAGGGTATTAAAAAAGATACTATATACAATAGAATACCATGATTATAAATCACCCAGAATATCAACACCTAAAATTGAACAACTTCAATCATTTCTTAAAATGTTACACCCATTCTACAAGAAGGGAATTCTTGCAGTTCTAACAGGAATTTACACATATGGCCAAGACAGGGCAGGAGTGCTACAGAGCCCAGCAAATGTGGTTCTGATGCCCTTGGTAGCCATTTAGATTTGCCAAGAGTAACAGAGGTCATGAGCCAATAACATCAGGGCTCCCAGGGAGCAATAACACGCTCTGGCTTGTGAGGTTGGTATAAGATAACCACATTCCTGGGACTTAGAATGAGACCCTAAGCTGGACGGCCAACTTCTAAGATGTGTGGTTATCTCTTGGGAATTTTACTTCCTGAAGGGCACTAATCTATTTAGAGTGTCTAATTGACTTTCCAAAAGGAAGGAGTGAGGTTCAGTATTCCAATTTATGTGGTTCTTGTTCTGTAATCACCAGTTGGGAATCTGGTTATCCAGAGAGGTTGAGTCTGAAACCTGCTCCTTTCCTAAGCAGTCTTTTCTGAAGGTGAAAGAGGAGTTTACAGAATATTTATGAATAGTGAGGTAAGAGATCAGAATGATGAGAAGTCTTTAATTTCTTATGTTGGCTTAAGTTTTAGGAGAGGAAAGAATAACTAGAAAATTTATTAATTTAAAAAAAATGTTTATCCTACAGGCTAATTGTGTAAATAAGGTTTTCTGGTTGATCAAAGCTGTTACCATGGGAAAATATATTTACCCCTTGATGAAATACAAGACCTCTATAATTCAAACATACTTTTGTTTACTATAATCAAGAAAACTTTGCTTAAACAAAAAATAATTTGCCTTGGATCCAGAAGGCTAAACAAAAGCAATAGTAAAGACGATCTTCTATTACATAAGTTTGGTGCCAAGAGTAATGCCCACTAGGCAGCTAGATGACACCATAGTGTGCAAAGCACCTGGCCTGGCATCAGGAAACCTTATCTTCCTGAGTTCAAATCCAGCCTCAGATACTTCTAGCTGTGTGACCCTAAGGAATTCACTTAACCCTCATATAGTTTTCTCATGCGTAAAATAAGCTGAAGAAGAAAATGGCAAGAAAACCCCAAATGGGATCAGGAAGAGTCAGACACAATCAATCCACAAATTAATAACAAGAGCACTGAATATGAAATTTGAAGGTTTGGATTTGAATTCTACCTCTTTTACTAGTTAACAACATGATCTTGGACAAATTTTGACTTTTCTTTCAGCTTTATTTTCCTTATTTGTGCAGGGAAGAGATGAATCTAGGTGATCTTTGAAGTTCTTTCCAACTCAAATTCCAAATGAATTTAGCCATGTGGTTCTTAACAGAAAAAGACAGAGGGCTGGCAAAACTGGGATTAAATAGGCTAATGCTGACTTGGGGACAAAGAGTTGAGTGGGCCCTGGATAGTACTTTTATATTTGGATTCTATAGGAGGAGAAATCAGAAAAGACAATTTCACTTCCTTGAATTTTCTTTTCTGTAAGAAAGGGTTGGACTTAATTATGTGTAAGGTCCCTTCCTGCTCTAAATTCTATTGCTTTTCATCAAATTGGTAGCATTCATTGTAATTCTCTTCTATGCAAGCATTGGGCTAATGATCTAGACTACAAAGACAAAACAGAAAAAACTGTAGTGTCATATGATCAGAGATTTGAGAGCTGAAAGGGACCTTAGAGGTCATCTAGTCCAATTCCTTCATTTTAGAGCTGAGGGAACTCTGATCCAGAAGTTAAATGATTTGTTGGAGGTCACATAGGTAGAAAATGTCACAGGTGAGATTTATTTGTTTTAAATTAATTCAACAAACATTTATTTATTAAATAAGGTACAGTGCTAGGTACTTGAAATCTAAAGAGAGAAATGACAAACAATCCTTTTCTTCAAGGATACAAGCAAATAAGAAAACGAAATAAAATTTGAAGAAGGGGAGAAAGGTCATCATGAGGGGGATCAGAGAAGGCTTCCCATAGGAGGTGGCACACAACTGATCCTTGCAGGATTGAAGGGATTCTAAGAAACAGAGGTGAGAAGAAAGAAAGAAGGATAACCTATTTAGAGACATGGAAGCAAGAGAGGAACTACCAAGAAATATGAGGTTAAGGAATGAAAGGCTCTGAAGCAGGAGATTCCTACCAGGATATTATTCTAAGAAACCCAGAAATATTTGTTGTATGATGGTAATAGGGTAGCAATCTAGACTTGGCAGAAAAGGATCATCATCAATGTCTAGGTATTTCATTCCAACAGAGGTGGTATTTAAACCCAGGTCCTTTGACCACAAAGCCAAGTCTCAATGAGCTTAGACTCTTCTATGTCTTCTAAGATTAAAAGAAGAGAAACACATAAGTTTAAGAAGGCAATTTTTAAGTTGGATACAGAGGTTGAAATCAGCTTGGAAAAAATTGATTATTAAATTATCAGCATGAAAATTTATATCTGGGAAATCAACCAATGCTACAAATCACTACTTGATTTTCTGTTTTGTTGATTGTCTAGACTTAAAAATGATGAAGAAAATGTCAATAAAGCAGTACATGTCATGCATTTTCTACCCCTAGGGAACAGGTTGTTAAACATTTACCAGTACACCCCTGGATGCATATCTCTCAAAATGGTCTGTGTGTGTGTGTGTGTGTGTGTGTGTGTGTGTGTGTGTGTGTGTGTGTGTGAGAGTGTGTGTGTGGGTGTGGGTGTGTGGTGTGGGGGGCCTTTATTATTATTATCCATTATTTTGACATTGTAGATTCTCCCTCTACTGACATAGAACAAAGAACCTCCTTGCCTTAGACAACAGTTTTCATGAATTGGTGTGGTCCACCTAAAAATTCATTCTTTCTTATCCTGCTAGAGATAAGCCATTCTAAAGTTAAACAGGCTGGTTCTTGAACAACTAACCCATTGCCCAGTCTGGGATTAAAGTTTTTCCTGTTTCAAAAGTTTCATTGAAGCCTGGCCTGTCCATCAGATAAGACCTCTAAAGTATCAGGGCCTTCATTGAGGAAATGAGATAAAGTATGTAAAAATATAACAATAGAAATAAAATGCTATATAAATATAGTATTGTCAAATGAAATGATTACTCCACCCCATTCTGCTCTATCATTATGACTCTATACTTTGACAGCTTTTTTGGCTCATTGATACAAATACTCCCTTCATTGCCACAGATGATAACTCAACACGTCTACTCATCTTTTGTGATTTTGTCCATGGACTCCCATAAATCCTCTTGGGTTGCAGGTGTCTTACTAATGTCATGGGGACCTTCCTCTTCATCTCCTACCATTGCATGAGTATCAATGGAAGACTACAGCCAGTCTTCCCTCTTCCCACATAACCAATGACCACATGACTCCTTTTTTGGAGTCACACATTTTTTGATAATGTAATCTATGCTGCTTCTTGTGTACATTTCTTTATTGGTAACAAGCTGTGGCCTATTCACCTCCACCATTGGGTAAGGACTGAGTTTTATATGAACTAGGTATCTTCCTTATTGTCTCACTATATTGAAAGACCTACAAATAGAAAATAAGATAATAAGTCTAATAAAACTTAACATAATATAACGATCACAATAAAGCGTGTCTGGTGGTAGAATCAGTGTGGTTCGCTGAACTTGGAACCAAAGGATCTGTGTCATAATTCTGCCATTTTACTTCCTGTGACTTTGGTTAATTTACTAAACTTCTCTGGACCTCAGTTAGTTCTTTTATAAAATGAGAGTGTCGGGTCTACCCTGTCCACTTTGACTTTAAATCTATGGTCTCATGAATTCCTAGAATATAGAAAGTCTGAAGGATTCTGATATTCAGCTTGCCTGGATTCTGACTTCAATGACTGTGATTTTGTGAAGTTTATTTCAGGTGATTTGATAGGGCTTTTAGCTCTTGTCTCTACCAGTCTTTGGAGCTGACTGGATTGGATGACCCTAAATGAATTTCATGGCTTTCTGTTGGACTAGAAAATTACCCCTAACACAAGAAAGCTGACCCAGCTTTGAAGCCCTCTCTGGTGTTCTCTAATTCCATCCAGAAAACATGTTATTTGCTCTGGCGGATATTGCAAATTTGATGTATCAGAGAAATTAAAGGGTCCTCCAAGTGAATGTTCCTTGCAGTCAGATTAACTGAGGAATGAAGCAATTTGAGAAGTGTGTTTGATTTTCATGAACTGTAACTCTCTGGGGAACCAGTTGGGCAATTTAACATATTTCTCCTTAAATTTGGTACTTTCTAAGTTTCCCTGACCTATTTTCCATCTTAAATCCTTGCCCAATTTCAACTTCAACACCTTCATGGCAGTGGAGAATGTTCTGAAAGTCCACTGGCAGCTGGTGTCTCTGGCCCAGTGGAAAAAATGGAACTCCATATCATGCACCATTCCTCATCTCACTCTTGGTATGGAAATGGTAGGAGAGAGGAAAGGTTACTCTAAATCATTTTGCCTTTGGCTTCTCCGGTAGCCAACAGTTAGCTATTATACCGCCAGCCTCCAGGCAGAATGTGCCAAGAAGAGCATCAGCTCTTTCCAAAGATATAAGAGAGTGATTCCAAACCCTGAATACATATCCCACTTCTGCTAGCAAGTGACTCAGATTTTTGTTTTAAAGATGATTCTCTTTCCTCACCACCACCCGTCCCTGCCCCATGTCTCCCCCCAATCTTCCAATCCTCTCCTCCTCCCCCTCCCCCCCCCATGCAATCTGGTTATGATTACTGGTTTCTGCCACCCGCAGACTAACAAACTTACAACAGCTGTGCCGCAGGAAATCACCTCCAATTCAACCCTGATGTTATAGGGATGTCTTTAGTTAACTTAAATAGGCTTTTAACATTCATTTTTTTTTTTGTGCAAAATACCTATCATTAATTCTGACTTGAGAGATCAAACAGTTAACAATGTGTTGATCCTAGCTTACTTTCAAGTGATGTATTGTATCATTTCTGAGAGTTATGAGGGGCTGATACTTTCTTTTACTAATGCATCAAAGTCACTAAGTGAGTGGGTAAACCAGTGTCCTGGGGAAGGAAGCTATTAACAGCTACACTCTGAGTGTTCGAGGCCCGGATTGCGTCATGCCTCCGGCTTTTACTGAATACAAACTTTTTTGTTTTCCAACCAAAGGAAATGAGGTCCTATAATCCATCACTTTGAGCTGCATCCTCAGTAGTGTACCGGACTGTGCCCCGCCCCCACACACCTTATCCTATTGCATATCACTTGGCCTCATGCAGTCTTAAAAATGGTTGTGTGTCAATAGGTTCCTCCATTTCTATGTAGTTGACTTGCTGGCATTTCAACACTTTGTATGCCAGTCCCACTCACTCTAGGGGAAGGGGAGTGTGTGTGTGTGTGTGTGTGTGTGTGTGTGTGAGAGAGAGAGAGAGAGAGAGAGAGAGAGAGAGAGAGAGAGAGAGAGAGAGCTTGAGAGAGAGCTCCTTCCATTTAAGAAAGGTACTTCCTTCCCACGACTGATGGCATAGATTGGGGAGGGAAAGAGAGTAATCTTCCTTGGGAGTGTCTGGAACAAAGGTTCTTCAGTCCTCCCCCTAAATTTCCATCCATCTCCTTTTCTATCTGGATTTTCAGCCCTTATTGGTCTACTAAACAAATAAACAAGCAAAAAAGAAGGAAGATTTCTGAGGTTAGAGATCAGGGGTGAGGAAGGTTCCCAGACACTAGTAGGTTCAGCCTAGTTCCAGGAGAGTAATGGCTGAGGGTTTTCTAAACTAGGCATTCACCTTTACTGTCCTAGCATACAGTTGTTTTTTCTACACAGTTGAGGCATAATAAATGCTCATGGTTATTGCGCAAGGAACAGTTCTAATCTAATTCCTCCTCATGTACTCTTTCTATAGCTACCAGGGGGTCACTTACTTGTTTGGACTTAGTCTTTGTATGTACCAGTCTTTAACAATAAATTATCTACTTCTTCCTGATATATTCTTGTCTTCTCTTGAATTTTACAACAACTTTTGTGTCTCTAATCTCTTCAACCAGACTTATGAAGGGCAGAATCTATATCTTAAAATTTGGAATCCCCTACAGTATAGAGGATATGCATGGTAGACTTTCAATAAATACTTATTGATTGAAATAGCAGCAAGCCAGACGGGTTCCCCAAACAAGCCATCTGCTTCAGTGAAAATCTTTTCTGGCAGCGTCTCTATGTGAGCTGGGCATGTTGAGTGATTTATGGGGCTATTAAAGATACACTAAATAAATCTCCATTAAACCAAAAAAGAAAGAGAAGCAACATCTTTTAGATTATGGACCAGGGGCTGGTGAGTCCCCTCGAACTGAAATGTTCAACTAAGTGTCTATTGGGCACAGTGAATGGTCATTGGCGTTTTGGGAAATGTAACATGAGCCTAGTCACTCAATTTGGTTATGATAGTTTTAATGTTCCACGAATCTTGCAAAATGTGTATCCAATTAACCACTACTGAAGGGCCTTATTTATAAAATAATACTTTTGTGGTCAGGTTGCACTTTTCCATTCATTTTGGGTGCATGAGGCTCAAGTTGCAGATTCTGCCTGTGATTAATACAGAAAAACATCAGGTTTCTGCTGGCATCCACCCATATATGGGTGGGGTGGGAGGAGGCCAGAGCTGATTTCCATGTGGAAATTCAATCCTATACCTTGTCTTTTCATGACAACCCCATCCTGCAGAACTCTAGGCTTGGAAGACTTGAAAGAAGAGCTTGTGGAGAGGGTTAAGGCTAGTTAGATAGCAGATCACTTTTCTCCAGGAGAGATGTGTCATCTGACATAGGGAATACATTGGGTAAAATCTCCTTGTACATTTGCAGGTGAAATCTGAAGAATTTTGAGTTACATTTGAAACTACTCTCTGTTTCTGTGAAAACATTTGCCCCCCCCAAGTCAAGCTTGCTCTATTCATTTGAATATCATGTGTGCATTTTCATTCATCAGAAAAAAAGGCATAGCAGAAAGACTGAGAATATTTGGCAAAATGGAATGATAAGACCTGGCTGGGGTGAATCGGTTCAATTCAATAAGTGAATGTTAAATGCTTGTAGAATGCCAAAAGTTGTACTGGGTGCTAGGGATACAAAAGTACAAGCAAAAGAATTCTTATCTTCTGAAAACTTACATTTTAAGTGGGAAACAATATATATAAGTAGGCTGGCATATTGTATATGCAAATATATATACCTAAAATGTACATTATACATACATGTATACACATGGGCATAATTGCATACATATATGTGTGCGTATGTATATGTGTACATATAAATGCTTGTGTGTATATGTTATTTGTATATAACATAATATTTTTATGGTCAGGTTGCACTTTTTCATTAATTTTGGGAGCATGAGGCTCAAGTTGCAGATTCTGCTTGTGATTAATACAGAAAAACATCAGTTTCCTCCTGGCCTCCACCTATACATGGGTGGGGTGGGAGAAACATGTATGTGCACACATGCATAAGTATGCAAACACATCAGCATATATACAGTATATATTATATGAATGTATACATGCATATATGTGGGGGGGTTGTATTCATATATCACATATACAATCTATTTGCCTATGTATACTTTGTTTCCTATATAAACTGTAAGCTTTTGGAGGGCCAGGATTGTTTTGTTTTTATTTTTGTATGCCTAGTATCTTGTACAGCTTCTGGCATATGGTAAACATTTAATAATTATTTGCTAAATTGAACTGAATTGACTCACTCCAAGCAACAAGGTAAATACAAAGTTATTTTGAGGAGGGATGCACTGGCAGAAAACTGAGACTTGACGGGGAACTAGGGAGTTCCAAGAGTCAGAGGGCAGGAGGGAGAAGATTCTAGGCATGGATTATGATGTTTGTAAAGGTGGGCAGATGGAAGTTGGAATGTCTGTGTAAAGGGAGCAGAAAAAGTATGCCAGAGTTAGGGAAAGATTTTGAAGAAGAACTTACGTCTAGGTCTAATGAGAGTAAATTGGTGAATATCAGATGGAAGACAATCCTGGCAAGGGGAATGGATCAACCCCAGCAGAGGGAGAACTGGGAAGTAAATGGACTATATGGGGCATGGATATGCGAACTGGCTCACCTGAAGCTGAAGGAGTGGTGGATGAGTAACAAAAGAGCAGCTTGAAAAGCTGGTCCTGAGGACAACAAGGAAAAAGGATAATAATAAAGAAAAGTTAGCACTGTACAGAGGAGCTTGGTTTTCCTAGTCCCTTGGGAGCCTTTGAAGACTTAAATAAGTTTTTGGAGGAAAATGATTAAATTAGCATTTCTGATTCCATAAGGTTTTTCTTTGCAAACTTAAGGCATCTAAATAAGAGATTAGATTCCTTGAGTATATATATATATATATATATATATATATATATATATATATATATATATATATTTGCATTCTAAGTGTTGTCACATACTTTATTCCCTTAAGGATTTTTGTTGAATTGACATGCTAAAGATGAACCACTATGGGACTCTGACAAGTGAACTACTGGGCAGAGAATTAGCAGACCTGACTTTTAATCTGCCTTTGTCTCTCATTGAGCTATAAGACCCTGGCAAGTTATTTCTCCTTCTCTGGGACTCTATTTTTCCAACTCTAATATGAGAAAGATGAACTTCTATGATTGTCTCAAGTCCTTTACAACTCTGATATTCAGTGATTCCCACTTAGATATGATTTCACAGAACAATGGACCTCAGGGCCTTTTCTGGATAAGTTAAGAGAGAAAGATCTGGCTTGGGCTAGAAAGGCATCTGTTCCTTTCATTTTAACTATCAGAACCTGGGCTCTATTCCAAGGGACTTGAAAAGATGTTTGATGAATGTCACCCGCCCCTGTTCCCCCTGTCCATGTCTACAAGTATAGAATTCACAAGGAAACAAGTTGAGAATTCTTTAAATCATATGTAATTCAAAGATGAGAAATTATACCATCAATCAGATGGGCTTTTTATTTATGAGCTAGAGGCAGGCTTCCTTCACAAGGTCTGTTGTAGCAGTAGGAGATTAACTGGTGAAATCCCCAAATGTTACTAGGAGAATATAGAACCAGATGTGTCTTTTTTAGAAAATCCCTAATAAAAAGAGGTCCCCATTAAAAATAAACAAAACAAAACAAAACCTGGGCATATGGATCAAGAAAACCAAGTCCATCTTTTCCACCCTAACCAGCTAACTAATTTTGTTGTTGTTCGGTTAGGTGCCACTCTTTGTGACCCAATATGGGTTTTCTTGCTAAAGCTAGAGGAGTGGTTTGCCTTTTCCTTCTCCAGTTTATTCTACAGATGAAGAAACTGAAACAATCAGGGTTAAGTGACTTGCCAAGGGACACAAAGTTATTAAGTGTCTGAGGCTAGATTTGAATTCATATTCTCCTGATTCCAGACCCAGGACTCTACTGTACCACCTAGTTATCTAAGTGATTAGAGGTAAAATCTATAATCTCTCAGTTCTACATTTTCCTTCAATCTCCATCCCTATTCCAAATCTTTTCTCCCTCATCACTATATTTACCATCCCTATTTATTCCTCCCTTCAAAAAATATCTATATTCTGCAGAAAAGCAGCATCATGCAATGGTGGGAGAGTGGATCTTGGCATTAGGAAGACTTCAAGACCAAAATACCTGTATGTCCCTGGTCAAGTCTCTGTGAAAATTAAAAAGGTTCAAGAGACATAGATTCTGGATAATTTAATAATTTTATTAATAAGAATAGCAGGTTTTTAATAAAGGGATGATCTTTTGGCCATCTCTTTTGGACCAAAGACCCTTTCTGATGGTGAGGTCATAGTTTATATATCCTTTGAAGAGGAGGTGTTCCTGAAGAATGGCAATCAACTCACATTAGTGAAGTGTGGGCTATATTAAAATGAAGCTCTTAGTGTACATGACTTAGGTTACTCAGATCTTAGTCAAAGAGACATCAATTTCATATCATCTGTTTTGATAATAGGGAGAATCAACCTTTTCCCAGATCTGTCTGAGCCAACACAATGAGCCAGAATGCAACCTTAAGCAAACTTAGCATTTCTTTTACTATCTGATTAGATCTTGGCTTGGGTAAATATCTAAGAGAGATTTCCTACACTGGTGGTTTCTGGATGAAGTAGAAAAGGAAAAAACCTTGCTCCCGATCCAATAGCTAGTTATTAAATATAAGAGAGATATATTCATTTCTCGCATCACTAAACTTCTAGGTACCCTCTTACAATTCTTGGTGACTATACATATCACATTGTTGTCGGTCTTCATTAGCAAAAGAAATTTCTTTACTGGGAGTTCTTGAGATTAGTCCAAACTCTCCTTTACTCACCCATCCCTCTGATAGTCTCCATCTAAATGTACAGAACACCGACAATATTGATTGAGAGAAAAAATAAATAATAACTAACATTTATAATGCACTTACTGTGGGCCAACATTGTGCCAAGTACTTCACAATTATTGTTTAATTTAATTCTCAGAGGGAAGGATGTAATATTGTTGACCCCATTACTATAGATGAGGTAAACAGTAGTTAAATGACTTGCCTAGTTCACACAGCTAATGTCAGAGGCTGGATTTGAACTCAGATCTTCCTGATTCCAGGCCTGGAGCTCTCTAGACACAGAACTTAGATTTATTACAAAATTGAGATTTGATACATTTCCAGCTCTTATGAAATTTAGACTTATATGAAGATAAGATTCAAATACATATTTAGCATAATAAAAAAATTCCTATCCTCATCAGAGAAATTCCTATCTTCCCTCAGAGAGTCATTTCAGTTTCACAAACATTGGCTATGGGACACTGTATGGTGCTTATTAAGCTCAGTGGCTTATTAATTATGACTTTCACTGGAGAAGAGAATTAAAAAGCAGTCTCAGAGTTATAAGGAACTTCAAAGATCTAAGGATCACCAGGCAATAAATGGAAAATCCAAGTTCTTTGAAGCATTGATGGATCTATGTGTGGTCTCACTAATGTAGGTTCTCTTTCCTATAGTACAGAACATAATCCATATGTGTCTTCTCATATTATGCTAATTTTATCTACATACTCCTTTAAATTCTCTGTATAGCTAACCAATATTTCTGAAGACCTGCCTCTAGATTTCTTGAGATGGGGAGTCTTCTGATGGGCCTTGTGGGCTATTCACCCATTATCCTTTGATCTTTTTAACATGCCTGACCCCCCTCTATTTTCCAGGTATACATCTGTCTGATGATATCTTTCATACCACTTCTCCCATGAAATTCTTCATTGGTAATATCTTGCAGTAGACTCCTGTCCACCCTTTATTGCCCTTTGATGCTTTAGAAACTGTGGTATTCCAGATTTACAACTTTCTACAACATTGCCAGAAGGATATTGACATAAAAAAAAGGATGAATCTTTGATTCAGGGAATCATTTAAAAAATCATTAAAATAACTGCATAATTTCTCAAATATCATCCTCTATTCTAATCTCTTCTTTCCATCCTGGATCCAGCTCATCATCCATGTACAGTAGAGTTTTCATATTATGAACTATGAACATTCTTCATCCACTGGGTCACTCCAATGTAGAGAGTAAGCAATCATGGATTTTGTTGTTTAGGTGACTCTCTAATTTTCATCTAGCTGGCACATTGGATAGAAAGCTAAACCTAAAGTCAGGAAGACTCATCTTTCTGGGTTCAAATGTTACCTTAAGAGTACTCATTAGGGGGGTGGCTAGGTGGCGTAGTGGATAAAGCACCAGCCTTGGAGTCAGGAGTACCTGGGTTCAAATCTGGTCTCAGATACTTAATAATTACCTAGCTGTGTGGCCTTGGGCAAGCCACTTAACCCCATTTGCCTTGCAAAAAAAAAAAGAGTACTCATCAGGGACAGCTAGGTGGTACAGTGGATAGAGCACCAGCCCTAGAGTCAGGAGTATCTGAGTTCAAATCCAACCTCAGACACTTAATAATTACTTAGTTGTGTGGCCTTGGGTAAGCCACTTAACTTTTTTGCCTTGCAAAAAAAAAAGGGTACTCATTGTGAGACAAAACTACTGTAACCAAGATCAAAAGAAATGTAGTAAATTGGGAAACAATTTTTACAACTAGTATTTCTGACACAGGACTCATTTCCAAAATATACAGAGAACTGAGTCAAATTTTAAAAAAAACATTCCCTAATTGACAAATGGTCAAAGGATATGCAAAGGCAATTTACAGATGAGGAAATCAAAGTGATCCATAGTCATATGAAAAATTGCTCTAAATCACTACTTATTAGAGAAATGCAAATTAAAGCATCTCTGAGGTACCATCTTACACCTCTCAGACTGGCCAATATGACCAGAAAAGACAATGATCAATGTTGGAATGAATGTGGGAAATCTTATCTTATTATGTAATTTTGCTATCTCTTATACTTTATTTTTCTTCCTTAAAGGATATGATTTCTCTCTCATCGCATTCAACTTAGATCAATGTATACCATGGAAACAATGTAAAGACTAGCAGACTGTCTTCTGGGGGGGGGGGAGGGAAGCAAGAATAGGGGAAAGATTGTAAAACTCAAAATGAATAAAATATTTCTTTAAAAAAAGAGTACTCATTGTGAGAACTTGGGCAAGTTATTTAATGCTCTTTGCCACAGTTTCCTCTTCTGTAAAGTGAGCTGGAATAAGAAATGGCAAAGCACTTCAGTATCTTTGTCAAGAAAATCCCAAATGAGGTCACAAAGAATTGGACACTAACTGAACAACTAATGTTTTGGAGCTTTCTTTAATTTATCCAATGTTACCATGTATAGCCTCCAAGTCAATAGCATCTTTCATATTATCTTTAAAAATTTTAACATATGCATGGTAGATTCTTGTTGGAAGACAGATGTTAAGTTGATGTTTTACTTGATGAAATCAATGCTTTTTAAAAAAAATCAACAATATGTACAGTGGGATGTTGTATTCTCTGTTCCTTTCAATGAATTATGTAAAGATATGATCTGCTATATTATCTACAAAATCCTGTCTGTTGATTTGTCATTCTTTAATCCAAGTATGAATGGAGTGTGTTCTAATGAAGATTTTATAGAGATGGAAAAGTAAGAAATTGAGTCTATAGATGATGATATTTTCTTTCTTTTTAGTAAAAATAAAGTATGTGATTTTTTCTTCTTTGCTAAGCATTTATGTAGTTATTTAAATCTTGAGTTATCTTAAAAATTGAGCTCCTAATGCCCTCAAAACTGTTGCCTCAAACAATTTATATATTTTCTTGATCTAGTCTATCTAGTCCTACCTTTGTTTTCCACTTTCTATTTCCTCATGAATCATATAAAGGAGAGTAATGCTATAACTGAAATATGATGGCTCTACTAGATTTAATGGAGAAAAAAATTTGATAGAAAAATATTGACAGTGTTTTTTCACGAATATGCATATCATCCTTGTGCAGGAGCCATGCTAATCTTCTCTGTATCATCCCAATTTTAGTATATGTGCTGCCGAATTGAACATGACTGGTTTTTTTTTTTTATGTTTTTGTTGTTCTAGTTTCATCCTTAATGTTGCTGAATCATGTGCTAGATATTGTTTAATTGTGTCTCTCACATTTCTGTAACTTTTCCCCTTCAATGCTCCTCATTGTTTTATGAGATAATATTGATTATAATCTTCTATCATTTTTTACAAAAGATTACATAATATTTACAAAAGATTATATATATTTTTATTAATTAAATTTATTTTTTATTCTCATTTTGTACAAATGTTTTTTTACATTAATAAAATATTCTTGTTTACAAGTAAACAAAATACCCCTCCCCCCATGAATATAGATACACTTGCTTGGGAGAAAAAAGTAAAGGGAAGAGAAAAAAAATTAAAATTAAAAAAATAATAGTAATAATTGTAGGTATGGCCAGGTGGCGCAATGGACGAAGCACCAGCCCTGGAGCCACGAGCACCTGAGTCCATATCCAGCCTCGTAAACCCAATTATCACTCAGCCATGTGACATACAGGCCACCCGATCCCCACTGCCCTGCAAAAACCAAAAAGAAGAAAAAAAAGACCCCCCAAAAAATAAAATAGTAATAATAGTAAGGTGGCTGGGTGGCAGATGGAGCATTGGCCCTTGAGCCAGGAGCATCTGGGTCCAAATCCGGGCCCAGACACCCAAAGATCACCCTGCTATGTGGCCCCAGGCAGGCCACCCAGCCCCACTTGCCCTGCACCCTCCCCCAAATAATAATAACAAAAAATGTGCTTCAGTCTTTGTTCCAACACCAACAACTCTGTTGTGGGTGGATCACATTCTTTATGATAAGTCCATCACAAAAGTTACTTCCATATTTTTCCAACATTGCCATTACTGATCGCAACTCCCTTTCTTATTTCTCCACTACCATGTGCTATATTTTTTCTCTCCTTTCACTCTGACTCTGCTGTAGGGTCGCTGAGTGGCGCAGCAAACAGATCCCTGGTCCTGGGGCCAAGAAGCCCTGAGCCCCCATACCACCCCTTAGGCCCAGAATCCACCTAGCCCTATGACAGGCCTTCCAATCCCAGCCCCTTGCAAGAAGTAAAAAAGAAAATGTGTTATATCTGACCACTCTCCCTCCATGGTCCATCCTCTCCTCCTTTATTCACATCCCCACCCCTTCCCCCTGCTCCCCCCTCCTTCTTACTCCAGATGTCTATACCCCATTGAGTATATTTGCTGTTTCCTCTCCTAGCCATCTCTGATGAGAACAAAGGTTCCCTCATTCCCCCTTGCCTCCCCCCTTCCATATCATTGCAGTAGCTCACTGTAATAAAAAAAATCTTATTATGTGAAATATCTTGGACTATTCCCCCTCTCCTTTTTCTTTCTCCCATTACATTTCCCCTTTTTTCTATTGACTCCATTTTTATATCATATTTTATCTTCAAATTTAGCTTTCACCTGTGCTTCAACTATAAAAGCTCCCTCTACCTGCTCTATTAACTGAGAAGGTTCACATGAATATTATCAGTATCATTTTTCTATACATGCAGTTCATCATCATTAAGTCCCTCATATTTCCCCCCTCTCCTCCAATCTCCATGCTTCACCTGAGTCCTGTATCTGAGGATCAAACCTTCTGTTCAGCTCTGCCCATTCCAACAGGAACATTTGAAATTCTCCTGGTTCATTGAAAGTCCATCTTTTTTCCCTGGAAGAGGACATTCAGCCTTGCTGGGTAGTTCATCCTCGCCTGCATTCTAAGCTCTTTTGCCTTCTGGTATATTGTATTCCAAGCCCTACGAGCTTCCAATGTAGTTGCTGCTAAGTCCTGTGTGATCCTGACTGCAGCTCCACAATATTTGAACTGTGTCCTTCTGGCTGCTTGTAATATTTTCTCTTTGACTTGGGAGTTCTGGAACTTGGCTATAATATTCCTAGGGGTTGGTTTTTTGGGATCTCTTTCTCCGGGGGATCGGTGGATTCTCTCCATTTCTATTTTGCCCTCTGCTTCTAGGATATCAGGACAATTTTCCTGTAGTAATTCTTTGAAAATGATGTCAAGGCTCTTTTCCTGATCATGACTTTCAGGTATTCCAATAATTTTTAAATTATTGTTCATAAGTCTGTTTTCCATATCAGTTGTTTTTTCAATGAGATATTTCACATTTTCTTCTAATTTTTCATTTTTTTGGTTTTGAAGTATTGATTCCTGATTTCTGGTAAATTCATCACTCTCCCTGAATTCTATTCTTTGTCTGAAGGATTTGTTCGCCTCAGAGAGTTTTCTTATCTCTTTTTCTATCTGGCCAATTTTGCTTTTTTAAAACATTCTTCTCCTCAATAACTTTTTGAACTGTTTTATCCATTTGACCTAAGCTGGTTTTTAGCATGCTATTTTCTTCAGCATTTTTTTGGATTTCCTTGACTAAGCTGCTGACTTCATTTTCATGTTTTTCCTGCATCTCTCTCCTTTCTTTTCCCAGTTTTTCTTCCAACTCTCTCATTTGATTTTCCAAGTCTTTTTTGAGCTCTGTCATAGCCTGAGCCCAATTTTTGTTTTTCTTGGAGTCTTTAGATACAGGAGCTTCTGCTGCCTCATCTTCAGACTGACTGTTTTGATCCTTCTTGGGCTCATTTGCAAAATATTTCTCAATAGTCTTCCTCTTATTTCTCTGCTTGCTCATTTTCCCAGCCTGGGCCTGGTTTTGGGGGTGCTTGCTGAGTTTTTGGGACACTCCCACAAGGGTCTCAGTGTGTGAGGCTCTGTCCTCCCTCCTGATCTGTGAATGACCATAAGTGCCCCCCTCTGCCACGGGGCCGAGTTGGGGGGGCCGCTGCTGTTCTATGGGAGGGCCTAGACTGAGATCAGGATCTGAATGTGGTCAGAGCCCCAGAGTCCTGTTCCAGAGGCAGAGGACAGAGCTGGGCAGTCTCTCTCTCTTCACTCTCCTCCCTCAGCTCAATGGGCTCATGCCCTGGGGGCTCCTGCTTACCTGCTCCGCCTACTTCTGTTTCCGGGTCTGGGCTGCAGAAAGACCAAGCTGCTCTCTGTGTGCCCTGAGGGCTGGGCTCCACTTGCTCACTCTGGCAGAGGGCCCCATTGTTCCCCCACTTTGTGCCTGGTACTCCCTGGGGTGCAGCTCAGGAGACTCCCCTGCTGCTGTGAGCCATGGCTCCCAGCGCCCTGGGGCTGCCTCCAGGAGGCTGAAGTTCTTTCACTCTGGCAGGCCACCCCTATGGCGGACTGCCCCTCTGACCCTGGGGAGCAGAGCCTTTCTGCTCTTTTGCAGGTTACCTTGAGTAGGAGAACTGCCTCACTGTGTCCCTTTGTGGGTTCTGTCTCTCGAAAGTTTAGTTAGAGTCTTTAGTTTCATGTTTTATCAGAGAGCTACTAAGACTCAATCCCTTCATGTCGCCATCTTGGCTCCACTCCCCCCAAAAAGATTATATTTAAAACCTATGTTCTCTCTGTACTTAACAGGATCTATCTTTCAATCTCTCTCTTATACATACACACACACACACACACACACACACACACAGAGTCACATAACCACATGGAGATAAGTGTTGATTGAATTCATTTCTAGGTACTTTTGATCTCCTTATTTTGCAATTGATTTAGGTTAATGAAACTTCCTTAGTCTATATAGATATTCATTATCCATTTCTCCTTTCCAATAATAACTTGTTTAAATAGAAAAGATTAGAGTTTATAATTGTATATTATAAGTAATCATTTTATTCTAACTTGGTATTGATTCTGATTTTTAGTTTTATAAGTTGATGATCTGCCTATATAGATATTGATTCATAGGCAATTAGTCATTACTATACTTTTGTTGGACATCTATCATCTTTAGCATCTTCCAGTTCTCTTCTTGAAAATACATATATGTGATCCATAAGTTTGGGGCTTCTTTCAGGTCTACAAAGCCTCAGCATCTTTTGCTTCTTACCCCTGAACCATGTTTTCCATCATATTTTTCATTGCCCCTTTCAATTCTATTTTTTTTTTACACTGGAGTCTTCATGAATTAAGGTATATGTATTATGTTTACTTGGAGTGTCTGAGTTATTTAGGAAATTTCTGAACTTTTTCATCATCTGACACAGAGACACTATATAAGCTGCAATTATTGTCAAGGTGGTCTTTTTTTCCCTTATTTGTTGCTAATGTCCTGTGAAAATGTTCATTGTTGCCATTGGAGGCAGAACCCACATTGATGAAATCTAGAATCATGGATTTTTAAGAGTTGAAAAGGATCTTAGAGGCCTTCTTGTCCAAGATATACTCGATCCATTTCAGAATGTGAATATGTACTATGTTCAGAACACTTTTCTAGAGAATGAAGATTAGCAATAAATGAACAATTTTTGATCTTATCCACAAGGGTATCTATTGGTGTGAGAACACTCTCCGCAAGCACAAATCATAATCTATTTATGACTTGGCAGATATAAAAAGAGCATTTATTATGTAGTGCCAGGTACTGTGGGAAGCACTGAAGATATGAATACAAAATAATATCAATAATAATCTAAGAATTAATATTTATATAGTGCTTTAAGATTTGCAAAGTGCTTTACATAAATCTCATTTGGCAGATGCTGCTATTATCTCCATTTTATAGATAAATAAAGTGAGACTGAGAGAGATTAAATAACTTGCCTAGAGTCATATAGAGTCAGTAAACATTTATTAAGTACCAAATATATACTGGGTATTCTGCTAAATATTGGGTATATTAAGAAAGGCATGACAGTCTCTGCCCTCAGGGAACTTACAATCTAATGGGGCAAGACAATGCATGAAAAGAAGCTTTAAAAAAAGGTATTCTATAAATGATAAAGTCCTATAGTCATATTGTGGGAAATGAGTTTCTAGAGATCATAAAGCCCAGGAAAGTAGGATGGGAAATGATGAGGTGAATGACTTGTATGTCCTTCAAAAGTAGAGAATCTGAGGGAAAGGTCTTTAATGTTCAAGTTCCACTGTCTCCAGTCAGAGGGGAGGACATGGCAGGGAGTCCTTGGGAAGAATAAAGTCAGAAATAACAACAGCAATGGTCACTTACTACTGAAAACTTGTGCATCTCAGAATCTTCTCATCACCAATACTGTTTTCTACTTACCTAAACATAAAAAAACTTTGTGGACACACCCTCATAGTAAACATTGACATTTAATAGACTATGTCATTGTAAAAAAGAAGAAACAAACAAGATGTGAGAGTGATAAAGATATAATGTGGTGCAAAGTGCTGGACTGATCATGGACTTATTCTCTCCAAGGTAAATATTTGTATTCAAGAAAAGTAGCAAACCCAGAGCAAGACTACTAGAAGACTTAATGTCAACAGATTATAGCCTTCTCTGAGCTAGAACACTTATTACTAACTTGAAGGGAAAGCTGAGGCAACACATGATTGGCAACAGTGGAACAGAAAAGGACTGGACAACTTTCAGAATTTTGGTATATAACATTGAAATTGCTCATCTGGATCAGAAAACTCATAAACATTAAGATTGGTTTGATGAAAATGATGAGGAATTTCAGAAGCTGTTAAATGAAAAATGAGAACTCCACAGGGTTTTCCAGGTACATGGTTCATCTGTCTCTAAGAAAGCAGCATTTAAAACCATCAAAAATATAGTATAAGTAAAGCTTAGAGAGATTCAGGATTCTTGACTCAGGAAGAAGGCCGACAAAATTCAGTTTTATTCAGATAGTAACAATCCAAAGTGCTTATATGATGCCATGAAGACTTTATGGGTCAAAGACTATAGTTTATCTCAATTATTCAGTGCTAATGGAGCCACATAGATTAGTGTTAAGGACATGATTCTGGAGAGATGAACTGAAAACTTCCATCATGTTCTCAAATGAACCTCATCAATCAATGCCGAAGCCATTGACTATTCACCTCAGGTTAAAATCAATCTAGTCAATTTCCAAATGAAGAAGAAATTCTGAATACTATTAATCTCTTTTCGTGTGACAAAGCACCTAGCGCTGAATCTATTTCAGCTGAAATTTTATTGTGTGTGTGTGTGTGTGTGTGTGTGAAGCTAATGGTCATTTAAAAACTGACAAGTTATATTACAAGAGGAAGTTATCCCCTAGGAGTTCAAGGATGCCTCCATTGTCCATCTTTATTAATGTAAAGGAAATAAATTGTCCTGTGATATTTACATGGGAGTCTCAGTCTTTGCTAGCAAGACTTTTGTCAGAGTTCTTAATAGGCTGATCCTTCACCTGGAAGATGGTCATCTGCCTGAGAGCTAGTGTAACTTCATAAAGGGCTGAGGAATAGTCAATATAGTGTTTGCTGCCCAACAACTCTAGGAGAAACGCCAGTAGGTTGTACACAACATTTGAAAATGTGATCAAAGTCTATGATACTGTCGGTCATGAAGGCTTATGAAAACTATGTCAGTATTGTATGCCAGTTTAAGGATGGCATGCTTGACTAGATTCTGGATAATGGATAATGCTCTGGCACTTTCCCAGGCACCAATGAAGTAAAGCAAAGCTGTGAGCTTGCTCCTATGATTTTTAGCATAATATTTTCAGTAATGTCAGATACTTCAATGAGGACAAACATGGCATCAAGGTTAGCTACCACACTGATGGCAAATTATTTAACTTGTAAAGACTACAAGCCAAGATTAAAGTGGAAGGAATATTGTTGTACAATTTTCTGTTTGCAGATGACTGTTCACTCAATGTAGCCTCTGACACTGAGATGTAACAAAATATGGATTGATTCTCTGCTGCTTATATTAATTTTGGCCCAACAATTAATGCCAAGAAAACACAGGTGCTCCACCATCCAACACCACACCATCTATATGGAACAATTAGTTATAGCAGATGGAGAAGTTTTGAATACTGCAGATGTTCACCTGCCTTGATGGTCTACTTTCCAGGAATAATGAGATTGACTCATGCACTGCCAGATGTAGCTCAGTGTTTGAGAGACTCCAAAGAAAAGAGTATTAGAGAAGTATTATGTTGATCATCAAACAGAAGGTCTACAGAACCTTTGTGCTGACTTCATTGTTATATGCCTGTGAAAGCTAGACAGTATACCAGGACCATGCCAGAAAACTGAATTACTTCCATTTTTATTGTCTTAGGAAGATGGTGAAGATCACTTGGCAGGAGAAGATATTAAATACAGAGATCCTTTTTTGAACTAAACTGTCAAGTATTTAAGCTCTACCACAGAGAGCATAACTCCAATGGGATGGTCACATTGTTTGAATGCCAAACCCAAAAGATTATTTTACATAAAACTCACACAAGGCAAGTGCTCACATGGTGATCAGAAGAAGCAATATTAGGATATTCTCAAGATCTCTCTGAAGAACTTTGGAATTGATTGGATAACATGGGAGACATTGGCAAAGGATCGCCCAGCATAGTGTGCTGTATGAGCAAAACAGAATTGATGTAGCTCAGAAGAAATGAGAGATGTACAAATTTAGAGAATTCATCCCAAATGTTCACATGAACTCTTTGTGAACCTCTGGTAGAATATTCTGAGCTCATATTGGTCTGACCAGTCACTGTTGGACACACTGTAACTTGATTCTAAAACAGTGATGTCATTTTGGTCTTTGAGAATGAAGGACAATAACTAGCTACCTCTGTGGTTAATGAAGACATTGAAGACATAAAGAAAAAATTGCAGAATCTCTGACCTCAAATCACTTAGAATCTAATAAGGGGAATGTGCATAGTTATATTAAAAAGCAAAATAATAAGTCAATAAGAGAAATCCAGATAAATCATCTTGAGGAATGTGAAGAAGGAGTAATTAAAGCCAGGAAAATCAGGTAAGATTTCATGAAAAATTTGATAGTTTTTCATACAATCCTTGTAGGCAAAATAAAAATACATGAGTTAGTTGATAGTGCAGTTAGGTGCATTTGGAACTACTTGAGTGACCTGTCTCAAAGAGTAAATATTAAAGAGTGGATGTCAACTTAGAACTGAACTCTTTAGTGGAGTGCTTCAGTGATCTTCTTTTGCTCTAAGCTATTCATTATTTTTTATGAATGACTTAAAGAAAGACAAAGAGTAGTTATCTGATAAGATTTTCAGATGACACAAGTTGGGAAGGAGAATAAAGATGTTACATGATTGTCTCAAGGTCTGAAAAGATCTTGAAAGACCAAAAGAATTTTGAAAAGTAGAGTAAATTTAGTGAGATGAAATTGATTAGCAATAAATATAAAATTATACATCATTTGAGCACAATAAATCCACTACATTGATTTATAAGGATGAATGTCAACAATTCATATGAAAAATAGTGGTTCTTTTAGGGGTGTCAAAATCAATATGTATCAGCAGTGTAATGGACCCACTCAGAATGGTTCAAGCTGTCCTGGGCTGCTTTAAGATGATCTTAAGGTTCCAAACAAGCAAGAGAATAATTCCATTCTCTCCTAGAAAGACCAAATCTGGAAAACTACATTTAGTTCTTAGCACCAGATATTAGGAAAAACCTGACCAAGTTGGAAGGCAACTATAGGAAAGGGAACAGACTGGTGATATGACAGGAGACCATGGTAGAAGAGGATTTGCTGAAGATAAAAGGAATGCTGTCTTGGGATTGGGGACAAAGCAACATAAAAGTTATCTTCAAGAATTTAATGTACTATTTTGCAGGAAAGGATTTAGACTTGTTTGGTTTGGAACCAGAAGTCATCAAGGGGAAGAAGATGAAAGGCAAATTTACCTGGTCCTTAAAAAAAAAAAACTTCCCCTAAAAAATGGCCCCCCCCTCGGATGACCATTTTTGAGTGATATGATAGAATGGGTTTTCGTCAGGTACCAGATGATCTCAAAGCTTCTTTCCAAATATTAGATCATGGGATTCTCTCAGGAGATTTGACCTGCTCAGGATACCTTTCAGGACTGTTTTGTGAAGCAGATGAGATGATGAATGTAAAAGTGCTTCGAAAGCTATGGTCTGTACAAATGCATCGGAACAGTACAATCATAGCCCAGTAACTTCATCTTGACCCTTTGCTGCCTAGTAGGCCCCTGGTTATTGTTTTTTTTACCATGACATTGGATGATGTCAATGATGAACTACGACACTACTGATCTGACCCAGGTAACATCAAAGAGTAACATCCAGTCTAAGGGTAAACATGTCTCCTATACTCCTCAGGAGCATATCTCCTTCTTTGTTCTCAAGTTCAAAGAAGTATAGTGAAAATTAAATGAATGGCAATGTTATAGTGGATAGAGGTCTGGGCTCAGAGTCAGAAAGACCCAGGTTCAAGTTCTTCTGACACATACTAGTTCTGTTACTCTAGGAAAGGCACTTAAATGTTCAGGGCAACTCTCTATGACTACAAATTTCAAAGCAGGTGCAGCTAGAGCATTTTCTCATTGGGAGTTCTAGGCTTATACAAATTCAATCAAAATCTGATAATTAAAAGAAGAAATGATCATTTAGTGGTTTGTAAGACATCTAGGTGGCATAATGGATAGAGTACTGGGCCTGGAGTTAGGAAGATCTAAGTTCAAATTCAATTTCAGACATTTAATAGCTGTGTGACCCTAAGCAAGTCACATAACCCTATTTGTCTCAGTTTTCTCATCTGTAAAATGAGCTGGAGAAGGAAAAAAATGGCAAACTACTCCCATATCTTTGCCAAGAAAATGCTAAATGGGTTCATGAAGAATCAGACATGACTAAAATAAGACTCAAAAACAACAACAAAATTATTAAGAGTCTAAGACAGAAATGATCCTCATACCACATTGAAGAAATCTTTTTTTGTGATCACAGACACATGACTTGTTTCTGGGCTATATATGAAGATTTTTTGTCTTAGCCTTCACAGTACAACCCACAAGAACCTAAGTTTACTTCCTTTCACAGAGAAATCTGAGTTCAAAAAGATAAAAATTGCAAATAACCCTCAGGCAAATATATTGAATAGTCATGGTGGAAATTGTGAAGTCCATGTTTTTATGCACTTTGAGGTTGAAGACTACCTTGAGGGTGCTCACATTTGCAAAGTTAATAAATTCAATAGCTTACAGTTGCTTTATGGTTCTGCTTAGCATACATCTCATTTTTTAAAGGTTTCATCTATTTCCTTCAAAAATAGGATAAAGGAGTCATTGAATTGATTCACTTTGACTTTTAAATTGGTCTCAGAAATAGATTACTGTTCTAGAGAAGTCATTTTCACCTTTAGCATATTGCACACAAACTTTTTAGTGAGTGGACTCCATCACTAACCATTGTATTTATTTTTATTGATATCTTTTTTTATACCCTATTCACTTTTGAATATATTTCTCTTTTCAATCCTAATCAAGAAATCATTCCTTGTAAAAAGAAATTTTAAAAAATGAATTAAATGAGAAAGAAAAAAATTAACCAAATAAATCAATACTTTGACCTTGTCTGACTGGCTATGCAGGGATGTGCCAGTAAATGATGAGTAACTGACTCTCTAGAAGGGAAAACATGTACACACAATCTACTTTTAAGTTTTAAGTTAGATTTACTCTATTAACATTTTCTCCAGTGTCTTAAGTCTAGGCAAACTTTAAAATAATAAATCAAGTCCTAATTTGTAGTGTTTGCCAATTTTCAGACTATACATGCTCACACTGAAAACTAACAATCTGCTCAAGAACACTGGCTCCAACACATCATTGAGGGTATGCAATATTCCACACCTAAAGTCCCCCACCTTTGTAATTAAAGCAACAGGTTTTTTTTCCCTTTCCTTTTTTTCCCTAGTGCTATCTTTAGGTCTAGAGAAGGAAGGGACTTCTTAGAAGTCATATGGCTAATAATTGAATGAGCCAGAATTAGAATTTAAACTTTGATGCAGTATTCTGGACACTACACCAAACCAGAGCCGTTAGAGTAGGATTTGCCAGAGGGAAACATTTTACCTAGTATAGTGCCTTAAACACAATGAGTACTTCATAAATATTTGTTCAAAGTATTTATGAATTCATGAAGCAAGAAACATTTAGCAAGTGGTGGTTGCATGAAAGCAATATAGGCTGATTCAGTCTGTCCCTATCACCACAGTCCAGTCTTGTAGATGATGTGCTGGTGAGCATAAAAGCAACACAACTTCCAAAGGAAAAAACAGGAGGAAGAAGAGACAGGAGAAATAATCAGCCCTAAACAATCCATATAGCCTCATCCAGGTTAGATAAAGAGAGGCCCTTAGGCAAAGTAAATTTTAAAAAATAGTATCATCTCTCCTTTCAAAGAGGTAATTGATTGCAATGGGTCTCTCTCTCTCTCTCTCTCTCTCTTTATATATATATATATATATATATATATATATATATATATATATATATATATGCATATATTTAGAATACATCTAATTTTATATATACAAATCTATAGTATATCTATACATATCTATAGATATGACCTTAGACATGTCACTTAGCTCTGACTGCCTCACACCCAGGGCCATCTCCAGTCATTCTGTTTCACATCTGGCCATTGGACCCAGATGACTCTAGAGGAGAAAGTGAGGCTGGTGACTTAGCACAGAGCCCCCTCACTCAGATCCAAGTAATGTGTGTGTCATAGCATCACCTCCTTGATGTCATACAAAACAACAACGAGAGAGAGAGAGAGAGAGAGAGAGAGAGAGAGAGAGAGAATAAGAACATTATTCTGGGAAAATTTGAAGAAAGATTGCTTCCATTTCATAAGTTGGAGTTTATTTTTCAACACTTTCATGCTTAGAGCAGGCAGTGAGGAGTCCATCAGAGAAACAAAGATTGTGTCATTTTTAGGGTAAAAGCTGAGAGAGGCAATTGGGGTATAAATTCACAGATGTCCTATCAGCTGCTGGTGTCTCTGAGTATTATGTGCCTTATGATTACCTAAACATGCACATGTTGAATATGAACCCCCTAAGGGCAGAGACAATTTCATATTTCTCTTTTAAACTTCAGTACTCTAAGTAAATGCTTACTAATTGTTAAATTCAATAGAGAACTTTACTTTCTCTCACCATTTCCCCCTTTTGAGTCCTGAATCAAAGGACCTCAATATATGTTCTTGATAAATCCAATATTCTCCTTTTGAAGGAAAATAGGAAAACTAAAGAAAAAAATCCTGAAAACATACTCCTAATATTTCTTTCCCATTTCTTGACATTTTCTGCATAGAACTATGTAGCAACCCTTGGGGACTCACTTTTTAAGCCTGTTCTCAGGTGTAAAGCTTTTATTGACTGGTTGCCCTATTACACATATATATCTTAAGATCATAGGTATAAATTAGGTCACTCCTCCTCATTTTAGTAGTTGTCAAGGAGCACTGTCTGATGAGGAAGGCAATATGCAAAAACTATGCACAAATAAGATAGAGACTGGAAAAATTGGAGATATTCTCACATGGAAGTTACTATGATTCAGAAGTGGGATTTCAATTGAGACTTGAAGGAAAACCAAGGAAGTCAAAAAGGAAGCAGAGATGAAGCAAAAATGGCAAGAGGAAGTCTTTGCCAGGCACTTAAAAAAAGGATCAATTTTTACAAGGAAGAGCAGCAGTTCAATGAATGAATGAAATCATCTCACAGACAATTCCAAAAACAACAACAGCAAAAGAGGAGTATGAAACAAAGACAGATTCCCCCTTCCTCTGCCCCGCCTCCCCCCACAAGATATAATTTAATGCATTTATATTATTTTTTGGTAGGAGTAAAATCCACCCTATAAAACTAACAGTTTATCTGCAGGAATTGGAACACACTGACTCTACAAAGATGATTAAAAGATAATGTTGGGGAAGAAATATAAACACCTTTTAGGTCACAGTTAGGAAAGAGTCTTGCTTTTGACAAAGTAATTAAAAGCCCATCAACCTAGGGGAGTGTAGCTAACATATCACTGAAAATAATGACATATTTACTCTGACTTGACTCTTCTCAGTAAAGAATCCCAGGCCTCATTTACCATCTGCCCTCCCACTCCCTCTTTCCCTCCCTCTTTCCTCCACACACCCTAGAAAAATTTGCTTTCCTCATGGAATGTAGACAGAAAGCTATGATTTCCTTGAAAATAATCCCTTATTACCAGAAAAGAATGAATAAATATATATTTTATCCTCCTACTAGTATTTCATTTCTTGAGGAAATAAATTATTTCACTTTTGTCTTTCTATCCCCAGCACCCACCGTGTCTGGCACAGACTAAGTATTTAATGAAGGCTTGTTGAATTGAAAGATAATCATATTTACAGCTGTTGGGGCAAGAGCTCACTGTTAGCAAAAGATGTGGGGAAAAACTAGTTTCTAGTCTGACAGAAACTAGGTACAGATCAACATCTCACACCATATACCAAGATAAGCTCAAAATGGATATGTGACTTAGATATAAGAGGTGACATCATAAACAGATAAATGAAGTATGGAAGAAAGGAAAAGAGTTCGCAACCAAATAAGAAATAGAGACAAAGAAGATAAAAAGGACAATTTTGATTACATAAAATAAAAAAATTTTGCACAAACAAAAACCAAAACTAATAAAATTAGAAGAAAAACAGGAAACAGGGTGGGGGGGTGGAAATCTTTGCAACAAATTTTCTGGCAAAGATCTTATTTTTAAGATATACAGGGAACTGAATTAAATTTGCAAGATCAAGAACCATTCAACCATTAATAAACAGACAAAGGATATGAATGGGCAGTTTTCAGAGGAAGATCTCTTAGTTCTTAATAGTCATATGAAAAATTCTTTCAACCACTAATAATTAGAGAAATAAACATTTCTAAAATGCTGAGGTAACACCTCACAATCATCAGATAAGCTAAAATGACTAAAAAGAAAAATGACAAATGGAGGAGCTAAGGGAAAACAAGTACACTAATGCACTATCAGTAGGGCTATGAACTTATCCAACCATTCTGGAAAACACTTTGGAACTATGCCCGAAAAGCTCTTAAACTTTGCATTCTCTTTGATCTAGAGATACTGCTACTAGGTTCTATGCTACACAGAGATTAAAGAAGGAGGAAAAGCAACTATAGGTATTACAATATTTGTAGTGGCATTTTTTTTTTGTGGTTACAAGAATTGGAAATTAAAGGGATGCCTATCTATTAGGGAATGACTGAACAAATTATATTATATAAAGGTCATAAAATTACTGTTATGTCATAAGAAATGAAGGGGATGGTTTCAGAAAAACTTGGGAAAATTTGTATGATCTGATGTAAAGCAAAGTGAGAAGAACCAGAAGAAAAATTTATCTAGCAATAGCATTATTTCAAAGATAATCAGCTTTGAAAAACTTATTAACTGATCAATGCAGTGATCAACCACAGTTCCAAAGGACTCATGACAAAACATGGTATCCATCTCCAGATAGAAAGCTAATGAACTCAGAGTACAGACTGAAGTATATTTTCTTTCCTTTCTTCCTACTTCCTACTGTCTTCTCTCACTCCCCTTTTTTTCCCTTCCTCTCTCCTTCCTTTCTTCCTACCCCCTTTCTTCCCTCCCTTTCTTTCTTTCTCTTTGACCTGGCTAAGGTGGGATTTTTTTATTTTCATAACTATACATATTTGAATGGGTTTTCAATGAATAGGGAAAGGGGAGAGGGAGGGAGAAGGGAATCAGAACTGAAAATAAAATAAAATGAAATATAACTAAGAAATAAAGATATACAAATTTTATAGAGCATTTTCTCCTATTAATCCTCAATAAACTGGGGTGTAGATTTTTTAATGTTCTCATTACTAGTAGGGTCAAGAGGATGTTTGTATTTTTTGTTATTTTATCTATCCATTGATTGATAATGATATTAACTTATATCTTCACATTCATTTATTCAATAAACATTTAATAATAATAATAGTAGTTGATAAGTGACTGGAGCTGACATTTTGATTGGATTTTATGGTTTCCATGCACAAGAAATTATATGCCAGTCCTCTTATACTATCTTTTCTTTCCTTAAGATGCCCTAACCCTGCCCAGTCAGTCACTCAGAAATTCAGGGAAATTGACTGCCTTATTATTGTTCCCTACACAAGACATTTCATCTTCAGACTGACCATTCATATTCACTCTTCTTCATGTCTGAAGTACTCTCTACTCATCTCTGTCTCATTTTCTTCTAGTCCCAGTTAAAATCTTGTCTTCCATGAGAAGCCTTCCCTGATTTCTCTTAAAGCTTGAGGCTAGTGCATTCCCTCTATTTATAATCTCCAATTTATCTTATATATAACTTGTTTGTATATAACTGCTTGCATGTCCCATTAATAGAAAATTAATAAATGTTTATTAACTGACAACCTTGTTGTAGTATGTAGTGTGCTGTTCAGTTCTTTCAGTCATGGAACCAACTAGAGTAGTTTGCTATTTCCTTCTCTAGTGGAGTTTACACATGAGGAAACTGAGGCAAATTGGGTTAAGTGAGAGCTAACATTGGAAGCCACATTTGAACTCAAGTTTTCTTGACTCCAGATTCAGCATTTTATTCATTGTACCATCCAACTGCCCCAGGACAGTCTTATGCATATAGAAAATAGGCAGTTGCCCAACTACTTGATTTCCCTTTGCTCAAATTTCTCAAAGTACTCTGCTTTAGCTATCTCAGTTTGTACTTACTTTTCACACTTTCCCTTGTATTATGTATTATTATCTTCCTGCTCCCTGTCCCCCACCCCCTCCTCCAAGACCTTGCAGGACCAATGCCACATCTTTGAATCCTCAGCACCTAGCATTGGGACTTTAATGAACATTTGTTGCCTTGAATTGGATTTTACTCCTTTCCTTTCATCTCTGGTGAAGGGGTGGATCTTCTTGATAAAGCAAGAACCTTTGATCTAACTCTCATCTTATCCAGTAGATTGACCCTGCTATTATTCCATTTCTTTCTCTTATCTTCAACCTTACTGTATCTACTGGTTCCTTTCTTGCTGACACAGATAGACCAATCTACTTTCACTTGATTTAACCATCCCTGATAGCTCTTGTTCTAAATACCTCCTTTCCTTTTGATCTATTTCTTCTTTCACAACAGTAACCAATATGGAAATGGTGGTTGTTGTTATTGTTTGTCCTTCATTCTCAAAGAAGACCATGACATCAGGGATGCCATGACATACAAGTGAATTGGATTTAAGGGAAGGCTATGCAAAGTCACCAGCCTCACTTTCTCCCCTGGAACCATCTGGGTCCAGTGGCCAGATATGGATTAAGATGATTGGAAATGGACCTGGATGCAGTGGGAGACTTTGACCCTTTTGAGCTAAGGTCTTTAATACATCTCAGTTTGGCTGAGGCAACTCCCATTCAAGGATTAAGGCTAGGTAAGAGAGAGAAGGCAAAGAGGCAAAGAATGATCACTTTTACATAATTGCACAGATATAATCTGTATCAAATTGCCATCCATTTCAGGAAGAAGAGAAGGGAGGAAGGGAAGGAGAAAATTTGTAACTCAGAATCTTGTAAAAAATGAATGTTAAATATTGTCTTGACATTTAATTGGGGGAAAATACTATTTTGAATAGCAAAAATAGCCAGATAAACATATTATATATATAATATATATGTATTATATATAATATATATAAGTATGTATTATATAAATTATCTCTTCCCCTTCCTAACTACTCTTTGAAAAAGGATTCTACTTTGACAGCCTCTACTTTTCTACAAACAAAACTTTACAAACTGACTGACTGCATGCATAACTCAACTGAAATTGCTTTCTCTTAAGTTCTCAGTGATCTCTTAATTGTCAAATGCAATAAGCCTTTTTCCCTGTTCTCATCCTTCATTACTTTTCTTTAGCATTTACATCAAACATTTTCTCCCCCTACATATTTTCCTCTTTGAGTTCCTAGGACATTGAGCTATGTCACCTGATTCTCCTCCCACTTGTCTAAGGGCTCTAATTTCTTGAATGTTTATCCAAATCACATCTATTAACTGGGTTTACCCCAGTGTTCTTTCTTGTAACCTATTCCCTTTTCTCTCATTTGTTGATCTCATACCCTCCCATAGTTTCAATTATCATCTCTATAAAGATGATTCTCCTACATCAGTCACATGGAAAACCACCCATCTAACCCCCCTTACCATTCCCCCCACCTTGTTTCTTCTTCTTTTTTTACTTAAGGCAAGGGTTAAGTGACTTGCCCAAGGTCACACAGATAGGCAATTATTAATTGTCTGAGGCTGGATTTGAACTCAGGTCCTCCTGACTCCAGGGCTAGTGTGCTACCTAGCTGCCCCCCCCACCTTGTTTCAAGGAGATTTCACCATGAAAAAGTATTCCCCCAGAAGCCTCTTGTAGCCCTGACAACCCTGCCCCAAAGTCTGACCCCTTTCCACTTGAAGTCCTAACCCTCCACTCTCAAAGACAGCACCCTCAGCTTCTCTTTGACCTTGACTTCAGCCTATTTTCTGCCTGATCATGGCAGAGAGAAGAACCCAGATATAATGATAACCATGGAATGATCTCCAGTAACTACCTCCAGGATCCCCACCTGTTTCCACTATATTTGCTGGACCCTAAGGAAGTTCACTGCTGGGTGAGGTTTAAAGGTGGGCCCTCCAAGCTATCTTGACTTCTATCTTCTTAGCTATCATTTGAGACTTGGAGTTGTCTGGAATTGGATTTAGGACTGGTTTGGTGATGGGTATTTTGAGTGCTGATCACATATATACCACAAGTGATGCAGATATCTTTCCCTCTCATCCTTTAATCTTTAGGACCATGGCCCACCTTCTACCTCCACCCCAGACTTCCCAGCAGTGTACTGACAAAGACCCCAGCAGCATCCCTCCTGGAAGCCCTGCCCTCCTGCTGATAATGATTCCAACTCAGCCCAGCCTATCCTCTCCACCTGTCCCCAGGACCCCTGAACCTGACTTCTCTCAGAAGTTCAGGGATAAAACCTTGACCCTTGTCTGTGACACACAGACCCCCCCCCCCCCAGTGTAGTCATATAGGGTACCATACACACACTATTTCAGGCCCCAGGTCCTGAGTCTGAAATCCTCAGTCTTGCCCCTTAAACTGACCCCAGAAACTATGCTCAGAGATGGCCTCGGAGCCTTCCATTCTCCCGAGACCCTTTCCCTTTCTTGTAGCATCTTAGACATCTACCCTGAACCCTGACTGAGCCCCTCAGAGACCTTCCCACCTATTGACATTGATCTGGAATCTTTTCCCAGCAGCTGAGAAAAGCTTCTCACAAGCTGACAAGGAATATAGAACTCTCCCCCCTCTTACTGATCTAACAGTGAATTGGACATTGATTGCCCTCCCTCATGCCACTTAACTGTGACAATGCTGTCAGGAAATTGGTTATTGGAGAATAGGTGCCAACAGGAAACAATGTATTTGGGACTCTGTGTGATTTTTATTACTCTATAATTCCACAAGCAGCACATAGTTGATGATTCAGAAATATAGTAGGCTAGGCATTTTGATCAGAGACCCAGAACTACCCAGTTTTCAGATTTTTTTAGGCAAAGAGCTGATGCTACATCACCTTTGGAGTGGTGTGAGCCACTAAAATAGAGGCTGAGACACCTAATAAAAAAAAAAGAGGAATGAAGGACAAACAGTTGGGAAACTTAACTTCAGGGCCTCAATGTAAAAACAGTAATGAGGTCCAGATCAGGGATAGTGGCGTACTCATCTCAGGGTTAGTTAAACTTTAGCATATATGCTTCCTGGGATTAAAGCAGTCCAACTAGGTATAATGATTCACAACCCCCAGAAAATCTCCCTATTCATAGAGAATCCCTTAGTATCAGTTCAGTGCTTGTCCTTCATTCTGCATGAGGGCTATGACTTCAGGGAGATGATGTGATGACATGCAAATGAACTGGATTTAAGCAAGGGAAGGTTATGCAAAGTGGACAACCTCACTTTCCCCTCCAGAGTTATTTGCCTCCAGTGGCCAGATATGGATCAGGACAACTGGAGATGGACCTGTATACAGTTGGAGACCTTGGCCTTTTTAAACTGAAATCTTTAACAGATCTCAGTTTGATTGAGGTGATACCATTCAATGATTAAGACTAGGTAAGAAAAGAGGTAAAGAACGGCCTCTTTTACCAAGTCAAAAAAAAATTAATCTGGAAGGGAAAGACCCTCAGGGTTTCTGACCAAACCTTGCTATTTACATTCAATCTGAGCCAGCCAGAGCCCTGACCAAGTGGAGCTTGATCTGGAATCCTTTGTTGGCCAATCAAAGAGAGCCAGAGTGATTTGGGTATACCTGTTTGCAGGTATACTTAAACAATAAGCTCCTTGAGGGTAGGGACTTCCCTTTGTCTCTTTTCTTATCCCCTGTGTGCACAATAGGCTCTTAAGGGATATTTGCTGAATGAACTGGAGATGACCCTGGATAGGGTGACTACTGTGTGCTAAGTTCTGTGTCCAGTATTGGGGACATAAAAGAGGCAAAAGACAGAGATTGGTGACTCTACACAATCCCCCCACCCCCCACCCAGTCCAATTCACTTGCATGTCATAGCATAAGTTCCCTAATATCATGATCCTAACTTCAAGAAGGAAGGACAAATAGCAATGTGTGGGGAACTGGTCAATTGGCAGCATAGCTTCTTCCTTCCTATTTTTTTTAATGGGGTTAAGTGATTTGTCCAAGGTCACACAACTAAGTATTAAGTGTCTGAAGTCCCATTTGAACTCAGGTCCTCTGTACTCCTGGACTGGTGCTCTATCCCCTTTCCCACCTAGCTGCCCTCCTTCCTTTTAATTCGTTTCTTTCTTCTTTCTTTTCCTTCCTTCATTTATTTGCTTTTTCTTTCCTACTTTCTCTTCTTTCTTCCTTTGATTTTCTTTTCTTCCGCTTTCCTCTTCTTCCTTCCTCCCTCCCTTCCTTCTTTCTTGTATGGGTATAGGGAATGTCTTTCTGGAATGGAATAATTAAAGTTATGCTTTACTCTAGTCAAATTTTTTTTTAATTAAAAAACAATGACAGTTAAAAGATCCAAAGGATGGTTTTAGGTACATGTTCTTTGGAAGGCATTAAAAATTGCTCAGGATGAGAAGATATAGGGAATTCCCTAGTGAGGAAGTCTTCTATAAGTACTTCACAGTTGTAGAGAGTGTCTAAATAAGTGACTTTCCCAGGATGACAGAGCCAGTCTATGTCAAAGGCAAGAGTCATATCCTTGTCTTCTTGATTCCCAGACCAGTTCTTTATCCATTATGCTACATTTCCTCTCCTGTTCAGTTAATATTTTCATAGTACACCCTTGTTATCAAGGTAGAGGATCAAAAACAGATCTCAGGGGCGGCTAGGTGGGAAAGGGGATAAAGCACCGGCATTGGAGTCAGGAGTACCTGGGTTCAAATCCGGTCTCAGACACTTAGTAATTACCTAGCTGTGTGGCCTTGGGCAAGCCACTTAACCCCATTTGCCTTGCAAAAAAAACCTAAAAAAAAAAACAGATCTCAGAGTCAAGAAAATTTTGAATTTAATTTGTGCCTCTGATGCATTAGCTGTGTGATCTTGGGTAAGCTGTATATCTGCCTCAGTTTCCTCATCTATGAAATGAGGTCTAATGGTCTGTAAGATCTCTTCCAGATCTAAATCTATGATTTACTGAAGCTAACATAATAAAAATATTTTAATAGCAATTTCTTCATAAGTGATATGAAAGTCTTTGCTGAAACATCAAGGAATACTGAGAGAGAAGTTAAGCCAGGTCCAGACCACTGATACTAACTCTCCCTTCACTTCTCTTCAGACCCCACTGGAGTCAGCCTAGGAACCCATGCACAGGAGACCTGGTTCTAGCAGCACATCCCAGACCCTACTCCTATCCCAAACCCCAGTCATCATCCTTCAGGGAATTCATCTGTTTGGGGATGTGACTTAGTGCCACTTCAGTCTCTGCAACCCTATCTCCACAGTAGCTGCAGTTACTGAAGACCCCAAAAAGAGTTTGTTTTATCCCATAAATCAAAAAATTAATTAATTATTTTTTAAAAGAAAGAAATTAAAGCTCTAGTCAGTGAAGTCACTGACATTGTCAGAAAGTTCAAAATCAGAAACAAATATGGTCTTATCATCAGAAATGCCAGGAAATGACATATCACCATTCACTTTGTTGTTATATCCTAAGGTCTATTGAACCTTTTCACTTAGCTTATAGCTGAAAATTCTTTTATGTGTGGTCTCCTTCATTAGAAAGTGAGTTCCTTGAAAGCAGGAACTCCATGATTTTCTATTTGTACCCCCATAACTTAGTATAATGCTTTGTAGATTGTACAATAAGCACTTAATAAATGGATTTTCTTTTATTCAGAAATAGCTCACATATTTGTAAGTTTGTTCATTTTTTATCAACCCTTTTCTCAATCTTTATTCTTTACAAAATTTGATTCTTGATGATTTCTGAAAATTTTCTTCTTGGCTCTTCAGGATTCAACTCTCACCCCATTCACACTGTACCAGTTTGCACACTACTTTTCAGACTTTTTTACTGAATCATTATCCATATCCTGACCCCTCAGTGCCTGTGTCCCCCAAGGCAATGTTTTGGACTCTCTTTTTTCTTTCTTTATACCACCTTCTATCTGTGATCTAATCAGCTCTCATGAGTTCAATTGACATCTCTGTGCAAATGACTCTCAGATCTAGATAGTCAATCCTAGGGTTTTTCCGGAGGTCCATCATCAACTGCTGGTTGGATATCTGATGGATGTCCTATGGGAATCACAAATTCAACTTGCCGGAAATGGAACTCTTTATCTTTTCCTCCTGACCACCCTTCCCCCTCCAAACTCCCCTCAATATTTTAAGGTCATCACCTTCCTTCCAGGTACCCAAGAGAGACAGTTCCAGAGATTTTCTTGACTGTCTTTTTCATCTCCCTCATAGCTGAGAGGTTGCCATTGTGTCATTGTCCCCTCTCCAACTTTTCTTCCCTTCTCTCCATTCACATGACCATCACCCTAGTTTAGGCTCTCATATGAACAATTCCAATGGCTTTTTAGTTGGTCTTCTGCTTTCTATTTTTTCCCAACTCTAATTCATCCTCCAAACAGTTGTCAAAATAATCTTTCTAAAGCACAAATTTGATCAAGTAATTCTCTAATAACTCTAGAATGTGATATAAAACTCATCTGCCAAACCCTTAACAGTATGACTACAGTCTATCTTTCCAGGCTTACTTTACTGTCCTTCAGGTGGGAGTGCAGGAATACCTAGCATAAGTCCTGGACATGACAGGTACTTAATAAATTTGCCTTGTCTTGTCTTGGATTGGATATTTTATTTTAACATTTCCCATCTGATCTTTGGTACTTAACTAACATCATACAGGTAGGGATTTATAGTATTTCGAATTGAAGGAGCCAATAGAGATTTCTAACTCTCTTATTTCCCACTTGAGGAAACAATAGTCCAGAAAATATTTTATTTTCCCAAGGTCATACAGTCTGTGTATAGCAGAACTGTGATTTAAACCAAGATCCTCAGACTCTAAATTCAATGTCCTTTTCATTATTATGCTATACTGCCTTAGAAAAGCTGTCAACCTCCTTATATCCTTTTGAGAGTATATTCCTTTTAGACACTTTCCTTAGTCATCTAGATTTTTAAGTGTCAGTAAACAAAAAATATCATGTAGGTAGTGGATCTCAAGAGGACTATTTTCTGGCTTGGTGGGAGTACAAGATAGTCAGTCTTTGGATAAATTCTTTCATTCAATCTCAGTTGCCTCCCACTCAGCCTCCCCCTCCCCCCAACCCCCTACTCTCTCTTATCAAGAGAGAAAATTCTCAAGGGTGAAATTACAGGCTACTTCCTTGGAAAGAGGAATACCAGGTCAGGTAATGGGCACCAATGACTATCTTAGCATCTCAGAAAACCACATTTCTTTTCTTGAGAACATTAACAACTTTAGTTTACCTAGTAACAAGGGAAACCCCAAGCCACTGTTCTGGTTCTAACAGGACCAGGAGGCTGATGGGGCACCTCTTTCTGAGAAGAATTTGCCTCCCTAGTGAGGCAACTAGAACCAGGTAGAGAAGAGAAAGCAGATGTGGGAAAGACATCCTAGTGGCAGAATGAACAATCATCAAACAAGATATACAGGGTCAAATTTGCCCCATCACCCCCAGAAAGATTCTAGTCATTTTAGCCCTAGGTCTCTAGTGGGAGCGGAACCTAGGAAGCTGAGATTCCAGGGGCACAGGTAAAAAGCTAAAATAGTGGAAAGAGTTCTAGATTTGGGGTCAGAGAATGGTTCGAATTGGTGCTCTGTTTACTTCAGTTGCTTAACTTCAGTTACTTTATCTGTAAAATTGGAGATGGGAATGAGGGTAGTTGAAAGAAATGATTTCTAAGATTTCTCTCTGGCTCAAAATTGTTTCTTGTTTCTTACCTCCTTCCCAACTATCTCCTTCACTCAGCTTTCTCTGGCTAGATATTCTGTAATTAGAGATTTGTTTTAAGGCTTCGGTCTCAGGTTAAAACATCCATAGCCTTAGGGGTCATGTGGGGAGCCTCATTCACAAAGTGGTGTAAATAACTGATAAGGATCCTCTCCAGAGAAGGGAAAAGGGATAAAGAAGAGGAACAGCTAGTGTGGGGGTAGAGACTTTGGGGGGCGGGTACAGAAAGATGAGGCAAGGTCCAGGAGTTGGCTTACTTAACAATTTTACTGAGGAGGAGGGACTCTGAATATAAGTGTTTTATCTGGTTAAGTTGCAACAAGAAGGTTCCCTCCCTTCCCACTAAAGGCCTGCCCTAGCTTGCTCCCTGGCAGCTTCCCCACTCAAATTGAGCAAAGTCCTATTGGGTTTTCTCTCTTACCTTGAAGTCATTGGGGTGGGGGAAGGCTGGGAAGGAATCATTCACCTCTTCAAACCCTTATAATTACTCTAATGACCATCTTGGGCTACCAATAAATGTCTGGAACTGGTCTCTCTCTCTGTCTTTCATTCCTTTTTTCTCCCTCCCTTACCCTCTTTTCTTTTTCTTTCTCTTATTCTTTCTGTTCTTTCTTTCTTTTTCTTCCCCTCTTTCTTTTCCTTTTTTTCATGCACTCATTCATTCATTCATTTTCCTTCCTTTCTCCCTTCCTTCTCTCTTCCTCCTCCTCTTCCTCTTCCTCACTAGAGTTGTGATCATATCAAAGGTATATTCCTATTCCTTTCACCTCCAGTACAGATAGCAGACTACCCTGTTTCCACATCTTATGATTCTTTTTAAAAATTTTTTTAAAAATTTTATTTAAGGCAATGGGGTTAAGTAACTTGCCCAAGGTCACACAGGCAATTATTAAATTTCTGAGGTCAAATTTGAACTGAGGTCCTCCTGACTCCAGGGGCCGGGCCGGTGCTCTATCCACTGCACCACCTAGCTGCCCCCATATCTTATGATTCTTGACTACTTTCTTCTAAAAACATTACACAGAGTATGAACCCTGACTCCCTTTTAGGAGTCCTGGGAGAATATTGGGTAAAATTGTTGAAATGTTCAGAGACCAATATACTAATGAAAAAGCATGAAATATTGTACATCCCTAATCATTTCACATAGTCCTAAAAAGATGCCCAAATTTCACAGAACTTTATCTTTTTGTGTTTCTCTTTTCAATCTTTCACTCTCCTCTTCCCTAAAAAACCAATAAAAATAACAGCAACAGTAAATTTCTTCAGATTGATCACTTAGGGAAATTTGGTTCTAATTCTCATTAATTAGCTATTATCTTGGGTCAAACCTCTTCTTTCTCTGGGGCTCAGTTTCCTCAACTGTAAAGTTAGAGGGCTGAACTGCATTATTTTTAAAGTATCTTCCAGCTCTGATAGTTCATAGTTTGTGGATCTGAATTTTCTTTTCTTCTTTTCTTTTCTTTTTCTGTTCCTGAGAGGGTGGCCCTGAGGTTGCTCTGTATAAGACTTCCAAAAAAAGTTACTTTCCTAGAGGATTCTCCCCTAACCTGTTGATTATTTCTTATCTTTTTCTTTTCAGTCTTTTATCCCTTCCTGTAAATTACCACTAGTAGGTGGAAAGCAGGTTCTTACTCTTTGGTCTTTGACTTTAGCAAGAAAATTAAAATGTTTTTTAAAAAAATCAACATATCAAGTAATCTACTCAATGCTAGGTCCAAGGAGAGTACAAACAAATAAAAGAGATTGTGTTAAGAAAGACTTCTCTCTGGACTTCAGTGGAAAACAAGATTTTTGGACAAATTGACTTCATTTTCTTTCAACTCTCACTCTTAAGATCCTCTCTATTCTGCCCATAGCTTTGTTTTGAGGGTGCCTGGAAGGGAAAAGATCAAGGGGAATGCCCCACCTCCCTCTTGATGTGCCAGCTTGGCCAGTGATCTATGAATGCTTATCTTTCTCTCTAAATAATTTCTAGACTATTTGAATAGACAAGATAAAGAGAGCTCCTTTGGGGCCTGACTGCTGGAACCAGGAAGGAAGTGATCACCCAAGAGATTCACCAAAAATATTAAGGTAAGTTATGTGATTTGAAAGAGGAAGAGAATGTTAAATGTCTAGAATAGCTTCTAATTCCCTCTTGGTACTAGATATAGACTAGAGACTCCAAATTTCTCACCCTAGATTCTTGTTGGGAGTCCCTGGCAAGATTCCCTCCCACCCCAACTAACCCCACTTGTCCCCCAAAGCAGAAGGTTCCAAAGGTCACATTCTCTCTAACTGAAAATGCCCATGTTTGAGTCAGATCTTCACATTAATACTAATAATAACAGCTGAAACAGGATACTACATAGTTATGACTTCCTTACCTTGTCTGCTAAGGTGATATACTTCCTTACTTTCTTTGGTTTTGGAGTACTACATTTACACAGAGACTTAGATTACATTTTGGTTAGTTTTGATGAGTTATTTCCCACTCTTACTACTTTTCTTTCTTATATTTTACTACCAGAGAGGTATATATAAAACAAAGAATTATTAAAAGTTTTAAAAATAATAATCCTGGACGCATGGAGTTTACTGAAAGCTTTATATTCATTACTTTATTTGATCTTCACAACCATCTGAAGAAGTGAATAATTCAGTTCTAGATCTCAAGGAATACATATTACTGTTTTCATACTCATTGCCTTACTACAGGGTTTATAGGTGACATACAAAACTCTTGAGATACATTCAAAAAAAGATGCAAGGATGCCTTTGTCAATCAGTTTTGGGGCTACTCAATTTCACTGTCATCTGTTCTTGGCCTCTTTGGAAGTTCCAGGAAAATTAGCCCTGTCCAGAACAACAGGTCCAGCCAGAGTGGCCACAAAGATTGGTGGTGAACTCAAGAGGACAGGGAGAATAGGAACCTCCTTCAAATGTACCCATCTGGGATAAATAGACCCCCAAACACTTTTAGAAAATACCAATCAAGAGAAACTCAATAGGAATGTACATGGGGATGGTAGAATTTATTTAGTGTTGCAGGTTGTCTTTAAGGATACATTAGTAATTCTAGCTGATTCTATATAATATTGATAATCTCAGTCATTTAAAAATTTATGCTTTGTGAAGTATTTTCATATTATTAGCTCATTGATTTCCTCTCTATACTCTTGGAGATAGAATACAATCTGGTCAGCTAATGTTTACATACTAGTACAGTGGATAGAGTACTAGCTATGAAGTCATGAGGACTTGAGTTCAAATTTGACCTCAATCATTATTAGCTGTGGGTCCCTAAGCAAATCACTACCTTGTTTGCTTCAGTTTCCTCATATATAAAATGATCTGAAGGAGGAAATGGCAAACCACTCCAGCACTGAGTCTAGAGTGAGGAAAACTCATCTTCCTGAGTTTAAATCTAGCCTCAGACACTTTCTAGCTGTATGTGTCCTGGGCAAATTACTTAATCCTTTTTGCCTCAGTTTCCTCATCTGTAAAATGGGTTGGAGAAAGAAATGGTAAACCACTCCAAGATCTTTGCCAAGAAAACCGCAAATGAAGTCCCAAAGAGTCCAATACCTGTAAACAACATCAAATTATTTCTTTAAGGTTTGTAATATACCTTCTGTATATTATTTCACCTAATCCTCACAACAACAATCCTAAGAGATAGGAGGTATTATCCCCATTTTACAGATGAAAAACCTAATTCGGGTTTTCCTGAGAGAGCTTCCAATGGGAAAGGAAGGTAAGAACTGTCAACCTCATTTTACAGAAAAGGAAACAGGCAAACTTAGATATAGTAAATGAGGCTATCTTCTCCTTTTCCTTATCTTCCCCTCCCTATTCAAGTGAAAAATAGGTAAGAGAGAAACCCTTCAGGGATTTTGTGGGGAAAGAGTGTAGGAAGCATTCCTGATGGTTCACTCTCCATTTCAAGCTATTATCACCCCTAACCCAGGGAGGAGAACTGAGAGATATCAGCTGCAGCCTAAGATGAGCTAGGAGACAGGCTAGCCCCTCCTTCCATGGTCACCTCCTATAACTTCACTCTAACATCCCATCTGTGTCCCAGGGCCTGAGAATGATGAATGATGATCCCCTGAACCCAGGGTTAAGGGAGAGAAAATTTGAAGGTAGAGGGAGGGAAGCTAGTGAAGATACATAAGAGGTTCTGCATGGGCAGCTTCTCATTGGCCTCCCTGGTCATTTTTATATGGCAATAACCAAAAACCTGGAGGAGAGGGCAAATTGCCCCATAAACTCAGGAGACTCTGAATTTAACCTTCACAGCTTGGAGGAGCTGCCCTTCTCTTCACACTCGGTAATGTTCTCCATCAGCCACATAATGAAATATGGGCTACTGAGAGTCAACGTGGATAGCACTGTCAGTGGAAGGCCGAGATTGGTTATGCTGTGATATATGAGCTAATGTACAAAGTGTCAAGAAATGAAAACTTCCCCTTGTTGCAGAAGTAAGAAGTTTAAGAAGTTCAAAAATCTTGGGTAAATAACTTTATCTTTTAGGGACATGAAACTGGAACACAAGTTGCTTTAAAAATATCTTTACATTTCTTTAATACTTTATACTTTTCAAAAACCTATTCACATGTAGTATTGTATTTATGGAAATCATAGTAAATTGGAACTAGAAGGAATTAATCTAAGCCCCTCAATTTATAGAGGAGGAAAAAGGTTCAGAGAGGTTGTAATGTCACAAAGTTAGAAAGTGTCAGAGTTAGGCCAAGAGTCCATGTCTTCTGACTCTAAACTGGGTACTCTTTGCACAATACTATATTTTGTAAAGGAGGTAATCTTTCGTCCCTACTTATAAATGATAAATTGAAGCCTAAAGAGTTTAAGTGACTTATTTATTATGACCACAGACTCATATTTTGACTCCTGGTGAACCCTACCTGGTCATGATATTGGTTCAACTTATGCCCTCTCCTTGGTTTATTAGAAGTAGCAATTACGACTTCAGCACATAAATATGAGATGGCCTTCTTCCCTGAGCATCCAGATAATCTTTTTGCCTATTTCTCCTTCACATATCCAGACCTATCAGGAAAAATAGACCTTTCTGTTAGGCTATGCCCCTCCAGATTGGGAGTAAGTCTAACAGCTCAGTCTTTTGTATAATTAGTAGTTTCTCAGGAAACATCCTGATTGGAAAATACCACATAAATCAACACTACCAACATTAGTGAAATACCTACTATGTTCAGAACTACGCTTAGTCCTGGAAGAAATACACAGTTGATATAAATCATGGTCCTTGCCATTATAGCATTTATAGCTAGTAGGAGGATAAGACAAGAACCTAGATAACTATTATGCACAATATTTCAAGATAAGTACATGCTAGGGGTACAAATTGAGGTTTTCAAGGGAATCCTTTGGAGTCAGGGAAGGCTTCCTGGGGAGGAATCATTTTAGTTAGACTTTAATAGAGTTTCTATTGTTGTACTCAATAGAAAAGAAGAGAGGAAAAGATCAAGACTGGACATGATATATTGATTTCTCACAGATTTAGGAAAGTTCAATTGTTAGTTAGTTAGAGGACATTTGAGTATTAAGAGGAATCTCTTTTCCCTTCAAAATTGTCTTTGTCTACGGGAGTCATACTTGTAATTTGTCTTCCAAAGGATCTTCCAGGAAATAGTTTTCTATTAGGAATCCCAAAGGTCAGAGGTCAACACATCTTGGTCCTTTGGTCTTCTAAAAAAACTCAAGACCCTGTTGCTAGGATCATAGATCTAGATCTGGAAGGGAGCACAAAGACCATGTTGGCCAACCTCCCACCCCTGCCTTTTTTACAGATGGGGAAACTGAGGCTAATTGACTTGGTCAAAATCACAGGTACTGGGAGTGGAATTTGAATCCAAAACTTCTGTTTTTCATACTGTACCACATTCCTTCTCATTGAGTATTTAGCTGGAGTGACCCTTAGAGATCATCTAATTTAGTCCATACACTTCTTCTGCCTTCCCCAATTTTTGTCTCAAGGGCACAGACTCTGAGGAAGTAAAGCAACTTGCTCAAAGTCACATAGTCACTTGGTGATGGAGGTAATGCCAGAATCCAACTCTCCTGACTTCTAGGTTTGGTGCCATTCTTGTGAAACTCATTTGAATGTTATTGAGTTTATTTCACTCTCTCTCCTACCCCCTCATCACAGTTCAATTAAAGGTCTTCACTAAACCTTTCAAGTGGTCCCAAGTGGATCACTTGCCTCATTGGAGGGAGGGATTTGTTTTCTAGGTAAGGAAGTTTAGTTATTTTATTTGGGGTAGCCTACTGGGATGCTTGGTCATGTGGTTAGAAGGTAGGTACCCTAAAGCAGCTGGGGGAAGCTAGGGTCTTTGTTAGTCCACGTAGTCATTAAGTTGGGGTTGAACTGAAGGTCAGGTTTTACTGCAAATCTTTAAAGATCTTCCCTGGACAAATCAACCCAGAAACCAAACCTATGAAATGGCACATTAGGCTTAACCGGGTGTTTCCATAGGCTCTTTTATTACTGAGTGGTTGAAATAAAATAAAACTGAACAGATCAAGCTGATGAGTTTCCAGTTCTGCCTTTGAAGTTGATGACTTGTTGGCACCAGTGGGTTGGAAAGCTTCCTGCTGTTAGTATGAAACATAGTTGTCCATGGCCATGAGATTCTGACTTGTCTTCCAAGAGTGGGAATTGCTGATGAAATGGAGATCCTTAGGTCTTGAGTGGCAGGGAATGGGCAATGGGCCTTGGAATTGGGAAGGTGGACTGGAGTCCTGGCTCTGATTCTGAGCTGAGGTCTCAGGGCTGGGCATAGTCCTTGTGGGGAAAGTAGGCAATCACTTAACCTTCCAGGGCTCAGGCAACTCCGGATATAAGTTACACATGAGTTGCTGAGCTGCATCAGTGGAGTTCTCACACTCATAAAATTGTAGGTCTGGGCCCTCCCCAACACCTAAAAAAAATGCCATAGGAAAAGGTTGAAGAACGAAATAATTTATATTCCTTCAGATGAGGAATTCTTTGGTGTCATCAAACATTTAGAATGTCTTGTTATCATTTTTATCCTTTGTTCTTGAAGAAGACCTTGACAACAGGGAGGGGATGCCATGACATGTAGGTGAATTGAATTTGAGTGAGAGGGGACTGTGCTAAGTCACCAGTCTTTGTACTCCAGAGCCATCTGGGTCCAGTGGCTAGATAAGGATTAAAACTATTGGAGATAGCCCTAGATGAGAGGCAACCAAGATTAAGTGACTTGCTCAAGGTCATATAGCTAGTATGTGTCAAGGTCTGAGGTCAGATTTGAACTCAAATCCTCCTGCCTCCAGGGCTGGGACACTATCTACTCCACCACCTAGGTGAGGGCGGAGTCATTTGGAATCTCAAAGACCTCAGTCTTTGATAGGATTGGAGTTAGGCTGACAAAAAGGAACTGGAATAATTGTATTAAATCTTTGTCTCTCCCTTCTTCTCTTTTTTGTTTCCCTCTTTCTCCTTTTTCTCTCTTTACTCCTATGTCTCTCATTTTCTTCCTCTCTCCTCTTCCTCTTCTATTCTTATACCACAGACTCACAGAGTGTCGGAGTTGGAAGGGATCTCAGAGATAATTCAGTTTTAGGATTCTTACAAATCAAGTCAATGCTCATTCAAATGGACCTAGATTAGGAGGGTATATCCACCATTCTCCACCCTTCACCTTCCCCAGCATTCTTATACATACAGTCTTTGATTCTTTGCATCCCATCTCCCATTATTAGTATTGAATACTCAAAGCTAACTCCAGCAATTCTAAGATCAGGCTATGATCTGAAAAAACATCTTATCAACCTGTTTCATTAGATAGAAGAGTAAATTGAGGCCCAAAGAGATTAAGTGACCTATGTGAGCTCATATGTAACTAGACAAAATGGAATTTGAACCCAGGTCCTTCTGACTTCAGATTTAGTGTGTTAGACATAACTACATCACCTTGCCTCTTTTGGGAGTATAGGTTAAATAAGTAACTTCTTGAGTTAAGTTGAATTAAAATTAAGGGTAAGAAGTTTAGAAATACAACCACCAAAACTACACAATGAAGTCTATTTTTGCATAAAAATTCCCAGGAACCTAGGAAGAGAGGTGAATTCCTTTCTCCAATATATGAAACTTTCAAATACACTTCAAACACACTGGTGCCTAAGACCTTTAAACAAGTGGGAGTCCATCCCAGCCTATCTTCCCTCCTATCAGGCCTCCCTCCCAACCCCCAGCCCAGCTCCCTTCCTGGCAGAACAGGAGATTACTGAGGCTGGGAAATGATGTTTGTAGAATTTAAGAAGCTTGAAAGAGTGTGATAAGTGGCCCAAGGGAGATCACCACAGGGCCTTGTTTGTGAGCAGGGTCTTTATCATGATGTTGTTGGGCTCTGTATTTCCTTCACTAGTCGGCAACTCTCCAACCCTGGAAATAAAACAAGGGCAGAGTCTTGGGGATTTGGTTCCCTCCATCCTAAATAGAATGATGGGAAACAAGCTTCTATTCCTGTGGATTCTATATGGGTTTATCTACACCCTTATAGATTTTCACCTATACATCCACATATACGTAGATAATTATCTTGAAAAGGATAACCCTGAAACATGAGGGGTTTTCCAGAAATCATTAAGCACGACTTTCAGAGGTGTCAGTGAGATAGGCCTTCAATATTTGCCAACAACTTAAAGAGAGAAGGGGGAAAATGTAATGCCCTGTCTAATCCTGGATTTACCATGGCCCAATCAGAGAAGTATCACCTTTCTTCCCTTTTATAGTTCAGCAATAATCTTAAATTTTACTGAAAACAAAGAGCTGCCTGTTGGCAGCTAATCCTGAAAGGCTGAGCTTTGTTTGAAAGTAAAAAACTTCATTGAACAACATTGGCAGGAAACTAGAATGCTCTTTGCCAATTTTGACTGGTATTTCCAGTGCTCATTAAGAGCCTGTGCTCAGAGCTGGGTTACCTCCCCCACCCTTACCCCATGCAAGGGAAGTTCTTTGTCATATGGCACATTTGTTGGGCAAGTATTCAAAGGAACAATTGGGGAATTAAAAGCCGGGTAGGGTGAGCAGAATCGAGAGCCAGTTCCCTATTTGCATCCATTCCTGAAGCCAGGTGCAGGGAGAAAAAAAAAGGATTGAGTAGACTAGAGAGTTAGAGTAGATCATAGGCTAAAAAATAATATCCACCCATATAATTTCTTAATGATTTATTATATAATTAGTATTAACTATTCATAAATCCAGTTAAACTTACTTTATATCTTTTTTTTGTCTCAAAGTTAATGACAATAGTGGATTCCTACTTGATTCAGATTAGCAACTTAATATAATTTATAGTTATGGAGATTGTGTGTGTGTGTGTGTGTGTGTGTGTGTGTGTGTGATTTGTGAAAGATGAAGTCCTTGGACAGATAGCTAGGATGCCCCCTTTTCATAACCATCTACAACAATGGAATTGCTAGGTGAATCATAGGATGAAGAGTTACAAAGCACCTAGTACACTCCTGTCATTTTAACCAGGATAGGAACTCCTTGAGAAAGATGACCATTTGCAAAGCTAATATTGGGCCAGTGGAGTGCCTTCCCTCTTGGCATTTGAAGCAATCATTTTTTTTTCATCAACAACATATAGCAAATCACAATCCCTGCTGTAAGATTAAGAAGAGAACTTGTAAAGACCAAAATGTGGATCAAGAACAAGCACCATGGGTAGCTAGGTGGCGCAGTGGATAGAGCACCAGCCCTGGAGTCAGGAGTGCCTGAGTTCAAATCCGGCCTCAGACACTTAATAATTACCTAGCTATGTGGCCTTGGGCAAGCCACTTAACCCCACTGCCTTGCAGCAAAAAAAAAAAGAACAAGCACCACAGAATTTCATCTTGGAAAGACCCTTCAGAAGTCATGTAGTTCCCCCTTCCTTCCCCCAAGTTCAGTTTAAACAAGATAGCATGATTTAATCCTCCTTTGGAAAAGTCCCATGGACAAGTTTTGAATCTGTTGCTTCCAGTCTCCCAATGCCTCCACCATGTTTATGAATTCTTTTATTAGACAGAAGGAAATCTGGTCTCCAAAAACCCTAATGCTGAAAAAGTTCTCCAGAGGAGATCATAGAGCAGTGGTGTAAAAATCAAATAGAAATGGAATCCTGTGGGCGACCTATTGACTTAGAATAACTACAAATTAATATTACATGTCGTACTGAATTTTGGGACATTTAAGTGGTTCACTGAATAGAGTACAGGGTTTAGAATAAAAAAAGATATCTTTCTGAGTTCAAATCTAGCTTCAGACACTTATTAGCTGTATGACTCTGGGCAAATCACTTCATCCTATTTGCCTCAGTTTCCTCATCTGTAAAATGGACTGGGAAAAGAAATGGCAAACCACTCCAGTAGATTTTCCAAGAAAACCCCAAAAAGGGTCATGAAGAGGGACACAACTGAAAAATGAGTGAATAAATTTTATTTTAATCTATTATTTTGTTAAACATTTCTCCATTACATTTTTTTTTAAGGTTTTTGCTAGGCAATGGGGTTAAGTGGCTTGCCCAAAGTCACATAGCTAGGTAATTATTGAGTGCTTGAGGTCAAATTTGAACTCAGGTCTTCCTGAGCATTGAAGCAGTGTGTTATCCACTGTGCCATCTAGCTGCCTCTGGCAGCTATATTATTTGATTGATAGCAAATGTATTCACTATCTTTCTTCCTTTCTTTCTTTCTTTCTTTCTTTCTTTCTTTCTTTCTTTCTTTCTTTCTTTCTTTCTTTCTTTCTTTCTTTCTTTCTTTCTTTCCTTCCTTCTTTCTTTTTATATATTTGTTTGTATGTTATCTTTCCCATTAGATTGATTTATAAGATTTAAAGTCTTCTCGTTTTGCTCTTTCACATTGCATCAGTTCATACAAATCTTATTTTAAAAATTCCTCATTCATCATTTCTTACCACAAACTAACCTTCCATTCCATTCATCTACTGCAACTTGTTCTATAGAATCAAAAAGAAGCATAGATTTGATCCAGAAGTTATCTTTGAGCTCAAGTAGACCGACCCTTCATTTTCCAGATGAGGATACTGAGGTTCTGAGAGGCCATAAGACTTGCCAAGGGTAATGCAGGGAGTAAGGGACAGATAGATTCCTTGACTCCAAATCTAGCATTATTTTCACTATAGCATATGGCCTCCCATTCAATGGATAGCCACTTTATTTCCAATTCAGAAAATTGCTATGGGAGTATATTCTAACCTTTGACTCATTAATTATATATTTTGTTTTGAAATGGTAAAAATTTTTCCAGAAAATATCAAATATATCCCCAAGTACATTCCCTAAAAATAGTTTAATAAGCCTATTTAATAGTATAATTGATGTAACTAAGATTACTTTATACTTTCATAGTTTATTATTGAACAGAAAGGATAGTTTATTAACTACCCCATGCTGGGTGCTTCACAAGATCTCATTTGATTCTTGTAATCATGCTGTGAAATAAGTGCTATTATTATTCCCATTTTAGAGTTGAGGAAACTGAGGCAAACAAAAGTTAAATGATTTTTCCCAGAGTGACACAGCTACTAAGTTTCTTAACTGAATTTGAACTTGGCTCTTCCTGACTCCAGGATCAGTATTTTCCTTTTTTTTCCCTTAGGTTTTTGCAAGGCAAATGGAGTTAAGTGGCTTGCCCAAGGCCACACAGCTAGATAATTATTAAGTGTCTGAGACCGGATTTGAACCCAGGTACTCCTGACTCCAGGGCCGGTGCTTTATCCACTGTGCCACCTAGCCACCCCTGGGATCAGTATTTTCTATCTGCTACACCATCTAGTTCATTAATACTGGATTCGGAATTTTTTTTGTTTCCTTAAAATGTTGTCTTCAGTTTATAGTTACTAGGAATTTTGCACTGTCTAGAGTATAGACAGAAGCAATTGATGATATAGTGCATAGGATGGAGTTTGGACCTTGAGGCAAGTAGACCTGAATTTAGATCCTGCCTCAGACACTAGGTGTGTGACCCTGTGTAAGTCACTTTTTTCATCTAAAAATGTAAATAGTAGTATTTACTTCACAAGGCTGTTGTGAGGAACAAATGAGAGAAATAATATATACTTGATGTAGTTTCTATATGTTAGCTACTATAATTATACTTCTTTTATTATTCTTTTAGCTATAAAGTCTATCTATAAACCAATTTACGTTCAAATGAGGGACATAACAAATGCACATATGAAAAATACAGACTAAATAATAATGAAATAAATGCAATATAGCAATCTGTATTGACACATTGTTGTCTTCAGCTTGTTGCTATTATTAATAGAATTGCTAGTTACATGTATATTTCAAATTGTGGACCAATATTCCCTAATCTCAAAGCTGATGCTTTGCTTGGTGAATTATGCAGGTCCCTGGTCTTTCCTGTTGTCTTTCTGTTAGGTAGCTCTACTGGAGGCTGAGTGGATAGGAGTCAGAGAGAAAATCCAAATGGTTCAGTATATTGATTTCCCCATGTTAGCAGTCTGGGAAAAGGAGGAGGAGGTGGGGGAGAGGCTGAAACTATTGTGTGAAATGAGTATTTGAGACATTGTGGGCAGATCTTAGTAAATTCTACTGTTCTGTAGACTGTGGAGAATCCAGGGACATTCTACAGAAAGGATGGAAATCTAAGCTGGGACACAATGCTCTTCTGAGCCAAACTCTAACTTAAAATGAGCTAATAGTTAAAGTGAGAAGGGGATGAGGAGATGACTCTAGAGATGCCTGCAGTGTGTTGACAAAGGTCAATAGATAGCGTTTGAGACTGTTTGAATATGTTAAAGGTTAGCTGCTCTCCTGGTGTTTCAGCCTGACTTGTTTGCTTCCTCTGATTTCCCCAGATAAAAGAGGGAGGGAACAGGAAGACTTGGTCTTTATACTAATGGAATCAGGAGATTGTAAAACCATGCACTGGAGTTTGTTGGATGCTAAGAGTTTGTCCTATCAAGTTGTCACTCACCGCCTTCTGCAGATTAGGTTTGTTAGCCATAAGGAAATGTATACCCTTGAACAGTTGCTGGGAAGGCAGCTCCCAGCCCCCAATGTCTCTCTTCTTGACCACCCTCCTGGACTTGAGCTTGGGAGAAGTGGAGGGGGCTGTGACATACCTAGTCCAGTCCCCTTTGATGCTGGGGCCTGCAGTCTCCACGAGCCCTGCCCAGTGGCTCATGAAATGGAATATGAGGGAATCACAGGCTTTTATTGGCAGCATTTCTACTTTTAACAAACTCTAGTGTGTTCTTTTACTATATCTTGATTTGAGTTCCTCCCCTCCTGACCTTTCCCTACCTCCTTTCATTTGCCCAACTTGAGTCAGTTTTTATATGTTTGTGGAAGGATGTGTCATCTGGGCCTCAGTTTCTTTCCCTGTAAAATGGGGGAAAGTAAGGAAGAGTTTAAATGAGGTAACCTCTGAGATCCTTTTCAGTTTAAACATTCTAATTCTAATGTTCCTTCCAGCTCTGGTATGCAGATCACCTGAATTCAACAGACATTATGGGCAAAGTACTGTGAGAAAGTCTGAGGATAAAAGAGCAAAAAATGAATTATCTCTGCCCTCGAATGAGAGGGACAATGTCAAATACTCATATGAGTGCACAAAATATAAGACATAGAAGCTTTGCTTATTGAGGAGTAAAACATTCAGTTAGCTGACTACTTCTATAACACACTAAACAGTCACTGGCAGTTGTTTTCTAGTCATCATTAGCTTAGCAATGATCTATTATCTATAGGCTTCCTCTAAGAAGTTTAGCTCAATGACTTGAATGTTTTTAGACAGATTTCAGACTTAGAAGATGTTTTTTATTTTATTTATTTTGGTTTTGCAAGGCAACAGGGTTAAGTGACCTGCCCAAGGTCACATGTAGGTAATTAAGTATCTGAGATGAATTTGAACTCAGATCCTCCTGACTCCAGGGCTGGAGCTCAATATATTCCTAGCTGCCCCTTAGATGTTTTTACTTTTAAAGTGGCATCATCCTCAACAAGCAGCCTGTCATGGTCGTAGAGCATTGGGACCGAAGTTAGGAAGATGTGGGTTCAAATGTCATTTCAGACCTTTACTAACCCCTTGATCATATGGTCAGGTCACTTGATCTTGAAAAATGGGGATAACAATATTCATTCTATTACCTCTGTACCATGATTTCTATACCTTGAAAACTGGGGATAACAATATTCATTCAATTTATTTCACAAAGTTCTTGAGAAATTTTAATTATAATAATAATAAGTTCTTTATAATTATCTCATGTAATCCTCACAACAACCCTGGGAGGTAGGCACTATTATCACCCTCATTTTACAGATGAGGAATCTGAGGCAAGCAAAGATTAGATGACTTGCCTAGGGTCACACAGCTAGCAAGTATCTGAGGCTGGGTTTGAATTTGGGTTTTCTTGAGTTATGTTGCTGAATGAGAAAAAAATGTATATAAAGTGCCATAAAAATACTTGTTATATCCTCACTTTGTTCTCCCCACCTTTTTCAGTGATGAATAATTTTAGTGTCTCTGGTAAGTAATTCATGTGAGATCTTAGGCAAGTCATGTAACCTCGGTTTTCTCATCTGTAAAATGAGAGACTCGTCTCAATGTCCTCTAAGGTATCTTCCAGTTCAAAATCAATGATCCTGTTATTCATTGACTTGCTCAAGGTCTCATAGTTTATTTAATGGAATATATGAGATCTCTATGATCCCACTCTAATGCTATGAGATACTCCCCCAACACACACACTCAGACTTGAGGTAAGAGGTGATTTTTTTTCTTCTCTGAAATTCTATAACTTTTTTTTTTGGCTGTGTCTTTCCCTTGGCATTTATTAATCACTTCCTGTATTGTTATCTTTTTATATGTGTTAGTCTTCTCTATCTAGTAGACACTATCTTGTGCTTTTTTTTTGTCTATCACAGAGCTAAGTACATACTAGATACTGAATAAATATTTGCAAATTAATTGCTTATCTCAAGCAATTACCCATGGATCCTCATGAGGGAAAAAGGGGTCATATTTTTTTTGTTGTTGTATAACACTTGGTCCTTAAAAACTGTAACAACCCTGGTACTGGAATCCTTGGCTATTTTTTTCAGGTACATTGGGAACAATTTTGACTTGTCAGTTTTGTAAATCATGGTCCTAGTATTCACCACAGCTGCACTTTGCAGAATATGATCTTTTAGTTGTGACCTGACCCAGACAGAGTTCAGTGGGACTGTCACCTCTAATCTTAACACACTCTGCTTCTCTTAATGCAACCTAAATTGTAAATAACAGGGGAGAATCAAGTAGCAGAACCATTCTTTTCTTCTCTGTTCCTCTCTAGATTCAAATGAATGGATGGATATGAAATTTCTCAGGGATAATTTTTGAGAGGGTTAAGAAACTATCCTTCAATGAGTGTTGACTGACAGTAGGAGGAACATGTACAACATTTCCCTGTCTCCTCTTACTAGTCAAAAAAGAAATCTATTGTAACCCTTTCAGTCTGTTGGTCCATTGAAAAAAATTTAGTAAGTGCGAGGGCACTGGCTCCACACTGTAAGGAAAGGCAATGGAAAGTTCTTGCTCACAAGAAACTCACATTCTAATGGGGGAGAGAATATGCAAACAACTCTGGACAAATAACACACACACCTATTTAAGTTAGCAATAATCAACAGAGAGAATATGCTAGAATTAAGGGGGCTTAGGAAAGACTTGTATAAAGTGGTTTTCTTCAAATTAACTTCAATTAACTTCAATTAACAATTATCAATGAACAGCAGCTCCTTTGCTTCATGACTGTGGACACTTGAAATCATATTTGAGAATTATATAAAGGGTAGTTTGGTGTGTCCCCATGGCAGTTAAGAAAAGGGAGACTCGGACTGTTAGAGAAAAAATGCCAGTTTTAGTCAGATAGTAAAAGTAGTCATGTGGCTAGCCACCTACACGGGCTTCTCTTCCCTTTTGTATTATCTACTGCATGGTAGCTTCAATATAGTGATTGTTTAATAAATATCTGTTGATGGATTATTGAATTGTCTCCTCTACCTCCCACCCTATATGAGATGTATAAACAGAAAACTCTGAAGCAATAAGATGTAGTAGAGAAAGTCTTATTTAGAAGATTACTGACCAAAGTAATTTTCTACTTTATCAAACATTGGGTTATTGAGTTCTGTTGTTTCTGAATCTGTCTTGTCTAACCTGTTCCATTGATCTATCTCTCTAGTCTTTAACCAATACCAGATGGTTTTGATGACAGATGCTTTATGAAATAGTTTAAGGTGCTGAAGTACTATTTTCACTGTTTTCCTTGATATGCTAAAACTTTGGTTCTTCCAAATTAATTTTGTCATTAATTTATCGATTTCTATAAGTATTCCCTTGGTAATTTAATTGGTATAACATTAAAAATGTAAGTAATTTTTGTAGCAAAATCATTTTTAATTATATTGGTACTCTGAATATTCCTCCAGCTATTTAAGTTGTTCTTTATTTCTTTAAGAAGTACTTTGTAGGGGCGGCTAGGTGGCACAGTGCATAGAGCCCTCCTGGAGTCAGGAGGACCTGAGTTCAAATGTGACCTCAGACACTTAACCATTACCTAGCTGTGTGACTTTGGGCAAGTCACTTAACCCCATTGCCTTGCAAAAAAAAAGTACTTTGTAATTGAATCTATACAAATTTTTAAAAATGTGCTTTGGTAAGTTGAACCTTAGACATATCATACATTTTAAATTATGAAAAATAATTTTACTGAAAAAAAAAAACCCTTGGCTTAGGATGATAAAAGGATATTTGGGTAAGAGAAAAATAGGGGTTTTGGGTTGCCTTGAAAGGAAGTTTGGATACTGATCACATAGGTGGTTTTTTTTTGAAAACCAGATGTAGATATTTAATAGGGATTCTATGAACTTGACCAATGGTATCAAACTCAAATAGGAAAAGGGCCTTTAAAATGTACATAAAAATTCTTACAAGTTGCACATTTACTTAGAAAGTCACCAATCAACATTACATATGTTCTTTTGTATTTTCATTTATTTTGTTAAGTATTTACCAATGATATATTTTGTTTTGTTTTGTTTTGTTTTTTTAGGGGTTTTTTTTGCAAGGCAAATGGGGCTAAGTGGCTTGTCCAAGGCCACACAGCTAAGTAATTATTAAGTGTCTGAGACTGGATTTGAACCCAGGTACTCCTGACTCCAGGGCCAGTGCTTTATCCACTATGCCACCTAGCTGCCCCTACCAATGATATTTTAATCTGGTTCCTGGTGACTCTCTGGAGCTTTGTGGGCAGCAATGAGGGCACTTCTGTTTGACACTTCTGACCTGGATAGTGCAGGGTGTTTCTCATTAGATCATACTTTCTGGACACCAACTTGGCTAGTAGAGAAAAAGAAGTGTATTAGTAATAGTAACACGCCAAGATGGCAGTAGAAGAGCAGCCTTTCCTAGGAACTCTCTCCAAAATATTTCAAAAACCTTAAAATTATAACTCTAACTAAATTTCTGAGAGTCAGAACCCACAGAAAGATCCAGTGAGCCAATTCTCCAGCCCAAGATAACCCAGAAAATAGTGGGAAGGCTCTGTTCCATGTGTTTGGAGGGGCAGCAGTGCACCTGATCAAAGGAGCTCCAGCCTTCTGGGAACAACCTATGGGACTCCTGGATCTCTGGGATCCTTGGTTCCTGGCAGTAGAAGTAGTTTCCTGACCTTCCAAACCAGGAAGCACCAAGCACAACTTGGAAGATCAGTGGGGAAACCTCTGCCAGAGAAGTGCAAAGCCAGGGTGGCTCTCCTCCCAGCCCTCAGTATAACCCAGATCCCAGGAAATGGAAGCAGGCTCACAGAGCCGTCCAGCAGGGATCCACCTGGCAGCCACTTCCAGAGAGCTCAGCCCATGGAAGGTAAGGGAGTGGGGGGGGGGGAGACTGTCAAGGTCTCTCCTCTGTCCCCAAGACAAGACTCTGGGCTCCCATACTGCCATAGCAGTGCATGAACCTTCCTCACAGCTCTGGGGCAGAGGGGAGTGCTTGTGATCATTCTCAGACCAGAGCACATGCGGGAGAGCAGTTAAAGCATTTCTTAAGACCTTGAAGGAACTGAGGTCCTTGTGGAGGTGTCCCAATAATACTCAAAAGCTCAGGAAGGACCCCAAAACCAGAGCACAGGCTGGAGAAATAAGTAAACAGAAAAAAATAAGGAACCTGACCATAGACAATTACTTTGGTCCCATGGAGATCAAAACACACATACTCACAAGATGAAAAAGTCCAAGTTTCTGTATCCAAAGCCTCCAAGAAATATAGAAGTTGTTCGCAGGCTATGGCAGAGCTGAAAAAAGATTTTGAAAATCAAGTAAGGGAGGTAGAAGAAAAACTGGGAAGAGAAATGAGAGAAATGCAGGAAAAAACATGAAAACCAAGTCAGCAGCTTAGTCAAGAAGATCCAAAAATATGTTGAAGAAAACAACACGTTAAAAACCAGTTTAGGTACAAAAAGTTAATGAGGAGAAGAATGCATTAAAAAGTAGAGTTGGTGAGATAGAAAAGGAGATAACAAAGCTCTCTGAGGAAAACAAATACTTCAAATGTAGAATGGAGCTAAAGGAAGCTGATGACTTTGAAAGGAATCAAGGCACAATAATTCAACACCAAAAGAATGAAAATTAGAAGAAAATATGAAATATCTCATTTAAAAAAAAATTGATCTGGAAAACAGATCCAGAAGAGATAATTTGACAATTATTGGGCTACCTGAAAGTCATTAGTAATACCAACAACTGAGGATTTTTCCTTCACTGATTATCTACAGCTCAGAAGGTGATAGCTCTGAAGCTCTGTCCCATGTAACTCCAGAAAATTTCCATTTTGGCAGAGAGTAACTGGAATATATTATCAACAGACAGAGTATCTATCTAAAATCAAAAGCTGGCATCATATGCAATGAGGATTCACTAAAACTATTTCGAATAAGGAACGAAATGAAATAAGGATGCCCACACTGTTCACTATTCTTTGATATAGTTCTAGAAACAATAAAGCAAGCAATAGAAATTTAAGACCTAAAAAGATAGATAAAAAGGAGATAATACTAACACTGCTAACAAAATGATGGCTTTACTTAAAATCCTAGGTAATCAGTAAAGATGCAAATTAGGACAATTAATAGCTTTAGCAAAATTTCAGACTAAATAAATAAATTCTCCTAAATCAATATAATTTCTATAATAATTTTAAAATGCAAGAAACAATAATAGAAAGCTAAATCTAACTCCAAATAACTACAAAATACATAATATATCTAAGGACCAACCTACTTAAGCCCACAAAAAAAGTGTACAGATTCAATTACAAAGTGTTCTTTAAAGAAATAAAGAAGGGGCAGCTAGGTGGCACAATGGATAGAGAATCGACCCTGGAGTCAGGAGGACCTGAGTTCAAATCCATCATCAGACACTTAATGATTAGCTAGCTGTGTGGCCTTGGGCAACATTGCCTTAACCCCATTGCCTTAATGGAGGAATATTCAATGTTTATGGTTAGACTATACCAATATAATTTAAAATGATATTCCAAAATTTAATGTATATTTTAATACCAATTGAATTACCAAGAGGATATTTTATGAAACTTGATAATATCATAATGAAATTCATTTGAAATAGCAAAAATTCTAGCATATCACAGGGAATGGAGAAAAGACGTAGGAATGAAGATAGAAATAGCACTTCTAGACTAAACTGTTTCATAAAGTGTCCATAATTAAAATCATCTGGTATAGATAAAGAATAGAGAGAGCAATTCAGAGGCAATTAAAATTAATAATTCAATGATAAAGTTTAAAATACATAAATATGAGGGGCAGCTAGGTAGCGCAGTGGATAGAGCACTGGCCCTGGAGTCAGGAGTACCTGAGTTCAAATCCGGCCTCAGACACTTAATAATTATCTAGCTGTGTGGCCTTGGGCAAGCCACTTAACCCTATTTGCCTTACAAAATCCTAAAAAAACCCAAACCTATAAATATGCCTATTTGATAAAAAAAATCTGCTGGGAAAACTGGAAAACAATCTGGCAGATATGAGGCCTTGCAATACATTCTACAATATAATCTAAAAGGGATATGTGACCTTAATATTAAAAATTATTTAAAAACAGAAGAGAACAGATCATTTATATCTCACAGATCATGGTAAGAGATGTATGCTTAATTAAATGATAGAGGCAATTAAAAAATGAAAAGTTTACTTGATACTGAAAAAATTCTGTACAAAATTAATGTATTTAGAATAAGAAAAGAAGTGATCAAAAAGGGAAAAAAATCTTTGCATAATATTTCTTTGACAAGGGTTTGATATCCTAGATATGTAAACAATTACTAAATATATACAAGACCAATGACCATTCTTTAATAGATAAGTGATCAAAGGTATGAATAGTTTTCAAAAGAAGAATTGAAAAGTATTCACCACCATAATAAAGAATGCTTCAAATCACTAATAATAAAAGAAAGCCTAAAGTTTTATCTCATACCCTGCAAATTGGCAAAAATGACATAAAAATGGCAATAGATGTTTGAGGGGTTATGGAATGAGGTGGAGCTATGAAATGGTGCAACCATTTTGGAGAGCCATGTGAAATTATGCAAATAAAAGGAATAAATATTCATTTTCTTTGAACTAGAGACTCAATTTCTATGCTTAAACCCCAAAGAAGCCATTGATAAGAAAATCCCTGTGTATTCTAAAGTAGTTATAGCAGCTCTTTTTATGAAACTAAAGAATTGAAAACAGAGTAGATGCCCATCAGCTGGAGAATGGTTAAACAAATTGTGGTATATGAATATAATAAATATATAATATATAATAAATATATAATATAATAAATAATAATAATATTACTGGTTGTTAAGAAGTTATATGTGTAAATGAGTATAGAGAAGTATGGAATGATTTATATGAACTGATGCAAAGTGAAGTAAGGAATAGTCAAGAAAACAATATTATACCAAAAATAAAAAATGAATGTAAAAAATGATGAATATCAAGCAAATCTCGAATGGGATAGAGAGGATTCCATGTCTCACTCCTTTGTGGAGGAGGCAGATCTATAGGTGTTACATATTGCATGTTTTCAGACTTTTTCAATGTATTGATCCGTTATACAGATATTTTTCTTCTCTAAAAATGCTATTTTTTATATGGAATGGTTCTCCAGGAGGGAGAGTAGGTGAGATACATTGAATAGAAACAGAAGACATCAATGGAAACATAAACAAAGCAAAAACAAGATAAGAGATCCCCAAAGATTATGCTAGAAAGTGGTTTGTGCATGTAGCTCTGAAATACCTCTTTAAACTATGAAGAGGTCTTGGGTACACAAAATAAAACCAATCATTATCTCAGTATCTGAGATATATTTATTAACATGACAGTTTTAAATGTTGAGGCATTTCATGAACTGTCATGAGTTCTGAAAGGAATACCTTCAGTTACCCATTCTATCATCAAGATACTTTTCAACAAACAATAGATTATTATGATTTGCTCTTTTTGGTTAGTCAGACTTGCACTGACTGTTTAGTGTTAAGACCAATTTAATGTAAATAATAAAAAATATAATGATTATGAAAATTATCCTTGACTGTCTATTACATCCCTATTTCCCTGAAGCTTGTAGATTATGAACTGTGTTTTCAAGATTGTGGATTAGAACCAGAAAGGACCTCAGAGGACTTCTTATCCAAACTTTCCATTTTCTGGGTGAGTAAATGAAACCTATGTATCTAATTTCTTATTAAATCCTCAGTATCTCTACAAGCTGTTATCCTAATCTTAGTATATATAAAGAAAAAATGAAAGCATCCTTGTTTTCAAGAATTTTGCATTCCACTATAAGGCCCGATTGGTTTTGTCCAAATCAAGGTTATATGAATTAGAAACAGGATTTGAAGGAGATTTCTAATCCCAAATCCAGTACTTCTGTCTTGAATTCACACTAATCCCATTTAAAAAAAACATTTATGAAATAATAGCTCTGATCAGACAGGGGAAACAAAAACATAAAAAAGATTATATTCTATAAAGAGGTTATTTTATCCTTTATTTTTGAAGGTCAATGAGATCATGGGGTGAAAACTCATGTGTGAATTGGATTTAAGTGTAGCAGAATTAGACAAAAGTTTCAGCCTCACTCTCTCTTCCAGAATCAGTGGTAAGATAAAAGTCAAGATGATTGATGATAACCCGGGAGTGGATAATTTGGGTGTCTTAAATGTTTGACCAGTTCTAAGTGTTTCACAGTACCTACTTCAAGTGTCTTCATGGCCATTGTTCTCATCTGCTCCTTTTTGTAAGGTGTTTGGGTGGGGGTGAGATTAGGAGGTTGGGTAGACTAGAGGGGGCTGGATAAGTCAAATATAAATACCAAATATATTAAGGACATAAGGAAGAAATACTATGTAAGTTCTTCCCTCAAGGAGTTTATTATAAGAGTCACTGAATAAGATTAATATTCAAATAATTTAATATGGTACATGAATAGGACAGGTCCAAGTAAGATATTTGGAGAAATTCAAGAAGCAGATCATTCATCAGAGGGATTTTAGGGAATGTTCTATTAAAAGTAATTAATACTAATGTGCTCTGCTTTAAAAGAAAGAAAGGATTAGGCAGAAATTTGGGGGTGACTTAGCAGCATGTTAGAGTCAGGTTGTGCAGTTCTTGAGAGAAGATTGTTAAATTTTCAATGTGAGCATATGTGTCTCAGAAATTGGCAAACACTACAAATCAAGGCTTTATTTATTGTTTGTTGATTGTCTGGACTTAAGAAACCAGTGGAGGAAAAATGTGAATAATATGGATTAAATTTAAAAGTATGTTTTACATACTTATTTTCAAAAGATTCAGTTATAAAACATTTACTGGCATCCTACTGGGGTGAACATTCCAAACTTTGTGACCAACATATGAAAAAGTGAAGAATTGGAGGGTAGGATGAGGTCAAGTAATGGCAAACAGTCTAGTTTGTCTAAAACAGGGGCCCAATGCAAAGTCAAGGAGTGTGCTATAAAGCTAGAAAAAAGAAATTGGAGCTAGAGTAAGGAATTTTTTAGTTATCAATGGAGATACTTGATCTCCTTATCAGTCTGGGGATATGGCAACCAAAGGCAATACTTGCTGAGAATTAAAACTAGGTTGCAAAACTTTATGGAGGGTGGGGGTGGGGTGCAGTGAAAGATTATGAATAGAATCACTTGCTAGCACAGTAAGAAAGGGGGGATGGGGGAGGGGGAAATGAGCAAGTTTGCAGATAGCTTGGCCTGAGACTTAGTTAAGCTAGATAATATCAAGAACAGTAGCTCAGGAAAGCTCTGAAGATCCTTATTCCAACTCCCACTCTCACCCATAAGTCAGGTTCCCAGAGCTAAGTTGGTTACTTGTAGGGGTTCATCCAGAATAAACATTGGGCTATTAAACTTGGCAGGGACCCATTAGACAGATTCTCCACCTGGGACTTTCATTATTGAATACCCTATTTCCATTTTAAAAAATTGGCAATTCGCTTCTTTGTCTTATTTTAAAATTCAGTTGTACAGCAAGTCAGGTTTTCCAGTACATTTCCCTAAAAGTTAAATCAGTTCTTTCTGTGATGATTTTTGCAGACTTTAACATTTGTTGATTTATTGAATGTTTAAATATTGTTATTTGTAATATTACTGAATCCTGTGCCATTATTAATATTGAAGCTAATATGAGAAGTATGGAGTCTGCATCATTAAAATACTGGTGCCTCTAATAATATCTAGGGCATATTTTCTTTCTTTTCTTACTTTCTTTTTTTTCTGTCTGTCTGTCTTTCTTTCTTTCTTTCTTTCTTTCTTTCTTTCTTTCTTTCTTTCCTTCTCTTTTTCTATCAGACAGAAAATACTTTATTTGTGACAAAGACAGATTGTCTGAGATTCTTTTGGGCTGTAAATGGATGGGTTGAGGTTTCCCTGTTGTTCTAAAACTCTCAGAATTCAATTAACCCAAAATATATAATCTTTTTTCTTTGGAGACTTGCCCTTGTTCTGGACATATTTGATCTTATTTTTTTTGTTATCAACTCTAACTGAGTCAATAGGAATAGCCTTGTTGTGTCAGGGATGCATTGGGGGAAAATTTGTATGAATTTTGCTTAAACTTTGACGTACCTATGGAACAATGATTTCTGAAGAAAATTTTCATGTACACTTTATAGAAAGGGACACACAACACTTTGTCCAGACCTCAATTATGAGACTTTAATGTGTTGAATACCCATGGAATACCCAGGAGAATTGGTTTCTGACCTGAAGAGTGAAGTTGACGTTCAATCAACTCCAGGCCCCTAATCTCTGTGGAAAGAGCTCCATGTGGTCGGGGTAACTCTATAGAGCTTTTCTTTTGATATTGGAAGCTTGACATTCTTTTCCTTTTTAGGTTATTTAATGATTGACCTATTCATTGGATGTTTGGATCTAGAATAGAGAAGTCTCCTTAAAAGAAAAAGAAGATGGTAAAGTACCCCATTCCCCCCTGCACCTAGGGCCAATTTTATTGTAGTATTTCATACTTACCTGAGCCCAGAGTAGAGAAAAAGAGCAAGAGCCCCTGTTCCATAAAGTCAGTGTTGTTACCTGAGAACCAATGCAAATTGACTTGCTTTTGTTTTGTTTTGTTTTTGTGAGGCAATTGGGATTAAGTAACTTGCCCAGGGTCCCATAACTAGTAAATATCAAGTGTCTGAGGTCACATTTGAATGCAAGTCCTCTTGAGTTCAGGGTCAGTTCTAGGGTCAGTGCTCTATCCACTGCACCATTCAGACACTTCTTAGCTTTTTACCTTAAGGGTGAAGGGCAGACATCTAGTTCACCTCAGGTCCCTAATCCATGTGCTCAGAGAATTCTTTAAGTGACATTCACTTAAGAAAGGAAGACTTTCCTTCCCCAAAGAGAATTTTGATTTTTTTTTCTTTTTCTTTTTCTTGTTCATCATTGTTTTAAGATTGAGGAAGGCCATTTTTACAAGCCACAAGACAGGTGAAAACCTACTAGAATTTTGTGAAAATTAATGTTTATTTCTTAAATTGTACCACTAATTATTAGAAGTGAATTGCTGAGGTGGTTATATACTGTCTTACAAAGACTTTGCCTGAAACTTTTTAGTGGAAAGCATTGGAAACAATATTCAAAAGAAAAATGAAGACTCTCCCCAAATTACTAAAGAGTTGCCAAAAAAGAATCCATTAAATGTGTTATATTTGCAGCAAATATTAAACCCAAAGAGAGAGTAGAAAGGTGAGATTGAAACCTCCCCCCACCCCCCTTCAATTTTAGCCTCATATCTTAACTAGGTGAAAAGATATCTTAATCAATATATCAGAAATTCTTAGACTAAGTTCAAGAAGAATCTGAAAACCATTAGATTCAATGAAATGGTGTCAGACACGCAGCATGTTCCAATAGTCTGGGAAACTTGGTCATGCGTCCAGGGATCATTTATAAATATCAAGCAAGTTGAGAATGGAGAGGTATTTCCAGAAATTGGAGTGTGTGGCTTTCCAGTAAATTCCTGTGGAGGAATTCCCTCAGGAAGAAGGAAAAGCTTTGGCTAAGGGTCCTTCTCCTCTTCCAAAGTCTCCCCCCATTCTCAATCTGAGAAAAACCTTAGAGTGCCAAAAGTTTTGGAAGCTATCAGACTTCCCATTTCCCCACTAAATGTTGTCCCTTGGTCAGTTGATGGCACTGACCACAAGGTCAAAGACTGATGCAGATTTATCATGCTTAATGGGAACTTCTTGAATTCCCCACAAATGGAAGAACAGGACTTTCAGTAATGAGAAAATGTGAGTTACTCCTTTGCCATATGTGCTAAGTTTGAACCCACTTTCCCTTGGACTCTGCATATGTTTGAGGGGGAATGTGTCACAGATTTTTTTGAGAGAATACACTAGAATGGGAATTGAAGCAGATAACTTTAGAGAAAAATGACCCTGTTGCACCAAAAGGTCCCTAGAATCCTGAAAGGGAGATGTAATTGACCTTGTTTGGGAAGAAAAATGCCAGCATAAATACTGAATAAATTTGGGGTGTCCCATAAGACTTAGTGCTAGTTTTAAGCTTTAAGACATTAAAACTGCCCTAATATTTTTGGATATCCTGAATATTATAAGGAACTTTATTATCTATAGGATTGGAAATCAAGAGAGGTCTCATATAGGAAGTGGTATTTAAGCTAAGCCTTAAAGAAAGGCATGGTTTCTAAGAGATAGAGGTCAGGAGAGGTTTTCTTTAGGGCCAGGGTGTTCTTTAGCTTATATAAAGGTATGCACGTCAGTAATGGAATGTCCTGTTTGGAGAATAGCAAGCATGCTCTTTTGACTGAATCCTAGAGAGTCTGAAGGGTTAATAATGCATAGTAATTCAAGAAAGACAAGTTGGAATCTGGTTGTGAAGGACTTTAAATACCAGAGGAGTTTGCATTTTGCTCTAGAAGCAATAGGGAACCATGGGAGTTTCTTGAGTAAGAGAGTGACATAATCAGATTATGCATTAGGAATATAACTGTGACATCTTAGATAGAAGATGGTCTAGTGAAGCTGGGAAGATGAATGCAAAGAGATCAAATGGGAAGTTATAGAAGTCCTGGTGAGAAGTTATGTAGGTTTAATCTAGGGTGGTTGTGATATGAGTGAAGAGAAGGGGATGTAGTTGAAAGATATAGTTAAGAGTATAAATCAATAAGATGGCAACTTATTGGATATTGATAGTGAAGGAGAGTGAAAAGTCAAGGATCACTCTAAGGTTTTGAATTGTGACCATAAGTATAATGATATCTTAACAGAAAGAGAAATCTGGATAAAGGTGGGTATTGGAAACAATATATATAATAAGTTTTGTTTTGGAGGTACTAAGTTTGACATGTGTATGGGATATTTTCTTGGAAATGTGCAATAGGCATTCAGTCAGTAGGGGATATATTTATTAGAGTTCTGGAGACAGATAAACTTCATATATAGATATGGAAGCTGTCTACTAACAACTGAGCTCATGGGAACTGATTAGAACACAGAAAAGGTCTGTGGAAAGAAAGATCTCTGTATAGAATCTTAGTGGGATGTGCCCTGAAGGATGATTCAGAAAAAGAAGCTGAGGAACAGAATTATAGGAAGGCAGAAAACCAAAAAAAGAATAGTTTCATTAAAGTCTAAGGAGAGAATATCTAGGAAAGGGTGAGCAATAGCATCTAATGTTGTAGAGAGGTCAAGAACGATGAGGATTGATCAACCACCATTGGAGTCCAAATAGAAGAGGCATTTCCTATAGGTATTTGGTGGTAGTGGGCATGTCTGCTGTTCTCCAAACAGGACATTCCATTTCTCATAAGCTAGAAAACACCCCATACCTAGAAAAACTCTCCTGACTTCTACCTCTTACAAACCCTGCCTCTCTTTAAGTTCAGCTAAGGTACATTTATTGGAGCATATTTGATTTGAGAAGGGTTTTCATTATTCTTTTAAATATCATCCCCAGTGCTTTCTACTAAAATGTCCCACCAAATGCTCTACTATCCAAATTATCTAAGTGTTGGTAATGAAATAGAGAAATAAGAATTTCACCAATTCCTCTTTGTTCTTGAAAAGAATCAATGACATCATAAGGGTAATATTTTGACTTGCCAGTGAATTGGATTTGAAAGAATGGTGAGGTCCTTGAGATGTTCCTATTTGCATTTGACATAGTGCTAGATTGAACTGTCAGTTCTTTGATAAAATTCAAGAAATGAGTGTTCTTAGACTTCTAAGAGGTCCCCTGTGTGTGTGAAACCCAGACCTACAGAGACCATAAGCAAAAGGAGATGAGTTTTGGTTCTATTAACATACCTCGAAGTTCTACTCTTTTGAATAAATAGTTTGAGAGTTGGACTTCTAGGAGTACAATGAATGACCACCATCTGCTGGAGACTGAAGAGTATGGCAAAGTGGCAGAGGACAGCAACAGGGTGTGTGTGGAGAAGTAATTAAATGGCCACCTGCTAGCAGCTAAGGAGCGTTATATGAATTACAAACTATGAAGAATAGCAGATGGGGCTTACAACTACTTGAGAATTCTGGGGGAGGATAGTGACAGGGAGCAAGGACTATGAATAGATTAGCAGCAGGAGTCAAAGAGTGCAGGGAACAGGGAAAATGAAATGCTGCTGAACCATAGAGAAGACAGAAGGGAACACTGATATCGTGGACAGAGCAAACTTTGATTGGTCCTAGATGAAAGGTAAATATGTAACTAAGAATGTACCGGTTTTTGAGGTGGAGGGAGTGATTATTCACTGGTCATTATCACTATTTTTATGGACTTAGATCTGACTTCTCTTGTTATCCATTAGCTTGTAAATAAAACAGTTCATGTTTTGAGCCTTGTGAGCTGGTGTGCTTATAAGGGGAACTTTGTGGGGATGGGGGTCAGGTAATGCTAAATACTCAAAAATCCTGATCATCTAAATGGATAAGAACTAGAGAAATGAGAAGTCCCTAAAGTGTATCCACATCATTTTGTTGTGATGACCTCTGACAAAAGGGTTATAAAATCTAAGAGCTACAAGATGACCTAGGAATTGATAAAGGGTTTTTGAGTGAGTGAATGAATGAATAACCATTTTCTAAATATATGTCAGATTTCTTGACTACATATTGCCTTGAGCAGGCAAGGACTAAGTCTTACAGTCCCTAATTCTTGACATCGTGTTAGCATGTTCATCAGACTTCATTTAATCTTAGTTACCTGATTTGCCCAGGGTCACATAGCCCATTTGTGTCAGAGGCAGGGTTTTAGCCTAGAGCTTTCTGACAGAAACTGAATCTTTCTCTGCCATGTTATACTGCATAGATGTTTGTTGGAATTGAGCAGGGATTCCTTCTATGCATAACTGTGTCTTTTAATAGCAGGTCTTGAAAACTGCCCGTGGTGCTCTGAGACCTTCCTTTTGGTCTGAGAAGCCAGACCTGTAAGGCAGGTTTCTAAGCCTTGAAAGTCTGACCCCCAGGAGGGCAACATCTAGACCTTTCCTTTCTCCTTCAAGCAGTTGATGGGTCAGGGGTCAGCAGTACCTTGAGTGCCTGGAGAGGGGGATAAACACGGGTATGTTGGTAAAAGTTTAGTAACAGGCTTTCCTCCCCACAAAATGTAGGGGAGGCACACTTTAAATTTAATCTGCATTACTATCACTTTCTTAAGATTAAACAGTCAACAAAACATTAATCCAGTGGATTTGTAGCTTTTGCTGATTTTTGAGGTGTAAATGCTCTCACTGAAATTTTAATAATTGGCTCTCATCAGCTTGTTTGAACTAACTGCAGTACAGCTCTGGGGCTAAATCACCTGAGAGGAGGACCCTCCATCTTCTGACAGTCCAAAAGCATAAAGCAAGAGGGAAATGGGAAAGAAGAACAGAGAGTGAGAGAAGGGAGGAGTTATATCTCAAGAAAGTAAGACATTGTAGAGATGAGCCCTTGATCTGGTGTTAGTGGCTTTGATTTGAACTTACTCTAGTAATTTTATTTTATTTTCATTAATTGTAGGATCTTAGCTAAGTTGTCCCCCCTTTCTGGGCCTATTTTTGGTTTTGTTAAATGAGGTCTTTTAGGCTAAAGAATCTCTTTTAGTTCTAAATCTATTAACAATTCAAAACATAAATAGGTGCTAAACTAGAGGGACCCTTAGAGTTCATCACTACTCTGCATTTTAAAGAGAAAGAAATGAGGCATGCAGCCAGGAGGTGACTTTCCTAAGGTCTTGTGGTGAGTTAGTGTTTCCTTCAGGTCTCAAACTTGGGTTCTCTGTTGCCAAATCTATGAGATCTTCCTCATCCCCTTTTCTTTCCACCCCATTTCTTCTCCCCTTTATGCTTTAGTCTGATGCTGAGTTTCTTAATTTCTAGTCCAGAACTCTTTCTATTACCTAGTACTCTCCAAGAGATTTAAAAAGAAGAGGAGGAAGCCAAGGGTATCTCTGTAGGAGAACAGAAGATCCAAGGGATGAGTCTGCCTGGAATGTATCCCTTGGGACACTCTAGAGGTTGCTCCATTCCCTCCTGTTTGCAGCATAGGAAGGGTAGGGCTCTGGCCTAGTGGCTTGGATGTTTATGATAATGTATGTTTTCTGTTTCTCCTAACGTTCCACCATGATGTCCCTGGGCAGACCCTGGCTGATTCCGATCCTCTGGGAGAGGCAAACATTTCCAGAGTCTTCCTTGTGCACGGGGTGGGGGTGGGGAGAAGTTGCCAGAAAGTCACAATGTAACCTTCAGACTTCCCCAGTCCTGGGTTGGCCCTCATGGGAACCAGACGCTGTCTGCCTTGGGGGTTGGGGGTGAGAGGGAGGGAGGCTGGGTTACAAGCTTAGTCAAGGGAATGGAGAGTGCCCTAATCAGGAAGAATTCCAGGCTAAAAATCCAAGTTGCATTCCCACCATGCAAAGGCTGTTCCTTCAGGGAAAGATGCAGGAGGGAAAGGTTGAGAATCTCACCCCCTTTGCCAATGACCTGTGGGATCCTGAAGGATAGACAGACTGTTATGTTTCTACTCAAATGACCATTTTGGAGGAAATTTAAAGAGAAAGAAAATTAGTCTGAAATGTTTGCCTGAATCCTTTCTGTTTCTCTCTTTTCTGCCCTCCCCTTGGTTAAGGTCACTTGGAAGGAGGGGTTTTGCTTTCCCAGGAGGATTAACAGGGAATGAATCCATTAAGTGGTTGTTCAACAAGTTGGAGAACTTGTATCTGTTCTCTCCATGGAAAAGAGGAGTGTGGTTCATATGTATAAGAACTAAAAGGGACCTTGCAGTGGTTTATTGGTAAATGTTTAACATCTGACTGTCCTCATCCCTCAGAAAGTAATATGCATTATTAGAATTTTCTCCATTGCTTCTTTGGGTCTAGACAATCAACAAAACAATATATTAAGCCCTGATTTGCAGTGTTTGCTGATTTTCCTCGTTATAAATACTCAAAGCAATAATTTAACAATCTGCAAGCTAGTTTGAGCTGGTTCCAGCACACCTCTGAAAACTAAGACTTAGAGAGAAGCCATGCCTCATCCAAGGTAGTTAAGGGTAGAATCCATGTTATGGGAATCAAAAAACTTAGAATGAGAAGGGTCCTTAGATATTACTCAGTTCCATCCCTTTATTTTGCTAAATAGGAAAACAAGTTCCAGAAAAGTTAATTTACCTGCCCAAGATGGTAAGCACTGGCATCTGAACACTGGTCATTTGCTTTTGAATCCAATGCAATTTGGGGCAGCTGGGTGCCACAGTGGAGAGAGCATCAGGTCTGAATCAGGAAGACACATCTTCCTCAGTTCAAATTTTACCTCAGATACTTACTGTGTAACCCTATGTAACTTAGCCCTGTTTGCCTCAGTTCTCTCATCTGTAAGAATTCTTGTTTTAGTGGGCCTGTTTTGGGGGAATCCTTGCCCTTGATAACCCTGGTCTCTTCCTTTGATTCTGGATCTTGTGATGACTAGTGAATTATGGGAGCTATCTGATCATTGCTACCTGAATATTAAAGGTGAAACTAGACATGGGGGTATAGGGGTAAAAAAAAAAAGGAAGTATGATTTGTCTATCATGGATAAAGAGACCTATAACTTGAGGCTTCCCAGGCCAGAGAACATAGAAATCTCAGGGTTTGAGGGCTGTGAGGCATCTCCTTGTACCAGTAAGAGACATAGGGATCATAAAATTATATAATTTAATGCTACGGGGATGTTGGAACACTCTAGTCTATTCATTATTATAGGAATGGTTCTAACCCATCCCCATTTTTTCACAGGTGAAGAGACTAAAGCCCTAAAAGGGTAAGTGATTTAGGACTATAGATTTATAGCTGGTAGGGGTCTCAGAGGCCATCTAGCTCATCCCCCCTCCCACCTTTTTTTTTTAACAAATGAAAAAATCTAATGCCTTAACCAAAGTCATTCAGTTTCTAAATAACAGCCAGGATGTGAAATCAGGCACGGTGATTAGCACTTAGCACAGTGTTGACCATGTATTCTTAAATAAATATTTATTGACTGATCTTACTTTACAGATAACAGTGTTCATTTGTTTCATAGGTCTATTAATAATTCCTTATACTTTAATGATTCCCATTTCATCACTGTGGAAAGTCCTTCCCTCAATAGATATGACAACTCCTCCATGCCACTGGATTTGATATTCATGAATTGCTATGGCCAATATAATTTATCCATTCTTTTGACAATGAGACCCTCTTTATTTAGTACTTCTCAGATAGTCACAGGGCTTACACTGAAAAGCCCCTCTCTAGTCCTGGGTTTGGGCTTCATGGACAAAGACTTGGAGACTCCAGAATTACCTCCATGTCACAAGGAAGCTTTAGAGGACTTTAGCGGATGTGTTGCTAGCAACCATGGGAAAATACTTCTATATTTCATCATGTCAGAGTGGGACTCATGTTTTCTCCAACTCAGGCAAGACCTCTGGCCTCCTGGAAGGCTTTGAGGCTGGAACAGAATCTATTGTGAAAGATTTTGCTCTGGTAGGCAATTGCTGCTAATTCTACTACCTTTTCTTCATCTAAGGCAACCCTTCTTGTTCCTTCCCAGTTTGGCACAAAGTTTTGTTCCATTGGAGATGTACTTGCTGACCTCTACTGGAAGAGAGGAGAACTAGCTCCTTAGAATCTTTCACTAAACCATGCCCCCAAATTTATGAGAACTGCAAAAACAGCTTGAGTGGTCTTTTTTCCCTGTCCTTTGTTTCTCTATAGATTCATATATTAAGTGCAGATCTCTTTGGAGAGATGAGACGCTCCCTTATTTCTGAAACTCTCTAGAAAAGAGAATTTTGCTACATTTCACAGACTTCACTTCTAGATCATTTGTCATTTAGAAAGTTCATAAGAATAATTGTTAGATTATTTCATTTTGTGAGATAACAATTTACAATGCGTATGCAAGTCCATTTGTGTTTTTAGAATCTCAAAGTTGTTTTTAAAATCAAACTAATTTTTCAAAAAACAAAAAGCATCCTTTTTCCTTCCTCTTCCCCTTTCCTCCCTATTATTGAAAAAGAAAAAATAAAACTCTTGTAACAAGTATGCATAGTTATGCAAAACAAATTCTTGCATTAGTCATGTCCAAAAAATATATTCCAGTCTGTACCCTGAGTTCATCAGAAGGTAGGTGGCATATTTCATCATGAGTCCTCTGGAATTGTGATTGGCCAGTGTATGTAACAGGCATTTTTGAATGTTTTGGTCCTCGGTGAGTTTTGAAGCATAGAATTTTAGACTTAGACAGATCTGGAAGGGACCTTAGAAATCAACAAGTCTACCCTTCCTCATTTTGCAGATGAAGAAGTTAATGACACAGGAAGACATCAAGCATTTATTAAACCTACTATGTGACAAACAGTATAGTAAGGGTTAAAAGAAAAAAGCAAAGCTAAGTTATGAACCTTTTCAAGTTCCCCATAGACATTTGAATTGATCATCTGGAGATTTTATACACATATGGTAAATTATCTTAGGATCATATAATTTAGTGTGGAAAGGAACTTTTAAGATTATATAATATAATCTGTTCCTTTTACAGATCGGGACATTAAGATGCAGGAAAGCAAAGTGATTTTGATAAGTTACTCTGTTAGTAAGAATTCTTACTGAAATTCTGGTCATTTGCTTCCCAGTAATTTTCCTGATTTTTTCTTAGTTAAAAGTCTAGATGCTGTTCTAGAGATACTAGTGAATTCTGGAAGAGAAAAACAAGTTTTTTTTTTCTCTTTCTGAAATTACTTTTCTCAATAAACAGCCCTCTCCATAACCCCTTTCTCAAAATTCTCTCTGGAGAAGAGTCATTATGATGGTGCTTCATATTTGAACTACCTTGATAGACACTAAATCTTTTTAGCTAAAAAAAGCATTTTGTACTAGGCAGACTAATCCCTAATAATCCTGAAAAGTTGGTTGGTTGATTAGTTGGTTGTTGTCCTTTGTTCTCAAAGAGGACCAAAACAACATCACTATGTTAGAGATAAGTTACAGTGTGTCCCCCTATGGCTGATCACCCAGAATTCTCCACCACAGGTTGGACACAAATAGCTAATGTGAATACCTGTAGTGGAATCTCTAAATTTGCACTTCTTGTGTTTCCTTTGAGCAACTTAAATTTTGCGTTGCTCATAGAGTATAGAAGCTCTCTAATGAGGGCACATCATGCTGTGCCAGTGTCTCCCATGCCACACAATCAATTCCAAAGTTCTTTTTAAATTAATTTTTATTAAAGATATTATTTGAGTTTTACAATTTTCCCCCATCTTACTCCCCCCCCCCCCTGCCATGGAAAGCAATCTGTCAGTCTTTACTTGGTTTCTATATTGTACCTTGATCCAAATTGGGTGTGATGAGAGAGAAATCATATCCTTAGAGAGGAGACAAGAAATCTAAGAGGTAACAAGATCAGACAATAAGATATCTGTGTTTTTCTAAATTAAAGGGAATAGTCCTTGAATTTGTTCAAACTCCACAGCTGCTTATCTGGATACAGATGGCACTCTCCTTTGCAGACAGTCCAAATTTGCTCCCAATTGTTGCACTGATGGAATGAGCAACTCCTTCAAGGTTGAACATCACCCCCATCTTGCTGTTAGGGTATATAGTGTTTTTCTGGTTCTGCTCATCTCGCTCAGCATCAGTTCATGCAAATCCCTCCAGGTTTCCCTGAAATCCCGTCCCTCCTGGTTTCTAATAGAACAATAGTGTTCCATGACATACATATACCACAGTTTGCTAAGCCATTCCCAAATTGAAGGACATTTCCTTGATTTCCAATTCTTTGCCACCACAAACAGGGCTGCTGTAAATATTGTTGTACAAGTAATGTTTTACCCTTTTTCATCATCTCTTCAGGATATAGACCCCATAGTGGTATTGTTGAGTCAAAGGGTATGCACATTTTTGTTGCCCTTTGGGCTTAGTTCCAAATAGTTCTCCAGAAGGGTTGGATGAGTTTACAGCTCCACCAACAGTGTAATAGTGTCCCAGATTTCCCACAACCCTTCCAACAATGATCATTATCCTTTCTGAGCATATTGGCCAATCTGAGAGGTGTGAGGTGGTACCTCAGAGAAGCTTTAATTTGCATTTCTCTAATAATTAATGATTTAGAGCATTTTTTTCATATGGCTATGAATTGCTTTGATCTCCTCATCTGTAAATTGTCTTTGCATATCCTTTGACCATTTGTCAATTGGGGAATGGCTTTTTGTTTTAAAAATATGACTCAGTTCGCTGTATATTTTAGAAATATACAAATATCCTTTGTCAGAATCATTAGTTGTAAAGATTGTTTCCCAATTTAATACATTTCTTTTGATCTTAGTTACAGTGGTTTTATCTGTGCAAAAGCTTTTTAATTTAATGTAATTGAAATCATCTAATTGGTTTTTGGTGATGTTCTCCAACTCTTCCTTAGTCATAAACTGCTCCCCTTTCCACAGATATGACAAGTAAACTAATCCTTGATCTTCTAATTTGCTTATAATATTGGTTTTTTATGTCTAAATCCTGCAACCATTTGGAGCTTATTTTGGTAAAGGGTGTGAGGTGTTGGTCTAATCTTAGTTTCTTCTATAGTAACTTCCAATTATCCTAGCAGTTTTTATCAAAGAGGGAGTTTTTATCCCAATGGCTGGACTCTTTGGGTTTATCAAACAGCAGATTACTATAATCTTCTCCTGCTTTTACACCTACTCTATTCCACTGGTCTACCACTCTTATTTCTTAGCCAATACCAAACAGTTTTGATGACTGATGCTTTATAATATAATTTTAGATCAGGTAGGGCTAAGCTACCTTCTTTTGCACTTTTTTTCATGAAGCTCCTGACAATTATTGACTTTTTATTTCTCCATATGAATTTACTTACAATTTTTTCTAACTCATTAAAGTAACTTTTTGGAATTTTGATTGGTAGGGTACTAAACAGATAGTTTAGTTTTGGTAGAATTGTCATTTTTATTATATTAGCTCTACCTATCCATGAGCAGTTGATATTTGCTCAGTTATTTAAATCTGATTTAATTTGTGTGCGAAGTGTTTTATAATTATTTTCAAAAAGATTCTGAGTCTGTCTTGGCAAATAGACTCCCAAGTATTTTATATTGTCTGGGGTTACTTTGTTTTTCTTTTTTTAGATTTTTGCAAGGCAAATGGGGTTAAGTGGCTTGCCCAAGACCACACAGCTAGGTAATTATTAAGTGTCTGAAACCGGATTTGAACCCAGGTACTCCTGACTCCAAGGCCGGTGCTTTATCCACTACACCACCTAGCCCCCGCTAAGGTTACTTTGAATGGGATTTCTCTTTCTAGCTCTTCCTGCTGTATTTTGCTAGACATATATAGAAAAGTTGAGCATTTGTGAGGGTTTGTTTTATATCCTGCAACTTTGCTAAAATTGCTAATTGTTTCCAGTAGTTTTTTGGATGATTTCTTGGGGTTCTCTAGGTTAGACCATCATGTCATCTGCAAAGAGTGAGAGTTTTGTCTCTTCCTTCCCAATTCTAATTCCTTCAATTTCTTTTTCTTCTCTAATTGCTGAAGCTAACATTTCTAATACAATATTGAATAGTAGTGGTGATAATAGGCACCCTTGTTTCACCCCTGATCTTATTGGGAATGCCTCTAGCCTCTCCCCATTGAATATAATGCTTGTTGATGGTTTCAGAGAGATACTGCTAATTATTTTAAGGAACAGTCCATTTATCCCTATACTCTCTAGTGGGTTTTTTTTTAGGTTTTTGCAAGGCAAATAGAGTTAAGTGGCTTGCCCAAGGCCACACAGCTAGGTAATTATTAAGTGTCTGAGACTGGATTTGAATCCAGGTACTTGACTCCAGGGCCTGTGCTTTATCCACTGTGCCACCTAGCCGCCTCCACTCTCTAGTGTTTTTAATAGGAATGGATGCTGTATTTTGTCAAAAGCCTTTTCAGCATCTATTGATATGATCATATGATTTCTGATAGGTTTGTTGTTGATATAATTGAGTATACTAACAGTTTTAATTCCAAAGTTCTTAAGAGAGACCTTCAGAGTGAACTTATCCACATTATTCAAAACTTCTCCATTTGCTGTAACCAATGGTTCCACATATGGATGGTGTGGTGCTGGCTGATAAAGCATATGATTTTCTTAGTGTTGTTAGGCCAAAATAACCTCAAGCAGTAGAGAATCAATTGATGCTTTGTTGCATCTCACTTCAGAGACTGCATTGAATGCACAATCCTCTACAAACAGATCTTGCATCATCACTCCCTCCACTTTGGTCTTGACTTGTAGCCTTTTCAAGTGAAGACTTTACCATCAGAATGGTAGCTATCTTTTTTGTCCTCTTTGAAAGTATTTGATTACATGACTGAAAATATGTTAAGCGTGGCAGCAAGCACACAATCTAGTTTCAATCCATTGGTGACTGGGGAAGTAGGAGAGCATCATCCAATTGACATAAAATACTTCATCCAATTGACATAAAATACTTATGAACTCTAGGCAAATAAGTATTGATATAAATTTCTGTAATCCCTCATACCTGAAGATATCAAAGGCCTTGGTCAGATCTAAAAATATTTATAGACCTCTGTTCTACTCCTGACATTTCTCCTGGAATTATTGGATAGCAAATACCATATCAATTGTTCCTCAGCTGTTTCTGAAGTCACACTGGCTGGTGGGGTGACCATCTTTCAGGTGAAGGATCAGCCTATTAAGGAAGACTCTGGAGAGAATATTGCCAGCAATGAGTAAGAAAGAAATAGCCTCTGTGTTTCTATTCCTGTTATCTTTATAGAGGTGGTCAATGGAGCTATCCTTTAAGTCCTGAAGGATAACATTCTCATGCCAGATAACTGGGAAAATTTCAGTCAGTTTTTGAATGAACAATGGACTACCTTGTAAATCTTGTCTGAAATAGAATCAGCACCAGGTACTTTGTTACATAAAAAGAGCCTAATGATATTCAAAACTTCTTCAATTAGGACATGAGCTAAGGAGCGACTGACTTCAACCTCAGGTAAATGGTCAATGTCTTCAGCTTTAATTGATGGTCTTTTAAGAACAGTATGGAAGTTTTCAGCCCATCCCTTTAGGATCATGCTAGTCTATCACTAATCCATGTGGCTCCATCAACACTGAGAATTTGCAATGCATATAGGTCTTTGACCCATAAATAGCTTTCACACATGTGCTATGGATTGCTACAATCAGTATAAAACTGAATTTCACCTGTCTTTTTACTGAGTCAATATAAGCTTCCCTGTACTTTACTTTTGATGGAATTAAATGCTACCTTCTTAGGAGAGGATGAATTATCCCACTGGCAAACTCTGTAGAGTTCCTGTTTTTCATTTAACAGCTTCTACATTTTCCCATTATTTTCATTAAATCAGTCTTGATATCTGACAGTATTCTGACCAAATGCTGTGCTTTACACTAAATCTCTGAAAGCTGCCCACTCCTTTTCAGCTCCACTGTTGTCAACTATGTTTTGGTTTAACTTCCCCTCCAAATTAGCAACAAACTATTATTTCTCAGAGAATAGCTCTAATCTCTTGACAGTAATTCTTCTAGTAGTCATTTTGCCTTGGGACTATTGCTTCCATTGAATGTAGAATATGTGGTAGTCAAATTGGAAGGGACCTTAGAGTATACCTTATGTTAAAAGTGACCTAGAAGTGTGGTTTAAAAAGGGGGGCAGGGGATAGATTTGGAATCAATAATCAGGGCTTGAATCACAGTAGTACCTGTGGGAACTTAAGTCACCTAAATGCTCTAGGCCTCAGTTTCTTTGTCTATTAAATGAGGGGGGTCAGAGAAGGTGATTTACAAGTTTCCTCTCAACTATAATTTATAAGCCCAAATTCATGAGCCTATACCTCATTTCACTGAAGAAAAGGTTTCCTAAAAGTTACCAAAAAGTAATGGCTGAGTGCCATTTGAGAACTGGGAACTTATGAATGAGTGCTGTCCTAAATACAGAAAGTCTAAGGGCCTTTGTTAAGTTTCTTGCTTAGGACATTGCCTTTAGGTAGGAAATCTCATAAGTATATATCCTCATTGTAGGGAACTCAGAATGGAAGGCCCTAGGCAAATAATATCCCTAAAACATACCATTTTGAATGGAGCAAAATGTTGGTTCGAAGCAATATGGGAGCCTATCTGGAATAACTGAACCCTGTTCTAAAATATCTCTCCATTAGTTTATTTTTGAGATTATAAATGATACTTTTAAAAAGTTGTTACAATGAAAATATTTCAATTAGTTAAGTTCTGCTGAATTATTTTCTCTTTTTTTTCTTATGTTATAAAGGATGACTGTCAGGGAAAAAGGGGGAGGGGACGCATTAGGTTTTTATATCACCTGATATAAAAACCAAATATATCAATAAAATTTATTTTTAAAAATGAAATACAAATGATCTTTGGCAAAAACTCCATTATAGCATTGGTATTCACTTCGAAGATCAGTATGGGGGCGACTAGGTGGGGCAGTAGATAGAACATGGGCCCTGGAGTCAGGAGTACCTGAATTCAAATCCGACCTCAGACACTTAATAATTACCTAGCTGTGTGGCCTTGGGCAAACCACTTAATCCCATTTGCCTTGCAAAAACCTAAAAAAAAGAAAAGAAAAAAGGGGAAAAAAAGGTCAATATGGATCAGTTTAAAGTTTATCATCTTAAGGAAAGAAACCTAGGGATTCAAGAGAATGGTACCTTGGGCCCATAAATATTTATGGGTTCTAGAAAGATTTGGAACATGAGGTAGCTGAAATAAGGGATATTAGGCAAGCATAAACAGCATGGAAGTACTGGAGAAGAGGAAAGAGAATATCAAGACATGAGTTAAAAAAAGAATCACAATCAACTCTCCTTTCTCAGTGCTTTTTCCTCCCAACCCTTTCTTTCCCCTTCCCCTATCTTTCTATTTGTTAGGTTCTTGGCTAGACTGTCAGGACAATCCAAAGATAAATGAGACATAATCTTGACCCTTACAGAGTTCATGGGTCAGTAGAGGAGAGAAGATCTATCTATCTATCTGTAATGGGAAACTAGCTGATGAGAGCCCAATCCTTATGCATGTGTACAGCATATTCTGACATAATTTGGGAACATATGCAAGTATTCTGGGACGATTTCCTTTCTGCTCACCACATGATGAAGGAAAAAGACCTTTCTGACTGGCTACTGAACTAGAACAGAATATACATAGTTTTTGCAAGGCAATGGGGTTAAGTGGCTTACCCAAGGCCACACAGCTAGGCAATTATTTAGTGTCTGAGGTCAGATTTGAACTCAGGTACTCTTGACTCTAGGGCTGGTGCCCTATCCACTGCACCATCTAGCCACCCCACAAAAGACTTTTATTGGGGTAACTGCATCCTTCTCTTTCCTGGCAGCTTATACTTTTAGGCAGCTAGGTGTTGTAGATAGAGCACTAGACTTGGATCCAGGAAGATCTAAATACAAATCCAGCCTCAAACACTTATTAACTAGGTGACCTTGGGCAAATCACTTAACCTCTTTTTGCTTCAACTTCCTCAACTGTAAAATGGGATCACAATAGTACCTACCTCCCAGGGTTATTGTAAGGATCAAATGAGATCATATTTGTAAAGCACTTAATGCAGAGCCTAGAACATAGTTAGCTCTATAAAAATGTTGGCTACTGTCTCCAAAGCTCATAAAGTCAGTCTAAGAAGCATCTAAGAACCCAAAGAACCAAGGCAAAGAGGCAAAGAAGCAAAGGTTCCATAATCACTGTGGTCACTCACCACTATCTCTCTCCACACCATCAACAAAGGAAGAATTCAAGTTGCCCTTGTGGGAGTCTTTTGCATGAATTCTCTGTTCTAGCCCAGCAGCTAATCAAAAAAGACCTTTTGCAACTGCCATGCAGCAAACAGACCAGAAAAGAATACCTGCACATTTTCTAAAAATAACATAAAGGATGGCATCAGGGAGGTCATGCTTCATCCTCTCATTGGTCATTTCCCCATAACATATTAATAACTCTAATATAAGACACAGCGTAAAAAGTCATAAGGGAGGCACTAAGAACTTTGCTGTTTTGTTGCGTCCTTCATGACCCCAGTTTGGGGTTTTCTTGGCAAAGATACTGGAGTGGTTTTCCATTTTCTCCTTCATTCATTTTATGGATGAGGAAACCAAGGCAGAGATAGTGACTTTCCCAGGTCACAAGAGTAGTAAGTGTCTGAAACTGTATTTGAACTTGGAAGAATGAGTCTTCTCAACTCCAGGTCTGGCATTCATTTCTACTGTGCCACCTTGCTGCCCTCTAAGAAAGTACTGAGAGGATTTAAGTGTGTGAAAGTTTACTTCCAAGTTCTGGGAGAAAGTACTCTTTATAATACTAATAACAAGAGATAGTTTAGTAGGGCCAGGAGCAGGTTTTCTGAATTTCTTTCAATTCAACATAAATTTAATAAACTAATATGTATAATAATAATGATGATGATGATAATAATGATATGCTTGCCATTTACTGTGCTAAGTGATTTGCAATTTTTAATCTCTTTTGATATTTACAACAACCCAGGAAGTATTATTATCCCTATCTTACAGAGGTTAAGGCTCAAGGTCACATAGCTAGGAAGTGTTTGAGATCATATTTGAATTCATCTCCCTGACTCTAATTCCAGCACTCTGCACTCTGGTGCTAATACCTACTCACCTTCCACACTACCTAGGAGTGAAGAAGTGACAAAGAGCCCTATTTTCTCTTTACCTGATATCTCATTTCCCCAATTACCCCCTTCTCCCCCATCACAGTGGGTACTTTGGTGACTTACCCTTCCTTCTATTCTGTTACAAACATCTCAGATTTACTTGCCAAAGCAGATTAGCCATTGCATCTATTCAGCATGCCCTTGACCTCCCAATCTGGCACTTGTTTCCTCCTTTTCATTCATGCCTATTTATCCAGCATATAGAATTTTATTGTAACAAGTCCATTTTACAGATGAAGGGACTTACCCGAGAAGGTGATGAGTGGAATAATCCCTCTTAAGTATTAATATTCTTAGTGAAGTCCTCTCAGGGTTAAAAATCATTAAAACAAAGACAGACTATTACCCTTAGACTATTCTTAGAAGAGGGAGAGAGGCCTTGCATTACCAGTCAGACACCCTTCCAATTCTGCTAGGGAGTGAAACAGTGGACTGTTTCCAGAAAGATCTTGCATTGATTCTGTTAGGGAGGGAAACAGTGGAATACTTCCAGAGAAGAGATCTTGCAGTCTTAGTTAGCCACCTATTTGATAATAGAGTTTGAGAACAGTAGCCTGGCTTCTGTTGTTTGATAAGTACTAAACTAAAGAGATAGTAGAGTTGCTTAGAAGACCTTGCATACTCAGACATTAATTCATTTAACAGAAGGTCATTAGAAATCTTCTTCTGATACTCTTGCCATCTGGATGGTAAGGTAATATTTTATGAAAACTTTTTTTTTCTTTGTTGCTGGGTAGATTTTTCGTATAAAGATTGTAGCTCTGAAAATCTTGGAAGGTTTGGTTAGAAGAGAGGGGGTTAGGGAGGGGGGGATCACGCTAGGCCATATAATCTCGCTTGACTGTCACCTTGGGACAGCTCCTTGATCTTCACTACCTTTGTGAGACTTGGAGTGGATTTTTATCCCACACAGTGACAATGCAACTGTTAAGGGGACATTGGAAAGGCCTGTTTCCTGAGCCCCATCACCTGTGAGCAAATGAGCAGGGTACTCTGGGTGGTAGTGGTCAGGTAGGAGTAGAGGTGACTTGCTTGTGACAAGGAGGCACCCAGAGCATTCAACATTCAACACTCTCCCATAGGAGAGGAATGGTATCTCTAGGAGCCTCTCTTGACTTAGTCAAAACCCCAGGATTTTTTCCATTTTTGCATTCTTACTCATGCCTTTCTCCACTGGAATACTATCCTTCAGTTTTCTGCCTCTGCAAATCCCATTGTTCCTTAGGAACCTACCTCTTCCATGAAGCCTTGCTTGCTTATGACCTGTACTAAGTCTCTCTCTTCTCTGAACTGACAATTGCAATTTTTATCACCAGATCAGCATTGAAACACTTATGAGGGAGGATCCTATACTGCCCTATGCCTCCTAGGCCTCTTCCCCATCCCACCACCACACACATTACCTTGGGAATAAAGTCTAGGGTTCTGCACACAGACACTGCCTTTCAAATATTGCTGTCATTGTGGGTGGGAAGTTTAGGTTGAGAGAAAACGAGGACTAGTCACCTGTACTCTATCATAGTCATCTTGGTAACCACTTGGGTGGGGGTGAGATGTAGTATAATTGAAAATATCCTCCCTTTCATGCCCTGATGATTTTAGGAGGTACATATTGCAATCAAAGGCCCAAGACATCCTTGTAAAGTGAAGGGAATGCTAGAGAAGGGCCCCAAGGAATCTGCTGCTCCTTCTTGTGCTGCTGCTGAGTTTCTTCCCACAGTTCATTAAAGGTTTTCATGTTCCCTGTTTAAAAATAATAAAAATAATAAGAAGACTAAAAAGAAGAAGAAAATCCTCTCTGAAAGCCACATAATTGTCCAAAATGCAGCCCAGAGCTCTTAGTACAGAAGTCCTATTTAAAACAATAGTGCCTTAGGGCTGGTTCTTCACACACACATGAGAGGAATAAAAAGGGAGAAAATTGAAAACAGGGTTGGAGATGGGGGTGGTGGGTGGGGTACTGATGGGGAAGGGAAGAAGTGATGGAGAAAGTATCAGAATGCCCACTTTCTGGGGGGGGGGGGCTGGGGAGACCTGGAAAATAACCTCAGGGCACCAACCAGGCAGGAGCGCTTATCCCACCTCTCCATTGCTTCCCACAGGTGGTCTTAGTTTTTCTTCCAGAGTGAAGAGGACCTGCAGGGACCATTTCTGAGATCCATATGTTTGGACCCATAAGCCACCCAGGGGACCATTGTTAAGCAACTGTGCCCCTCACCCCCACCTTTCCTCTGGTCTCATTAAACCCTTCTGGGAAGGATCTGCCAGTAATTGAGGGCAGTACTTATAATGTACTCTGATCTCTAGTATTCTGGAGCTTCACCAAACTTAAAACCAAACAAATGTTTTTGAGAATGGAGAATGAGGCCAAATAGCTTGACCTGTTGCTCCTTTCCCTTCTCTCTTCCAACCTTAGCAATGATCTCAATCTCAGGGTTGCCTCACAACATAGTGGGGAAAGGGCAGAAGAGGATGGACGTACCTTGCATCACAAGGAAAGGTGAGGCAAGTATTACCTCCCCAAAAGGGGGAAACAGTGCTCCTCACAGGACTCTTTTACTCTCTCCACATCAAGGATCACCACCACCAACAACAACAACTTACTTCCATCTGTTTTCCAGGGTTTCTCCTTGGCATCTGGACCTGCTTATTCACTTCCTACTGGAGTTTAAGTCCCCTGAGAAAACATTTCCTCATCCTCCTATTCTGAAGTGTGTGTATGGGTGTGAGTGTGAGTGTGAGTGTGTGCGTGTGTGTGTGTGTGTGTGTGTGTGTGTGTGTGGAGGGGGGTCCTATGGTATAGAACATTGCATATAATATCATATTTTAAAATTTGTTGACAAGTTTTATTGAAATGTCTCTCTCTCCTTTGTCTCTGTCTCTCAGTGTCCTTAAAAATCTTTATTAAAAGGTATTTCTCTTAGAGAAGGAGGAGGTAGAGAAGGATAAAGGAATCTAGATGAGGCAAAAACAAAAGCTATCAAAAAAATCTTAAAGAAAGAAAGTTATCTGAAGCTGTGGATCACTGATGAATTCAGCAAACATTTATGGAGTTCCTATTATATTTTAAGGCAGAGCCAGGAAGACCTGAGAACAAGTCCTGTTCCTGACCCACACTGACTGTAAGACCTTGGATAAGGCACTTAACTCTTCAAAGCTTTAACACCAATTCTCTAAGACTATGAGTTGCAGAGAAAGCACCAATCTGCATTGGTAGAGGGAATTTGTTTCCTAATCTGAGAATTTAAAATGAAGTCACAAATTCAAACTCTAGCTCTTTCTAGTTCTTCCTCTTAAAGGACTTTGGAGACGAGATCTCCATGTGAAGATTTAAATAATAAAACTTTAGTGGATTGGTGATCTCATTGGCAGTGTCTGCCTTCTAGAGATCACAACCACTCTATACTTTTTTGTCCTATGAAATTCCTCTGTTTGTTTTCACATAAATCCCCTATAGATTAGTTGATTTCTTTGAATGTCTTGTATATGAGTGCATCTTTTGAGCTATTATCTCTCATGCTTCCTTTATGACTGAGTCATCTTTTCTTCCCACACATGTCCTCAGCAATCTCTTCACCCCTGCTATTGCCCCACTATCTGAGGAAGATGGAAGCAAAGTGACTTACCAAGGGCCACAGAAACAAGCTATGAACTCAGGTCTTCCTGATTCCAAGACAACTGCCCTCTTCATTATGCCAAGCTTTCTTGTATCATTTGAAATAAGTAAGTAATACTGTAAGGGTTAGATAAGGACTTGGGAAAACAATAGATGATATGATACAAGGCAGTTAAATATTAAACATAGTCTCCATTATACTTTGAGGAATACCTTGACTTTGGAGGCCAGGGCATCTGAGGTTGAGTCAACCAAGAGGGAAAGACAAGAAGAAAAAAAGAAAGAAAAGAAAAAGAATGTTTGGTTTCTCTCCGTAATGTATTAAGCATGGTAGGAGACAATTACATTGTTCTCTTTCATGTGCTGGCAGCATAGAGCAGTGCAGGTCCCAACAGTTTACCCTGGGAGGCAGGATCGGGCTTCATTTGAATAGCTTGGATGAGAGAGTGGTAGGACAGTAAATCCTGACTCTTTCTTCTTAAAATCATTCTGATATCTAGTTTATCCTGTGTTTGTCTCTGCCTTTGTTTCTGTCTCCCATGTGGTCTCGAGAGAGCTAGAGAAAAAAAATACTCAGAAAAAAAATTTTTTTGGTGGAAGACTCATATATAGATAGCCCTGCTTGAAAAGTCTCATTTTATGTTTCACTGAAAGCATTCTATCAAATCATGGCAAGGAGAGGTAAGAGAAAGAGGTCAAGGTGGAATTTGGTGAATCATCATTTCTTTATCCATACTGTGATACTAGCCCACATAGCATATCTGCTTTGACAAAGAGATTTCAACTCTGTCTCTGTTGGTTTCTACAGAACATAGCCTCCTTGAAGACAAGGGCTGCTTTATTTTGTCTTTGTGTTCACAGTACCCAGTACAATGTCTGGTATACAGCATATAAATTAATAAATGCTTGCTTAAAGAGACAGCAGTAAATTAATATAGTAACCTATTGTTTGATAAACCCAAAGATTTCCACTTCTAACATAAGAACTCACTTGATAAAAACTTCTGGAAAACTGGAAGATAGTATGGCAGAAACTAGGAATAGACTAATATCTCACACCCTATAGCAAGATAAGGTTGAAATGGGTACAGGATTTAACATAAAAGGTAATATTATAAGCCAATTAGGAGAACAAGGAATAGTTTACCTGTCAGATCTATGGAAAGGGGAGCAGTTTATGACCAAAGAATAGATAGAGAACATTATAAAAAAAAAGAAACTGGATAATTTTGATTTCATTAAATTTAAAAGTTTCTTTTTCTCACAAAACAAAACCATTGCACCCAAGAGTAAAAGGAATGCGGTAAGTTGGAAAACAATTTTTACAATAGTGTTTCTAAAAAAGAACTCATTTCTAAAATATATAGAGAGAACTGAGTCAAATTTATAAAAAAAACCAAGTCATTCCCCAATTGATGAATAGTCAAAGGATATGGAAAAGCAATTCTGAGACAAAGAAATAATAACTATCTATAGTCATATGAAAAATTGTTCTAAATCATTATTGATTAGAGATATGCAAATTAAAGCATCTTTGAGGTACTATCTTACACCTCTCAGATTGGTTAATATGATCAGAAAGGATAATGATCAATGTTGGAAGGGATGTGGGAAAACTGAGATATTAATGCATTGTTGGTGGAATTGTGAACTGATCCAACCTTCTTGGAGAGCAATTTGGAATTGTGCTCAGAAGGCAGTAAATTGTGCATACCCTTTGATAGTGCTACTGGGTCTGTATCCTGAAGAGATCATGAAAAAAGGTAAAAATTCCACATGTAGAAAAATATTCATAGTAGTCCTTTTTGTAGTGGCAAAGAATTGCAAATTGAGGAGATGCCATCAGTTGGGAAATGGCTGAATAAATTGTGGTGGTATATGTATGTGAAAAAACACTATTGTCCCGTAAGAAATCATGAGGGACAAGATTTCAGAAAAGTCCAGAAAGACTTGCAAGAATTGTTGCTGAGTGAAATGAGCAGAACCAGAAGAATATTAAACACACTAAAAACAGCATTGGGTAATGATCAACCATGATGGACTTGTTCATTTCAGCAGTACAATATAATAATCAACTACAATTTAAGGGACTTGTAAGAAAATACCATCTGTATCCAGAGAAGGAATTATGGAGTTGAAATGAAGACCAGAGCTTATTATCTTCAATTTTTAAAGTTGTCTTATATATTATGTTATTTTCTTTTCTCTAATGTTTTCTTCCTTCCTTTTGGATATAATTCTTCTCACACAACACATTCAATATCAATTTATGTTTACAATATGTTTACAAGCTACAAATGCTATATCTGATTGTTTTCTGTCAGGGGGTGGAGGGAGAAAAATTGTAAAACTAAAAAAGATTGGTAAAAACTATCACTGCATGTAGCTGGAAAAACAAATTATATATGTATATATGTACATATATGTGTATATATATTATAATGCTTGTTGGTTATGCAAATTAAGATTGAACCTGAATTGGGAAACCTCTAAATATTAGAGGTTCTTAACCTCATTTGTCTTGGATTCTTTTGAGTAAAGCCTATGGACCTCTTTTCAGATAAACTTTCAAATGCCTAAAATTAAGTAATACAAAGCAAGATAATTATATTGAAATATATATGTATGTGTGTATATATATATATATATATATATATATATATATATATATATATACATATTTTAAGTTCATAGACCCTAGGTTAAGAATCCATGACTTTCAGCATAAAAATGTCAAACCTATGGAACATACTCTAATGACACAGATGTCAAGACTTGCCTCCCTCTTTCCCCTTTGTAGTCACATAGCTGGATGTGTTTTGGTACTATTCCCCCTAAGGTGAATCCCTATGGATAAGTGATGTTATCTGAGCTTATTTTTCAATGAATAATATACTTCTGCCCATTATACTCAGCCTATTTCAGTGATTATGAACCCAAGTTGTCATTGTTCAAAACCTGTTCCCCATTCCCTCAGTCATTCTTCCCTTATTCCCCTGCCCCTCTATCTAATCCTCCCCTCCAATGTCCCCTGGGATTTCTGCTTCATAGTAACAAATTAGATTGCATTCTAAACATTTTCTTTTTCTACTCTTTTCATCTTCTCTCACTCACTTGTTCCCTTCTAATGTCATGTCTTCCCTGGTTACTTTCCATCATCAACTTTATTGTTCACTCATAACTATGATTCATAGCTTGAGGTGAGGGAGCCACTTCCAGGTTCTCCCTCTACCACCATCACTTAGCAACTCATCTGACTTTGAGGTTCCATATTTATCACCCAAACATGATAATGGTAGTTGTTATCTACTAATCTCTAGGACACTCCCTTTTTTGCTTCAAAGAGTTCAGTGCTTGGTTTACAGTCTTGCTCTCTTCCTCAACTCCTACCCTTCCATAGGGACTTCAACAAACTCATACTCCTTCAAATACCCTAATCTATCTATTCTTCAATTTACTCATTTTCCATTGCCTTCTTAACTATAACTACACATAGAAATGGTCATATCCTTGATCTTTCCATCTCTCAACAAATATTTCATATTTGTATTCATAATCTTTGAAATTCCTTTACCTGATTATAATCAGATTATATTGTTGTTGTACCTTTCCCTCTGCCTTGCAAATTCAAACCCTGTTCTTCATTTGCATTTTGATCTTCAATCTTGCCACCTCTTAGTTCTCTCTCAGGTCATCAACCGATTCTGCATGAGCTACTGTCTCTTTCCTTCTTTATCCCTTGGTGAACCAATTAAATCTTAAACTTACCCCTCTCCATACCGTCTCAGATAAGAACCTTGTCTCATAATTTATTGGAAAAGTTGAGGCCTTTACTGAGAGGTACCAGTCCTCTTTTCTTCCCTACTTTACATTACTCAGATATCTTCTGTCATTATTACCTCCTTTGCCACTGTTTTACATGAATAAGTGACCTCTCTTGCCAAAACAAACACCTCTACATGCCCACACACCCTCTCCAGCAGATTGTCTTCTCTGTTATCTCTATTCTCAAAGCAATCTTCAATCAATTCTTGATGCTTTTCTATTGCATACAAACATGCCTCCCATCCATAACAACAACAACAAAACATAACTCTCATTAGATCTGCCCATCCCTGCTAGCTGTCATCTTAAATTTCTCCTCCCTTTTGTGGCAAAACTGGAGAAGTACCTATAATAAGTGGCTACACTTTGTTCCCTTTCACTCTGTTACTGTCTTTTCAGTGAAAAAGGCCAAGGTCTCTCACACTACATCTGGGACCATCATCCTGACCTATGCGATGGCTCTGAACTGTCTCTGAAGGAGAATGAGGCTGATAACTTTGCACAGCCCTGCCTCAGTTAAATACTGTTCACTTGTAAGTCAAGACATCACCCACCTGATATCTTTGGTCCTTTTTGAGAACCAAAGAGGAACAAGGAGTCTTTGCATCTTCTTGTCTTCAGATCTCATCATTCAACTGAAACTGCTTTTTCTCCAAAGTCACTAATGGTCTCTTAATTGCCAAATTGCCAAACCAAGTGGCCTTATCTTAATCCTCACTCTTCTTGATCTCTGCCAATAATCTCCTTCTCCTTGATACTGCCCTCATTATATCTTCAGGATTATATAGGGGGCAAGTGAATTGAATTGAATTGCATATATACAAGTCCACTTCTGCATGAAAGGGAGTAATCCATATGGGCCCAATTAGAACTTTTATATAGAAAAAAAGCATCTAGAAGGACTGAAGCACCTCTAAGTATAGCTCCCAACACAAAAGAAACACTACTACTGCTCTCTTTGAACCTCTGCATCTTTATCTCATTCTCTCATGATTGATTTACTCAAAATGAGCCTGGGGTCTGCTTACCCTCAGTTAATGAACTTAAAAAAGGCTCCAGTTCCCTTTAGTTCTTGAGTATAAAACTGTGCTGCTCCTAATCTCTATGATTTCTTAGAACCAGCTGACACTTTGGGGCCAGGCTGTTTTCTTGGAACTACCAAGTCTTGTTTCCATTTAGCAACAACTCACAGGGTTGTGTGAGGTTTCAGTGAACTCATGTGAATAACACTCTTTTTCAAATCAAAAAGTATTATATAAATTGCAGAATAAATAGTATTAATGATGAATTTAATAATTATCAATAGAGTAGTTTAAATGAACGACTGGAATAGTATCAGCCACAAAGTGAATGGTTGCAGTGTGTATAGGAAACCCTGTGTATAGGAAATTCTTAGACTACAATGACTCTAGATGCTGGTTTGTGTTCAGGACTGCCAATGGGACCCTGGACAAATCACTTAACCTGTTTGGGTTTCAGTTATGAGGGAATTGAACTAGATGACATAAAATCCCATCCTCTAAATCCTATATTCCTACACTCTGGGGGATTTCTCATTTCTTGCATTATGGGCCTCCATTGTGAAATCTGGGCCACCAAGGACCTAAATATCAGACCCTTCTCAGTCCTCATACTCCTTTGACTTCTTTGTAGCCTTTGAGATTTGTGGTTACTTCCTTCTCTTGGATACTTACACTGTCCTCCCTTGGTTTCTTGACATTGCAAAACTGTTTTTATCTTACTTATCTAATCTCCCTTTTTCTAGGAATTCTTTGCTAGTTCATCTTCCTCCATAACAACAACAACAACAACAACAACGTTTTGTCCTTCATTCTTGAAGAAGATCACAATATCAGGGAAGTGAAGCCGTGACAAGCATGTGAACTGGACTTGAGTGAGGGGGTGCTGTGCTAAGTCACCAGCCTCACTTTCTCCTACTGAGCCATTTGGGTCCAGTGATCAGATATGAATCAGGATGACTAGAATTGACCCTGGATGTGAGGTAATCAGGGCTAAATGACTTGCCCAAGGTCACACATTACTGAAGGCCCTGTTCTCATTCCTGTCTCTGAAAAGTTTCCATTAGCAATTACCCCCAAAAGATATCCATGAATTCCTAGACACTGATAGTCCCAAGTCTCCATGTTTCCCTCTTTTGTAGTTCTCTGTTGCTTCAAGTTTATTAGAGGTTGTCCCATCTTTAGCCCCTTCAGTAATACCTAGGGATTCCCAGCAGCTGTCACCAGATGGTTCTGTTATTGATTCCTGTAGTTTTTCAAAATGCAGCTGATGTTCCCAGGTGTTGTTATAGTGTTTTCTGTTTAGACTTCTTTTGCAGCTCCCAGGCAGTGAAAGAATGGCTCTTTCCTCATCTGGCTGAACTATAGAATTTGGTCCACAAAGGTTAAAAAAAAGAATGATCATAGTCTTTGAGTAAGATGTTTGGATTTGTTTTTCAAAGGTGTATTTATTGTATTATTTTCAATTAATCAATGAATCAATCAGCAAGCATTCATTAAAGATATACTATGTGTGTTAAGTACTGGGGATATAAAGACAAAAAGTGAAACAGTCCTTGCTATTAAGATAGGAGATACACACACACACACACACACACATAAGAACTTTCATCATCATTAGCAAAAACAGATCTGGGACCCAGAGTGAAGTTGTATCTCCCCTCAGGGAGAGTTTTGGGGGGTTGGTCTTCTCTGATCCTATCTCTCATGAGTCCCCATATAACATGCTCTCCCCATATCAATTGCTGATTAATATCTCCCCATCATTAGATAACTTATCAATATTGCCTCCATAGAAATTAAGCAATTACTATCAACTGGCTTTTTCCAAATAGATATTTACTGAGATGATATATAGCAAGAGACAAAGTACAAAAACTTTTGCAACAAAAAACCACTCTCCTCTACCCACCTCAGTCCTTGGATTAAAGTGATGATCATCAACATTGTCTCCTTTTCCTTGCCTCCCAACATCACTTCTGGGCATGGAAGAGTGGAAAAACCATTTGCTCCCCTGCTTTTGAAACAGTGTCTACATTGTCTGGTTGAGCCTCAGTGAAACAGTTCACCCCTCAGGGCTTGACCCCAAAACCTAGCTTGGCAGTGGTTGCTATAGGCAGTCTCTAGAATGGGTTCTCAGTCACTGGTTCTCAGATGACTCTTGATCTTTCAAAGCTCAAGAGGTCATAACCTAATCTATTTTGGGTAAGATCTTCATCATCGCAAGGGAAAGATGTTGATGCAAGTGATGAAAGATAGAAAAGGGAATTCTCTGTGGTGATGAACTTTGATGACCAGGATAGTAATGATATCTTTTTAAAAATCATTTCACAAGAACAGTAACTAACTTTAAATACAGATTACAAAAAGTTTTTAAGATGGATTAATTTACAACAAAATCTTCAATTTAAAATATTAGCTCTTCTGTATAGGACCAAGGAGGCCAATAAGCTTCAGTTTAAACAGCAGAGGATACTGGAACCTTTGACAGAAGGAGGAAAGCTTATGGGAGAGAAAGGTTGGGGTTTTTTTTGTATTTTTGCAAGGCAAATGGAGTCAAGTGGCTTGCCCAAGGTCACACAGCTAGGTAATTATTAAGTGTCTGAGTCCGGATTTGAACTCAGGTACACCTGACTCCAGAGCCAGTACTCTATCCCCCGTGCAACCTAGCCGCTCCAGGAGAGAAAGTTTATGAGAGAAGATAATGAATTTCATTTTGGGCATGCAAAATTTATCATGTTGATGGTATATCCAAATAGATATGTCTAGCAAGCAGTTGATGATAGGAGACTAAAGTTTAGGAGAATGATTACAGTGGCTATAAAGATTAGGAAATTGTTATCAAAGAAATGGAAAGTAATTAGATCCCTGAGAGGAAAAAGTAGAGAGAAAGAAGAAGGTCCAAGACTTGGGGGATAGTCACATGTAAATGGCAGAAAATGAATAATGATCTGTCAAAGAAAATTGATCATTCAAATAGGTTATTATAGAAAGTGAGAAAAACAGTCTAAGAAAATGGGATAATTAACATCAAATGTGGAACTGAGATTAAGAAAAAGCAGTTAGGTGTCTCAACAGATAGAATGCTATACTTGGAGTCAATAAAACTTTATTTCAAATCCTGCCTATTAGTTTTGTGATCCTATGCAAGTCCCTAGTTCCTCTATTTGCCCCAGTTTACTTATCTATAAAATGGGAATAATAATAATAGCTCCTTCCTCCCAGAGTCGTTTTGAGGATCAAGTTAGATAATATTTACAAACCATTTTTGAAAACCTTAAAACACAAAAACCTTTATAAGATATTCTTAAATACCTTTTCATTACTATTTTTACATAAGACCATTGGATTTATCAGTTAAGAGACTTTTTAGTAACCTTTAAGAAAGCAGTTTCAGTCTATTGATAGAATCAGATGAACTTGGCCCAATTCATTGTTTCCATTTGATACCTGTTCACAATAAGTGTGCTGATGATGGACTAATCCAGTGAGTTGCCTTTCTAATTGCATGTCAGTGCCTGGCAGATATTGTTTAATACTTGCTGTTGACAACGGGTATTTTTTTAATTTTTTTTTCTTTTTATTATCTAAATTTTTAGGTCAATCTTTTTTGAACTGTCTCACATAAATATGTGGTAGTGGTTTTTTTTTTTAATAGTTATTGAAATAGTTAACTTCACAGTTCAGTAGAAAGAGCACTTGGAAGAGTCAGGAAATTTGTATTCTAGTACTAGTTCTGCTACTAATTTAATGTGAGACATTGGGAATTGACTTGATTCTATGGACATCAGTTTTTTTTCTTTTTCTTTTGTTAATGTAGAATATGGATCAGATGATAGCCAAGGTCCTTTTTAGTTTTTAACATTCAATGGCTAAATAATTATGTCTTTCTAATATTGAGACTCTGCTACCACTTTTATCATTTTCTGATCACACAAGAGCTTGTTAAGGGAGGTTTCTTTCTTTACTTTATATTCCCTATTTTCTACTAGTTACAAGTCTCATGCTCAATCCCCCCCCCCCCTCAAGGTAGACACCATACATTCTTACCAGCCTCTGGGAGAAAAAAATGGAGAAAAGTTGCCAGTATCAATGGCATTATTCCCCCAGTTAAAACATTTGTGGTCCTTGCAAATTACATTAGATATCATATCTATTTGGGGGACTGGATCTGTGATTTCATTAGTATAGAAACTCCTAGTGTAGAAACTTTCCCCTCCAAAACTCATCTGTAACTAATTGACTTAGTGAGTTACTTGAAGGTACTGACAAGTTAATTGATTTGTCAATTTGTCAATTTGTTAATTGATTTGTCAGTGTCAATAGCCACACAATTATATTATGTTTGAACCTGAACTTGAGCCCACGTCTTTCTGATTCCTGATTCTAAGATCAGCACTCTATATAATATTCCATAATGCTTCTCCCAACATATAACATAAGAAATATTATCATATAGCATATCAACTATAGTATGCAATATCCATGTACATGCAGTATACTTGTGCATGGTAAATTTTTATCAAATAAGTCTTAAGTACATTCCCTCAGACTCTAGCCTTTATTCCTAGTTGACTGCCAGTAAACATGCCATGTACTAACCTGGGGGAAAAAAGTTATTTGAGCGGTAAAAAGAAGTCATTTGAGTTGATTGAATAGGGAAGTTACATGGTAAATGTGTACTCAAGAAAAGCAACTTTTGTGGCAATGTGTAAATTGAACCTGAGTTGTGAGAAACTTGAAGCAGGGAGATGGTTTAGAGGTTATTGCAATAATCTAGGTAAGAGGTGATGAGGACCTGAATTAAAGTGGGAGCTATATTGGTGGAGAGAAAGGGTGCAATGCAAGAGAGATGCTTAAGGTAGAATTTAAAGATTAGACAACTTGTATATGTAAAGTGAAGAACAGTAAAGATTAGAGGATAACAGTGAGATTATGAATTTAAGACACTGAAAAAATGACAGTGAATTTTGAAAAAAAAATAGGAAAGTTTGACAGAGGAAACAGGAGAAAGATACTGAGTTCGGTTTTAGAGAATTTAAGACATCTGGGATACAAAATTCAAAATGAGTAACAGAAATTTGTGATTCAGGGTTGTAATTTGGGGTCAGATTGGTGCTAAATTTGTAAAGTTGAGCTGTAAATATGTAGAGATGATAGTTAAATATAAATCTATAGGAACTGATAAAATTTTATCTATTTATCTAATATACATATGTATATATATATATATATATATATATAGAGAGAGAGAGAGAGAGAGAGAGAGAGAGAGAGAGAGAGAGAGAGAGAGTAGCAGGACAGAACTTGATGATATTAATCACAATTGGGGGGATTCTGTGGTATCAAATTCAAATGGAAAGAATTCTTGCGGGGGCAAATTGACTTAGAAAACAACAAATTAACATTATCTACGTTGTTTTGTTTTGTTAAACATTAATCAATTATATTTTAAGCTGGTTGAACTGTACTCTGGAAATTTGCAAGGTGGCCTACACACCTCTGAGGTAGATGACGAGTAACTGAAAGAATCTGAGGAATGGTCAGAAAGGTAAGGAGCAAGCCAGAAGAGAATCATATCATCAAAACTCAGTGAGGATGGGGCAGCTAGGTGATGCAGTGGATAGGGCACTAGTCCTGGAATCAGGAGGACCTGAGTTTAAATCTGGCCTTAGACACTTAATACTTAGCTGGGCAAGTCAATCAAAAACTCCAGAAAATTAGAGAAGAAGGTAGTCAACAGTGTGAAGAAGATAGATCAAAAAGAATTAAAACCAAGAAAAGACATTCAGGATTGACAATTGAGATTATTCATAACTTTGAAGAGAGTAGTTTTATGGTCATTTTCTCCCTGCAATGAATTCTGTGTAGGAGTGAGGTAGGGTGGGGGTGAAGTGTGCCTTTGGGTTGGGAGAAATATTTTCAAAAATTCTATCCTGGGGCAGCTAGGTGGTGCAGTGGATAAAGCACCAGCCCTGGAGTCAGGAGTACCTGGGTTCAAATCTGATCTCAAACACTCAATAATTACCTAGTTGTGTGGCCTTGGGCAAGCCACTTAACCCCATTTGCCTTGCAAAAACCTAAAAAAACAAACAAAGATTCTATCCTTGCTGTCTTTCCAGTATTTTATTTCAGTAAGTATTCTTTATTAACTGATATTAGGAATATTGGATAGAGGCTCAAGAAGCTACAGCCTTTCATGACCTTGAAGGGAGTAGCAATCAATTGCTTTCTGAGGAGTCAACCTAGCAGTTCAATGTGAATGGGGCAAGAGACTTAGTTGGAAGAGGACTATAATAATTTCATATGTATCCTAGAATTAAATTGAAAAATATTTCAAAGAAATCAGAGAAAGGATAAATAAGATTCATTATTTTCTTTTTAAAAAAAAATCTTTTTTAAGAAAGATTTTATATATTTGGAATTTTACAATTTCCCCCCATCTTGCTTCCCTCCCCCCACCCCCCACAGAAGGCAGTCTGTTAGTCTTTACATTGTTTCCATGGTATGCACTGATCTAAGTTGAATGTGATGAGAGAGAAATCATATCCTTAAGGAAGAAACATAATGTACAAAAGATAGCAAAATTACATAATAAGATTATTTTTTTTAATTAAAGGTAATAGTCTTTGTTCAAACTCCACAATTCTTTTCTCTGGATACAGATGGTATTCTCCATTGCAGATACCCCAAAATTGTGCCTGATTGTTGCACTGATGGAATGAGCAAGTCCATTAAGGATGACCATCATCCCCATGTTGCTGTTAGGAGTATAAATGTTCTTCTGGTTCTACTCATCTCACTCAGCATCAGGTCATGCATATCCTTCCAGGCTTCCCTGAATTGAATTCCCATCCCTCCTGATTTCTAATAGACCCAATAGTGTTCCATCACATACATTTACCATAGTTTGTTAAGCCATTCCCCAATTGAAGGACATTCACTTAATTTCTAATTCTTTGCCACCACAAACAGGACTGCCATGAATATTTTTGTACAACTGATATTTTTACCCTTTTTCATAATCTCTTCAGGGTATAGACCCAGTAGTGGTATTGGGATCCATTATTTTCAAAGAAAAATCAGCTTTAGAATGATGTAGAACTTTCAATATTGAAATTAAGAAAGTTCAAACAGAATTTCAAACAGCTGTCTAATGTGAATGAAATAAATGTACCAAAAAAATCCTCAATCAACTTAGATTTTTAAAAGATATATATAGAGAAGTATCTTATGATTAATGATTAGAAGAATCTTCTAAGAATTTTACAAATAGTACTAAAAACCCAGAATGAATTTAAGCTAGCAATTAATGCTAGGAAGAATGAAAGAAAATGGTTTTTCCCTCCAACTATTCTGGGGGAGGGGTACCTGCAACATTCCAGGGCTTGATGGAATCAGCAGCCTGATATAGGAGCACCTGGAGTTCCTCATTATCCATAGAACATCTTTCTTCATCTTGGGTTTTTTTGTGCTTAATCTTCATCATAGTAGGGAAAAAAAAAACTTTGGTGAACATACATCTCCCTGATTTATGCTTCCCCCAATGCCTCTGGATCAGGGAATTGCTTAACAAGATTATCTCTGTTATTATATCCAACCAAGAATCTTGTTGTAACAGGTCTATTGAAAAAATACTTGTTATAATCAACAAACAGGATAATAGGATTATATTCTGATTGGTCATTTGTGGGATGGCAAAAATGAGGTGCACTATGTAATATTCCTGGCAAAAGCCTGTCTGTTCCCTAACAATCATCTCATCACGGAAGTCCTTAGAGTATGTATGTATGTGTATATATATATATATATATATGTATGTATGTATATATATGTAACTCATAAGAATTTTATATTTATAGGAAAAGTTCATCTTTTTTTTATGTGATGTTAGTTGCTTTGGGAGATTTTGGGAGTATTAGGAAGATCTGAGTTTTCTCCCCCCGACCATTTTAGATTTCTTATGAAAAGATTTGTTCTCTTTAAAACCACTCTGGATTTGTGACGTTAAGAGTACAAACTTGGTGACTTTACTGAACTTGAAAAAGATTGTGAATAAAAAAATCTATGAAACTTTTTCTAATATTTGCTATCCTTCAATTTTCCATTCTTAAATACCTTCAGGTTGACTTTTTAAATCTGGGTATCTGACAAACTTTTTTTTTTTGGCTTTTGCAAGTCAATGGTATTAAGTGACTTGTCCAAGGTCATTCAACTAGCCAATTATGTGTCTGCAGCTGGATTTGAACTCACATCCTCCTGACTTCAGGGCTGGTGCTCTAACCACTGTACCACCTAGCAGCCCCAAAACTATTTTAAAACTAGTTCTTTGTCCTGTGGAGTCAGTATTAATAATCTTCTAACATTTTTCTCATATGTTACAAGGGACTACATTTTAAAGGCAGTGCTGCCCTTAGTTCATACCTCCCTTAGATTTTAGTAACTCAAGGACTTAATGGGAAAAAAGTGTTTTTAAACTATTTCCATATCCATTTTATGACAACTTGATTTATTAAAGTTAAACTCTTGAATTAACTATTAAAATTGAGATCAGTGTTCTTTATATTACTGTTTTCCATTTTAATTACCAAAAACTTGTTTTAATAGGCTATAATTGAATTGTTTCAATGACAAGTCAGCTTTTAAAAAATCATTTTTCTTCTTTATTCTAATGTTATACTAATTCTGGTCTTTGCCCTAATAAATCAGTGCTTTAAAGGGATAGTTGCTTTAGGAATGATTTCAACATCAGTTGTAAATCTTTTCTGCCTGTCAAAATATAATCAATTTAATTTTTTATGGTGCTATTTGGTACTTGCCATTATGAAAGTATGTTAGCAAAAAAAAAATTCTACTTTCAAGTTTAACTGAAAATTCTAAGAAGTCAATCTCTCTCTAAGCTAAACTCTTTTTCTGACTTTTCCCTTTAGCAAAATATATTAGTCAAGAACAAAAAAGACCCAAGAAAATACATCAAGGTTTGAAACCAAATTTAACTCTTATTGGGCTATGAGCCACATAAGGAAAATTTTTCTTTTTCCATTCAAGGAGGAGTGGTCAAAGGAAGAATTAGTTTAATTGGTTTTGGGTGAAAATTAGGCAATTTCTGTTATGGATTGTTAATGTCAAATTATACTCTTACATAGGGGAGTTTTTCTGTGTTGGAAATAGACTTTTAAGGAGTTGTTATGTGCTAGGAACTGACTACTTTAAAAATATCTTTTCATCCCCAAATTAACCCTGTGAGGGACATGCTATTGATATGCCCATTTCACAGACAAGGAAACTGAGGAACTAATAGTTGTGACTACTAATTAAACTGGATTTGTACTCAGATGTTCCTGACTTCAGGCCCAGCATTCCATCCACTGCACTCCTACCTGTCTCTGCTTACAAATATTATCTCAAATTATCTTGAGGTGAAGTGCTGTCCAAAGGCATCGGGAAGTTAGGGTGGGGAGCCTTCATGTCAGTTTGACATTTCACCCTAATCTAGAAAAACTTAGATTTGAATTAATGTTAAATTAGGAAAAATTGTTTCTGGTAGACTTGTTTCTAAAATATAGAATATTACATTTATTTCCCTTTCAAAATAATGTCTAGCATCTACTGACTCTCTTTTCAAAGATAGTATTCTTGCGTTGAAGACATGAGATTGTATATTCTGCAAGTCTTTGATCTCTCTCATTCACTATTCCCATCTCATTCTATATTTCCAAGATCTTTTTTTCACCTATTCTGAACTTTTCATTGACTTTATCAAAGCACTTTGCTTAATTTGAAGAGTTTTCCTGTATTCTGTACAAGAGAATTTCTCTATATCTTCATCTTCTACAATAGATGTTAGTTGGTAAACTCCAATTATTTTCATGTGGTTTTTTGACATATCTGTGATTTAACAGCACTATCATTATGATATGGTCAAATGTCTCATGAAATGATATTCTTGTTACCCTTGAGTATAAATACAACCACTTTTTCCAATTCCTTTATTTTCCTCTCTAGAAAAGACTTTATAGTCATCTTTCTACTTAGGTGCAACTTCCTTATGGTTTCATTTATGGTAAAAAATATTGAGTTGGACATGATTTAGTTCCTCTAGCATTATATTCTGTTATTCATCTTTGGATTAGAATCTCATATATAGAGTACAAGAAATCATGTAAATATTTACAGATGGTCTGAAAGTTGTGACTATTAGCATATTATATATGATCCCTTCTTTGCCACTGCCACTGCAAAAACAAAACATGGACACAAGGGAGTGAAGGTCATTTTGCATTTTTAAAAATTGGGTAGACACAATCAAAGAATTCATTACCAGTTAGCTTCCTGGTACTTAGCTAAGTTGGTCTGGAAAAGTAACTCTGTTTACAAGGTACTGCAACCTTTCCAATATGAAGTCTTTCCATTATGGTAGAATCTGGCAGAGTTTGTGCTCTAGGGTCATGTCTAAATCATAAAAGGCATATGAAAAATGAAAGATCAAGAATTTCAAAGTAAAAATCAAGAACAAAGTAGCAGAAAGAGCAAGAACAACAGCAAGGAACAAAAAAGAATAAAGGTTCAAGAGTTCAAACAATATTATAAAGCAGTGGCTATCAAAACTATTTGTTACTCTCTGAAAAAAAATAGAAAAGGAAGTCAATGGAATAGACTTTAGAGTCCAAAGTTTGATAAACCTAAGAATACAAACTACCAGGGGAGAAAGACTTCTTATTCAACAAGTATTATTCAGAAAATTGGAAAGTATTTGTTAAAAATAGATTTATATGTTATACTATTTTTCCAAACTTGAGATTTCAAATTTTTGTACAGATTCCCACATTCACCTCCAGAGAAAGAACTGATAATGTCTGAATATAGCTTGATCTCTCTCTCCCCCCACCTCTCTCTTCTAATATCTAATATGAAAATGATTAATAAGGAAATGTTTTATGATTGAATATATATAAAGGGAAATAGGAAGGGATAGAATCTGGAACTAAAAACTAAAAAAAACCCAACCAAATGTTAAAAATGTTTCAACATGTAATGGGGGAAAAATAAAATATTGTGGAAATAATCTAGATAAGTTACTCATTAGGAAAATTTCCATAAAACATCTCTGACAAAAATATAACTTGAGCCATAAAACCCATTGGTATTGTATTTTCTTCACTGGTAAAGATCAATGCCTTACACTTGATAAGGGAAAGACTGGAGTTAACACATGTGAAAGAAGAGAGATTGGATTTCTTCAATCTCTTTTGGTTTCTGCTTTGAGAGAAATACATGATGCCACCCTCTCTTTAGGTTGCTGAGAAGAGGAAAGACTTTGGAAAGAAGCCAAAATGTGAAGAGCTGGCAGTCTCCATGATGTCTCTAGCCACAGTTTACTACAATAGAAACTTTGAGGAATTTCCTCTTGGGTAATCTGGGACTCTCCCTCTTGGTTGAACTAAGTTACCCTGCTCCCAGTGGGCAAACTTCTTCACCCTCTACTGTCTGGTATAGATTCAATTATATATACTTTCTCTAAATTCTGTTTTGTTATCAACTTGGATAAATGAGTTTGAGTTTCTTTAGCATTTGCCATGCACATTCATCGTGCAACTGCAATTTGATAGGAAGGAAATCAAGTCTTGGATATAAATCTTGGAGATTCCTTTCTCCATTAAGAAATATTGATTAAATGTTTAGCTTGAACCTTAAAATCACACCTCCTAGCTGACAATATTTAAGAGACTATATATAGACATAATCCTAGCTTGATAATCGCTTACTCTGACTAGCATAGAATGGTGAAACTCTGGTGCCAACCATTTCCTTCCCCTCTTGCTTCTTCGGGTATCCCCTTTTCCTGACTCTGCTAGTCTTAAAAAAATACTTTCTTTTGCCACTGAGGAGTGGGAAGGGAGGATGGAAGAAAATTAAGTCACTTTTAAATATGTATGTAGATAAATGTTAAAAATCTTTCAAAACATATAATTGGAGAAATAAAATAAAAAGAGGGTAAAAAATATTTTCTTCCTTAGATTATCTTGGCTTTAATTATCTATATAAATATTGTATTTTTAGGGGTGGCTAGGTGGCGCAGTGGATAAAGCACCAGCCCTGGAGTCAGGAGTACCTGGGTTCAAATCTGGTCTCAGACACTAAATAATGACCTAGGTATGTGGCCTTGGGCAAGCCATTTAACCCCATTTGCCTTGCAAAACAAAAAAAAAAAACTAAAAAAAATATTGTATTTTTAATCTTAAACTGTTTAATGGACATCTCAAATGGTAGGTTCTATAGATAGTTTACATTCAACATGCCCAAAATGGAACTCATTTTCTTTTCCTCCAACCCTCTCTTCTTCCTAACTTTCCTTTAACTGTTAAGGATATTACTATTTTCTCAGTTACCTGGGAGGTGATACTTGGCTCAGAAATCCTCAACTCCTCACTATCTCTCACTTCTGTGTCTAATCTGTTGCTAAGATCTGTCAATTTTACTTTCATATCTCTAGAATATGCCCTCTTTTCTTCTTTGACACTACTACTACTCTAGTCAAGGTGATACAGGTCTGACCATGTCAACCTCCCCTCCCTCACTTAATAAACTTGAACACCTCCAGGATCAGATATAAAAATCCTGTTTGGCATTTAATGCTCTTTAACCTGTCACCTCCTCCTCTCCCTATTATGTTTCTAGTTTTCTTACAATTAACAACTATCATGTATCCTGAGACCCAATAAAATTGGCTTCCTTATTATTTGAACAAAAAATTCCATCTTCCTACATTTTAATCTGTAGTCCCTTAAACCTGAAATTTTGAATCTCCTTATCTCTACCTCTTGGTCCCAGATAAAATTCCATCTTCTACAAGAAGCTTTTCTGATCTTTAATTCTAATGTCTTTTTTGTTTGTTGTTGCTGTTGTTGTTTGTTCTAGGTAAAAGGAGTCATAACCTAGTAAGTTCAAATGGTGACCATAAGGACATTCTGGCTTCTCATAGCTCTTGACCCTGCTACCAAGGCCATGCATTGTAGTCACCCTCCTTAAAGCCCCAAGGAGTAAGTAAGCTTTGGTAATGGCCTTCTGGAGTCATGTCTGGAAAAGCTGAAATCAATACTCAACTGGCAGCAATGTTGCCTTTATATGGACTTGGTGGGATTATTGCTATCTAGGAACTGAGCCAACTCAGAGAATAAGGTGGTATATGGGAGAGTACATCTCAGTGGCACATTGGCAGAAATATTTATACTTGTTCTTTCTACATCTTTGAAGTAAATATCTGTTTTGTAAAAAATAATTTATGTTAAAGTGGTTAAATAATAATGATTGATGGATGTCCTTCATTCTGGAAGAAGATCACAACATCAGAGATGTGATGCCATGACATGCAAGTGAATTGGATTTGAGTGATGGGATGCAGAATAAAGTCATCAACCTCACTTTTTTCTTTTGCAAGGTAATAGGTTAAGTGGCTTGCCCAAGGCCACACAGCTAGGTAATTATTAAATGTCTGAGGCTGGATTTGAACTCAAGTACTCCTGACTCCAGGGCTGGTGCTCTATTCATTGTGCCAAATAGCTACCCCTCAACCTCACTTTTTAAATGAAATCAGGATCCCAGTAACGGGCCCCTAATAATAGAAGGAAAATAATCAATATGGGCTAAAGCTAATAGCAGTAGAAAATGACATATCAATCTAAGAATCAGGAACCCTTTGGTAATAGTACCAGTCTGTTCTGGAAGTGAAGGCCAGAGTAAATACTTTATATGTAGGATATTATCTGGGACAAAATCAGGTCCTTCACATTCGTGGGAATACATGGGAATATTCTCCATCTTATATTTTTTTAATTTTGGATGACTTAGTTGACTTGATAGTAGAAGTTTAAAAAAAAGACTAATTGTACATTTGGGTTTTTTTATATGTTCTCTTGCTAATCAGCTTCATTTGAGTCTATTTACAACATTTGTTTTGGTTGAATCACTGAGTTTTTAAATAATGAGACTCTCTATATCAATGAAGCTTCCATAAGAACTGATTTCTCTAATATGGAAAATATGAAGTTTATATCTATAGACTGCTGATACTTAGTTGAGAAATGTTCATATTTATCTACTTGCATTTAAACAAACCTAGACTATTTGCCTTATTACAAGATCCTCATGCTTTGTAAATTCATCAAGGAAGGTTTGCCAGTGTTCCTATAAATTACTGATAATAAAACCAAAATGTGGGAGCCTTGCTAGTTTTGGGGACTTTTTTGTCCTTGTTTTCTGTTTTCTCTTTCTGAGTCTAGTTGTCCTAATGGGTGAGTTTTAATTCTATTTCTGTTGTTTTTGCAGTAGCAGAGATCCACTGGGAGAAATTTTGAATATTCTTTGGAATAAAGACCTTGAGAAAATTTATTTGGATATCTAAGGGGATTTTCTATGACTCAGAGACCCTCAGAAAAAAATTTGATGTTCCTGTATACAAAGGAACATTTAGAAATTCACTCAAATCTCAGTTAAATTTTACTCAAATCTCAGAGGGAATCGGTAGAATTTTAACCCAAGACAATGCGTTTCTTGCCAAGGATGAAATTTATACTAGTTCTCTCCTTCTTGAATGGATGAAGTTTCATACTCTCTTCATGATGCTATCAGTAGACAGAAATGGCTCAGGAGAATGAGCATTGGAGTATCATTATTGCATTATCATTCATTAATGGATGTCTTAATAAAGACTGGAGTTCTACTAGCTAAGAAATATATCTTTGATTTAAAGGTGCCCTTAGAGGTCACTTAATCCAAGTCCCTCAGTTTAACAGATGAGAAAACTGAGACCCAGAGATGTAGAACATTTTGCTTGAAATCATAGTAAGTGGTCAAGCCAGGATTTAAACCCATATACTCTGACTTGCATTCTACATCTCTTTCACTTTAAAGTTTGTATATTAAGCTGCACATTGTTCTTTTGCTGAGGTGATTGTGGGAAAGAGACATGAATCTCTTGAGATACCAGATACTTCCATGGCCTTAAAGAAAAGAAAATAAGAACCCAGATTCAATATAACTTGATAAAAAAATGTGGTTCAACCAGGGAAAAAAAGGAGAATGAGTTATTCTTTTTCCTTTCTAGGCCACATATTAACCCCTCATTTACTGGCTTATTGGTTTACAGAAAGAAGACATAACAGGATTTTCTGATTAACTGAATTTTCCGATTAATTTATTTAACATAAAGCCTATCTCCAGATGACCAGTTCTCCAAGAATTATATCAAATTAAATAAACAGCCCTAAAAAGATACTGGAAGGAAAGAAATATATCTTGGATATTGGACAAGATACTTTTTTTTTGAGCATGAATACATATAGCACTATCCAAAGTCTTTCTGACTTGATAGAAGCTTGGTAGGATCTACCATGGCATAATATTGAGAAAACAGTAATATCTGTATACTAAAATGAGGTATGGGAGAAGGATTTCTGGTTGAAGGGCAACCATTGAGGGTTGTTAAATGCCTATATTTCTACTTAACTGAATCTAGATAGAACTTCACAATATCTTTCAGATATAAGGACAGATAACAAGATATATAACCTCTCTTGCTCCCATTGAGCAAATCTATTGGATGTCCATTTACTTGTATGGATTCAGAATGTCCAGCACAGGTATACATAGTTATATATAATATACACTATGCATTTAGCAGGCACAGTATTTTACAATCCATCTCTCTCAGATTTCAGAATTCAGATGTTTCTCTCCATGGGGTTTGTTGTTCCCTCATGGACTGTGTCATGTATCTGGGAGTTGAAATACTGGGGCAGATAGTTTTGGGCCCTGACTTAGATAATAATCCCTTGAAAGTGTTGAAATGAATCAGTTCTCACCAATGATTAGCAGAGATGAGTTTGTGAGGAGACCATGGAGCTGTTCATATGTCTGACAAGTCTTTTTCCACATGATATAATCTCAAGCATAGCCAGAATTTCTGGGGCTTTACAGTATCCTAGACTTTGACACTGAAGTCTGCACAGTGTAAAGTTCAGTAAGGAAAAGCACCATGAAGATTAATACAAGAAACACGCATGGAGATATATGACAATAGAGGGACAGAATTCTTGGTTTTTCATCAGATCCTGCTTCCCAAAGTCAGGTAATGAAATGGAGAAAAATCATAGGATCATACCTTTAGAGATGGAAAGAAGTTAGGAGGCCCATTCAGCTTACCTTATTCCTCTTTACAGATATGGAAACTGAAGCACAAGGAAATTAAGTGCCTTGCCAAGGACTATCCAACTAGTAAAGTGGAAGTTGGAATTTGAACAGAGGTTTTCCTAACTTCAAAAATGTGATTAGTGATGACTTGCAAGATAGGTGACATAAAAGACTGACTCATAACTGCAGTTGCCAACACCATCACTTTTCTGCAATATTTTCAAAACAATTTCTTTATAATATTTCTATGCAATCTCTCAGGGATCTAAGCATTCCTCTGATGCAGTCTGGCCAGGTTAGGTCTCCTTCACCCCAAGGAGAGGAAGGGCAAGGACACACTGTTAAAAATAGCTAGAATTACTGAGTCTAGGAATGCAACCCTTGATACTAAAGGCATTGGACCAACTTTTATGTGCATCCTTACCTAACTTGTTCATGACTGACAAATTTAAAGTACTGAGATGCCACTTTTCCAGAGAGATGCATTTGAAAAGAGCTCTAGATCCCCTTTCCCCTTTGAATGTAAAACACTACTATCACTAACCTCTAGGGTCATGTGGGACCTTGAAGTTTTGAACAGGTGTTTAACTGTTTTATGTTACAGAAGCCATATAGATAGAAAGTATGACTCTCAGATGTATGGATGGGGCTGATAAAATGCATCCTTGGATCCTTCTGTGCATGTACCTCCAATGATGTGCATATCATTAAGAATTCTAGATGTCTGAAGCTTGGTTTTTGTTCCTTGAGCTTCTGACCTGTTTATATGTATCCTCAAAAAATTTGAATGGCTTGACCAGATCACACAGCCCATAGAAATCATTAAGTAAGTTTAGTCTTAAAAAGAAGATGGTCCAGTCATTCAATGAAAATATGGGTAACAGAGGGATGACTATATTGGTGACCACAAAATATTAAAAGAACAGAAACCTATATTAATTGGGCAGATTCTTTGCTGAGGATTTATAGAAAGGATTATCAGGTCATAAATTTAGAGTTGGAAGGGACCTTAGGAGTCAACTTGTTCAACCCCTTCACAAGATCACAGGACATAGAATTAGGATTTAAAATATGAAGGGAACTCAGAAATCATTTAGTCAACCTCCTCCCACCACAGTCCCATTTTACAGATGAGGAAAGTGAGGTCCAGGAAGGTGAAGTGATTTACCAAGGTCAAAAATGAAGCAGTAATCTAAAAGGGCTACTTTCTGCCTCCTAAATATATACTTCACTCTTATACCTCAGTGGTCTTTATTCATCCTGTACCTTGTGCTAAGGATGCTTTCTCTCTTTCTCTTCAACTGATTCATTCCTCTTTATCCTTTAAAGCTAAATTCAAATACTACCTTTCCTCTAAAGTCTTTGGCAAAGATAGTAGTGTGGTTTGCCATTTCTTTCTTCAGTTCATTGTACAGGTGAGGAAATGGAGGCAGAGTTAAGTGATTTGCCCAAGGTCACACAACTAATAAGTTTGTGAGGCTACATTTGAACACAGAAAGATGAGTATTTGTGCCTCCAGGCCAGGCATCCTAACCACTGTTCTACCTAGCTACCCTATATTCCTCATGTAGCCCTTTGTTTTCTGTATCTTTACTGAACTTTTATGTAATATAATTTGTTTAACTTGTATTTGTATATTGTCTCCCCACTCCACTGTAAGCTTTAGGAGGGCAAGGACTATGTCTTATCTAAACTTTGTTTCTCTCTCAACATGGAGCATAGTATGTAATAGCATTGTTCTATAAGAAACCACAAAGGGTTAGACTCTAGAAAAGCATGAAATGACTTAAGGGATCTGATGCTGAGCAAAGGGAGTAGAACCAAGAGAACAATGTACACATCAACAACAACATTATGAAATGAGACTGAAAATAGGACAGTTAATAAATACGTGCCTTGCTTTCATTTTTTTGAAAAGGAAGGAATTGCTTGGACTTCCAGGGCAGAGCCAAGATGGTAGCACGAAGCTAACCTGCTCCTAGAGCCTTTCCCTACTCAAGATAAATGAAGCCTCTACTCTGACATTCACACTACAGATCCCACCAAGGAAAAGAGAAGATTCAAAGAAGTTTTCAACTGTAGACATCATGGAGGATCTTCTGTGAAGGTCTGTCTCTGAGGGAAAAGGGAAGTAAAGTCCAGGAGGCAGGAGAATGGGGAAAGCCAACAGGAAGCTTTTAGTCACAGTGCAATCCAGGTCCCGACAGCTTAACAATAGCAGAGGTTCTGGCAGCTAGATAACAACCTAGCAGGGAGGATCCGAATGCCAAACCAAGTTTGAACCCTGAGAACACCAGGGTAAAAGACAGGACTGGATCAGGTACAATCCTCTGTAAAGTCAGAATTGGGACATAAAGAAGAAAACAAACCTCTGCAAAGGCAAGGCCTAGACTGCACAGGCAACATCTTGGCACAGGTAACAACAAGCCAGGGATGTTAGGAACTGTTGTGTATGGGAGTACTGTAAATTATCTTCACCTGGTATCCTTATCTTATTAAGTGCCACAGGAGTGTGAATGGATTAGAGACTGGGTAGGTATTTAAACACTGGTATTTGGATCAATAAATGGAGACCTTGGAGACCTTGGTATAAAGGGAGAATTTGTCTTCCTTGTCTCCCACCCTTTCAAGGCTCACCTGAGGAAAGGATAAGTGAGTCCAGGAAAGGGATTCCACATATGACGTCCAAATTGGGACTCAACAGGGGATCAGGCCCCAGCTCCAGCAAAATAAAAGCTTGGATCTATACTCCATATACCCCAGGAACAGAACTTCAACAACAAAAATGAACCAAAAAAAGAGTACTCACTACAGAAAACTGCTTCACAGATAAAGATGACAGTAATGCCATGTCTGAAGAAGAAAGCAGTGAAAAATCACTCATACAAATATCAAAACAGTCTATAAAATAGACTCAAATACAAAAGCTCATCGAAGAGCTTAAAAAAATTTAATAACCAAAGAAGAGAGGAAGAAGAAAAATGGAAAAAAGAAATGAATGTCATGCAGGCCAAGTTGACCAAAGAAATCAACTCCATTAAAAGTAAAAATAACCAACTAGAAAAGGAAATCCTAAAAATTATAATAGAACAGTTAGAAACTAATGAATCTACAAGATTCCATCAAAAAAAATAAAAAAGCTGAAAAAACTGAAGAAAATGAATGACTTGGAAAACAGATCCAGAAGAGACAATCTATGAATCATTGGATTACTAGAAATCCTGGACCAACAAAAGAACATGAAAAACATCATGCAGGAAACTATAAGGGAAAACGGCCCCAACCTACTAGAACAAGACAATATAATAATTGAAAGAATCCACAAAAACCCTCTAGAAAGAGACCCCAGGATAAAATCTCCAAGACTTGTAATAGCCAAATTCTAGGACCCTCAAATAAAAGAGAGAATATTGCAAAAAAGAAAACAATTCAAATACAAAGGGAACACAATCAGACTAACACAGGACCTATCAGCCTCAACAATGAAGGATCAGAAGAACTGGAATAACATATTTTGGAGAGCTAAGGACCTAGTATTACAACCCAGAATATATGACCCTGAAAATTCAGCATATACTGTCAGGGAAAAAGTTGGATGTTCAATGAAATAAAGGACTTACAGAATTTCCTGATGCAAAGACCAGAACTGAATGGAGAATTCAATTGCTAAATACATGACTGAAGAGTTACATAAAAACTGTAAATGAAAAGGGGACTGAGAAAACAAAATTGTTTTAAACAAATGTTCCCTAAAAGGGAAGATATAACAATCCTAATTCTTTAGAATTTTACTTCGCGGGGTGGCTAGATGGCGCAGTGGATAAAGCACCAGCCCTGGAGTCAGGAGTACCTGGGTTCCAATCTGGTCTCAGACACTTAATAATTACCTAGGTGTGTGGCCTTCGGCAAGCCACTTAACCCCATTTGCCTTGCAAAAACCTAAAAAAAAAGAATTTTACTTCTCTAAGGAAAATTAGAGTGTAGAATAAAATTGAAGAAAATAAACCTAAAGGATATGGGTATAACTGGGTCTTGTCTCTCATTTGAAGAGGTCCAAGATCATATTACTATGTTTGAGACAAAAAAACCCTGAAAAAAAAGCAGAAGTGTTAACTTTAACTTAAGTGTCTCATTATACTTTGACTCATTTTAATCACAAAGTGCTAAGCATCTTGTCCAAGGAGGGCATCATAAACTTTGAGGACCTGAGAGTGTCTCTGTTATTTACAACCATTTGTAGAGTTCTCAGTGAGACCACCAGAGCCTTCCAGTACTTAGAGATCTTCAAGATTCTTACTGATTAGGGTCTGGCTTAACCAGTGCTTCACTTAACTAGGGGTTAAGTACCCTGGGTGGGTAAAGTGGGACAGACAATAGGCTTTGGTTCACTTAACAAGTTGTTAAGTACCCTTGGTGGGGGGTGGGGGTGGAATAAAGTGTAAAAGAAAATTGACCTTGGGGGTGGGGCACAAATAGTTCAAGAAATGATATGGCTTTGGATGATACTTTTGCTTGTGAGGAGGATTGTGTGTACTTGAAAGATACTTGGAAAGGGAGTAAGGTAAAAAATGATTATAATTATAATTTGATGCAATTTAAGTCAATGCTGCTTGATAAAAGCAATCAAGTAAATAATCTGTGATGATATATTGATAACAACAGGAATTTATCAATCAAATAATTGAATTGTGATTGATGATACTGATTAATAATATTAGAGCACCAAGGGAAGAGGCACAAAGATTTATAATTTTAGAGGGAAAGAAGAGAGAATGTGAATGCTGAGTAAATTCTAGTCAATAGATTTAACCCAGTGAGGGAATAAGATACATTTTTAAACTCCCTTGGATTTAAAAATCTAACTTAATCTACATGGGAGGAGGGACTGGGAATGGGAAAGATAAGGAAAGAAGGGACTGATGAAAGGGAAGGGAAGATATAAGTGAAAATAAACTGAAAGTTAAATTTCTAAAAGAAAAGTCAAAGGGGAAAGGTAGTAAAATTTTGGTGAGGATGAATAAAGGAAAAGGATTGAGATAAATATAAATGGAGAAAGATAACATGAAGGGAAATACAGAATTAGTAATCTTAATTGTAAATGTGAATGGGATGAACTGTCCCATAAAAACAGAAGTGGATAGAAAAATGGATTAAAATCAGAATCCTACAATATGTTGTTTACAGGAAACACATTTGAGGTAGAGAGACACACAGAGGGTAAAAGTGCCTCAGCTGAAGTAAAATATCTGGGATAGTGATCCTAATCTCAGTAAAGTAAAAGCAAAAACCAATCTCATTAAAGGGGATAAGGAAGGAAACTACATTTTCTTAAAAGGAACCATTGATAATGAAGCTATATCATTACTAAACATGTATGCACCTAGTGGTATAGCATCCAGATTCCTAGAGGAAAAGCTGAGGGAATTACAAGGAGAAATAGACTGCAAAATTTTAATAATGGGAGACCTCAATCTCTCTCTCTCACAACTAGATAAATCTAACAACAAAATAAAAAAGAAGGAAGTTAAGAAGAATGAACTCTTAGGAAACTTAGATATGATAGACCTCTGGAGAAAACTTAATGGGGATAGAAAAGAATATAACTTTTTTCTTGGCAGTACATGGCACCTTCACCAAAACTGACCATGTACTAGGCACAAAAACCTTAAAATCAAATGCAGGAAGGCAGAAATAATAAATACACACTTCTTAGACCATGATGCAATAAAAATTACAAGTAGTAAGTGGTCAGGGAAAGATAAACCAAGAAATAATTGGAAATGAAATAACTGTATCTAAATAATGGGTGGATCAAACAACAAATAATAGAAATAACCAATAACTGTATCCAAGAAAATGATAATAATGAGACATCATAGCAAAATTTATGAGATGCAGCAAAGGCAGTTTTTGAGGGGAAACTTTATATCTCTAAATGCCTATATGAATAAAACAGAGAAAGAGGAGATCAATGAATTGGGTATGCAACTAAAAAAGCTAGAAAAAGAACAAATTAAACAACTCCAATTAAATACCAAATTAGAAATTCTAAAAATCAAGCAAGAATGGAAAGCAAGAAAACCATTGATCTCATAAATAAAACTAAGAGTTGGTTTTATAAAAAATCCAATAAAATAAGCAAACCTCTGGTAAATCTGATTTAAAAAAGAAAGAAGATAACCACATTACCAGTATAAAAAAATGAAAAGAGTGAACTAACTACCAATGAAGAGGAAATTAAAGAGATAATTTGGAGCTACTTTGCTGAACTATATGCCAATACATTGGACAACTTGAGTGAAATGGATGAATATTTACAAAAATACAAACTGCTCAGATTAACAGAAGAGGAAAAAAAAATGGAAAAAACCCATCAATAAACTACCTAAGGAAAAGTCCCCAGGTCCAGATGGATTTACAGGTGATTTCTACCAAACATTTAAGGAATAATTAATTCATATTCTACATAAACTATTTTTAAAAATAGGAGAGGAAGGAGTTCTGCCAAACTCCTTTTATGACAACAACATGATGCTGATATCTAAACCAGGAAGAACCAAAACAGATAAGAAAATTATAGACCAATCTCCCTAATGAATATTGGTGTAAAAATATTAAATAAAATTTTATTACAGCAAGTTATTACCAGGATAATACACTATGATCAGGTTGGATTTATACCAGGCAGGCAAGAGTGGTTCAACATTAGGAAAACACTTGACATAATTAAAGGTATTAATAGTAAAACCAACAGAAATCATATTATTATCTCAATAGATGCTGGAAAAGCCTTTGTTAAAATACAACATCCATTCCTATTAAAAACACCAGGAAGTTTAGGAATAAATGAAGTTTTCCTTAAAGTCATAAATAGTATCTAAAACCATCAACAAATAATATATTTAATCGGAATAAACTCAGAGCATTTCTAATAGATTCAGGGATGAAACAAGGATGCCCGTTATCTCCATTACTATTCAGTATAGTATTGGAAATGTTGGCAGTAGCAATAAGAGAAGAAAAAGAAATTGAAGGAATCATAATTGGCAATGAGGAAGCAAAATTTTCACTTTTTGCAGATGATATGATGGTATACCTAGAGAACATCATCAAAAAACTCCTTGAAACAATTAACAAATTCAGTAAAGTAGCAGGATATAAAATAAACTCACATAAATCATCAGCATTTCTATATATGAACAACAAAGCCCCAAAACAAGAGATAGAATGAGAAATTTCATTTAAAATAACTGTAGACAACATTAAATACTTGGGAATCTACCTCTCAAGACAAACCCAGAAACTGTATGAACACAATTATAAAGCTCTCCTCACCCAAATAATGTCATATCTAAATCATTGGAAAAATGTCAAATGCTTATGGGTAGGTCGAGCTAATACAATAAAATGGCAATTCTATCCAAATTAAATTACTTGAATAAGGGGACTGAATAGTGCCATACCAATCAAACTACCAAATAACTACTTTACTGAGCTAGAAAAAAATAGTAACAAAATCTATCTGGAGCAACAAAAGGGCAAAAATAGCAAGGGAACTAAAGGAAAAAAAATGTAAAGGAAGGTGGCCTAACTCTGTCAGATCCAAAACTATACTATAAGGCAGTAGTCATTAAAGTTTCCTGTTACTATTTAAGAACTAGAATAATGGATCAATGGATTAGGATAGGTTCAAAAGAAACTGCAGTAAATAACTACAGCAATCTATTATTTGACAAACTCAAAGATATCAGCTTCATTATTTGACAAAAATTGTTGGGAAAATTGGAAAATAATAGGGCAAAAACTAGGCATAGATCCACATCTCACACCCCATACCAAAATAAGGTCATAATAGGTACAGGATTTAGACATAAAGAATAATACCACAGATAAATTTATATATTAAAAAATCTAACTGATCTATGGAAAAGGGATAAATTTATGACCAAGGAAGAATTAGAGCACATTATAAACTGTAAAATGAATGATTTTGACTATATTAAATTAAAAAGTTTTTGCACTAATAAAATTAATGCTGCCAAAATTAGAAGAAAAGCAGAAATGCTTGGAAATAATCTTCACAACCAGGAATTTTGATAAAGATCTAATGTCTAAAATATATAGACAATTTCATCAAATTTATAAGGTCCCAAGTCATTCCCCAATTGATAAATGATCAAAGGATATGAACAGACAGTTTTAAAATGAAGGAATTAAAACTATATATAATCATAGGAAAAAATGCTCCAAATCACTATTTACTAAAAAAATGTAAATTAAAACAACAATGAGGTATCATCTCACACCTATTAGATTAGCCCAGATGAGAAAAGGGGAAGATGATCATTGTTGGAGAGGTTGTGGGAAGATTGGGACATTGATGCATTGCTGGTGGAGTTGTGAACAGATCTAGCCTTTCTGGAGAGCAATATGGAACTATGCCCAAAGGGCAATAAAACTGTTCATACCCTTTGACCCAGCAATTCCAATTCTAGGACTATATCCAGAGAAATTATAAAAAAAATGGGAAAAGTCCTACATGTTCCAAAATATTCATAGCAGCTCTTTTTGTAGCATCAAAGAATTGGTAATAGAGGGGATGCCTGTCAATTGGGGAATGACTAAACAAGTTTATTAATGTTCTATAAGAAATCATAAATGGTCAGAATTTAGAGCAACATGGAATGACTTTATGGGATCTGATTCTGAGTGAAGGGAGTAGAGCCAAGAGAACAATGTACACTTTAACAACATTATGAGATGAACAATCCTGATGGAAGCAACTGCTCTCGACAATCCAGAGAGCTAGTACAGCTGTATTAGATTGGTAATGGGCTATATTATCCCCAACCAGAGGAAGAAAAAGAAAAAAAAACTCAGAGAACAAAAATACTCCTACCAAATCTGATGAACACTTTATAATAATTATCTCTTATGTATTTCTTTCCCTTAATCCGTTCCTCATGCCAAAAATTACTAATTTGTAAACATGTTTAACAAAATATGGATGTAAAATGCTAACCTCACTGTTCCCTGCTGAGGGGAGGGGGGTGTGGGAAGGGAGAATGGAGGAAAATATTGTAACTTGGAAATATGCATGTACATATGGCTGAAAATAAATAAATACAATTTTAAAAATAAAAATATAAAAAAAACATGGAGCACTGTATTAAGGAAAAGTATTTTTCAGTTAAGTGTCAACTCTCTGATGTTAGATTCAAACTCAGGTCCTCCTGTCTCCTGATCTGGTGCTCTATCCATTGTGCCACATAACTGCCCTTTCTTTCCCTTTGAATTCCCTTTGAATTAATAGATAGATAAGATCTGTAAAATACACATAGAAATCTTCCTCTATCTAATCCTCCTTCAGTGCTTATTTGATGCAGTTTCAGGCCATGAAGAAAAGAAAGAATTTTAGATGTTGGGACTAATTGTTATTTCTCCTGCTAATTTACTCTGGCCATCATTCTTATTGCTCTTCCTGACTTGCAGGAAAATTAGTCCCTACCCCTAGAGCCCCAACCTGGTTTGAAGAGCTTTCATTTTATCTTATCTGGAACCAGGTCTCCACACAATCTCTTCACCATGCCTCTCTAAGCATGCTATCCCTTTTCCAGTTTCTTATTTTATGTTATCATTCCCCATTAGAATGCGAGCTTTTTACATAAGAATGACTTTGTTTGCTTGTATTTGTACCCGCAGCATTTATCATAGTTCTTGCTACATAAAAATCAGTTAATAAATGCTCAATTCTACATTTTAAAGGTCAGATTAATTATAAGTTTCCTTACCTATAAAATGTGGATAATAATATCATATGGATCAAAGGAGACAAGAATTTGTAAATCTTAAAGCATTAGATAAATAACCATTATTATTATTATTATTATTATTATCCATGGTATAAGTCATCTATTATGTGCTATTTTCTAAACCTTAGCTCAGAAGACATAAGGTTATAGATGAATATTCTTTCTTCCCTTTCTCCCCCCTACCCTATTCCCAAAGCCTTTTAGAACATATATTGTCTCTTTTCTTGGAATTGTGGCTGGTCTGGGAGGTGGGAGATGGACAATTTCTGTATCATAACTCCATATTTGTCTTCATTTTAGCCACTTTTCCTCAAAAGACTTTCTGGGCTTCAAATTAGCCTTGTCAAATCCTACTTAGGCAGCAGCTTTGGTACCGTGTGTGGGGTTGGGGATTTCAGTTCCTATTTGGAGAAGGAGGTTGTTTGCTTCTGACAAGGGAGGTACCTTGAAAATCTGGTTCTTGTTACTTCAGTGAGTCAAATGTGGTTTCCATATATCACTTAAAATGGAACAAATTAGAACTGAACATCTTACCTAAATGAGGTGGGGCATCTGGTGCTTTGTCTCCTGGCTTGGGGTATAGGGAAATTTCTGGGTGATTTCTTTCATATGCCTCTTTCACACTCACCTGAAATCCAAAATTCTCCATGCCTAACAACATTCTCCCCACCTCTCCCAATATCAAAATTCTCTTTAACTGCGGTCTCCCTCAATAGTATAAATCATACAGAACAAGAGGACAGGCATAGTTTCCTCTCATCCAGATTATTGTAGGATGGGGATTGGACATGAGATTTCATTTATATAGGGAGCTCTTGTACAAGGAATCTCTACCAATTTAGGTCAATACCTTCTTTATAACTTACAGTCTTAGAGAGTTAGTTGCCTAGGTCACCGAAAAATTAAATAATTTGGAGAAGTAGATCTTGAACCTAAGTTTTTCTGACTCTAATATCACCCACTCTCTATTATGCCACACTGACTGTCATAGACAATTGTATTAGACTTATAATTGGTCTGCTTTCCTTAGGTTTAAGATTAGGTGCAATGAATAAGCAAAAATAATTCCACAAGTCTTGTGATGGAAAATACCATCCCTATCCAGAGAAGGAAGTGCGGAGTTTAAATGCGGACCAAAGCCTACTATATTCAATTTTTAAAAGTTTTCTTATGTATTTTGTCATTTTTTACTTTCTAATGTTCTTCCATTTGGATTTGATTCTTTAACAACATGATTAATATAGATCTATGTTTAGCATGGCTATTCGTATAGAGCCTATATTAGATTGACTTCTGTCAGGGGGAGAGGGGGAGAGAAAGGAGGGAAGAAGAAAAATGATTGTTGAAAACTACTGTTGGGGGCAGCTAGGTAGTACAGTAGATATAGCACTGACCCTGGAGTCAGGAGGACCTGAGTTCAAATCCTGTCTCAGACACTTAATAATTGCCTAGCTGTGTGACCTTGGGCAAGTCATTCAACCCCATTGCCTTAAATAAATAAAACTAAAGAAAACAAAACTACTGTTAAATGTAGTTGGAAAAATAAATTAAATATTTAAATTTTAAAAAAGATTAGTTACAATGGAGAAAGTCCTGGCACTACCACTTACTACCTTTGTGACTTTAGGCAAATCACCTACTTTCTGTTTCTTCATAATGAGAAAATGTAAAATTGGGGGGGGGTAGACTAGAGGACCTATAAAATCACTTCCAGTTGTAAATCTATGATTCATTTTTCATGATTTTCATCAGTGCTGCTCAAGTTTTCTTTCCAACCTATCCATTTGATTCATCATCCTTCATATAATGCTATATTTTTAAAATCACCTTTCTTCTTAGATAAATTTGAGGAGTAAAGTATAGTTGGGAAACTTACTTGGATAAAAAATAATTGGCATTGGTTTCTTACAAGTACAATCTTGAGAAGACAACAAAATGTCATCTTGACCTAGAGTTGGTTTAAACCAGATATGAACAGTCTAACAGAAATTTATCATGAGAATTTAAGAACATTTGGCAATCAGGTCAAAAATGAAAATAAACAAGTTTGTCATTAATTGAGATGGACAAGGGGTGGAAAAAATTGGAAGGTGGATTATGCCTCAATAAATTTTAGAGCTATGAAGTTTGCAGTAACTTTGAAAACCTTTACCTTTGGAAAGGGAAACAAGTCACAATGTCTATGGGACTCAATTTCTTACTTTGAAAAACTAATGTACTAGATAAGACGACCATTAATATCCCTTCTAGCTCTAAAAAACTGTTGATTCTGTGTCCTCTTTCGTAGATGATGAAAATGAGGCTCAGAGAATTTACATGTCTTGCCCAAAGTTACAAAACTAATAAGTACTGAAGCTGGGATCAAAACCTAGGTCTTCTGACTCTATGGACAGAGGTTTTATCATTTTATTTCCTCTTCCCCTTAAATTTGCATGTCTTCCTGTTGTCTACTAAATAAAAACATACCTAATTTTGTCATTCAAGGTCTTCTTTAATTTTTCTCCATTATACTTGTCCACCCTTAACTTATACTATTTCTCTTTGTATGTTTTATGCAATGGCAAAACCAAACTACTTTCTCCCATTCTCATTTTGTGTACATTTCTCCCTTGTGTACATTTCTTGCTCATACCATTCTCCATTTCTAGAATGGTTCCTTCCATCTCCATCTGATGAGATACCCCTCCTTCCTTTAAGTCCTACTACAGTTATCACACTCTCCATGAAACCTTCCTTGTTCACTTTCAGGTAAAAGTACTCTTTATTCCTCTTCAAAATTTTTTTTGTCTGAATTTCTCCTTGTTATCTCCCTTGTATCATAGTTGTGTGTGTACTTAACACTTCCCCTATTAGATTATATTTTTATTTTTTTGTTTTTTAGGATTTTTTTGCAAGACAGTGGGGTTAAGTGATTTGTCCAAGGTCATACAGCTAGGTAATTATTAAGTGTTTGAGGCCAAATTTTAACTCAGGTCCTCCTGACTCCAGAGCCAGTGCTCTATCCACCGCCCCAACCTAGTTGCCCCCCCCCATTAGATTATAAACTTCTTGAAAGCAAGTACTGTTTTATCAATCTTTGCATCCCTAGATACAAGCATATTGTCTTGCACATAGTAGCTATTTAATAAAATTTCATTAGATTTAATTGAATTGGTGAAAATGTTTTACTAAACATTACCAGCAAGATGCATCCACAAAACACTCAACTGATCTCCCTCCCTCCTTCCAGGAATTAAGCACAATGAGATCAGTTCTCAATTATTCATGCAAATGTCAGGAAGCAGAACTGTGGAATAATGGGAGACACACACACACACACACACACACACACACACACACACGCACACGCAAAGAAAGACAGAGAGACAGAGACAAAGAGACAAAGAGATAGAGTCAGAGACAGAGAAAGAGAGATATTTTAAAAAATCAAGATGACTTTGAACTGTATGATTGTGTAATCTGTATGTATTGCAGATTTTCAACGTTAAAAAACCCCCCAAAACCTCACACTTTATTCTAGTTCAGAATGCATTTTGGAAAGGGGAGATCTGCCCTCCGTTTTCAGCTCTGTCACTATGTGATTCATGAACAAATCACTCAGCTTCTCTGAAACTTAACTTCCTCATCTATAAAATGAGGATAGTAATGATTATCTTAACTTATATAATTGTGTCTTGAATTTTTTGAGGGACTCAAACAACTCGAGTTGTTATTATGTGACAAATGATTCATAACTATAGCATTCCTGACCAGTAGTTTTACTTGACTCCCTTTAAAGCTGGTGAGGCTCTCACTACCTCATAAGACTATCCATTTAATGATTCTACTAAGAAAGTCAACTATTTGTTATTTTTTACTAGCAAATGAACCCAGTTCTTTTGAGCACACTCAGTGTATTCTTCTGATAAGATTCCCTCCAGATTTCAGAACATATGCAGGTATTAGTTCTGGACTGATTACAATGTGAAGAAGAAATTCCTTTTGACCGCCTGCCTAGTTGGAACTGAGAATGCATTCAAAAATTCCTAATTGGCCAAAATATTTTCTCTTTTCTGCCTTACTGTAAGATGTTTGTGTTTCTTAGAGTTACTTTCTTTTGGATTCTTCACATTAGATATTTTCTTAATTCATTTCTCTCTTCTATCTCTGAACTCTCACTTAATTTCCGCATCTGATTTTCTCTTTTCTTTAAGATATTATTGGTCTTCTGATTTTCTTAGCCTTGTCAAGTTTTGCTTAATTCCTTACTATGCATGATTTATCTATCTGAGACATTTCTTGGCTAATCTTGTAATGACTTTTTCCATCACTGCTACTTAAAACACAAGCTAGTCATGCTAGCACTAGAGCAAGTATGATTGGTTTTCAGTGTGTGTGTGTGTGTGTGTGTGTGCGCGTGTGTGTGTGTGTGTTCAGTTTCTAAGTATCTCTGCTTCCTTAGATCCTTTCACTCCATCTAGCTGGCAGCTAAGTGGTGTGGTAGATAGACTCCTACCCTTTGAGGGTAGGAGTCAGGAAGATTTAACTTTAATTTCAGTCCCAAACACTTACTAGTAACCCTGGGGAAATCATTTAGTTTGCCACAAGTCTCACAGTTGGCCTCACTTAAATCCAATTCATGTGCAAGTCCAGATATTACCCTCATGGTCTCATTGGTCCTCTTGGACTACCAATAACAACAATAAAATGAGAATAAGGAACCTTCTTTGCAGAGTTTTTAATGAGAATCAAATGATTCTTCTTAGAAGAGTCCCTGGCATATATATAGTAGATATATAATAAAAGTTTATTACCCACCTTAAACCCCTCCTAACAATTTGGATCAGTCATCTCATTCAATTATTGAATAATTTTAAATGCTAGGAAGGTATTGATATATTCAGCAAAATTTGCCTCTTTATAACCTCTACCTGTTGCATCATATGCAAATACATAGATTTCATTAGTGTGGGAACACCCTCCATGAAGAGAGAACAAAACAATCTGTGACTAATCCTAAATAATCAGTGGATCAAAAAACAAATCATAAAAACTATTAATAATAAAACATCTGAAATGCAGTTAAAGCAATTAACAGGGAGAGAAAATTATATCATTATAAACATTAACAAAATAGAATAAGAAAGTATTGATGAAGTAAATACACATTTTAAAAAATTATAAAACCAACAAATAGAAAAAATCCAATATATGTATCAAAGGGGAGATATTAAAAATTAGAGGGGAAATAGATACAATGGAAACAAAAAGATCATAGAAATGATAAATTAAACTAAAAGCTAGTTTTCTGCAAAGACTAATAAAACTGATAAACCCTTAGCTAATAAAGAAGACAGCAGAAAATCAAATCAAGAAAATATCAAATAACCAAAATGAAATCACAGTAAAATTAGAAGAAATAAAAACAGTCAAAATATATATATAGTTCACTGCTCATAAAACTGAGAACATAAAAAAAATAGAGAAATACCATCAAAATATAAAATACTCAAACTACAAAAAGACCATATAGAAATCTTAAATAACACAACCTCAGAAAAAGAAACATATTTAGCTATAAAGGAACTGCCAAAGGGAAAAAAAAACCCTGTTCCTGATGCATTCGTAGGAAAATTCTCTCAAACTTTTAATACCCATACTTCAGAAATTATTCTCAAAAATTGACAAAGTGTCCTACTAGAACACTTTTATGCAGCAAATATAGCCCTAATTCCAAGAAAAGATTAAAAAATAAAGAAAGCTATCATCCAATATCATTAATAAATATTAACTCAGGACTTCCGGCCAAAATGGCGGAGAGAAGACAGGCACAGTTATAAAGTCTCCTGATCTTTCCCCATCTATGATATGAAACAAACCTCTTAACAGAAATCCGACCCATAAAACTCGGAAAGAAAAGCCAGGAGAAAGAACATCTACCTCAGGATTTGTCTTCTGCAGCTTTGGGTGAGTTCGGGTAGGTGAGTCACAGTACAGAGGGCGAATCAGTTCTGGATCAGCCAGATTAGCTGAATTGGAGCTGGGGAGCCTGAGGGCCTGAGGGCCTGAGAGCCAGACCTGTTTGATCAGCAGAGGGGATAGATTGTGGGGGCTTGAGTCAACTAGGGAGCAGAGGCACTGGTGTTGGCGCTGACCCTCTGGAGCTTGCTGGCAGGACTGGGGGGAGAGTTCTGGTGCAAGAGATCTGTGGACACCATCCCTGGGCTCCTTGGGTCTGAGGAACTCTGAGTCCATGCCTCCATTGTAGCTGAGGCCTCTACCCAGAACAAACACAATCACAGACTACTTCTGCCTCAGGCACAGCGTGTGAGCTGCAGAACCTCCTCAGCTAACAACAGGGAGAGGAATGACCTCACCCCAGGGTAAAACCCACCATTGATAGAAGGCAAAAGGATTCAATAGCTTCAACCCCTCTCTTTAAGCTAAGGGAGGACTCAATCAAGGTCACAGACACTTCAGAGAAAGCAACCAGCACCTCTTACTGGCCAGCTGGAGAAACTGCACTCAGTAAAGCCTCTAGCGAGCCCAACACTAAACCCCTTTGAACCAGCCCCTTCCCAACTCAAGGTCTTAGCAAAATGAAGAAAGGTCAACGGAAAGGTAGATCCATAGAAAAATTCTTGGAAGGAAAAGACCCTAACTCAGAGAGTCCTAGAACCTCTGAGGAAAATATGATCTGGTCTCCAGCACAGAAAGACTTCCTTGAAGAAATAATGGAGTTTAAAAATCAACTGGAAAATTTGGGAGAGACAATTATTACCTTGCAAGAAGAAAACAAATCTTTAGAAAATACAATTAGTCAAATACAAAATGAGAATAAATCTCTCAGATCCTCAATTAGGCAAATGCAAAAAGAAAATAATTCTCTCAAAACCTCAAATGGTCAAATGGAAAGCTCTTTCAAAAGTAGAATTGACCAATTGGAAAAGGAGTTGCAAAGGGTTAGTGAAGAAAATCTCTCCCTAAAAAAAAGAATGGAGTCTGCAGAAACTAATGACTTCATGAGACAGCAAGAGCCTGTTAAACAAAATCAAAAAATACAAAAAATAGAAGAAAATGTAAAATATCTCATCAGCAAAACCAATGACCTCAAGAATAGGTTGAGGAGGGGCAACCTGAGAATTATTGGACTTCCTGAAAACATCGAAGAGAAAAAAGCCTGGACTTAATATTACAGGATCTAGTGATGGAAAATTGCCCTGATATAATGGAATCAGAGGGCAAAGTAGTTATTGAAAGAATACATCAATCTCCTCCAGAAAAAAGATCCTAAAATGAAAACACCAAGGAATGTTGTGGCCAAATTCCAGAACTATCAGATAAAAGAGAAAATCCTGCAAGCAGTTAGAAAGAAACAATTTAGATACCAAGGAGCCACAGTAAGGATTATGCAGGACCTGGCTGCATCAACATTAAGGGATCGAAGGACCTAGAACGAGATATTTCAAAGAGCAGGGAAACTTGGAATGCAACCAAGAATCAACTATCCTGCAAAGCTGAGCCTTCTCTTCCAGGGGAAAAGGATGGACATTTAATGAAATGGAAGAATTCCAAAAATTCCTGATGAAAAGACCAGAGCTAAATAGAAAATTTGGACATCAAACAGGAGGTTCAAGAGATACATGAAAAGGTAAAAAAAAGGGGGGAGGTGGTGGTAAAAGAAAAAACCTATCCATGAGACTGCTATCCAATGGGATGAAACTAGCTATAACTCCACTTGAGAGAAAGACTCTAATGACTCTCAAGAATTTTAAAACTATTAAATAGAATGTACATAGCTAGAAGTGGCAGACACTCAGAATTTTCTATGACTCAGAATGATCTAAAAAACACTACCTCCTTAAAAAGGGGGACAGGAAGGAGACAGGAGGAGGAAGGGGATTGAATGGGGTAAATCTCATTACACTAAGAGGTACAAAATACCTATGGTAATAGAGAGGAAGAAGGGAGGAGATGAGAAACACCTGAATCTTCTTCTCATCAGACTTGGCTTAAAGTCAACTTACACATACTCAGTTAACTTAAAAAACATCTAACCTTTCAAGTATTAAAAGGGGAAAAGGGGAGGGGGGGACAGAGAAAGGGAGGGGGGAACAAGGGGAACTAACAAAAGGAAGGGAGGGAAAAGGGAAAAAGGGAAAGGGGAAAGAAAGGAGAGGGGGTGATATAGGAGGGCAAACACACTGAAGGGGGTGGTATTCAGAAACAAAACACTGGGGAATATGGATAAAGGGGGAAAGGGGGAAATACAAACAGAGGGAAGATAGCATGGAGGGCAATAAAGAATTAGTAATCATAACTTTGAATGTGAATGGGATGTACTCTCCCTTAAAGCCTATGTGAATAGCAGAATGGATTAAAAACTAGAATCCTACAATATGCTGCTTACAAGAAACTCATATGAAACAGAGAGATACATATAGAGTAAAGGTAAAAGGTTGGAGCAAAATATATTTTGCTTCAGCTGAAGTGAAAAAAGCAGGAGTAGCAATCCTTATCTCAGACAAAGCAGCAGCAAAAAGAGATAGCATTAAAAGAGATAAGGAAGGAAACTTTATCCTCCTAAAAGGTACCATAGACAATAAAGTGATTTCAGTACTGAATATATATGCACCCCCAATGGGATAGCATCCAAAGTCTTAGAGGAGAAGCTGAAAGAACTACAGGAAGACAGAGACAGTAAAACTCTACTAGTGGGAGACCTCAGCCTCCTGCTCTCAGATCTAGATCAATCAAATCATAAAATAAACAAGAAAGAAGTTAAGGAGGTAAATAGATTGTTAGAAAAACTAGATATAGTAGACTTATGGAGGAAATTGAATGGGGATGGAAAGGAATATACCTTTTTCTCTGCAGTACATGAACTTATACAAAAATTGACCATGTACTAGGGCATAAAAACCTAATGATCAACTGCAGAAAGGCACAAATAGTGAATACATCTTCCTCAGATCACAATGTAATAAAAGTTATATGCAATACTGGGCCAAGGGGATATAGACCCAGAACCAATTGGAAACTGAATTAACCTCATTTTAAAGAATGAGTGGGAGGAGGCTAGGTGGCGCAGTGGATAAAGCACTGGCCCTGGAGTCAGGAGTACCTGGGTTCAAATCCTGTCTCAGACACTTAATAATTACCTAGCTGTGTGGCCTTGGGCAAGCCACTTAACCCCATTTGCCTTACAAAAACCTAAAAAAAAAAAAAGAATGAGTGGACCAAAAGACAAATTATAGAAAGAATTAATCATTTTATCCTAGATAATGACAATAATGAAACAACATACCAAAACCTATGGGATTCACTCAAAGCAGGTCTCAGGGGATATATTATATATCTTTAAATGCTTACATGAATAAATTAGAGAAAGAGAAAATCAATGAACTAAATATGCAACTAAAAAATTAGAGAAAGAACAAATTAAAAATTCTCAATTAAATACCAAATTAGAAATTCTAAAAATTAAAGGAGAAATTAATAAAATTGAAATAAAAAACTATTGAATTAATAAATAAAACCAAAAGTTGGTTTTATGAAAAAAACAATAAAATTGATAAACCGTTAGTCAGTTTGCTTAAAAAAAGAAAGAAGAAAACCAAATTGCTAGTATCATAAATGGAAAAAGCTGAACTACCACCAATGAGGAGGAAATTAAAGTAATAATTTGAAATTATTTTACTCAACTCTATGTGAATAAATTTGATAATCTAAGTGAAATGGATGAATATTTACAAAAATATATGTTGCCCTGGTTAAATGAAGAGGAGATTAAATACCTAAACAACCCCATCTCAGAAAAAGAAATTCAACAAGCAATTATTGAACTCCCTAAGAAAAAAATCTCCAGGTTCTGATGGATTCACAAGTGAATTCTACCAAACATTTAAGGAACAATTGGTTCCAATTCTATATAAAATCTTTGGAAAAATAGGGAAAGATGGAACTCTGCCTAACTCTTTCTATGAAACCAATATGGTGCTGATACCTAAACCAAGAAGAGTTAAAACAGAGAAAGAAAATTATAGACCTATCTCCCTGATGAATATAGATGCAAAAATCTTAAATAAAATCTTAGCAAAACGATTACAACAAGTTATCACTGGGATAATAGAGCAAGTAGGATTTATCCCAGGAATGCAGGGTTGGTTAAATATTAGGAAAACTGTTAGTATACTCAATTATATCAACAACAAACCTATCAGAAATTATATGATCATATCAATACATGCTGAAAAAGCTTTTGACAAAATACAGCTCCCATTCCTATTAAAAACACTAGAGAGTGTAGGGATAAATGGACTGTTCCTTAGAATAATTAGCAGTATCTATCTGAAACCATTAACAAGTATTATATTCAATGGGGAGAGGCTAGAGGTATTCCCAATAAGATCAATGGTGAAACAAGGGTGCCCATTATCACCACTATTCAATATCGTATTAGAAATGTTAGCTTCAGCAATTAGAGAAGAAAAAGAAATTGAAGGAATTAGAACTGGAAAGGAAGAGACAAAACTCACTCTTTGTAGGTGACATGATGGTCTACCTAGAGAATCCCAAGGAATCATCCAAAAAAACTACTGGAAACAATGAGCGATTTTCGCAAAGTTGCAGGTTATAAAATAAACCCTCATAAATCCTCAACTTTCATATATATATAATCTATATCTATATCTATATCTATATCTATATCTCTCTATCTCTATCTATCTAGAAAGATACAGCAGGAAGAGCTAGAAAGAGACATCCCATTCAAAGTAACCTCAGACAATATAAAATACCTGGGAGTCTATTTGCCAGACTCAGAAACTTTTTGAAAACAATTATAAAACACTTCTCACACAAATTAAATTAGGTTTAAATAACTGGGCAAATAGCAAATAAATATTAACTCAAAAATTTTAAACAAAATCCTGTCAGATATAGTGATTTTTCCTAAGGAATTATTAATTATGACTAAGTAGAATTTGTAACAGGGATGCAAGAATTATTCAGCATTAGAAAAACAGTCAATATAATGAACTATATTTTAAAAAACCTACCTAAAACTGCAAGATCATATCAATTTATAGTAGCAATTTTTGTGAAAGGAAAAATAAAACCTGAAGATAAAGTAAATGTTCATGGATTGAAGAATGGTTGAAGAGATTGCAGCATAGGAAAGAAATTGAATATTATTGTTTCATTAGAAATACTTAGGAGAAATTCAAAGAAATATTAAAGCACTTGTTAAAACTGATCCAAAATAAACAGAAAGAGAACGATGTACAAAATTATTATGATATTGAAAACAAAAATAGCACAAGCCAACCAAATTTGGATTAACTTTGTAAAAATAAGTTTTAGTGAAGTATTTTGATTTCACATTTGTGTAAACTACCTGTCTCAACCCCAGGTCCATCATAACTGTCATAACTGTCATAAAACAGTTAAATCAAAACAATGGGTAGATGATTAATTTTGATAATGTATGTAATATTCTGTCTTTTATTTCCCTATATCTTTGTAGAAGGGAGGAAAATACATTTTATTATCTGTTCTTCATGATGATTTTTGATTTTTTAAAAAGTACTCATAGTTTGATTTCTTCTTAGTACTTTTTTTTATATTGTCATGTTGTTTACATTGTCACATTTCCATTCCTTTTGGTACTGCTTATTCTTTTTGCATCAATTCATATAAATCTTCCAATGTGAATCTGAATTCTTTATATTTATCATTTCTTAGTGTGGAATTATATTCAATTGAATTTCTTTACCACAGTTTGCACAATTTGTTCATTCATTCTCTAATCAGTAGGCATCTCCTTGTGTTTAGTTATTTACCACCATAAAAAGTACTGCTATGAATATTTTGTATAAATTAGACTTTACCCTCTGTTCTTTACTTCCTTTGGATATGTGACCACTAGTGAGACAAATGAGTTGGAGAGTATGGATTATTTAATCATTTTACTCACATAATGTCAAATTGTTTCCCAGTAAATTTGGGCCAAATCATAATTCTATTGTGTATCAGTAATAAATACTTCAAGTAGCTACATTCAATTTTTCAGCTTTTACAGAAGTAATGTTCCTAGAAAATGGTATGAAAGTAAAAAAATGGATATTGATACATTGAATTTATGGGAACTATGGGATTGGATTCTCTTAACCACCAAAAATTATTATCTTTTGCTGGAGATGGTTGAAAATACAGTGTTCTTCATAGATAGTTTTATAACAAAACATTAATTCTTATAATATATACTTTTCCTAACCTAGTAACCATGAAATAATCCATAAAATTCAGTACAAAAATAAAATTAGCAACATATAGACATTTTTCTCACTTATAATTCACTGGAAATCTGTGACTTTTTGTGCTAACATATCAATTTAAAATTTTTTTTATTTCATACACTATTAAAATTTCATAACACATGAAATTTATACCATAAATGGCTCACAAAAAATAAAAAAAACTTTTTAAAACTTTCCTTCTCCCATGTCAGATGATGGGGTGAGAGTGTTGTACTGTATGATATACTGCTATAAATCTCTATACCTTGGCCACCCTCTGAAATCCAAGGAGAATGTTGGAAGACTGTCAACATCTCAAAATCAGACATCACTACTGACATTCTGTCCTTCATGGGTGGTGGATGGTGTCAGAGATTGTGAAGGAGGCACCAGCTAGAAATAATCCTTCAGCAATATCTACTTCATACATGATTTGAACATAGCAGAAACAAATTGATGCTTAATCTTGAGGTTGCAGTTGGAATGGGCAGCCTTGATATTTCTGCTCAGTTGGTCAATTATGTCAAGTCACCTTTCAAATTTGGAACTGTAACTGGTACAATTTTTTTTCTCTCTATTGTACATAGTTAAGATTATGTGTTGTTGCCAACAAGAAAGTAAAAAAAAAATGGGGTTATTAATAACAATAATTTGAATACTTGAAATCATGAAAGTTAAAAGGGCAAATCTTGAGGATTATTACTTTGTAATATAAATTACATCTGTTAAAGGTATTCCTCTCATTCCTTTTATTTTCAATTTCCCTTCAGATTTTAGATCGTTTATTTTTACAAATGACTTATTATTTTGTCCATTTTTATACATTATTCCCTTGGCATTTTGAGAAGTAATTTAGATAGTATTGCCATATTAATTATATTTCATGATCCAACAAATCATAAGCTCACAAAAGAATTCTCTCCAATTTCTAAAAAAGAACTACTTTTAGATCTTTGTGTTCATAGGATAATGCCCTAGATATTTTGAGCATTTTGTAGTTTTTTGATGGGATTTTCTTTTTTTTCCCACCTAGTTTGTGCTAGTTCTGCATATAAGTGCTAATTATTTTGTGGATTTCACTCTATAAGAAATACAGAATTGAAGTAAATCAAAGAAAATGTGACACACATAAGTTTAGAGTAAACTCTCCAGATATTCACAGGGACTATTTGTTCCAGACCTGTGGCATAGCATTTCCAGTTCATATTGGTCTGATCAGTCACAGTTGGACTATGATTTATCTCAAACAAAGTGATGTCATTTTGGTCTTCTTTGATAATGAAGGACAAGAACTAACCATTTTGTGAATTGATTTTGCATTTTGTTAATTTGCTGAAACTACATCTAAATTAGTATCTTCATTTATTCTCTAGAGTTTTCTAAGTAAACTATCATGTTGTTTACTAATAGACATAATCGTGTTCCTTCTTTGCTGATGTTTATACCTTTAATGTTATACTCTTCCTCCCATATAGCTAACATTTCTAGAACTATGTTTGATATGTTTGTGGGAAACTGAGGAACTGTGATGATAAATTGCTTATTATAGAGGTGAAGAATTACAGGAAGGGAATGTAACATAGGGTGTCAGATATAGTCATTGTTTAGGTTGATTTTGCTTCAATATTTTTCTTTTTTACAAAGGAGGGTTGATGGAGGCAGGTTTAAGGGGGAAACTATTATAGTATTAAAAAATAAAACTTAAAAAACAATATGATCTAGTCCCAACTTTCCAGGTCCAGTTCAATGTTTGTCTACACCACCCTCAGCAAGCAATTGGTAGTATCATACCCTCTAAAGTTACCATCCTTCTATTTTATTCTATGTAATGATTTATATATGTTGTCTTCCCCATTAGAATGTAATGACCTTGAATACAGAAATGGCCTTTGCTTTTGTATCCCCGACACCACACCTATAAAATAGTAAGTGCTTATTGATAGAGATAGGTATCTCTCTCTCTCTCTCTCTCTCTCTCTCTCTCTCTCTCTCTCTGTCATCTGAATTCTTTCTATCTGATTATCCATCTGTCGAAATCTCTATCATCTATCTCTTTGTCAATCATCTATTATCTACCTGTCTATCATCTATCTCTTTACCTATCACTTATCATCTATCATCTATCTATCATTTATCTAACAGTCTATCAACTGTCTATCCATTATCTATTTATCTATTTATTTCTATCCCCAGATTTCTCTCTTGAACTCCACTACCTTAGGACCAGCTATCCAATACTCAACTCTATTTGAATATACTATCAACATTTCAAACTAAATTCATTATCTTTCCTCCTAAACCAACTTCTCCAAACCTCTCTTTCTATTAAAGGCATTATGAATCTTAGAATCACCTAGGTTCATAACCTTAAAATCTTACTGAGATTTCTCTCTCTCCCTCATCTTTCCTATCCAAATCAATTGTTGTTTTATTCTCTTTATCATCATCTCTCAGATCTAGCTAGCCCTTTGTCTCCAATCATGCAGCCTCTACTCTCATTCAGCACCTCATCACCTCTTTCCTGTATTTTAGTTTCCTGCTTTTCCCCCTGCTTCCCATCTCCTCTCCAATCCATTCTCCAAACAGTTGCCAAATGATTATTCCTAAAGCAAAGATATGACCATGTAACTCCCTAGTTCAAAAAGTTTCAAACAAGAGATACTCTATCATGTCTAGAATGAAATACAAAATTCTCAATCTGGATTTTAAAGCCCTTGATATTTGGTTCTCACATACTTTTCTAGTCTTTTTTCATATTGCTCATATTTATATATTCTGTTCTTGTTATTTTAGTCTTTGTAAATAACATTCCATTCCACACCTCCATATTTTTGAATAAATAATCTCCCAATACTAGAATGCACTCACTGTCATCTTGTAGAATTCCAAGTTTCTTTCAAAGCACAGTTCAAATTTTTCCTCCAGTACAAGGATCTTCCTGATTTTGGCTCTCCTCAATTATCAATATTCTTTATCCATATCAAAATTACTTTGATTTTGTTTTGTATTTATCTAGTATGTGTAAGTTATATTCCCTGTATCCTCATTCTCACCAGGAATTTAAGCTCTTTGAGGGATAATTTCAATTTTTCCTTTGTATCTCGACTTGAATTGAATTGACCTCAGAACCAATGAGTGGAATTTATAGAAAGGCAAGTATTGGTTTAACTAAAGCAAAAGCTTCTTTTAATTTGCCTATCTTAAAATCACAGAATCATAGATTTAGAGATGGGAAGGAACTCAGAGGCAATCATGTAAAATCTCCATATTTTACACGTGGGGAAAATGAGGTACAGACAAGTAAAGTGATTTGCCCTTAGACACATAGCTAGCAATATCTGAACTCAAGCCTTTTTGATTCCAGGTGCTGTATTCACTACACTGTGCTGTCTCTTTGAGGTGTCTTAAGGATGAGAGTAGAAGGCTGGCTAGGTGGTGCAGTGGATACAGGACCAGCCCTGGAGTCAGGAGTATCTGAGTTCAAATCCAGTCTCAGACACTTAATAATTACCTAGCTGTGTAGCCTTGGGCAAGCTACTTAACCCCATTTGCCTTGCAAAATCATAAAAAAAAAGAATGACAGTAGGGAGGTGACCTCTCATATTGTTGGAAGTCTTTAAGTAAATGCTTGTCAATAATTTGCTGTCAGTATTATAGAGAGGCCTCATTCATTGTATAGTGACCTAAATGATCCTGAATATCTCTTCCAGTGCTGAAATTCTATGATTCTATTTTATATATAAGGAAACCAAGGGACAGAACAATGAAACAACTTCATACAAGATTACAGTTAATGGCAGAACTAAAAGGGGTGCTCCCTCCCTCTCTCTCTCTCTCTCTCTCTCTCTCTCTCTCTCTCTCTCTCTCCTCTCTCTCCCCTCTCTCTCACTCTCTCTTTCTCTCCTCTCTCTCTGTCTATATCCTCTTCACATTCTATGAACATTAATGGGGTTGTATTTCTTTAGCACACAACTAAATGGTTCTGGAGAGAGGAGAAGCATGCCAAGAATTGTTGTGGATCAGGGATATTAAAAAGTTACCATGAAGCTTCCATTTGCAGACAATTGAGAGTTATCTATCATCTACATCCTGAGATGGGAACTGGAGGGAGAACTGTATTTCTAAAGTTCTATAGTTAATGTCTTCTCCCAGACCCCCCATGTCAGCCATGACAGTGATGCCACTTGGGAAACAGATGTTGGCTCCACGCAAAGCCTTGGGCTAACAATCATCTTGGCACAGGGGCACCTGAAAGAAATTAACTTGCTGGCCATCGGCTGCCATACTCTATTCCCAATAACTGGCTCCAGCCCCTGAAAATGTGCTGCAAAGAGGAAGGCTTTAACAAGAGAAAGACATTAAAGATCAAACATCCCTTTGTCTCTGACAATTAATAGAGAAGAAAACCTAGTAATCAGTTGCAGATTTGTCTCTGTCTTGTTAGCGTGACTCGCCTCAATTATCCTCCTTGGCTCAGGCTTATTCTCATCGTTGTCCTTTCCCAGAGGCTGAGACCACAGCTGAGGTCTGAGGTCACTGGGGCAGGATAATGCTCCAATAGCTTTTTCTAGCTCTAACTTATTGGGTGGCTTCTGGGAAGCTTTGCTCACCTGTTTCTATGGCCTCCAACATTCTTGTTCTGGAAGGGAAATGATTGAGTTGAACTATGCTGCATGGAGGAATTATGACCCAATGGAAAGAGGACCTCATTTGGAACCACTATAATACCTGGATCTGAATCCTAGTCTTGATAGCAACCATGTGATCTTAGGCCAATCCTTTAACCTCTAACAATTTCTTATTACATGCACTACAGAAGAAGTTTTTTGGTTTTTGGTTTTGCTTTTTTGCAAGGCAATGGGGCTAAGTGACTTGCCCAAGGTCACACAGCTAGGTAACTATTATTGTCTGAGGTTGGATTTGAACTCAGGTCCACCTAACTCCAGGGCCGGTGCTCTATCCACTGTGCCACCTAACTGCCTCCTACAAAAGAATTCTTAACATTTCTTTGATTGTTCTTCTAGACCCTTCTAGAACTCTAGTGAAATTTATGAATCCTTTCTTAAGATCACATTTTAAGTGCACAAAATAAAATATATAGTGTTACAAAGGGAACCAGAGCAGCTAAGTAACTCAGTGGATAGAGTGCTGGACCTAGAGTCAAGGAAGACTCATCTTCCTGAGTTCAAATCTAGCTTCAGACATTACAAGCTGTGTGACTCTGAGCAAATTCCTGTTTGCCTCAGCTTCCTTATCTGTAAAAATGAGCTAGAGGGGGGCAGCTAGGTAGCACAGTGGATAGAGCACCGGCCCTGGAGTCAGGAGTACTTGAGTTCAAACCCAGCCTCAGACACTAATAGTTACCTAGCTGTGTGACCTTGGGCAAGTCACTTAGCCCCATTGCCTTAAATAAATAAAATTAAAATTAAAAAATGAGCTAGAGAAGGAAATGTCAAACCACTCCAATTTCTTTGCCAAGAAAACCCCAAATGAGATCACAAAGAGTTGGAAAAGATTATAAACAACTGATCAACAACACCACATAGGGAATGAATTATACAGAAATATATTTATCAAACTTTGAAAAAAAACTCTACTAAGTTCAAGGATCCAGGTTAAGAATTTCTGCTCTAGAGCATGGATTTTAATAACAGAAATAAACAGAGAATTACTTAGATGATAATAGAGATTATCCAACCCAAACAAATGAAGGAAGAAAAAAGGGTTTTGTTATGCACTCACTATGTATAAAACACTGGGCTAAAGTTAGGGCTATAAAGGAAAAAGCAGAGACATCCCCTACTCTCATGTTAAACCTTCGCCATGTTTATATTTTGTGGGCTTTTAGGACATTGGTGACTCAATCTTGGTGTAGAGTAGAGAGATGAACCATAACTCTTACATTAACACAGTGGGGAGGGTCCCATTTTTTTTTTTCATGATGTCTTCCCTGAAACTAAGCATCCTAGTGCTGGTAGAATCTGACAGGAGGGAAGCTGATGGCACTCTTGTCTACACATAAGGCAGCTTATGTGGCAGCTCTGCAAAATGAAATATGGTATTAAGGAGCCAGACAGATTGACTGATCTTCTTGGACAACCCTTGCAGAAGGCGTTTGTCTTGTATAAATAAGACCCCTTCCCCTTTCTTCAGAATGAATTTAATCAGTTCAAAGAGGAAAAAACACATTTTGTTTAGTCTTTTACTGGTCCAGAATGCCTGGTATTTAATAAACCCTGGAGCCAGCCCTCAGTGGGACAGATTTTTATAGGCTTGAGGCAACTCTGGTGCCTGGAGGGGTTGACCTACTTCCAGCTGATTTGAATTTGCTTCTCCTCCATCTGATGCTGGAACCCGTTTAGATCCAAATTCTGAGAAATGTGGCATCTTGAGCCTGTCACGGTGGGTGTCATTACACATCACCGATCATTTAGGAATGCTCCAGGACCTCTCAAGTTTAAAGTACTTTTCCTGGTTCCACAGGAGAACTAAAACAGATGGGATTTCAGGGGGACCTTTTGACCCTGGGAATATTGTTGACCCATATTATAGTTCAGCCAAGTTACACTTGGATTCAGGTTACATTGGGTTGACTTTTTTCCTTGCCTGAGGCTCAGCAGCCCAAGGGCTATAATTAAGATTGTGGCAGGCAGTTCAGGAGAGACTGGATGACTGATTGATCACTGAGCCATGATTCACAAAGAGAATGGTGAGATCCTTCCCACCCAAGATCTTTGCTTGGTGGTATCCTGTCAGGTAACTGATGCCAGCTCTCCAAAAAAGGCTCTTTGGAGGGACCCCTTCCCCGACCAAAGAACTGCTAAAAACTTTTGAGAAGATGAGAGACCATTGAGAAATTATGACATTAATAAAATGTGTCTTTGAAGTTCTCCTGCCTCCATTTTTGAGTCCTCATTGTAATATATTATTTTCCCTCAAAACAAATAAAAAGTGCCCATCTGCTATCTCATCTTCATGGTCTTGATCCCAGCTGTCTGTTGAAAAACACCCTGATTAATAATCATGTAAGAGCTAGAAGACAACTCAGAGTGGGAATGTGATTCACTCCAATCACACAGCAATTACTGGTGGGGTTAGGCCTGGAACTCAGTTTTTTTAACTCCCAGTCCAATGTTTTATTAAATAATAAGTAGATAAAGCGCTTGGTCTGGAGTTAGAAAAACCTAAGTTCAAATCCAGCCTCAGACACTTATTAGTTGGGTGACCCTGGGCAAGTCACTTAACCTCTGCCTTAATCCCCGGAGAAGGGAATGGCAAACCAATCTATTATTTTTGCTATTTAAACCCCAGGGATAGTAGTGACATGCTATGGTCCATGGGATCATGAAGAGTCAGACAAGATTGAATGACTGACCAACAACAGTGCCATTGTTGGAGGGATTATATAAAGATAGGCACGTTGCTTCAGATGGCACATGGATTGGTCTAACCCTTATGAAAATCAATTCAGAATTATGTGAGAAAAGCAAATAAAATATTCATGTCCTTGGAGATTCAGGTGGCATAAATATCCCTGAAGGAGGTCAATGATAAAAAGAAAGGTCCTATAGACACCAAAATATTGGCAGCATTACTTTTGGATACAAAGAACTAAAGCAAAGTAGGTGCTCATTGATTGTGAATAACTAAGTCAAGTTGTGGTTTACAGGTGTAATAAAATATTCTGTTTTATCCTACTCCTTTTGCCTTAAATCCCTTTGGATACCAGTCTAGAAGAAGACCCCATTCATTGAGACCAAAATCACTAAGTACTTGTTAGTCAGTTGCTCAGAAAACATTAATGCTTTGGTATATAGTCTGAATAAATAGAGTGTGTACTAAACATTATGTTAATATTGGAAAGATAGATGTATAGTATTTTTTTTTTAGATTTTTACAAAGCAAATGGAGTTAAGTGGCTTGCCCAAGGTCGCACAGCTAGGTAATTATTAAGTGTCTGGGGCCAGATTTGAACCCAGGAACTCCTGACTCCAGGGCCAGTGCTTTATCCACTGTGCCACCTAGCCGCCCCAATGTATAGTATTCTTGAGAAGGCATAAAATTGAAAGCATACTAACGGGGAAGCTAGGTGGTTTAGTGGATGGAACACTGGCCCTGTGATCAGGAGGACCTGAATTCAATCCAGCTCAGACACTTAATAATTACTTAACTGTGTGAGCTTGGGCAAGTCACTTAGCCCCATTGCCTTGTTTAAAAAAAAAGTGTACTAATAGTCATAGAGCTGCCTGGAGAGGTAGTGAGTTGCCTGTCACTGAAAGTGTTACATAAAATCTGGATCCCAAATGTCCAAGATTTTGTAGAGTGGTTGCTTGCATTGAGCTCCTTGATGACAGGGGCTATTTCATTTTTATTTTTGTATTCACAACACCCAAGTCCAGTGCTTGGTACACAGTAGGTGTTCAAGAAATGCTTGTTGATTGCTGAGAGTTTGGACTAAATGATATTTTAGTATGAAACCTATGAGTTAGGGTCACTTAGGTGTCACAGTGGTTAGAGCACCAGCCCTGGTGTGAGGAGGACTTGAGTTCAAATCCTACCTCAGACACATGCTACTAGCTATGTGACCTCGGTGAGTCACTTAACCCCAATGCCTCACAAAAACAAGCAAAAATCTGAGTATTTGTAGGTGTTCAAGTCTGTTGCCTCTGCATGGAATGTCCTGTCTCCCTGACCAGACTGCTCAGTTCCTATTGATCCTTCAAAACTCAGCTCAAATGACATCTCTTTCTCCAATGTTCCCTTAAGAAAATGATCTCTCTTTTGGAAACACCATAGACTTTTGTAATATCTTTTATGGAACTCCCAAATTCTATCTTGTATTATAGTGTTAGGAAATTCCTCAATCCAGAGATCCTAAGATCTTCCTGGAGAGCAATTCTTACCATTATAATCTATTTGATTGGAGGTCAATAAGTCAGGAGACAAGACTAAAATCAATTGATGCAGATCAGAAAAATAACAATGCTTCAGAAAAGGAAGATAGGTAGACATAGATATAGATACACATAACACTTTTTTAAATTGATATTTTATTTCATTTTTCTAATTACATGCTATGGTAGTTTTTCAATATTCATCTATTTTTAAATTTATAAGTTACATATTTTTTTTCCTACCATGTTCCCTTCCCTCCCTCCTCCCCTTGGTGGTGAACAGGCTGATAAAAGTTGTGCATGTATAAATTTGTTTAATATATTTACATATTAATCATTTTGTGTAAGAGAAATTAGAACTAAAGGGAAAGAAAGAAAACTATGAGATAGGAAGGAAAAACATAAGAGATTTTTTAAAAGAGTGAACATATTGTATATTCAGATTCCATGGCTTTTTTTCTCCCCTCTGGATGTGGATGGAATTGTCCATAACAGATCTCCCAAGGTTGTTCTTGATCTCTAAACTGCTAAGAGGAGCTGTATCCATCAAATTTGATCAATTCACAATGTTGCTGTTAATGTGTACAATGTACTCTTGGTTCTGCTCCCTTTGATCAGCATCTGTTAATAATTCTTTCCTTGCTTCTTTAAAGTCTGACCACTCATGGTGTCGTATAGAACAATAGTACTCCATAAAATTCATTTACCATTACTTGTTCAGCCATTCCCCAATTGATGGGCATTCTTTTAATTTATAATTCTCTGTCTCTACAAAAACAGCTGTTATATTTTTGAGCATGTGAGACTTTTCTCATTTTTTAATGTCTTTTTTCTAAAGGCCTGGTATTGGTATTGCTGAGTCAAAGGGTATGATCATTTTTATGTTCTTTGGGTATAGTTCCAGATTGCTCTCTAGAATGACTGGATCAGTTCACAACTCCACCAACAATGCATTAATGAGGGATACACAAACCTTAAGGTGATATTACAAAAGGAGCTTGAGTTGAGGTTGCTTAGTCATTTTATTTATCTGAGAGGTTAAATACTTGGGGTTCAACTCATGAGTTGAAAAGATCAGATTTATTCTTCTGGGATAATAGATTTCTTGAGGATTAGTCTTATCAGAATGTCATGGTGGGGCAGGAAATCTCTAAGATTAGTGAAGGTCTCTCCTAGCACAGAAAGTAGTGAAGTTTATTCTACCCTTGCCAGCCAGAGGATCTCTATTTTCATACCCCCTTAGCTCTGTTTCTTTTTTCCCCCTAGGGTTGTTTTTTTTTTTTAGAGAGAAGGTATTTTTCTCCCAAATTCACCAATATTATCTATTTCCTCTACAATAGTTAAAACTACAGCGGTCATGTGATAAAAAGAGCAAATGATTAGAGTCAGAGGACCTGAGTTGGTATCCCAAAAATTTTAGGGAGATTTTAAGCTATCAAGTTATTAAAGTTAAAAATCTCACAAAAATTTTAGGATACCTTATATTTGTTACATAAGTGAATTGACCTCTATGTTTTAGGTGCTTTTATGAGAAATCTAAGGGATCTTGAGTTTTCTTAAATAATAATCATTAGCAGAGACAGTTAATGATAATGTAGTCACAGAAATGCCATGCAGTTCTGTAGGAAAAGTAATCATCCCTCTTAAATCTAATTCCATAACTTCTTTTCTTTCTATTAATGTCAGCACCTCCAACTGTCCTTCTGGGTTCCCAAACTTGAAACTTTGGAATAATCTCTAATTCTTTTCTCTTTTTCATGTTTCACATTTCATGCAGCCATCTAATCACCTATCCATCATAGCCATAATCTACATCTTTCCTATCACACTGGACATACATTCCTTTTACCCCCCAAGGATAAGTGGTAATCAATTACATACTTTCTTATTATTATCATTGTTCTTGGAAAGAGCATGTCAATTGATTATGGATCAACTTATCATTCTTGTATATGATACTTTGCCCTATTATAATATAAGCTCTATGAGAAGAGGTTCTATTTATTTTTGTATTTGTTTTTTTTCCTATTGCTTATCATAGTTTTTGGTATATAGTAAACATTTAATATTAATTCATTCATCCCCTCAGTTACCAAATCCTGTCAAATTTGATTTTCACAATGCTTCCTCTCCATCTACCAGACCCACACTCTCAGGCTCTCCTTACTTTTTCATCTCTATTGTTGTATTAATGTTCTGCCAGGTTAGCCTGTCTCTAATTTTCCTTCTCCAATAGATCCTGCACACACAGCTATACAGGTGAGCATACTAATAATGCTTTGATCCTTTCTCTATTTGGGCATCTTAGAGAGTTTATTTGGCTCCTTGGACAAGCAACGTGTCATAAGGTGTATAGTTGAAATAGACCAGTAGATGTCTCTAGCAACTTCTGCATAAGCAGGATTTTGGTAGGGAATGATAACAGTCTATCATTCTGGTGTATTTATGTTTATGGAGAATTATGCCTATACCTTACCTTTCAAAACATAGAGTCAGAAGGAGAGGAGAGAATTATAAGCTGTGTGAGGGCTTGAAGTTCATTTCATTCATTAGCCAAGGTAGAGAATTTGATCTTTCTTAAGAGTTATAGGAGATTTAAGAGTTGGGACTTACTTTGAAGGTTAGGGAGGGGAGAGTCACAACATTTTATTTAAATCCTTCATATGTCATATTCTACAGCTTAAATTTGCTGGAATAAATCTATTAGCCATGGGAGAAATTTGATGAGAAGATGCAATTTCCTTTTGAGGGTTCCCTTTTCCTAGAGTTCATGAGACAATCAATCATAATATACTGATCTCTAAGTAGTGGAAAGGACACTAGATTGGGAACTGAGATGACTGGACCTAGTCCACTAAATTACTGTGCAACCTCTCTGGGTCTCAAAATCTTAGAATTGAGGAACTGAAAGTGATTTCAAAGGCCTTCAAATTGATCCAAGAGCAAAAATTTCATCAATAGCATGTTCAGCAAGTGCCTAGTCTTTACCTGAAGACCTCTAATATGTAGGAGTTTACCATTATGTGAGGTAGTTTGTTCCTCTTTTGGGTTTTTTTGTTTTGTTTTGTTTTTTAATTTTTTTGCAATTCAATGGGGGTTAAGTGGCTTGCCCAAGGCCACACAGCTGGGTAATTATTAAGTGTCTGAGGTCAGATTTGAACTCAGATACTCCTGACTCCAGGGCCTGTGCTCTATCCACTGCCTCACCTAGCTGCCCTGGGTTTCTTTTTTCTTAAAAAAAAATCAAAGTAATTAATGTCCTAATATTTTTAAACTTCTATTTTTATTTATCAAATAATTTTCAATTCTTTGATTTTCTTTTATAATTTTTTCAGAATTTCTATTTTAATTTTTTGATCTTTTAAATTTTTTAGTTGAATACTCATTTAAAAATCTATTCTTTCTCTTTTTTATTGATGAAAATGTTTAGAAATATAATTTTTCCCCTTCAGGATCACTTTGGCTTCATTTGAGACATCTCATTGTTGTCATTTTCTTTAATAAAATTTTATATTGTGTCTGTGATGAGTTCTTTGACCCAAAATTTTCTTTAGGATTGTCTCTAATTTATTGTTAATCTTTTTTTCAAAGGTCTTTTACTGAATTTTCTTTTTATTGTATTGTATTGTATTGTATTGTATTGTATTGTATTGTATTGTATTGTATTGTATTGTATTGTATTGTATTGTATTGTGGTCAGTTTAATATTTCTGCTTTACTGCATTTGTGAGACTTTAATACCCTAACACATGATCCATTTTTGCAAACGTTCCATGTTCAAAAAGGGAAGCTTTTATATTCTTTTCTTTTTATATTCAATAATTACCTATCAATCTAGTATATCTAATTTTTCCAACATTCTATCTAGCTCCTTGACTTCTTGTTTTTCTTTTGGTTAGTATTATCTTGACCTGAAAAAGTTACATTGAGATCTCCAACTATTATAGTTTTATTATTTTTCCCATGAATTGATTAACTTTTCTGTTGAATATTTAAATACTATGCTATTGAATGACTACATATGAAGTATTGATATTTATGAATTGTCTATGGTGTCTTTAAGCCTAATGTAGTCTTTATACAAATATCTTTTAATCCATTTAACTTTAACTGTTGCCTTGTTTGAAATTACGATTACTACTTTGTGAATTTATCTGAAGTATACCACAAACTTGTCTGGGCATATCTAATTCTAGGCACCCTGAGGAACCTTCAGAGAATGTCCAGATTGCCTAACATGGAGGCCTCTTTGTCTCCTATCAAGCAGATGGGGGGGGTAGCCTTCTTTGATTGGCTATCTTATTTTTAGAACTGGTAAAATTGAATAATTTGATCATTTTCTCTTATTGGTTTCATGCAAAAGGTGAAGTTTCCTTTCCCTCTCTCTTTTCCCTAATTTTGAGAAGTGGGTCTGGAGTTCTTTGCTTTTGTTCTATGTTGTTTTTTCTCTCTGAAGTTTCAGGTGCCAGAGGTGATCCCTATTGACCTAATAGTTTGAGCCTTGGCAATTTTGGAGCCTGAATTGCAGATGGGCAATACAAGCAAATCATCCCAGTAGAAACCCTGAGTTGTCAGGGTGCTTTGAACTCAATCCCTTGGGAAATTTTGGACTTGAAACTATTAGGACCTGAGCTCCATAGGAACTGAGTTAAACTATGAACCAAATTCTCTAATCCACCTTAAAGAATGGTATGAGGGTGTGGGGTGGGGGGAAAAGTAGCATTATGTGTATCACATGTTGAGGAAGTAAGTTTTTATATTTGTGATTGTACTTTTTGAAGTAAATATTTCTGTGTAAAAGTTTATATGATTATTAGTGGGCTAAATGGACAAGGGTAGAAGACACTAATTCCTACAATTGAGGAACTGGTGGTGATCAGAAACAATAGTAGAGAATCTAGATACCCCAAACACCCTTATAGATACTAGAGCTCTGAGTAGAAGGAAGAATGACATATAAAATACCTGATCTTCAGGATATGGTGGAGACATTAGAGAAACATAAAAGAATTTGTTCTAGCCTCTTATTTTAACTCTGAGCTTTTCTGTTTCAATTGTTTTTCATAAGTAGCAAATTTTAAGTTTTGCTTTTTAAATTCACTTGCTACAACCCTTCTTATAGGTGAGTTCATTTCATTCATATTCAGTTTTAAAAAATATATATACATTTTATTTATTTATTTTTCTAACTACATGCAAAATAGTTTTCAACAATCATTTTATAAGGCTTTGAGTTTCACATTTTCCCTCCCCATCTTCTGATAGAAATCAATCTAATATTGATTTTACATGTATAACTATAATATATATAAATCATATTGTGCAAGAAGAATCAAATCAAAAGGAAAAAGAAAACATGAGAGGGAAAAATTCCAAATTTTAAAAATTGAAAAAAGCAAGCTTTGGTCTTCATTCAAACTCCATAGTTCCTTCTCTGAATTTGGATGGATTTTATATCACAAGTCCTTTAGCATTTGTCTTTGATTATTGTACTGATGAGAGCAAGTCCATCATAGTTGATCATCACCCAATGTTGCTATTAGTATGTACAGTGTTCTACCAGTTCTGCTCACTTAATTCAACAAGTTCATCCAAGTCTTTCTTTTCTGAAATCCCATCCTCATGATTTCTTTTTTTAAAATTTAATTTAATTTTTCCAATTACATGCAAAGATAGTTTTCAACATTCATTCCACAATTTTGATTAATTGTGTATTTCCCCCTATCCTATATCTTTATACTTCTCCCCTCTCTTGCCCTCTCTCCCCATCTCTGTGATGAAGAAGAGAGTGTTGAGAGAGGAGTGTGCTAAATGATCTATATTTTATGAACCTATTTTACTTTGCTACTCCTCCTCCTTTCCCTCGACTTAATCCCAGGTCACAAATTCCTACTCCTTCTTTCTTTCCTATTATGCTCCTTTCATGATTTATCCTCCAAAGATATTTTGTGTTACTTATTGCTAGTCTCTCCCAATATCCCCTTTCTGCCTTCTTCTCTTTCCTCCCTCTATTCCTGCCTAACTGTCTCTGGAGAATATCATTCTATACCAACCACATACCTATATACATTCAATTCACCTTTGATGAAAGTGAAGTTTGCATGTAGCCTGTATGTATAAATTTCTTCTTGAGCAGCTCTATCATGTGAATTGAGAAGTTCCATACCTTCTTCCCTCAACTGGCTGAAGGAATTTGCTGAAGTTTTCATTAGATATTTTGGCCCTTCTTTAATGAGTTTTTCTTTTTTATTAGACCATTACTAGAATTTTTAAAAGTGGGAGAATTGAGCTTCTGTGTAATTTAACACTTGGAAGAAATCTATACTACACTATGCCCAACAAAGTGGTTATTTGGATTCTCATGAAAGACCACCATGAAAGACCATCTCAAGAAAGATCATAACTCATGATTTATTTTATGTAAAATTCATTTCAAACTTTTTTTTTCATGAAGAGTGTTAGTGAAAAAGAGAAACAGATTTAGAAGACCATGATCTGGAAAATCTGCACCAAATTTTTTAGCTCTCCCTTCACACCAGGGAAGAAGTCTGAATTATGGTATTAAAAAATTAAAATATGTTGATATTACATAATATTCTATTATATTTTATGCATTTGAGTTTTTAAGCATTTTTGTAACATCTGCTAGCCTTTGCATGTTGTCTGTGATTGCTACCAAACTCCCCCTAAATTCCCATTTTATTTCTTTTTTTTTTAAGTTAAGTGGCTTGCCCAAGGTCACACAGCTAGGTAATTATTAAGTGTCTGAGGTCAAATTTGAATTCAGGTCCTCCTGACTCCAGGGCCGATGCTCTATCCACTGTACCACCTAGCCACCCCCCCCCATTTTATTTCTTATGCTGACTTGTGATAAATCAAAACCACAATGGATAAAGTTGTGATGCAGAAGGGATAACCATGTTAGTTTAGAGATCTTGGGCAAGCTAACTTCCTCAGGCCTCAAGTTTCTTATCCATAAATGGAAAGGTTGGCATACATGATCTTCAAGGTCCTTTCTAGCTCACGTATTCTGTAATTCCCAGTCTGGGTTTGTGCAAACTGCCTCTGAGTCTTTAGTAGAATCGACCAACTTATATAATACCAAAAAAATAAATTATTTAATATCTACTTGGAAATTATCTCCAGACATATCTCTTCTACTTTCTGAAAGGACTATAAGATGGGCAGATAACTATAGGAGCCACAGAAACCAGACCTCTTTCCTTACCATCATCTCTCCTATTAATCCTTCATTTGTTATCTGTAATTATAATCAAGGAAGTATTGGAACCTTGGGCCTTTGGAGTTCTGCTTATGATTAAAGATGAGTCAAAATTGATTGGCTTAAATGAGAACATTTATAAATAAAGAGATGTTTTGGAGGTCCTGGGGCTTTTCCTTAGAGATACCATCAACTTACCTATGTCAACGGATGTTGCTGTCTCCACTGCTTTTTGGAACTATAACTAACCTGTGGTTTGGTGAAAGAATGTAATTTCATCAGTAAGATTCTAGATCCAGGAAGAATACCACAGAAGGTGGACTAGCAATTCACGTGGTTAATAAGAGAGCCTATTTCTATAATGCATTATGGTTTACAAGTCATTTTGCTTACTACAAAGTCTTGGAGACAGATTGGTTAGTCAATGAGTCTTTATTAAGCTCCAGGTATTCCAGTAAGTGAGAAGAGCAGCAGAAGATAGTTCCTGCCCTCAAAGAGATATCACTGGGGTGGGGGGGATGTCATACAATTATGTACAAACAAAAAAAAAGCATATATGCCTTCCAGTCTTTTGTTTTAATTTTGTTATTGCAAGGAAATATGGTTAAATGACTTGCCAAAGGTCACATAACTAGATAATTTTTAAGTGTCTGAGGCTAGTTTTGACCTCAGGTCCTTCCTGAGCCAGGATTGATACTCTATCCATTGCACCACCTAGCTGCCCACTTTCCTAGTCTTTTTAACCCTTTACAATTCAGTTTCCAACCTTATCATACCACCTAAATGGATCTGTACAAAGATACTAATGATCTCTTAGTTAATCCATTGATCTTTTCCTAATCCTCATTTTCCTTGACCTCTCTGCAGACTGACTCTATCGGTTACCCTCTCCTTGAATACTCTCTTCTCTGTAGGATGTTTGAAACCTCTCTCACCTGGTTCTCCTCTACCTATCCTCTGTTTTCTTTGCTGACCTACATCCAGATCATGATTTCTAACTGTTAGATGTTTCACAGACTTTGTCTTAGGGTTTCTGCTCTTCTGTCTATACTACTTCACTTTAGGATCTTCTCAGTTCCCATGGAGAGCACCTTTGCCCTCCATCCCTTAGTTTGTCTTGCTCAGATCTCACCTGGGGGGAGTCAGGGGACCCCCTTAGGAGAAGGTGATAAGGGGAACCTTCCTCCCCCTACATGCTGCCAATGGTTCTTTCCTATTATCTCTCTTGCTGGATGTCAATCCCCATCTTCATCTCTGAGAGGGAACACAGAGGCTTCTGATCTTCAGGACCTTTATCCATTTCTACCTGTGATGGGTTCAGTCCCTTCATCTCTTGGCCCCTTTCCCCTCCTTTCTAGACAAGCAGGACTACTCATATCACTTGTATAAACAAGGTGTGGCAACTATAATCTTTCTGCTAAGATGGAGAACTTTGGGTCCTTATCATCTGACCTACTATTGCTCTCTAAGACCTATCAGGCTATACCATCCACCACCAGCCTACTGGACATCACCATCTGGTTTGCCACTACAACTTTCATTGATGAAGTACCCTAAGGACCCTTGGGTCTTACTATCTTGCCCTATTGCTGACCCCTCAGGATGACTAGGCTCTTTCATTAACCATACAACTAATTCCTCCTATATGTACTGTCTCCTCCAATTAGAATATGAGTTCCTTGAGAGCAGGAACTATCTCACTTTTCTATTAGAATCTCTATCACTTAGTACAGTGCTTTGTTCATAGTGAGTTTAATAAATGTATTTTTATTGATTGACTTTTTTATTTACAAATGGAGAAACTGACTCAGAGACATACAGTTTTTATTTGAGACACAACAGGTAAGGTTTTAATAACCTATCAGTTCAATCTGCTAAGAGAAAAAAAACCACTATGAGTTGTTGACCAAGTATTATTAAGCATTTAGTAAATACACAACTAGGTGGCACAGTAGATAGAATGCAGGGCCTATTGTCAGGAAGAGGCATCTTCTGCATTCAAATCCTACCTCAAACCCTAGGCAAGTCACTTAATACTCTTTGTCTCAGTTTCCTCATCTATAAAATGAGCTGGAAAAGGAAATGGCAAACCACTCCAGTATCTTTACCAAGGAAACCCCACATGGGGTCACAATGAACTGGACAGGACTGAAAACAGCTGAACACAACAAATACAAATCACAGTAATAAGCATTGGGAAACAAATTGAAAAGAAAGACTATACCAAGGAACTCACATTCTAATCAATACATATGAGGAATTTCAATTTCAAATCACATGGGACCTCCCAATGATCCTTGAGGTACAGTTGTGAAACCATAATACATCTTTTAAAATGCTATTTCCACTAATAAAACCATAACCATTTCTGATTTTGACAGTGCCAATGACTTTGGAGATAAGAACCTCCTTTTCCAGATATTCAGGAGCTGTGCCTGCTGAGGAGGCAGGACCTGGTGTAGCACCTGTGGAGGAGGGTCCCTGAATAACGATAGAGTGGGAGGGGAGGGGGAGGGAACTGAAGGGGAAGATGAATCAGTGGTTTGGGGTTGTGGGGAAATATGTTACTATTTGTGGGGCTCTTGAGCCCAGGGCCCTAGTCTGTCATCACCTGGCTCTTAGAAGTTATAGTGGTGTTTTTTCTTGCCTGGCAAATGTCATCTCCTATGTCCCTCATGGTACCTTGATGCTTTAGTTTGGCTGGCTTGTCTACCAAGGTGGCAATAGATTGGGGAATGACCTTTCTGATGGGTTGGTCCAAAGTTTTTATATATATAACATATATAATATAGAAGTAAAAATGTATGCATACATGCACATGTGTCTGCATGTACACATATATTTGCATCTCAATAATTCTGTTTCACCAAGGCTACTTCATTACAGGTCTATTTTTTTCACATTACACCATGGAAATGTAAAACATCACCATGAGCTTCTTGGAACAGCAATGAAATGCTCAGAACAAGGAGTTTATTTTAATTGGAGCACATTTCTTGGTGTTCTATTGGGGTGATGTCATAGCTAACTGTAAGCAAAAGTACTAATTTTGCTAATGCTGCTATACTCATTGGCCTCATTTTCCCTTAGGGCCTAGAAAGTCACAGAATGTTAGAGGTGGAAGGAACCTTAAAGGTCATCTAGACCACTCCCTTCACTATATATAATTAGGACATTGTAGCCCAGAAAAGTTGCCTAAAGTGATACAGCTGGTTTTGGGTAAAACCAGGATTCAAACATGGGGATTTTTGAAGCTAAGACCAATGTTCTTTCTAATCAACAGCCTTGTTTTATTACAAAATTGCTTTGGTCTGATCCCTAAAGCAATTGGCCTAGGGAAAAGAGCCTTGAAAGGGAAGTTAGGAGACCTGGGTTTTAGTCCATGTTTCCCACCAATTCAAAGCCTCTTATGACCTTAAACAAAATCCTTTCCTCTCTTAGGGTCTTGTTTCCTAATGGATAAAATTAAGAATATGGATTAGATGAAATGCAAGTCCCTTCCAGCTCTAGTGTTTATGGATAGTTAAGTCTTTATTTATTATTATTATTAAATTATCATATATTATATTAATATTTATCATATATTAATATATAATATTGTGTATTATTGTTATTATTATTATTACCTTTTTTTGGTTTGGGGCTTTTTTGATGGTGATAGGAGAATTCATGGTACAGAAATTTCTATAGTATCGGAACTCTTCACTGATGCAGATTTGTCTGCAACATTTAATTTTAGAGCAATTTGATCTCTTTTTAAGGGTTAACCAACCAGCATGTTTCTTTTTTTTTCTTTTGCAAGGCAGTAGGGTTAAGTGACTTGTCCAAGATCACACAGCTAAGTAAGTACTGAGTGTTTTAGGTCAGATTTGAACTCAGGTCCTCCTGACTCCAGGGTTGGTGTTCTATCCACTACATCACCTAGGTGCCCCCACAACCAGCGTGTTTCAAAGGTTCCAAAGTCTTCCTGGCTTTAGAACTAACTCATGAGGCTGTGTGTGTGTGTGTGGAGAAGGCAGGGTTGGAGGAAAGGAATAAGCAATTTATATATATATATATATATTATATATATATATATATATATATATACATATATGTGTATATATATGTATGTTTGTACATATATATTTCATCTAATATGTGCTAATCATTGTGCTAAGCACTTTTGTCCCTCAAATATTAACTCAACAATAATCCTTTGAAGTAGCTGTTCTTATTATTCTTATTTTACAATTGAGGAAACTGGGACAGTGGTTAAGTGACTTTCCCAGGATCACACAACTAATAAGCACCTTAAGACAACTCTTCCTGACTCCAGGTTCAGCTCTCTCTCCCTGCAACATCCACAACTTCTATTCTTACCATAACATTCGGCCTCTTGGGGTGTGAGTCAAATTTGGAAATAAATACTTAAAATTTGGGGCATAGAAACTGGAAATTAGTTTGTAAAATGTTATGGCTATTCATTTGTTCAGGGCTTGCTCTACTCTTTGTGATACACCAGGCCCTTCTTATCCTCCACTATCTCTCAAAATCTGTCCAAGTTCACGTTCATTGTTCCACAACACTATTTATCCATCTCATCCCCTTTCCATTTGTCTTCAAACTTTCCCAACACCAGGGTCTTTTCTAATGAGACCTGCTTCTCATTATGTAGCAAAAGTATTTAGGCTTCAGCTTCAATATCTGACTTTCCAGTGAATAGCCTGAATTGATTTCTTTAAGTATTAACTAATTTGATCTCCATGCGTCCAAGGAACTCTCAAAAGTCTTTTCCAGCCCCATAATTCAAAAACATCGATTCTTCCGTGCTTGGCTTTCCTTGTAGTCCAACTCTCATAAGCATACATTACCACTGGCAAAACCATGGCTTTGATTATATGGACCTTTGTTGTCAAGATAACATCTCTGCTTTTTAGTATGCTGTGCAGATTTGCCATATTTTTTCTTTTTTTCTTTTAGATCTTCAAAAGCTTTTATTAAGCATTTAATTTCCCTTAGCCAATTGGAACAGGAGAAATAGAATAATAGATATGAACTAGTATAATTGGTTTCTTGCATTGTTTCCATACTGTGTGATCTTAGGCAAGTCACCTACTTTCCTTCTGTCCCCAGAATGCTAAAGGACATAACAATAATAATAACAATAATAATGATAAGCAGTGTAATAGCCCTTCATCAATGAGGAAAGGCTTATGAAACCAGCACTTTCAAGATTTGCAAAGAACTTTAGAGTCATAATTCTACCTTATAATCAGAGGATAGTTGGAAAGGATCAAGTAAAATAATGGGTGTGAAAAAGGAGACTCTAAGTGCTACCCAAGTTTTATAATTATAATAACCCATATACACACACAGAGTTTTATCACCACCACCTCAGAATTCATCATCCCCCCAAAACTTTCCCTATTTATAACTTCTCTACTTTTATTTAACTATTTTCTAATTTTTGCAGATAGTTTTCAACATTCATCCTTCATAATTTTTCTTTCAAGAAAGCATCTTTTGATTTCATGGCTATAGCCTCCATCTGCATTTGAGCCCAAGAATATAAAATTGGACACTGCTTCCATTTTTTTCTCTCTCTATTTGCCAGGAAGTGAAAGGACCAGTTGCCTAGATCTTAGTTTTTTTTTATGTTAACTCTTCTCTTTCATTTTCATGAAGAGATTTCTTAATTCTTTGCTGTCTGTCATCAAAATGATATCATCTGCATATCTGAGATGGTTGATTTTTTTCAGAAACCTTAATTCTAGCTTTTGATTCATACCTCCTGGTGTTTTGCAAGATATATTCTACATATATATTAAATAAATAATGTGGCAGTGGTTTTAACTGTGTTTCTTGACCTGCATACTGGTTCCTTAGGACACAAATAAGAGGATCTGGTGCTCCCATCCCTTTGAAGACTTGTCATATTTTGTTGTTATACTCAAAGGCTTTAGTGTAGTCAGATGAAGCAGAAGCAGGTATTTTTCTGGAACTTCCTTGCTCATACTTTAATAGCTTAAGGCTAGCAATATGACAGTTAAGAATAGGAAGAACTGGCAATAGTTCTAAATTGCATGCTGACAAAAATGATTATGGATAGGTTTGAACATGACTTACTAATTTCTTTTGTGACCTTGGGCAAGTCACTTTCTCTCTATATTTTGTAAAGTGAGAGGATGGGACCAGACTCAATCCTGGATAACTCACTAAGATCTCTATGAGCTCTAATAATCTAATAATAAGGCAGCTAGCTGGCACAATGAATACACTGTCGAACTTGGAGTGAGGAAGGTGAGTCTTCCATGTTCAAATCTGGTCTCAGCTGCTTACCACCTGGGTGACCCTAGATAAATCATTTAACCCTGCTTGCCTCAGTTTGTTCATCTGTAAAACAACTGGAGAAGAAAATAGCAAAATACTCTAATATCTTTGGCAAGAAATGCCCCCCCCAAAGAGTTGGGCACAATTAAAAATGACTAAACAACAATAAATAACATAATTTACCTAATCTTTTGTTAAATTATTATTTGTCTACTAGTACCCATTTGAGGAGAAATGAACTGAGAAGATTTCCCTTTCCTTAGGCTGGGAGATGCTTCCAATGAAGAATGCCAGGCTACAGGTAAATTAATTCAATTTTGACTTTGATTTGACCCTATTTATGGTTATCCTGGGATCTGAAATTTTACTGGAGATACTGAAGTTTGAAAGTAGTACAAGAAACTTTTGTATAGTTCCTTTTTCTTTGAGAAGCAGTTCTAGAGTTAGGAAGACCTAACTTCTAGCATTTACTGCTTCTGTGACTCTGGACAAGCATTTAACTTAGGCAGTTCTCTAAGGTTATAAGTTAGAGAATGTGCCCTAGATTAGTGAAATCATAGGTCCAGTTCCATCCCTGTTCTTCTTTGTGATAAGGGAAAAGAGAAGGGAAATCCAGGAGTATCCAATTTAAGAGGTAAATGGAGATTTTAGATTAAAAGAGAGAGATTAAATTCTGGGCTAAGGCTGAGTTGGGAATATCTGGAGAAATGGAAGCCCATGAGAAATTCTCTCACCATTAGAGCTTGAGGGACATAGAAATCACTTGATCTAAACCCTGTATAAACAGGTTGGTCCTTGAAAATCCAGAGTCTAGCCACAGAAAAGCAGCCAATAATGAAGTTTAAACAAGTATAACCTAAATGTGACCCTGGCCAGGGGATTCTCTTTATAAGGCACAAATTTGAGTATGTCAAGAATGACCAACATCATTGGAAGAACAATGGAAAAAACACAGTTGAGTCCCTTGAGACAGTTGGTTCAAGATCCAGTAATTACACTAAGGATCCATGTCTTTATCTTTTGGACGTGGAGGGAGGCACTTTTTTGTCTTCCTGTCCCTCCTTCCCTGCACCAATGGACAAAGTAGAGCTTGTGACATAGGAGACAGCCTATCCAACAATTGAGGGAGCAGGAAATTGTACTCCAGACAGACACAGATATCTGAGAAAAGAAGAAACTTTGAACAATGGAACATCTGCCAGCAGAACTTGAGAGAGTTAATCTTGGAAAATGACAGTTAAATTGCAGAGAGGAAAAGATTTTATAAAAGTAATGGAGATATTGGACCTAGGAGAGCTTTGGAGTTAATAAATGTCAGAGCAAGATTTGAACCCAGGTCTTTCTGCCTGAAGGCTAGCATTGTATCTATCAAATCATACTGCCTTACTGAGAAGAATGAAGAGAAGGACTATTTTTCAGTACCTTGATATGCAGAGTCAGGATTATTTTATTATGATGTCTTGTAATGTTCCCTTGTAATACTTGGGAACAAATACTTTGAAAACAAAAGCCTGAGAAGAAGCCTGTTGAGTAATTTGAGGGGATAGAAGATGAGGAAAAGCAGTGGGATTCTTAAAAATGGAAGGGGGGGTAGGAACAGAAGAAATTGGTGGTGGTGGTGGCAGCAGATCTGAATTTTCTGATGCTGGGAGTTGATGGGATAAGGAAAGAATACATGATACCATTGCTTATTTCTGTCCTTTAGTCACCTGACTCAGTGGTAAGGAGAACAAAATTGAATAAATCCACAGTTCAGTTTAGTTCAACAAACATTTATTTAATGCATTTACCCTGTTGAGACTATAAAATTGAAGGACTGACCAGTTCCTAACATCAAGAAATTTATTATATATAGTGGAATGAGGCAAATGATCATGTGGCATCTAGGTCATGTCCCCCTCACCCCAGAAAGTCTTCCCAAGGGTCAGGTTATTTACTCTAAATCATAGCTCACAACCGCCCACTATTGGGTTTATTTTTACCTGCTAAGCAGAGGACATATGAATCCAAAGCAAAAGACATTTAATCAAACAGCAAAGTAATTAGAGTTATAAGAAAAGATTAGCTACAATACATTCATAGGATTCATTTTTCTATAAGTTACCACAATACTAATGTGAAGGATATATTAGAAAGTATGTGAGACTAGGAGACATATATGGAAAACATATAAGACATTACATATAGTTCATGAATATCTGTGAAGAAACATGTCAGAAACACACATGCCATTGTCATTAAGGGTATACATATAGGGAATGTGTGACCAGGGCAACTCACACCACCAGAGTTACAGGGTTGCAGATGTCTTCTGGTGCTATCAACATGATGCTTTCTGTTGGATATTGCATATCTACTTTCATTCTCTTCTCATTCCCTTCAAGACCCTGATTCCATCTTTCTAGATTCCAAAATTGTGCCCTGGCCCAGTATCTTCATTCCTCCAATAAGGTCCTTGAAGCAAAAGCTATCTTTGATATACAACACAATGCCTGGAAGATAAAGGCTTTGCTGTACAATATCACACTGGGGGTGGCTAGGTGGTGCAGTGGATAAAGCACTGGCCCTGGAGTCAGGAGTACCTGAGTTCAAATCTGGCCTCAAACACTTAATAATTACCTAGCTGTGTGGCCTTGGACAAGCCACTTAACCCCAGTTCCTTGCAAAAAAAAAAAAAAAATCCAAAACCTAAAAGTAAAGGGTTATTTCTTTTCTTCCTTCTCTGCTGGATATTATTCCATGAGTATAATGGTCACTGAGCTTCATTTCTTATCTATCCGCTGGCCTGTTGACTTGAATTTGCTAAGATTTAGAGAGTAGAAAGCCTCTCCCTGGTAAGAACAAATGGACAGTTCTTTAATCTATATACTAGACTATGAACCCTCACACTTATCTAAAAGTAGCTGAAGAGAAGTCCGGAATGCCCTCCTAATAACTTATTTGGGGTGCTGATTTGAAGCTTATGGTCTCAGTTAAGCAGCAGACTTAGGGTAACTTTCAATTAACCCCTGATGCAGATTTTGTGCTAGTCAACTCCATTTCAGAGGGGAAGAGGTATGTGAAGATTGAAGTTATGAAGCCCACTTTACTCCTCAGATTCTTTCTGGATTGTAATACAAGTGAATTTACAAAGAAATACAGCTGACTGAAAAACCAAGTTAGCTGATGGCTCATGATAGGGTTTTTGTAAAAGAAAAGGAATCAAATGGAATGGAAATGGATCCATCCAATGGAAAAGGATCATTGCTACATTAAAAAATACACAGAAGTGAGCAGAAGAAATTTCAGAAGATGACAGAGAACTGTCTGTAATAAAAATTCACAATGTTGTAGAAAGTTCTCTTTTATATTTTTCCTTAATCAGATTTATTAATATTTATTAAATTCATAATGTATGACTCATAGGAAGGCAAAATAGAAATCTCTAGTATTTCTTCACCCCATCCTTCTACAAAGGAGACTTGTTTTCTGCTAGGAGGGGAAGCAGAAGTTTGGCCTACTTTCCCCAGAGAGAGGAGATACATGGCTACAATTATATCTATCTGCTCACATAATATTAATCTAGGGAATGCATTTTTTTAAAATTCAAGGTACCAAAATTGATCACTGTTTTGGTTTGGTTTTTTTTTTTTGCAAGGTAAATGGGGTTAAGTGGCTTGCCCAAGGCCACACAGCTAGGTAATTATTAAGTGTCTGAGGCCAGATTTGAACTCAGGTACTCCTGACTCCAGGGCCGGTGCTCTATCCACTGTGCCACCTGGCTGCCCTGATCACTGTTTCAATGACTTTTTGATCCCAACCAACTTTTCCAACCTTCTTTCTTGCCATTCCCTTCACACAATTACTACTACAATTAAACTGGCTTCTGGGTCTCAAACTCAGGGAGGTTGACTTACCCAGGGTCATCTGGATAATGAGTTAGAGATGAATGTAAATGTAGGCCCTCCAACTCCAGAGTCAGGAATCTTGCCCTCTATAGCATGATGACTTGGCATCCTTTGAATTACAGACACATACCTTTAATATCCTAACTGTTGAATGGGTGAAATATATGACTCTCTTGCCTCATTGGTAGAGATTGATTCCTCAATGCTCATGGTCTGCATGAGGGATGGGCAGAATAAGTGAAATCAGGGAGAGAAGAGAGAACTGAGCTTCTTCTGGTTTCCAGATTTGAGAGAAAAGATCTGAGCTGCCAATCTCTCTTTAGTTTTGCTAAAAGAAGATAAAGACTCTGGGAAGAAGCCACCATGAGAAAAGCTAACCATCCCTATTATGCCCCAATGCTCAGATTGCTACACTAACAGCTGTGGATGTTCCCCTTTGGGTAAGATCTGTGACTGTGTTGAAAGTCTAGATAGGGAATCAGATTCTTAGAAAGGATTAGGTTAAGGTCATCATAAATCAATGTTTCTACCTGTGAGAAATGATTATTTCTCTCATATTAGTAATGAATTCTTTTCAGAATCAAGGATTTTCCTCTTTTTTACTTCCTTATCCAGAAATCAACCAGTGTGGGGAATCTCTTTTAAAGCTTTACACAGGCCAAGATCTAAAAGACAGAAAAGGAAATCTTAAGTTTGAGTGGACACATTTCTGCTCATTGTGTTTGCTTAGACAGGTATGGAGAAGAGTTGACTTTCCTTTTTGCCAGACAAGTGATAAGGAGATCGATAAATCTTTTTGTCCAAGACTTGGGTAAGTACTTCAAAATCCTCACTGGGGGGCAGCCAGGTGGCACAGTGCATAGAGCACCGGCCCTGCAGTCAGGAGTACCTGAGTTCAAATACTGCCTCAGACACTTAATAATTACTTAGCTGCGTGGCCTTGGGCAAGTCACTTAACCCCATTTGCCTTGCAAAAAAAACCCAAACCTCTCAGGCTTTCATGGTAATATTCTTTTTTCTCAGTTGTTAACCAGATGGAGTTGTTTGCCATATTCAGGAACATTTGCCTATAAACTGTGGGTCCACTGCCATTAGGAATCTTCGGTCTAAAAGAGATAGCCAAATGACCATCCTTTTATTAATAAACATGTTGACTTTATTTAAAAATGATTAAATTACCCTGAAATTTGTCTCTTGAACTTTTTAAATGCCACATACCTGGTCCTGTATTGTTACCAATAATCTTACAACTGCCTGCCTTGAGACATAAAGGCAACTAGTTGAGAATGTTGTTAGCTCAATGTAGCCACATTTCCTCTACTGGAGTAGTTTCAGTCCATGTCCTAGAGGTATGATAGAATTATCTTAATATAAGATTCACCAAGAGGACCATTACTGCTTTTAAATATAAAGGGTTTTGTTATCCATCCATGTCTCTCTCTGCAAGGATGGTTTTAAGGAGACACCTGTTTGATAACTCATTAGTGAGAAATCAGATTTCTTTGAATTAAAACAAGGATGGGGAACTTGTAACCTAGCTGGTCTTTTTACATATTTAGCCAAGTAAACATAAATTAGGAGGAAAAAATCTGGGGAATCCAGTGAGTCTAGGCTTAAAACTGAGTAAACCAATTCTAATTTTTCTGAGATTTTTTGGAAACAACTGTGTTTATTTTTTGTCCCACCACAGCTATGATTACAATATCATTACATGATAGTTTGCAAAATTGTGCAGCTGTTTAAGTGGTTTGCACCTAGTGTGAGAGCCCTGCTATGCATTCATATATTCACACATTACAGGAGTAAATCAAACTTCTAATCACTTAGAAAATCGATTGCAGCTTGCAGTTTTTTCTATAGAGGTTAGGGAATGGTCCAGTGATTTCATCAGGACCTCCTGATAAGCAAACTTTCTACTAATGCAAATTACTCTTTCTAAACAATTTATACTCCGAGATTTGCCTAAAGCAATGAGAAGAAGTGGTTTACCTTGGGTCCCCCAGGGGAAGAACTTGAACCAGGGTCTTTGTGGCTTTGAGATTAGTTCTCTATATACTATGCTCTATTACCTGTCTTTTATATAAATTCTTCTCCATAATAATCCTCTAAGTTAGGTAATACAAGTATTATTATTTGAATTATGCAGATAAGAAAACTAACAGAAATGGTTTTCCCAAGATACTATAGTTAGTAAATTAGAATTAAATTTAAATCTAAATTAATAGGATCACAGATTTAGAACTGAAAGAGACTCTAGAGGCCAAGTCTAATGCTCCCCTCATTTTATAGATGAGGTCATTGAGATAGAGGTTAAGTGATTTGCCTAGGGTTACACAGCAGTATCTGAGATAGGATTTGAATTCATCTTCCTAACTTCAACCCTATGCTCTAGACATTTCATCACCTAGTTGCCTCCCAAATTCAGGTGCATATTCTCCTACACCACATCAAGAAACTGCTACAAAATGGTTGGCCAAAATGTTGACTCTAGAGTCAGAGGACTTTGTCTTACACCTTTGAAAATCAGTGAAGTTCCCCGAGTATCAGTTTCCTCATATATGCTCGTCTATGAAGGTGCCTTCCAGTTTAGAACCAAAATCATAGTTCATTTGTTATAGTTCAGGATCCAAATTTCAAGTTTGAGTTTATGAGATGAAATTTTAGTCATCCATTTGTGTTTGCAGGTTTAAATTAAAAAAGTAAAATTGATAAATTTTAAAGAATGCATCATTTTGTATCAGATTTCTGTACTTTTCATAGGAAAGGGCACGTTGATGCAATGGAAAAATTGCTGGATTTGGAGTCAGAGAACCTGTGTACAATTACCTTGGGCAAGTTGCTTAGCCCTTCTGGGCCTCAGTTTCCTCATCTATAAATAAATGGGTTGAACTTTAAGGTGTTTTATTGCTTTAAAAATCTAAATTTAGACCATAATTCCCTATCCCCCATTAAATATGACTATATGAATGCCCCTAAGATAGTTTGTGGATTGGTAGGCAGGACTTCTTGACTGGTTTTTGACCTTCTACCTTTAAAAGTTTCTTCTCTCTACTGTGGTCGCTGTTTATCTTGTGCAATGAGGAAATTTATACCTAGACACTTTCCTAATACTCCTTCCTATCCATCTCCAACCTTGAAAGAATTTGAACCTGTGACCCATAGGTAGGTTTTCTCTTTTCCCTGGGGCCTTCTCCAGAAAAGTAAGAAGTATTCCTTCTCAAAACTGACATACAGAGACAAATGACTGGCTTGGATTTTCAGACTTTGAAAGCCAAAAGGACCTTTGAAATACAGTCTATTTTTTCACTAATAGCATATTAAGAAATATTCTTCTTTGCTCCCTAAATTTTGAGGAATGAATCATCCTAAATTCTTAGAAAACTCAGCCCCTAATTAACTTATTGCCTGAGGTAAGCCAAGCCCCTGTTAACCAATTTCTTCCTTCTTCCTTTCTTTCTCTCTCTTCTTTTCTCTCTTTTCCTTCTCTCTTTCTTCCTCTTCCTCTCTCTCTCTCTCTCTCTCTCTTCCTCTCCCCTCTCTTTCTTCCTTCCTTTCTCTTTCTTTCTACCTTTTATTCTTTTCTTTCTTTCATTCCTTTCTTTAATTTCTCTTTCTTCCTTCCTTTCTTTCTTGCTGCCTTCTCCCTCTTTCTCTTGCCTTATATTTCCCTTTCCTTTAGCTTCCCCATCTTTTGCCCCTTTCCTTCCTCCTCTCTTTCCCTCCCAACCTCACTCTCTCACTCCTTTTCTCTCTTTCTCTCTCCCCTTCTCTCTCTCTCCCTCTATTTTGGGTAGATGGAAATTTCTGAAGATTCTTTCCAAGTCTTTTCTATAATTAACAGGATGTAAAAGGCTTAGACATAACAAAGAGAGGTTGGGGAAACCACAGGCTTTCTATGTGGGGTTTAGTTCCTGTTTACAAGGATCCTGTTTATGGCATCAGCTTTGAAAGTCAGATAACCAGACTTCTCATGTTCCCGGCCAGACTGTGCTTACCCAGTGCTTCCTAATGGCAGGCAAGATTTAAAAATGAAAACTTAAGAAGGAAAAGAAACAATAAGATCAAAACAAACATTGCTGCAGAAATCAAGCCAGTGGAAACCAATGGTGGAGGAGGGACAACAAGTTGCTCAAGGTGTCTCCTGTGAAAACAGCTTGACAAAGCAAAGCCTGTCCTAATGCCATCTGCAGAGGTGGGAAATCATGTCCTGCTTTCTTTTGCTTCTGGTCTCCACAATTGGAGCAGTGGTCTAAAGAACTTATTTCTTCCTTTTCTGACTGTGAAAGTTACTTAGAAGAGTAGAAACAGCTGAAAGGGACTAGGGCTACAACACCTTCATCCCCACCACCCCCAGCATTCCCTCATCAACAGAAATGACCTAATTAAGAACCACCACAGGTAGAGTATCAGCTCTAATTGTAATTGTAATTGTACTAATAGATACAAAGCAAAAACGAAAATCAGCAAGGAACACCATACCAAGCCAGTCCTACATTCATCTGCCACACTCTATACTGTCAAACCTGACCCTGGGGTTTATTCCTCATACAATCAATCAATACAACAAGTATTGGTTAAGTACTGACTATGTAACAAGTGGGTATCTAGAAGGTAGAGCATGGAGCCTGGAGCCTGGAGTCAGGAAGATACGAGTTCAAGTTTGACCTCAGACATTAGTTATGTGACTCTGAGCAAGTCACTTATCCTTATTTGCCTCAGCATCTCATCTGTAAAATAGGGACACATTGGAGAAGGAAATGGCAAACCATTCCAAAAAGCATTGCCTAGAAAACCCCTTTGACAAAATCTATGGATTCACATAGAGTGTAACGTGAATGAATGATTGAATAACAACAACAATAATGTGCCAAGTACTGGAGGCATATGTACCATATTAAAAGAGGAAACAACACTTACTCTCAAGTAGCTTTGACAGGATGGAGAGTGGGAATGGGTCAGACATCATTTACAATAAGCTCTTTATTTTACCAATTTTACCAAAAAGTCAGGCAACTGACTCAGTCACTCACCTAGCTAATGAACAGCAGAGGTGGGATTCAAACCCAGTCTTGGATTCCAAATCCTTTTTCCATTATAACCATGCCGCTATCACTGTTTTATGCTGTGCTGTCAACTCTGAGAGTCAAATAACCAGACTTCTCATATACTAGACAAGGCTATCCTTACTTTACATGTTTAATGAGAGAGATTGCTCAATGAAAATCTCAGAAGAAAACACCGAGATTAGAGCAAGTTCATACAAGTGGGAACCAACGGGGGAGAGGGGGCAACCAACTGAATGTATTCTGCAATACTTGCTCCCCGTTGATTCTCTGAGTGAGGATGAGGATAATTAAGGAATCAAAAGATCCTGTGAAAAAGTTTGGAAGATGTGAGAGGAGGAAGGAGGAAGAAGGAGGCACTGACTCGTGGTCTCTGCCACCATGGTGCTCAACCCATAACTAAGCAAGAATCCTACCAGATATCATGGATCCTCCAGCCTCTATGTGAAGACCTCCAGGAATCAGATACCTACTACCCTCAAGCTGCTGTTGAAATCCTACCCAACATCTAGGGCCCAATAAGATACCATCTCTTTCATAAATCTCCCAAGTTGGCAGTGTCCTCATCTTCATCTCCACCCCCTAGATCTTATATAGTGCCTTGTTTACACTTGTCCTGTATAGTTATCACATACTATTTATGTATTCTAGTTACTGGCATGCAGGTTAGGTGTAGCAGCACGTTTGGGCACACCTAGCCCACACTTTCGACCCAACTATGAAGATGGTATTGTATTTGTATGTGTACTCTACAACTCTGCTAGACTCAAGTTATAGGACTAGCCTTGCCAGAGCACTATCTGAAAAGAGCTGATATTTAGTAAAAGTGGTTTTAACTTCAGCAGCAAGCTTTGATGGTGATAATATCACTTTTCTTTTCCCAGCCATTATATCAGGGCAAAAGAATTGACCATAGAGAGTTAGACTGATAAATAAGTACTTAAGGAAAACTGATGAAAGGCATTGTGGTAAAAATCTTCATATTGAAGTAGTTTTCCTAAAGTTGTCTTTCAATTGAGATTAATAGAGACAAATAGTGTCAGAATATAAGTGATGAGTAAAAAATAAGAAATGGACTCATACAGATCCGAAAATCCCATTCATACTTTGGGAACCTAATGCAATCATTCAATGAAAATTTATTAAATTTCTTCCATGAGTCAGACATTGTACTGGGCTCTTTCTTGAGGAAGGAATATCTATAGCTCTGGAGGGCTAAGACAAACATGATAGTGGGATGATGGCTTTAACCTGAGGAGAGAGTGGGATGAGGTGGGATGAGGAGGGACTCAGGGATGGTAGGGTTTTCAGTATGCAGGGGGATATCCTCTGAGTCTCTCTGTAGGCATTTAACCACCAGAAGCCTTCAATGAAAAACTGATGAAGCTATCTTCCATATAGACAATGTTAGACATCAAAATCAGGCTCACTTCCTAGTGAAAAACTCATTTAATTTAATATTATAAATCAACCATAGATGAAAAGCAGCAGAGAGTACTGAAAAACATGTTCCAATCAAGACCTGAGTGCAAATTTGACTCAGAAACTTACTAGCTTGTGGGAGATGGGGCAAGTCATGAAATATCAGGTTTTTCATCTTTCAAAAAATAATTATTTAAAAAAATTTTAAACTTTTAAAAATAATACCTTTTCCACAGGTTTATTATGAAGATTGAGCTAATACAGATAAAAGCACAAATATGTTATTATATTTAATGTATTTCTCAAAACACGCTGAAATCTTTCTAATGATTGATCATGGTGTGGAAGTGATTAGGGGTTCTTAAAAGTTCAGATCAGTAAAATGACAGCTTCAGAAAGTTTTACCAAACTGGAAAGACTTTGGGTATGGCCAATGACTCAGACAACCAATTTTGATGAATGTTGAGTGACTCATCCCTAGGTTTGCTGCAGGATAGCGAAGTTGGAAGGCAATAAAATTCAAGGCAAGAACTCTGCATTGCTAGAGGATGGGTGGCTTGTTTTTTTTGTTTTTTGTTTTTTTTTTAAAGAACTATCCTGTGAGAGTTTTTCCTAAGCCTCATTAATGCCCCTTGAATCCTTCAGGATGTTGAGTGATGATTAGTTCCCTCTATCCTGACAAATAATATCATCTTTCTTGGTTCCTGGCTTTCCAAGAGGAAATCCGAGGTTAGGGTTAGTTAGCTCCTCAATAATTATGGCTCAGTAGTAAAGTGGAAAGAAAGTTGAATTTGAAGTTGTAGGAACAAAGTTTGAAATCTGCCTCTGTCATTAAGTAGTTTCAACAACAATATTTATGTTCTGAGGGCTTTACAAAATTATCCCATTTGATCCTCACCACAACCTTGGCAGATTAGTGCTATTATTATCCTCATTGTATAGTTGAGGAAACTGAGGCATAAATTAAGTGGCTTGGCCAAGCTCATACAGTTGGTAAGGGCCTGAGGACAAATTTGAATTCAGGTCTTCCTGATTCCAGATTAGATCTACCTCATTTACCACCTGAGGGATCTTGGGCAATTTCTGTTATGACTATGGTCCTCAGTTTTCTCACCTGTAAAATGAAAACTGGACCAAGTAGTCTCTTAAATGTCCTCTAGTTCTCTGATCCTGAGATACACATTCCTCTTCCTCTTGTCCACAGCTGCTGTATGTAGCCCAGGAGACTGTGGAGTTGTCACAAACATTAGGTTTTAATAGAGGATGATAGGCTCTAGAGTCAGAAAAAACTCTCTAATCCAATACTTCTCAACATTTTTTTTGAATGATGAGGAAATTTAGTCCCAGAAAAAGGGAAGTGACTTAAGCCAAAGTTGCAAGGGTCTTAAGTAAAAAAACTAGGATTCAAACCCAGGCTGTTCCCCCAATTACCCTTAGATATTTCTTCTTCCATGAGTCCCACAGATTTCATCTATCTTTTACATATTGCTCTTCAGAATTTTTTTTTAGCAGACTTGTGAATTCATCAGTGTAGGAAGTTCCTGATGAACAACTACTTTTCCGGATGTTGTTGGGTAGCTTCTATATGAATTTAGAGAGTTAAAAACACTTACTTAGGATCTCATGGCCAGACTCAGGTTTTCCTGGTTCCAAGACTAGCTCACCCTTCATACCACCTCTCCTTGAGAAACATTATAATATAGAGCCTGTTAATTGTTTTTAAAATACACACACAGACCCAAAGGATTTAAAAGCTAGAAGAGGTCTTAGAACTCACAGGATCTGATCTTCTAATTTTAGAGCTGAGGCACCTGAGGCTCTGAAAAATTAAGTGACTTGCCCAGTTGTACAGCTAGGATGCCAAAGAGACTCTCAAGACTCCAATATTCATTGATGTGTTCCTGCACCACACTACATTCCACAACGTTTTTGTGTGTGTGCATCACCTTTCACATCAAAGATCTGTTTGCTTTGAATTCTCCCTTACTCATTCTCAAAAACTCTAAAAAGCAAAATGTTTCCTTTTGGGAAAAATAGGGTTCTAACACTCCAGGGGCTACTAGACCCTTAGGGGAAGGCTGTATTACTTGGACAGCCAGCAGAGGGTGCAACAGAATATGAAATGGACCTCTGTGGCAGGCTCACTCGGCCGGAGTCCTAGGTCTGGGAAGGACGATGTTAAGTCTCCTTTGAAGAGGAGCACTGGAACTTCCTTCTCAGGTTTGGGAGCCCAGCCTGCCTCTTGTCGTGGCCTGGCAGGCGCAGTCGGACACAATGTTCAAACACAGTTGTCTCACTGTGCCAGACGAACATGGTGCTCAGGGGGACAAGGGTCTAAAGGATTGACTTTGCCTCCAGTGCATCTGCTCATCCCATTCCCAGTGAAAGCCAGTTTTCAGCAGAAAGTGGGAAAAAAACCCCAAAACTTTAAAAAAAGCCTTGGCTAGAACTGGAAATTTGAGTAACCCTTTTGCTTAAAAGAAGGGGTTTTCAATAATTTCTTTGGGACTCAGCAAATGAAGCCCAGATTTTTTTTTAAACAGCCTGAAAGTTAACAGATTGAACCCCCAAGCCCTTTGAAGACTCCAGCTAGGAGACAACTTTTGTCCCCATTGCTAGATTCCTTAATGGAACGGCCAGGAAGATCATTTAAAAGATCGCTTGAAATGATCAACAACATGAAATCTGTCTAAGACTCACATTTCAAAACCCTCACTGTCTCAGTCTCTCCAGTGAAATATGATGACATGTACAGACTACTTACAAACGTGTTTCCTAATAATAATCTTTTCAACAAAAGAAATAGCTCAAAGTTTATGCAAGGAGATAGAAACCCCAAATGACTCAAAAGGGCCCATCTCAGCCAGCAGGTATTTTGGGAGTGGTCCCTCCCCCTGGTCAAAATGAGTAATCCTTCTGGGGGATTACAGAAAATTTAATAAGAACACTGTCTCCAGGGTGAAGGACCAAAATAGGGAGAACTTTCCAAAGGTAGTACTAGGTTGGATGCACCTTTTAGAAGGTGTTTTCAACGGGTATAAAATCTTTTCCATTCTCTACTTGCTAATTTTAAAGGAGTTATTCTCTTTGAAAATTCTGGTTCTTGCAGAAAAGGAAGAGAGATGCCTCTACTTGACCCAAGGCAGGGATAGGATGAGTCACATAGGTAATCTGGTGCTTTGACCCTGGGATTATTAAGGCATAGGATACATATATATATATATATATATATATATATATATATATATATATATAATTGAATTGGAATTTAGAAATCATACCCAACCCATCACTGAGATGAGAAGATGAGAAAAGAGACAAGAAAACTGAGGCAGAGTGAGGAGGAAGGGACTTGTCCAAATTCACAGAAGTCATACTAATAACTCATATTTATATGCCAATTTAAGGTTTGCAAAATACTTTCTTTCATTATCTCAAATGATCCTCAAAAGCTTCCCACCCCAGCAAAGTATTGTTGTTATTCTCATTTTATTTTATTGTGCGGTTAAGTGATTTGGGGTTAATTGACTTGCCCAAGGTCACATAGCTAATAAGTGCCTAGTATCTGAAGTATCTGTTTTGTTTTGTCTTCCATTTTTGAACCAACAAAAAGGCAATGGGGTTAAATGACTTGCCCAAGATCACACAGCTAAGTAAGCATTAAATGTCTGAGATGGATTTGAGCTCAAGTTCTCCTGATTACAGGGTCAGTCCTCTGATTACACATCTAAGTTCTTGGGCGGGGTGGGGGGACCAAACCCACATCTATAAGATGCCAAGATGCTAAGTTCTTTCTCCTACAAACAAAATTAAGTCAAACTGTCATCAAGTTTGTATTTCTGCCTTTCAGTAGAAAAATGTGGAATTATCTCTTTTATTAAAATGCAACATCCTTTGTATTGCATAGATAATAAATCAATTTAATATCTATTTCTAATAGATCCAAAGCAATTGTTTTCACAACAAATGGTTGTCTTGCATGTTCCTGGATCTTCTGTGTTCTGTTTCTAGACCAACTTAATCAGATTCTGCTAACAAAGATGAGGGGGCCCCTAGCATTTCCTTCCCCAGTGAATTCAAAATACAATTAATCAAAACTGAAGGAACCCTAGCAAATAATAATGCTGTCAGAAACTAATAATTTCTTTGTTGAAAAACTTGAAGTTTTCCCATAAAGAAACAAAACAGTAAGGATTTTTTCTGGGGCACTCCTTTTAATAAACAACTTGGAAAATTGTACTTTTTCTAGGTTTTTTTCAATGCCTTTTTTCCCTCTTATGTAATTTTTAGCTGAAAAGTAGTATGGAGGACAGAAGATAGAAAGCTGACACATTGTCTTTTTGATCATCTCTTTCTCTCAGCACTCCTGGGCAATTTAAAGATTATATATACTGTCCCAAAATTCTAAATGATATTTTTAAGCACTCAAGTGTAAAACTTCACAAGATTCTTGGAATATCCCATATAAATTGGAGAAGAGTTGTCAATCTGCACTGGAGGTCATCCCTATTTTGAGAGTTCCTCACAAGGATGAAATCATGGGTTTGGATAAAAACAACATAATACTTAATTCTTCTTATCCTTTGGTCCTGTCACACTCATCAAGTTTAAATTCCTGGAAAATTACATCTGAGAAGAACCTTCAAGGTTATCTCATTTTGCTTAATGAGGGATTTTCCATAATTCTGGGGATATTGAACAAAGAAATGACCTCTAAATAGGGTTAAAAGAAAGAGGCCACAGATAGCCTTAGAATCTATGGTAGTGCTAATGGTGCAGACATCATAATAAATTTGAATGCCATAAAATGTAGAGTGATTTTTTTTAGGTGTAGGTGGGATTGATTTTTAACAGAATATAGGCAGTTGAATTCTCTCCCCAACTTTGTAGCCAAGGACTAAAGGAGATCATTGAGAAGTATAGAAGCAATAATAATGATTATACATTCATAGATATAGTATACATATATGTGTATATATGATGTACATTACTTCATGTATGTAAAATATTTCATATACAATATTTTATTTGATATGCATTTATTACTATATTTATAAATTTCAAGATTTGTGCAGCTAATAATAATCACTAGCATTTATTTGCTTTAAAATGTATGAAGTCCTTTACATATAATAACTCATTGGATTCTCATGACAACCTTGTGAATTGAGTATTATTATTATTGTCTTCATTTTATAGCTGAGAAAACTGTCACTTGAGAGGTTATGTGATTTGCTCAGGGTCTCATAGCTAGTAAATGTCTGAGGTATGATTTGAACTGAGCTGAAACCCCCTTTTGTAAAAGGATAAGCCTGATGAATTTTTTTTATCAATCTTTACATAACAGAATTATTTATGAAAATTTGTGAATTGAATTCTATTTTAATTGGGAGTAGGGCTGGGTGTGGAAGTGAGGATGGAGGAACTGGGACACAGAAGCAAAAGTACTGCTCACAAAAAGGATCTCATTATGCCTCCTTTCATAAGGCTAGATGACCACTTTGGAGTGGAGGATAGTGGAGATTCCTTTTGTGTATGGTTTAGGCCACATGACCACTGAGATTCCTTTCTTACTCTCATATTTTGCAATTCTAAAAAGTGACTAATAAGACTCCAGAAGAATAATAATTTGCATGCCTCTGGATTTTCTGATATTGAGTTTGCTTAAATAACACAGTACCGTTAAATAAAACAGTCCTTGGGATTTTAAATTATGGAAACAAATTAAGGGGTTTATGAATTTTAAATATGCCAACTATCAGACTCCAAATCAAACCTACTTTTTCTTGGAAAGGGATATTTCCATCTCCTCCAGTTCCCTCCCCTTGGACTCCTTTTGCCAATCCTTGGCCTCTTCTGCTCTTCCCTCTTTACCGCCCCCCCCCCAAAAAAAGATGCTCTGTGTGGAAAGCTAAGGGAAATGGGACCAGACTTAGTTGTGTTTGTGGCCATCATAGTACACAATGGACCTGAATTTCAAAGGTGGCTCTTTATCTGACTCCTCTCTAACCAAGTCCTCTCATGATATTCTAGGTTTTGTTTGTTTCTAGTGGGGAACCAGATTCCTGCAACTACAGTCTGTGGTTTCTTTAGTTTGAGGTCGGAATGATCCTAAACCCTTCAGAGAAGATTGTTTTCCACCTCAGAGATGAAAGGATGCCCTGAAGTCAGATCAATCTCTTGCCTACCCCAGCACCCCTGAAAAGATAATAGATCTTGCTAACCTGTTTACAGGTAATTATAAATTCACTTGCTGTGCATTGCAAATAGACACTCTGTAGCAAGTTACAGTGGGAAGTAGACAAAAATTGCTTCTTAGTAGCAAGATTAATGCCAAAATTAGACCATTTAAACCAACCACTGGAATTTGGTTTCCCAGAAAGCAGACTCACTGACTTACAGTAGTTCTCTGTTTGAGATGCATTTCCCTAATCCTTGTTTGCTGCTGTGTTTTACTGAAATCCCGAAACAGACTGTGGGCAGCAGTCGGCTTGTCACTACATTACTGTAAGTACTCAACAAACTGGGCTGTGTTTGTAATTGCTTTTGAGTTGGTGACAAAATGGCAAGCCAAGAATTTCTATTCGGCAACTGACATTCGGCAACTGACTCTGGTTGGAAAAATTCAGGGGACAGAGGAAAAACTCAGGGATGGATGGATGGGACATGCAACATCTTTGGCTCATTTTTGACCCATAGATTTAGAACTTCAAGGAACATTGGAAGTAATTTAATCCAATGACCTCATTTTATAGATGAGGAAACTGAGGCCAAGAAAGATGAAATGGTTTCCCCAGGGTCATTCAAATAGTTAAGAAACAGAAATCATCAAACCCAAGTTATTTTACTCCAAATTTAATACCTCTTCAGAGATCACTGAGTGGTGAAAGACATAGAGTGCTTAAATCCAGTGTTAGGAAGACTTGAGCTAAAGGATCAAATAAAATTCTGTTTTCTCCCTTAAATAGATACCTTAATAACTTTGACCCTATCAATGCCATAACATCCTTTTCTCAAGGTATAGAGGGTATAGAGAACTGTATCCACCCTAGGGGGGTTCTTAATCTGAGGTAGATTTTAGGATATCTGTGAATTTGGAGGGGGGAAAAAGTTATATCTTTATTTTCACTAACCACATTTAGTATTTCCTTCAATTATTTTAAAACACTCTGAAAAAGGACTCATGACCAAAAAAAAAAGGAAAAAGAAAAAGAAGATCCTCCTGCTCCAGTCTAAACCCTTATTTTACATAGGGAGGTAACTGGAATCCAGAGAGAGGTCATAGAGGCAATCATTCTGAACTCAAAGTCCCACACCTATGTTTTGGGATATGGCCATAACTTAGAGAGCTCCAAGCACAATCCTAGCACATGAAAGTAAGTATGAATTCAATTTGGGTTGCCTTCCTTAAAGTGGAAAACAAATTCCCTCCTCTGCATAAGCCCAAACTTTGTATCTTCAAAATGGTTTGGGTCCCAGCACATCTTTAGAAACTGTTTTTCTACATTTGCATACTAATCAGTTGCACAACTACTTGATTTTGATATAATTCTGGGTTTCCAAATAATTACAAAATGCATAAAATATTTGGAGATCAAGTTACCAAAGCACACAGAAAACATATAGATTCAATTCCTTAAATAAATAAAGAAAAATTTAAATAGATGGAGGAATATTCAGTACTTGTGACTGGGCCAGGCCAACATAATTAAAATGTCAATGCTATCAAAGTTAATTCACAATATCAATAATACCACACTAAAATAATTAAACATATATATATATACATATATAAGATGAAGAGTCATTCCCCAATAAATAAGCAGTCAAAAGGATATGAATTAATAGTTATCCAAAGAATAATTGTAAATTATTAACAACCACATGAAAGAATGCTCCAAATCACTAATTATAAGATAAATGGAAATCAAAGCAATTCTGAGGTTTCATCTCATGTCTTGATAACTGGAAAAAAATGATATTGGATAATTAATATTGAAGAGATTGTTGAAAGATAGGTAAATTCATGAATTATTGATGGAGTTGCGAATTAGCTCATAGTATTGCAGTTTTAGAAGCAATTTGAATTATGCAAGCAATGTGATAAAAATGTCAATACTGCAGTATGTGAATGTAGGCCATCTCTATCATTCTGATCCATGTCTTGCTACTGGATCCAGATGGTTTCAGAGGATAAAGTCAGGCTAGTGACTTTTCACAGTCCTTTCTCACTAAAATCCAATTCATTTTTATTTCATGGTTATCATTTTCCTGATGTCATAGCCCTCTTAGAGCATGAAGGACAAACAATAAAACATGAGTAATAGAATATTACTAATCTGTGAAAAATGAAGAAACATATACATATGTTCATTGCACTTAATTTCAGACTTCTTCAATTATCTTCCTTCTTCAATATATTGATTAGTTATACTGATTTTTTTCCTCCTCTTTTTTTTCCTTAAAAAATTATATTTGCTAAATGGAATGGCTCATTGGGAAGGGAAAGGGAAGAATATGGGGAAATATATGAATTAAAAACAAATGAAACCATTAAAAACTAATTTTAAAAAATAAATAAACAGATTTGTTGCATGATCTGATTGAGGTTGTAATCTACCCCCCAAAAAACTGATTTGATTCAATTCTATAAAAAACAAACCTCTAAATTAATGAATTTGGGTAACCTAATGAAGAATACATTAAAAACAGCATTGACTTTTGGGTCAAAAGATGTGGAAACCTGAGAGGGAGATAGAAAGTGAGAATGGAGGGAGAGAAGGAAAGAAAGACAAGGAAAGAAAGAGGGAGAAAGGAAAAATGAAAAAAATGAAGGGATTGGAATAAATAATTTGTAAGATTTTTCACAGCTCTAATTATCTATTGTCCTATATGTGAGCATTTTTAGTTTGTAAGGAATAATGGTATGACTCAATTGAGTAAGAAACCAAGATACAAAAATTCCCTTGTAAAACTGGAATTAATCAATTAATTTAAACTGGGTATTTCCATCTGTGGTGAGCAGTAAATAAAATGACACACTGATAAAATACAAAAAACAAAGGCTTCCCAAAATAAGGTAGTGCTCCCCAAACAGTCATCTTATTTTTCAGCCTACATTGTGTTCACTATGAAGATTGATAGACATTGACTTTTTGCCTAGCTGTCTTGCTATTTTCCTATTGGAAATGACTTCATTCTTAGCCCTTCTGATCATGCCTCAAGTTCAATGTGACTACTACAGTTTGGAAAAGCAGATAGGCATGATAGAAAAAGTAATGGACTTATAATCATGAAGTTCTATATTTAAATCACACCTCTGGCACCTACTAGATGTGTGCATGGTGTATTTGCAAATTTGGAGTTAGAGAATCTGGGTTCAAATCCTGACTCTGTCATACTACTTGTATAAGCTAAATAAATCAAACCTCCTGGTCTTCAGTTTCTTTATCTGTCAGATATCAAAGATAGGTTAGATGACTAATAGAGTCTCTTCCAACTCTAGACCTATGATCCTATAAACCCAAGTCACTTGATCTCTCTGAGCCTCAGTTTCCCCATCTGTAAGATGGGACTTGATTCTACCTCACAGGGTTGTTGGAAGGTTTGAACCAGAGGACATCAATGAAGAGTTTTGTGAATTTTAAAACATTATATAAATTCCAATTTTTATTGTGTCAGGAAAAAGATCAGGTTATTAGAAGATCTTATTTTAAGACTTGAGTTAGCCCTAGCCCAGGGCCATGATGTACAATTAAAAGTGCAATGGGCCTGGAAATGAGAGAAACTTTGGCTGGAGTTCCATCTCTGACACCATGAACCTTGTGTGAAATGAAGGTAATGGTACCCTGCTTTGCAGGGGTATAAAGGCAGCTAGATGGCATAGTGGATAGAGGACTAGGCCTATAGTCAGGAGAAATGTGAGTTCAAATCCAGTCTCAGACATTTATAAACCCTGTGACTGGGACAGGTCACCTAATTTGTCTGTCTCAGGTTTCTCATCTATAAAGTAATAATAATAGAATCTATCTTATAACATTGTGGAGAGGATAATGTTTGAAAGATACTTTGAAAATCTTAAAGCACTATAATAATGCTAACTATCATTGTTAGAGTTATCTTGAGATTTAAATAAAGGAAAAGGCTACCAAAAATACTATAAAAAGATCTTTTTAAAAATTTACATAGTTCTTTCTTCTCTGAGCTAATAGATAAGGTATCACTACACTTAAATGAAATGAGTTTTAGGTCAATCAAGGTCCTACAGTTAGTAAGCAATGAAGTGGGGACTCAAACCTTTGTTTCTAGAATGTAGGTTCAGTGCTCTATCTGCTTCTTCTGGGGCAACATGAATGATTGAGGGGGGAAGGGGAGGAAAGTTGTTAGGTGGTGCAGTGGATAGACCACCAGTCTTGGAAGCCAGAGGCCCGAGTTCAAATGTGATCCAGACACTTACTAATCATATGACCCTGGGCAAATTACCCTTAATTGATTTCCATAAAATAAGAGAGAGAGAGAGAGAGAGAGAGAGAGAGAGAGAAAGTGATGGAAGGGAAGGTCCCTTGCTGAGTTTATCCTGAAGGAACATGTAAATTAGAGTAGAAAAAAAATTGAATAAATATTTTCTCTACATCATTGCCATGTCTTTTCCAAATTTTCAGCTAAAATGGTCCTAACACTCTAAAACTCCATTCTAAATTGAAAACTATAGTAAATATAAATGAAATGACTCTGTAGGTAGTAAGACTCAGGTATATAATATTTATTTTTAAAATTTTTATATATCTTAAATTCAGTAAGATAGGTAGGTATGGATGGATTGTGACCTACATTTTGTAGACTATTCCTAAATCCATTTGTATCAATGAATGAAAAAAATCAATGAATCAATCAGTAGGTACAGTAGGTACTTATTAACCCCCTGTCATGTACCAAATCCTCTGCAAATTATTGGGCAGCTAAGTGTTATATGGATAGAGTAATGGATTGGGAATTAGATAAACCTGAGTTTGAATTCTATCTCAGACACATACGAGCTGTGTGACCTTGGGTAAATCACTTCACCTTTCAGTCTTAATTTCATCTTATATAAAATGGAATGAAAATAGAATCTATTTTACAGGGTTGTTGTGAAGATCAAATGAGATAATATATGTAAAGTGCTTTGCATAGAACTTTAAGATTCTATATAAATATTGTCATAATTATCACAAAGAGAAAAAGGAAATAGTCTCTGCTCTCAAGAAACTTATATTCTAACAATGGGATAGGAATGGAGAGAACTACATGTGTCTGCATATATATAAAATACATATATACATGATACATACAAAATGAACACAAGATATTTTACATATAAGGGAAGGAAAATCATCCTCAGGGTTGTCCAATTTCCTGTCTATCTTTTTCACATTAAATGAATAACAGGAAGCATATGGACTATACACTGGTTATCTCTGATTCTCAGTAAATGACCTGCCCGTCTTTTTCTTCTATTAATTCACTTCTTTGATAATAAACTGTTTCTTTTATCTTGCTGTTCAGTTGCCAATCATGTATGAATTTTTGTGATCTTTTTGTAGTTTTCTTGGCAGAGATCCTGGAGTGATTTACCATTTCCTTGTCCAGCTCATTTTACAGATGGGGAAATTGAAGCAAATAGGGCTAAATGACTTGACCAGGATCACACAGCTAGTGTCTGAGGCCAGATTTGAACTCAAGATGAGTCTTGATAACTTCAGGTCTGGCCTTCTGTCCAACATAGTACCTCCTAGCTGTCCAAACTTTACCTATTGCCTTTTTAGAGTAGCATCTCTCTTCAGTTGAATTCTTATTTACTTTCTCTTTGGATGACAGAATGGCTAGTTTTTCTTACTGAAATGCTACTTTGACAGTTTAAAGTTGACTACAGGGCTTAGTTGAGGGGAATTTCTATCTTATTACTAAAGGAAGTGAAAGGAACCTAAAAAGTTAATTATAGGTAGAGCAACTAGAAGGAACGTCATAGGTCAATTAGTCCAAACTTCTTCATTTTATGATGTGGCAAATGAAGCCAAGGAAGGTTGAATGACTTGCCCAAGGTCATAGAGGTAATAAGTATAAGAACTGGGATTTGACTCCGGATTCTCTGACCATAGCAACTCACCTCTCTGAACCATTTTATGGTTGACAAGAGTGCTTTTTTCCCACAAAAATTTCATGACGTAAATAGTTCATACATGGTCCCTATATCATGGAGAGGAAATTGAGTCTCAGATAGATAGATAATTTACTCAGGGTTACATGAAACTGAGATTTGAACCCAGGTCTCTGGGCTCCATGACCAGTTTGCTTTATATTACACATATTTTCATATATATTATATATATTATGTTATAAATATTTATATATTCTTCCAAATATGTCAACATCCAAAGGTTTTATAGGGTTTGAGCCCCAATAGACATTTAGGATCAATCCTTTATCACCACCTCCTTCAAGATTAATCACAATGTTATATTATTGTCATGTTGTACTTTATGTTACAAAGAAATGAAATCTCAATTGATTTCAAACAGTTCCAAGGTGAGGCAGCTATGTGGTGCAGTGAATTGAGAGTTGGGTCTGGCATCAAGAAGACTGCTCTTCCTGAGTTCAAATATGTCCTCAGACACTATTAATTGCGTGACCCTGGACAAATCACTTAACCCCATTTGCCTCAGTTTCCTCATCAGTAATATGTGCTGGTGAAGGAGATGGCAAACTACTCCAGTATCTTTGCCAATAAAACTTTAAAAGACAACCCAGAGAACTGAACACAACTAAAGTACAACAATTTTAAGGGCAACAGGCGAGATGGTATTAATCCCTTTTTTTCCTAATGAAACTGGGACATAGAAAAAGCTAAGCAAGTGATTTGTTATTAAAAATCATAGCCAGAACGGCATCCTAGATTTTTGAACTTAAGTCAAATGTGTTTCCCACTAGGGAAACCTCTCAGGGAAACCTCCCTAAAAGGGAGAAAGAAGCAGAGGAAAGATCCTCTACTTTTCAAGATCTCTATTGCCCCATGTAATTATTCTGAGTCATAGACATTGGCTTTCAAGAAAAATGGAAAAAACAGTAGATTTGCACTTCCTACCTTATTTATATCATGTCATTGAACTGAGGCTTGTGCAAATGTTGCCCACTGGGATTGCATAATAAACACCAAGTGCAAATGTTTCTTGGCAAGTTTCCAAGATCTTCATTGGGGAATGAAAGCTCCTGGTCCCACCAGCCAATAGACTTAATGGGTTTCTGATGGGCAGACCTCCCTGCTATCTTTAGATGCAGTTACTGGAAGGAGACTGTTTTCAATGTAGATCTTAGGCAAATCTCAGAGAAAATAAAATAATGTTTCCTAGGTAACTATGATATATAGGTGCTTATCAGTTCCTTAATTAAATTGCACAGACCGTATTATTCCTGACAGTTTCTCTGTGTACTTTGTGGCAATGATTTAGATGGGACGCCAGAGGGAAAGGGTGGGGCCCTTGTCTTATTTGCTGCCAAAATTCTGGGCTACCAGTTACTCTTGTCAATCTCTGGTTTAATCATTTAGCAGTTGTAAAGAACTCATTAAAAATGCTGGGGTTTATTGCAAGCACCTCCAGCCCATTCTGATCTGAGCTAAATCTGAAGCCCTTGTAGCCACTTGCTCTTTATTAGCCTCATAACAAAATTGCTGACTTTAATTACATGTGGTTTGGAGGGGGAGGAAAAGGAGGGAGGAGATGAAGGAGAAGGAGGGGGTGAGGGAGAAGAGGTAGGAGTGAGTGAAGGAGAGGAGGAGGGAGTGAGTGAAGGAGAAGAGGAAAAGGAGAGAGCGATGAGGGAGAAGAGGAAGGAAGGAGGAGGAGAAAAGAAAGGAAGAGGTAGGGAGTAAAGAAGAAGAGGGGGGAAGAGGGGGTGAAGGAGAGTAGGAGGGAGGAGGGAGTGAGTGAAAGTGAAGAGGAAAGAGGATGGAAAAGGAAGGGATGAGGGAGAAAAAGAGAAAGGAAGGAAGAGAGAGAGGGCAAAGGAAAAGAGGAAGGAGGAAGGAGAGGTAAGGAAGAAGGTGGAGGAGGGGGAGAAGAAAAGAAAAGGAGAAGAAAACAAGGGAGGGAAGAGAAAGAGAGAAAGGAACTGCTAAGGGCAGAAAGAAATTAAGGAAAGAGAAATCCCAAGGAGAAACCTCCTTTAGCTTGCCCTTCTGTGCAGAATTTTAGGGAGCCTGCTAGCTCCTGGCTTTCAGAAGCCTGGGACTCAATGCAACCAGCTTCATAGAGCCAGCTAGGCCATGCCCCTACTTGTGGGGCTAGGTGGCATAATGGAAAGAAAGATGGGATCATAGGATCAGAGTTTCAAGCTGTAAGAGATCCACCAGTCAAATGATCAGTGACATGTCCAAAGTTGGAGTTGGAGTACCTGAGTTCCTAGGGGCAGGTTAGTTCACTTTGAGCTTTGGTTTACTTATCTGTTAACTTGGGGAAGAATGGAGATTGAAATTGATTCTTTTTTTAAAAAAAATTATTTATTTGTTTTTCAACTACATGCAACAGTAGTTTTTATCAATCACTTTTTTTCAAGGTTTTGAGTTTTACGGTTTTCTCCCTTCTTCTCTTCCTTATCCCCTCCCCTGACAAAAAGCAATCTAGTATAGGCTCTACATTTATAACAATGCTAAAAACACAGATCCATATTATTGTTTGTCCTTCATTCTTAAAGACCATGACATCAGGGAAGTGATGCCATGATAAGCATTGGATTTGAGTAAGTTCTATGCTAAGTCACCAGTCTCACTTTCTCCTTCAGAGCCATCTGGGTCAAGTGGCCAGATAAGAATCAGGACCACTCCATATGGCCTTGAATGCCAGGCAATTGGGGTTAAGTAACTTTCTCCAAGGTTACACTGCTATTAACTGTCTAGAGACAGAATATGAACTCCAATCCCCCTGACTTCAAGGTCCACTGCACCACCTAACTGCCCCTATATCCATATTGATCATGTGAGAGAAGAATCAACTTCAAATGGAAGAAAGGAAACATCATAGAGAAAAAAATAACAATTCATAAGACAAATTTTAAATAGTGAAGATAGTAACATTTTGTCATTTAAACTCCACAGATCCTTTTAAAATTGTCTGATTATTTTACTGTTGAAATGAACAAGTCCATCAAGGCTGATCATCACCCCGTGTTGTTGTTAAGGTGTATAATGATCTTCTGGTTCTGCTCATTTTACTCTGCATCAATTCATGTAAGTCTTTCCAGGTTTGACTGAAATCCCATTCCTCATGACTCCTTATAGAACAATAGTGGTCTATCATGTACATATTCCACAATTGGTTCAGCCATTTCCCAACTGATGGGCATCCTCTCAATCTCTAATTCTTTGCCACTACAAAGAAATTGATTATCTTTAACAGGTCTTCCCATGTTAAATCTCCAGTACTGTTATTTCAGGAACTCAGGACATGTCATTTCAACTCCTCAGAAAACTCAGTTTTTTCAACTGAAAAATGAAAATCTTAACAGTTGTCTAGATTCCTATAAGCATTTTTATTGCTTCACTGGCATTACCTATGTATGCCCAGACTTGCTAAGCTGTGTGACCTTGGAAAATCACTTAACTTCTCTGGGTCTTAGTTTTGTCAAGTATAAAATGGGAGGGTTGAATTGGATAGTCTCTAAGTTCTCTTTCAGCTCTAAAGCATAAAGTTCCTAAAGCATGGTTTGCTAGACTTAGGAAGGACCTATTGTGAAACTTCAAACACCATTCAACAAGATTTTGTTTTTAAACTATCAATCCAACAGGCATTTATGAAATTCCTAATGTGTGAATAGAATAGTGCCAGTTGCTGAGGGAAATGCAAAACAGTTAAAACAGTATCTTTGCCCTTCTAGAAAACAGATTTCCAGAAATCAATAGAACTGAATCATACACAGATTTGAGTGTAGTTCAGCAAACACTGAACATATAACTATAAATCATAGTCATACATAACTACCAAAAAAATGCACAAAGGTCCTACAAGAAGGAGGTGGAAAGATATGAAGGGGTTTCTGCCTTACTCTCAACACTCATAATGCAAGCAAATCATTTAACCTCTCAAAGTCTCAGTTTTCCCATCTGTAAAATGAGCTAATGACCTGCAATATCTACCTACCTACTTCAAATGGTTGTTTTAAGGATCAAATTAAATAATATAGAGAACTATGTATAGAGAACTACCACTTCTCAGGGATATATATTTCTCAAGTACAAAACATTTCCTAGAATTTATTAGATTATTCTTAAAGAATTGTCTGAGACTGAGAGAGGTTAAACAACTTGCCTATTGCCACAGTAAATCTTAGAACCAGATTTTGAAATTGTGTCTTTCTGATAAGTCAAGTATTCTATACTCCTCAGTGCCTTTCTCATAATCATTAAAATCATATGATAGTTCACTAATATTTTGTTGGGGAATAGAGTTCTGTGGGAGGGGGTAGAAGGATTGTTAACAAAAAAAAAAAAAGAAATAATCCTGGACCATACTGGAATTTCAGTTCTCAGTGGCCAATTCCAAAGACTGAAAGTGAATAAATGATGTGAGGCAGATAGGACCTGCTTTGAATTCAGGCAGAATAAATAGCAACCTACATGACAGCAGCAACGTAATGTTTAGAAAAAGAAGAACATGAATGAAGGACTCCAGGAAATGATATGATATAGTCTTCCAACTAAGACAACACTACCATAAATCTGAATTTTGGTAATGAAAAGACAGATGATATGTTGAAGTTTAAAAGAGAATTCTAGGGAAAAAAAGAGGAAAGAGGCAGCCTGGAGGGCAGAACCAGAACCACTGAATCAAAGTTAGAGGGAACCAAATTTGAACTCAATATGTAAGAGTTGGAAACTGATAAAAAAGATATTAAAGGAACTGAAGCTATTTACTAATGTAAAAGGGATCACTTATGCAGGGGCATGTTGGTATCATGACAGACCTTAAACTCAGTCTCAATTATTAACATTGTATGAATTTTTAAAGTCTAGACAATCAACAAAACAATAAGTTAATATTTGATTTGTGACATTTGACAATTTCAGAAGTGTAAATACTCGGACTAAAAATTTGACTATCTGCTCTGAAGACATGGCTTGACTTTATTCCATCACTTTCCTTGGTCATAGTTGACATGGTAGCTGCTTACAAATATTTGAAAGATTGTCAAATGAAAGAGGGAATGCACATAGGAGGCTGACCTAGGAACAATAAATAGGTGAAAGGTACCAGGAAACTGATTTTGGCTCAGGATAGTAAAACTTTCTAATATTAAGAGAACAGCTAGGTGGCACAGTGCCTAGAGCACTGATGGTCTAGAGTCAAGATGACCTAAATGACTGTTGATCCTGAGCAAATCATTTAATCTCTGCCTCAGTTTCCCCAACTGTAAAATGAGTATAATAATAGCACCTACCTCACAGGTTCTTGTAAAGATCTAATGAGATACTATTTGTAAAGCACTCAGTACAATGCCTATAAAATATAGGAGCTATATAAATAATTATTCTCCCTACATATGCCCATGGTGCTTCTATGTTATAATGTATATGAAAGTATTTCAAAAAGTCTAAAATGCTGTATACACATAAATAAGAAACAGGCAATTAAAAAGAAACTTGTCCCTAATACCACTACTGGGTCTACACCCTGAAGAGATTATGAAAAAGGGTAAAAACATCACTTGTACAAAAATATTCATAGCAGCCCTGTTTGTGGTGGCAAAGAATTGGAAATTAAGTGAATGTCCTTCAATTGGGTAATGGTTTAATAAACTGTCGTATATGTATGTTATAGAATGCTATTGTTTTATTAGAAACCAGGAGGGATGAGAATTCAGGGAAGCATAGAAGGATTTGTGTGAACTGATGTTGAGTGAGATGAGCAGAACCAGAAAAACATTGTACATCCTAACAGCAACATGGGGGTGATGATCAACCTTGATGGACTTGCTCATTCCACCAGTGCAACAATCAGGGACAATTTTGGGCTATCTGTGATGGAGAATACCATCTGTATCCAGAGAAAGAACTGTGGAGTTTGAACAAAGACCAAAGATTATTACCTTCAATTTAGAAAAAGAAAAGTTATCTTATTATGTAATTTTGCTATCTTTTATACTTTATTTTTCTTCCTTAAGGATATGATTTATCTCTCATCACATTCAACTTAGATCAGTGTATACCATGGAAACAATGTAAAGACTAATAGACTGTCTTCTGTGTGTGTGTTGTGGGGTGGGGAGCAAGAATAGGGGAAAAAATTGTAAAACTCAAAATAAATAAAATCTTTCTTAAAAAAAAAAAAGAAACTTGTCTCTCAGAGGAGGGGACCTCCGTTTTTGTTAACCAAGGCAGATAGAATAAACGTTTCCTCCCTTTTACTCCATCCCATTAGAATAAACTAGGAATAGAAACAGAGAAAGGTGATGTAATAGATTTGAAACTCAGATCTACCAGTCTTTGATCTCCTCAGCAAACCACCCAAAGTGTCCAGAATATCAGTTTATTAGGGGTTTCCCTCTGCCCCTAGGACCATAAACAACAAACTCTAAGTTCTCTTAGTTCTCACCCAGTTCTCTAAGAATCTCTTCCTGCCTCTGCTTAATTGGGGAGAGAGAACCCTGCTCAAGTGGCCTACATTCCAGAAACTGGGTGGATCAAAGGCTGGTCAGAATGAGAATTAGTCCTCCCAGGACACAGCAGGAGTAAGAACAAGTCTCTCTCCTTCCCTTAACAGATACTGTCTCCAGGCTTGGTCCACTCAGAGAGACTTTATCTATGTGCTTATAGTATTCCTAGATATGGAATGTCAGACCCTGGAAGGACCTTAAGAACATATGACATGAGATGTTAAAATGTTAAGAAGAATCCAAAATGAAGACCACCTCAAAGTTCATTCAGTCTGGCAGTTCATAAAACCTTTAGGGAATAATAGACTCCTTCTGGCAGTCTAATAAATCTGAATCTCACGAATCTCCTCTTAGAATTTTTTTTAAAATGACAATTGAAAAAAAAAAAGAAATCTTCTATCAATGCAAATCCTTGTCTACTCTGGATTGCTAGGGAGAATTTAGATGTTAAATGATTTGTCCAGGGTTATACTGCCAGTAAATGTTAAAGAAAGAGCTAGAATCCAGGTCTTCCTAACTCTAAGGTCAGTTTTCTATCTATTAATACATATTGTTTCCCTTCTCTGAATTACCATCTGCTTAGACCAATCCTGCCAACCCCCCCTCTTAAAAAAGTAAAATAAAACAAATTTTGTATTAAAAATGATAATTGAAGGTTATACAGATTTTAGAAGGGAGTGAAAATAAGGTATAATTTTCCTTTCTCATCCAAATTCATGAAACCCTTAAAAAGTTCTTTCTTCATAGTAGCCCTGTGAGGTAGGTACTATAACTGTTGTTATTATTTATCATCATCATTGTCATTCTCATCTTCATTGGTACCTTGGTGGCACTATGGACCTAGAGTTGGTAAGAACTAAGTTAAAATCTGACCTCAGACATTTACTAGCAATGTGATCTGGGGTAAGTTCTCCTGTTTCAGTTTCCATATTTGTAAAATGGGAATTATAATAGTGTCTACCTCTTATGGTTGTTATGAGGATCAAATGAAGTAATATTTATTTTTTAATTATATATATTATTTTTCCCCAATTACATGTAAAATGAATTTTTAACATTCAGTTTTTTAATTTTAAATTTATTTATTTTTCCAATTACATGTAAAGATAGTTTTAAACAATCATTTTCTGTGAGGTTTTTGAATTTCACATTTTCCCCTTCTTCTCTTCCCTCCCCCTCTCCTTGACAGAGAACAATCTGATATAGGTTAAACATGTATAACTTTGTTAAATATATTTCCATATTGATCATGTTATGAAAGAAAAATCTGAACAAAAACACATAAGAGGGGAAAAAACATAAAACATAAAACAAATTGAAAAAAATTGAAAATAGGAAGCTTGGTCTGCATTCAGACTCCATAGTTCCTTCTCTGTTTGTGAATGATATTTTCCATCACAAGTCCTTTAGAATTGTCTTTAATTATTATACTACTGAGTTGAGCAAGTCCATCATAGTTGATCATCACACAATGTTGCTGTTAATGTGTTAAATGTCCTTCTGGTTCTGCTCACTTCACTCAGAATCAATTCATGCAAGACTTTCCAGACTTTTCTGAAGTCTGGCTGATAATGATTTCTTACAAAACAACAGTACTCCATCACATTCATATGCCACAATTTATTTAGCCATTCCTCAAATGATGGGCATCCCCTCAATTTCCATTTCTTTGCCACTACAGAAAGGGCTGCTACAAATATTTTTGTTCATGTGGGTTTTTTTACCCTTTGTTATGATCTCTAGAATACATATCTAATAGAGGTATTGCTGGATCAAAAAAAAAATTGAGCTCCAATTTTCTCCCTCTTTCTTTAACTCTTCATTCCCAGAGACAAATTGTTATAGGGTATAAATATTCAGTCACGTAAAAAACATTTCCATATTAGTCATGTTGTTAAAGAAGACACAGACCAAAAGTGAAAAATATGAAAAAAAGTGAAAAAAGTATGTTTTAATCTGCATTCAGACTCCATTGGTTCTTTTCTGAGGTAGATAGCATCTACTTTATTTTGGAATTATCTTGGATCATTGAATTGCTGAGAATAACTAAATCATTCACAGTTTAGCATAGTACAATGTTACTATTATTATGTACATTTTCCTAGGTCTGCTCACTTCACTTTGCATCAATTTATATAAGTCTCTCCAGGTTTTCCGAAGTCAGCTTGCTTGTCATTTCTTATAGCACAATAATATTCCATTATATTCATATACTACAACTTTAGTCATTCCTCAATTCCTTAATTTCCATCTCTTTGCCACCACAGAAAGAACTGCTTTAAATATTTTTGTACAAATAAGTTCTTTTCTCTTTTTTTAATCTGTCTATCCCAAAGAGATTATAATATGCACAGTTTTATAGTCCTTTGGGTATTGTTCTAAATTGCTGAAATGTCATAATATTTTAAAAACCCTTAACAAGGTCTCTGGCACATAGTAGGTCCATATTAAATATGTGTAAAATACTTTGTTAGCTACTTAACTTAAGAGGAACAATGACTTGCCCAACACCCCATTTTTAGTAAGTAAAAGACCTAGAACCATAATAGGGCCTAGTTCTTCTGGTCCCTAGATGCTAGGTGCCTAGCCTAGTCTTCATAAATATCTGAAGTTCTAAATGATTATTCAGGAGACACTGGTTAATCTACATGCTCACATTTCAAACTATGAACTTAAAATGATGTGACACTGTAAAACTTAAAGTTAGTTCCCTGGTATAGTGCTTATAAATACGATATTTAAGAATTTAGACAGATTCAGTTGCTTTCTGGACTTTCTCAAATACAGTCACAAAGTCATAGGTTCAATGCAGGAATTTTTCCATTATTCCAGTCTTAAAATGGTTGAGAGTAAAAGAGTATTAGAATTGAATTAGAAGAGCAAGGATTGGGTCCTTCCTTTAACATTTCCTAGTTGTATAACCATATGTGAAATTTCAGTTCTCTGAACTTTAATTTCCTTCTCAGTAAAATGGAGATATAAGTACCTGCCTCAGGGAATAATTATGAGGATGATGCATTATGAATATTCACATCCAGGTAAACTGAAGCTAAATCCTAATTTCTGAGAATATTGAATCCCCTGAAGTGGGAATACAAAAAGAAGTCAAAGGCAGTCCCTATTTCAAAAAGCTTACAATCTAATGTGACAATATGCAATATATATGTGTACACACATACACACACATATGTGTGTGTATACACACACATATACACACACATGCACATACACACACACACACACACACACACATATATATATATATATATATATATATATATATATATATATATATATATATATATATATATATATGCAAGCTAAGTACAGAACAATTAGAAAAAAATAAGAGAAGGCCCTAGAATTAAGAGGAATTGAGAAAGGTTTACTGAAAATGACAGAATTTTAGTTGGGAATTAAAGAAAGACAGGGAGGTTGGTAGAATAGAAGAGGAAGAGCATCAGGCATGGAAGAAAGTCAGAGAAAATGACCAAAGCAGTCCTGTTTGTAGAACAGCCAGGAAGCAAGTGAATTGAAGCTTAAATGGCAGCGTACAAAGTTTAAGAGCCCTGGAAAGATAGTAGTAGGAGCCTAGGTTACAAGGGGTTTCAAATGCCAAACAGAGCATGTTGTATTTGTTGCAGGAGGCAATAGAAAGGTTCTATATTCTATCCTAATAGAAATTGTGCTGTGACTACTGCAGAGGATTCTTTTTTTTCCCCCACACTAAAAGTATTTGAAAAGATTGTGTTAAAATGTATACCTCATGGTGTCATGCTATGTATCACATGCTAGGTATCTTCCTGTCCTGCTTAGTTCTGCTTCTCATTTTTATTCACTTCAAAGAAGTGACTCTCAGCTAGGGTCTGGTGACCTTCCTATGGTACCTCCAATGATACCTTATTATACCTTATTATATTATTGTTATTATTTCACCTTTTTTAGGTACTCAGATTTGATGGGTTGGGGGGGTGGTGAAGGGAATAGCAGAGAAATTAGAGAGCAAGGTCTCTCCAGTGCTCATGTGGCCCATGAGTCTAGCACCTTGTGGGCTGATGATGCTGAATGTAGAGTGAAGATGTAGAATACAGTAGAGATGGGGAATACCCCCTCCAATTCTCTGCTCTTTGGTTTCTTTCCATTAGGAATACACAGTGTCAGCTACACAGTAAATACAGAGCCAAATGCATAGTACCAGTGTCAATTAATTACTTAGTTCAGTTCCTATTGCAGATGGATGAGTCCCAGAATGGCCACCATTTGTTCTTCAGCATTTTGGATGAAGGATTATGGATCCCGTAAATTGGAAGGGTCAGGCATACAAGAGTAAGAAAACTTCAAGCAAAAGTTTTGCAATCCCAGCAAGCTGTGTCTTTCTGGGAAGGGCACACACCATCCACAGTATATACTTTGGCTGGTGCACTCTGTCTAGCTTTCATATTAAGTCTTGATGGAAAGCATTGTGGTTTTATTGTACCAAAGTTTTCGTTGGCAGCTACAAAATATTCACAGATGTTTCAGAAAGAGGAGGAGCTTCCTCCCAGCTTGCCTCAGGTATGATGCAGACCTTTTCAGGCTATTGTACTACAGTGTGGAGGAGGTTTTGGTGAAACCCCTGCTAAGACTGGAAAATTGCCCCCCTGTGGGTTCTGGCCCATTGATGACTGTAACACATTAACTAGACTCATCACAAAATAAAACCATGAAGAGAGACATTTTCTAGCATTAAAAAGTATTTGAAAAGATTGTGTTAAAATGTATACCTCATGGTGTCTTGCCATGTATCACACGCTAGGTATCTTCCTGTCCTGCTTAGTTCTGCTTCTCATTCTTATTCACTTCAAAGAAATAACTCTCAGCTAGGGTCTGGTGACCTTCCTAGGATATCTTTAATGATCTCAAGAGGGAGGTTCTTATCAAATTCTCAAAACCTTCCCACAGAAGTGGGGAATATGGATCAAATTAGTTAGATTGGTCTGCAAAAAAAATTAGGAAAACAAAAAACAGAAAGCAGGATATGACCTATGAAACAACATTTATCATAGAAAAGCATATAAATAACTGTGGGGTGGGGTGGAGGGGGAGGTGGTTACTAAAACAACAAACACCTCCTTCTTGAGGAGTGTGTCAAGGCTTCCTCATATTTAGCTGGTATTATCCTGACTGGGAGATTCTTCTCCCTCTAGCAGTCTTTGGTTTGATTGCTTCCTTTCTGAGTTTTTTTTTTTAATTGTCATTTCAGCTGTGGGGCACTTATTTGAATTGAAATGGATTGTAAACCTTGCAGCAAAGTTCTTCCTAGTTTATCTGGTAATTCTTAAGCAATTTTACCTAGTGGTTTAACTAGGGATCTCACTGTAATACATGTAACTTGCAACTGAGCTTTTCCCAGAAAATAACATGTGTCAGGAAGTTTTGGATTTAGTGGAGATAAAGAAGAAAGTAAAAGAAAGGGAAAGAGAGAATGATAGGAAATGTTGAGAAAAAGAAAGAAAAAGGAAGAGAGAAAGAAGGAAAGGAAGGAAGGAGAAAGAAGAAAGATGGAGAATGAAAAAAAGGAAAAAAGAAAGATTGAAAAAGAAGAAAAGAAGGAAAAAAGAATTAGGAAGAAATTAAAAGGGAAAACAAGAGTAAGAATGAAAGAAATATGAAAGAATAGAAGAGAGAGAAGAAAGGGAGAGGAAAAAGGAAGAAAAGACAAAAAGATGATACATTTACAAGATAGCTTTAATATTCAATACTACAAAAAAGAGACAGAGATAAAGGAAGGGAGAAAAGGAGGGAGGAAGGGAAAGAGGTAAGGGAAGAAGAAAAGAGGTGATATTCATACATGAATAGCTCTAATACCAAGAGAAAGAAAGGAGGGAAGGAAAAAGAAAAAAGAAAGAGAAAAAATTAAGAAAATGAAAACTTAAGCTCAATAGGTGATGTTGGCAGAATGAAATAATTATAGAAGCTGCCTTACAAAGGGTGGGGAACCTAGGAGCTTGGGATAGGCCATAGTTTTTTTCATTTGGTACCTCCCCAAAGTAACCCAAACCACACTATAAACAAGGTAGTGTCAGCAAACTCCACAGGTGTCACTGAGAGCAGGTGAAAATATAACAACGGGTTTGAACCTTGCTTGGGACAAGTCTCTTCTCCCATTTGTTGGGGCCCGTTCCAAAAACTGCTGTAAATGAAGCTATTGCAACATTGCTAGCTGTCTGAAGCGGAGCCTGATGATAAACAACCAGCCAGTCATTTTATTTTTTCTTTTCTAAAGAGTAATCAGTTCTGTATGAGTCACTTGGTTTAGGCCCCAAACCATTACACTATAAGTGATGTTGTACTGAGTAATTATATCAATGGGGCCTCTTCAACACCATCACTCAGTTCCAACAATGGCAAGTAAACTAATCATTACCCAACATAGCTCTTCTCTAGGCCTCACAGGATCTGACTACAATGGGAGAGACTGTTTTCTGTCTCCTTCCAAACTACTGGAGTCAAGTGAGAAATCAAAACACTGCTCTTTGTGAAACCTGTGGAAAACTCTGCCTTAGTCATGTCATGTGGCTTGACCTTGAAGAGTATAAAATCTTAAGAAATTCTCAATGGACTCTCTAAATCATGGTGCAATAACTGACCGATTTTAAGCAATTCATTCACTAGTTCACAAAATGTATTGTGCCTACTATATACAGAGTACTGAAGAACATAAAAAGTTTAGATAAAACTTGGTATCGATCATGTAACCTTACATTGTGCATGTGCGTGTGTGTGTGTGTGTGTATGTGTGGGTGGGTATGTGTATGTGTGATGGGGTATTGATATACCTACACAACTTGATATTATTTGTATTATTCAATATTACTCTTTCATTCATCAAACATATATTATCTGCTATGGGCAGAATTATATCATGGGAGATTGCAGAGCTACAAAAGATTAAATAAAATGCGGCCCCTGCATACATAGAGCTACAATTTAAAAAAATTAATGAAATCAGCTTCACAAATCTCATTTCTAATCTCAACCTTGCCTTTTGAAGGTAGCTAACCTTGGGCAGGGGAGATAGGAAGTACAGGATAGAAGGCCAGGCCTAGAGTCAGGAAAACTCATCTTGAGTTTAAATATGACTTTAGATGTTTATTGTGTGACTGGCCCTGGGCAAGTCACTTAACATTGTTTGCCTCAGTTTCCTCATCTGTCAAATAAGCTGGAGAAGTAAATGGTAGACCTCTCCAGTGTCTTTGCCATGAAAACCCCAAGTGGGGTCACAAAGAATCAGACATGCCTGAAAAATGGCTAAACAAAAATCTTGGTCTTACTCTCACTTTACCTCTATGTTCCTCAGTCTACTCGTCTCTAAAACAGAGAAGGGTGGAGTAGATGGCCCTTAAGGCCCCTTCCACCTTTAGATCTTTATGCTATATGATTGTCATATTTCAGAAGGTCAAAATAAGGCAAAGCCAGAGAGCTACTGTATATTAATAGAATATCTATGCACAAATGCATGGAGAGGTATAGAACAAAGTTCTGTGTGAGGTCTGGAGAGGAAAGTTGTTTCCATGAGGGAACGCGGGTGGTATGAGAGACTGTGGTGGTCCTTCATGGTGTTCCCCCAAGCATGAATCTGTCATCTAGAATTTGTTGAATCCTCTTATTTACAGTGCTATGAACATAGTCAACAATAAAGAAGTACTTGATTAATTAATTTATAAGATCACAGGATCATAGAAGCAGAGCTAGAAGGAATCTCAAAGGCTATCTATTCCAATTCTCATTTTACAGATGTGGAAACTGATAAGTGAGCATCAGAGGTAGGTCTATATAGATAGACTTGATGCAATATGAATTGAGTCTATTTTACCTTCTAGAATAACAAATGTTATGATTTCACAATCTGCTAATGTAAATTAGGGTTTTCTTCTATTTGTCCTAAAACTACTGACTTGGAGGTCATGAGAACTAACCCTGTAACCTTGGACAGGACACTTGCCCTCACCAGACCTCTGCTTCTTTCTTCTCAAAATGATGAGGTTAGATGACAGGTTGTCTAAAGACTCTTCCAAAGCTGACACTTTATGATTCACCTTTTTTTCCAAGTTCCAAAGAGGGTTGCTGATAGTTCTAATATTTGGGGTTTTGACAAACAAATCCATGCTTAATCTTGTAAATCTATCATGATTTCACATATTTAGATCATATTTTCTTTTTGTCTTTTAGATGGAAGGGTCTTGCTTTTCTCATTTATAAAGTCCTGCTTAGGAATTTCCAACTAACTACCCAACTTAGAAGGGCTAATATTTGTAGTATCCATCTCAGTCCATTCTTTTCTGAAACTGATTAAATCTGGTTGCTATATACCAATTAGCAGCTAAATAGTAGAAGAAGAAGAATGGAATCTGGAGTAGAAAGAACTGGATTTAAATCCTGACTCACTAGTTGTATAAACTAATTTTATCTCTCTGAGCCCCAATTATCTCAACCATAAAATGGGAAATATCTATACTACTTTCTTTAGAATATAACTGTTGAAATCAAATGAGATAATGAATATAAAGTACTTTTTATAATTATAAAGAAATGTGGTAGAGTAAATAGCATGCTGAACATGGAGTCAGGAAGTCCTGAGTTCAAACTTTGCTTCAAATACCAGCTCTGGGACCTTCAACAATTCATTTAACTTTTTTGAAATTGTTTTCTCATCTAAATGAGAGGGTTGGGTTAGATGGCCTCTAAATTTATTTCTGGCTCTAAATTTATGGTCCTAAAGTGCTTTGTAAATGTCAGCTGATATTTTTTTCTCTTAGAGAAAGTCTGTTCCCATTTCAGTAGCAAAGTGGGAGAATGGGTAATTGCTAAATGAAGTTATTGGAGATTGGAACTTGGAAGGATGAGTATATTAAGAAGTTTGCAATGGGGCAGCTAGGTAGTGCAGTAGATAGAGCACCAGCCCTGGAATCAGGAGGGCCTGAGTTCAAATGCGACCTCAGAAACTTAATAATTACCTGGCTGTGTGATCTTGGACAAGTCACTTAACCCCATTGCCTTAAATAATTTTTTTTAAAAAAAGAAGTTTGCAATAAATGACCATGTGAGAATTGGTTTGTGGATTCCATCACCTTTGCTTTGCCACATTCACCAAGAAGGAAAAGGGAGGCTATCTCCCCTCCCCCCACCCATTGCCCAAACTTAGCTACCCTTAAACTTCCCCAAATTTTTGAAATCTGGGCTAGCCTTTGCATCCCTGTTCCTGCACTTCCCCTTCAAGGGTTAAAGAGGTGTGTCATTCCCCTACTTTTTGCACAGGGAAAAGCTGCACCTTGTTTTTCAATGATCAAGGTGGGGAAAGTCCTGACTTGTAATGTCAAAGAGCTTTGATAATTTGCCAAGAATTTAATCCTGCCTGACATCCTGATCTCAGGAGAGGACTCACCTATACTCTGTCAGGGCGGTGAGTGTGAGCTGAAATGACTGTCATCCTGTTCATGGATGCATGTTTGCAGAGAGCTGGCTTTCCTAAGCAACAATGCAAGCTCATCCCATGTTATTTTAACTTTTGATTCTGAATCTTATGCCATAGCACGTCATCTGGGATCCCTAATGGGGTCACTTTGCCATTAATCCAATTTGGGCCCCATCTCCTCCATAAAGGCTTCCCCAATATTACAAAATCTCAGAATGACAGAGCTGGGAGAGAGCTTAGATCATAGAACATAGAAAGTCATACCTGGGAGAGACCTCAATATGAAGAACATAGAATGTTAGGGCTAGAAAAGACCACCATCAGTCTTGTCAACAATTGCATGACCCCATATATACCCTTGCTTCCCACCTCTTGCTCTGGGAACAGTAATATAGTCAGTACCACCTTGGCTTCTGAGAAGGCATGATAATCGTCGGTTCTATGGCTCTACTAACCATTCTAGAACTCCCATGTCAAAAACTCCCTTCTTGGTCACCTCTCCCCTATGTGAACTGTCTCCTGTATAGGACTCTGAACTCCTTAAGGATAAAGAACATTTAATTTTTGTAATTGTATTCCTAGCACCTGGCATGGACCTTAGATGCTATCATATATCTAGATAGACATATACAGAGAAAATAAATATAAAGATAAGTGAATATTTCCCATTTTATGGTTGCGATAATTGGGGCTCAGAGAGATAAAATTAGTTTATACAAGTAGTGCGTCAGGATTTAAATCCAGTTCTTTCTACTCCAGATTCCATTCTCCTTTTTCTACTATTTAGCTGCTAGTTGGTATATAGCAACCAAATTTAATTGATTTCAGAAAGGAATGGACTGAGATAGATACTATAAACATTAACCTTTCTAAGTTGGGGAGTTGGCAAGGCCTAAGCAGGACTTTATAAATGAGAAAATAAATGAGAGGAAACTAGCAGTTGAATGGATTGGAAAAGGCAAAAAAGGAGATGATGATGATGTTCAAGCTATGTTTTGAAGGAAGAGAAGAATCCAATGAGGAAGAGGTGACCAGGGAATGAACTGAATTGAACTGAATTGAATGAATGAATGATTGAATGAAGGCAGTTATGTGTCCTTGAAACATTTAGCAAGGCAGAGGGGGCTCACCTGCTGCCTAGGCATCTGCTGATTTTTCACTACAATCATGCCCCTCATGGGGGGAAACTAGAGAAATTTCTTTTTTCCCACCCCCCATCCTCTATCTAGGATCTCTAATTAAATGGGGATTTACTGTGAAGCTCTATAGTGAGGAAGAAGGAAAAGATGTGGAGAAAAAAAAAAGATGAAAAGGATAACAGTAGTACAAGTTATAAAGATTATTAAATTGAATCCTGATTTTAAGCACCAACGGACTTCCTCTGTTTAGATTCTTTTCTAAATAATTTATTTTTTCCTTTCTGGTCCTAGCCTCCATTTTAATTTAGCTCTAGCTCCCTAGCCAAAGTTTTGCTTGTCAATGCCTACTGTATTTCAACACTCAAGAATCTATCTGCCCCTCCATCTTTCAAATATGGAGTATAGGGGTCTGACAGTGCATAAGCAAGACATCCACAGCTCTCTCTAATGCATTCTTTTATAGTCATGTTACCTGACCCTTTTAGTCACCCAAATTCTCAGCCCTGGAGTCATTCTCTTCTCCTCATTCCTCCTAACCAAGGAATTCTTAACCTCTGGTCCATAGTCTTGTTTCACAGGGTCTGTGATCTTGAATGGGAAAAAAATTCATCTTTATTTTTACTAACATTTGGTTTCCTTTGCAATAATATGTATTTTATTTAATGTATTTTAAAACATTATTCTGAGAAGGGCCCTTAAGGCTTTCCCAGACTGTCAAAGGGGTCCATCACATTAAAAAGACTGAAAAATCTTACCCCATATCTAATCAATTATCAAGCTTTTTAAAAAAATTCCATTTACAAAGCATTTCTAATATCCCTATTATTCTCTTCCTCACATGACTACCACTGTAATTCAGTCACTCATTCATTACTTCTCCTCTGGACTGTTTGACCTTCTAATTGGTCTCTCCTCTCTTCAATCCATCCCCTGTGCAGTTACCAAAATTATTTTCCTAAAGTTTAAATATAACCAACCTCCTCACCTACTCGATAAACTTCATTGGTTCCCCATAGACTCAGAGATCAAATATAAACTTCTCTGCCATTTGAAGTCCTTCATAATCTGACTTCAACCTACTTTCCAGGTCTATTATAAATTTCTGCCTTTCTTCAATTCTCCAGTTCAATTAAGCTGGCATTGTTTCTCCACAACAGAGAATCAAATGAGATAATATCAGTAAAACACTTAGTACAATGTCCAAGACACAGTAGGAGTTTAACAAATTCCGAGTCCCCCTACTCCCTGACTTCTTACTGTCTATCCCCTATTTTGAAATGCCCTCCTGCCTCACCACCATCTCTTAGAATTCCTATTTTCTTTCCAAATTGAGTGCAAGTCTTCTTCTACTACTAATGGTGGAAGAGGGTCTTGTCCCCTCCCCTATTACTTTTCATATATATTGTATATCCTTTATATATGAACATGTATTCCCAATAAACTTGAAGGTTTGAAATGTTTCATTCTTATCTTTGTATTCCCATCATCAAAATGCTTGCTTCCTCACCAGACCTCTAGCTATTCTATTCCCTGAAATTCTCCCAAAAAATTATTCCCTATCAAAGGTCCTAAAGTTCATTTCTAGAGTGCAGCTGTCTAACCTCTCTGCTTCATTCCCTCCAATCTGACCTATTTGCATCTATGTCCATTCTTCTGTGTCCAAAATTGAATGTAAAATTCTCTATTTCTGCTGAGGTCACAATCTCTCTCCCAGTTCCCAGGTTTGCAAACATAAATCATTATATTATTTTTCTACACTGCCCTAGCCAATCAGATGCTGACTCTCATTGGTCCATGGCATATAACATAAACTCATATCCCACCCCACCCCCACCTTATCTCCATTCAAGCAGTTGCCACCTTGGATAGCTGCAAAAGCCAACAATTGAAATCAGGCCCCCAGCCTCCAATACATGGCTTCCAGACTAATCTTCCAAAATCACAAGCCTAACCCTCTTTCTTAAAAACCTTCAGTAGCTCCCTATTATTGAAGGGATAAAAAAGCCAACTTCTCAGAATGCCGTGTAAAACCCTTTACCATCTCCACTACTCCAGATTTATTTTACATCTCTTCTCTTCACTCTATCTTCTTTTGGTTCCCCAACTCAGTATCCTTTCTCACCACCACATCCAGGATCATTTCCATATCCTTGCACAGGCTATCCCCATGGCAGGCTTTCCCCCACTCAATCTCCTATAATCCCTGGCTTCCTTTAAGGCTCAACTCATGAGCTCCCTTCCACAAAATTTACACAGGGTCCCTAGTTATTAGTGAGTTCTTCCTCCTCAAAATATTTGTGTAAATACTTATCTGTTTATATGTTCAATTCAACAAGCATTTAATAAAGGCTTCCTATTTGCTAGGTATTGGGGGGGGGATACAAAGATAAAAATTAAATATTCCCAGTCCTAAAAAAGACTTCTATTCAATCAGCTGTATGACCTTGGATAAATCATTTTGTCTCATTTTGTCTCCTTGTGCCTCAGCGTTCTCACCAAAAAATGAACAAAATACATATCCTGTCTACCCAAGAGGGGCACTGTGAGGAAAGTGCTTTGTAAATTTTAAACTCTGAATGCAATTCATCACTTTGTTATTTGTCTGCTAGAGGCCACCTCTAACATCTCATCTTGAGGATAAGCGTATATACAAATACAAAGTAAATACAAAGTAATTGGGATGATACCAAAACTGGGGAAATCATAAAAGATTTCATGTAAGAGGTTATATCCCATTAGTTAAATGTAAGCACCTTGAGAGCAGAGGTCATTTTTTTTTTTTTTTTTTGTCATCTGCAAATATTCACCAAGAATAGACTGTTATACATGGTAGGTACTTAAATGACTTTTTTAAAGATTGGATCGACTTAGTTTGGAAACCATAGTGCCATGAGAGATCCAAGAGGAGAAAAATCATCTACCCTTTATATAAAAGAAGCTGAACATAACCAACTAGTGGATTTTAAAAGATGGCTAAATGTCAGCAACTAGCAGTTCCAAACTGCAACCTGTTACACAAGAAAAGTAACTGGTCATGTACATCTAGCGAAATCGGTTTAATTCTGGTTGATCAGAGGGAAAGACTGCAGACTTTCCCCTAGTTTTAAAAACAAGCTCATTAACACAAAATAATAGTATAAATACAATGCAAAAGAGGGTTCACTTTGTGTTGCAAAAAACTAGTCAAGTCAAGGGGCAAGAATGAGACACCAGACATTTTTGCCTGATTTAGTAGTTTATAGAATGCAGATTTCAACCTAGACTTTTAGTGAAGCATTTGAAAAATATTTTTATGTTATTTCTGTGGACAAAAAGGAAAAATATATATATATATATATGTATATATTTGAAAAGGGTTGAAAGACCAGACCCAAAGAATAATCATTAATGGGTCTATGTCTGCTTGGAAGGAGGTCTCTAGCAGAGTGTCTTGGGGACCTGTGTTTGGCCCTCAGCTGTTTTAACATTTTTATCAATTCCATAGGCAGAGGAGGCATGCTTCTCCTATTTGAAGAGAGCGAAATGCTAGGACAGTTAGCTAATAAATTGGATGAAAGAGACAGGATCCAAAAATCTTCATAGGCTTCCATATTGAGCTGAATTGAATTAGATAAAATTTATTAGGGAAAAATGTAAAGGCTTATGCTTTGGTTTGGTTTTTTAAAAATCACTTTTACAGGTACAAGATGGAAATTTGACTAAATAGCAGTTCATTCAAAGATCTGGGGGTTTTTTAGTGGATTCAAACAGCATGAGAGGGTTTCCCCTCTCCCCTTTTCTACTCCTTCTGCCTGCAATCTACTTTAAAACAGACTTAGCATCTTGGCCTAGAAAGTGATATCTCTACTATACTCTGCTCTGCTCAGAATACATTTATTTAGTCTTATGTTTATTTATTTCTGGGGCTCCTATTTTAGGAAAAACATTGATAAACTGGCGACTATCCAAAGAAGGATAACCAAGATGATAGAAAACCTTTCAACCATTCATTGTGAAGAGTTAAGAACTTTAGATGTGGAGGAGATGACTTGATGAGAAGGGGGGGAAGCTATTCAAAAATGTGAAGAGCTGTCTTGTAGGAAAGGGATTTAAACTTGCCCAGTTAGGCCCCAGAAAACAAAAGAAATAGAAGCAATATATCTACATTACAAAGGGTCAAATGTAAATTCAAAGTTAGGAAGTACTTCCTAATAGACACCCAAAAGAGGGGTGACCATTTCAAGAAGTGAGACCATTAGGAGAAGACCAGATGACATTTTAGGTACAACATGTTTAGGTTGGACAGGGTGATCCTCTGAGGTCCCTTCCAACATTCAGATCCACTGATGTCATGAGGCCTCTTGCTAAGGGGGACGATGTTTTTTGGACTACTCAAGGTCCTGGTAACTCTGCAGACTGATGGGGAAGGCTGAATTGAAGAGACCAGTTTTAAAAAATTCATCCTGGACCCAGGTCAAACTTCTTAACATACTCAGGAAAATCTCTTTTCGGTGACTCCAGAGAGGCTGGCCCATCTGTGACAAATTTGAAAGAGAACTCAAAGAAATATGGTTCTTATCTCCCTATCCCCTCTTAACCATCAACCCCAAAAGTGTTACTGAGCCCTCAGTCACAGAAAGTCAGTATTGAAGCACAAGCAGATCTTAGAATGGAGTCTAACCAGCTACATGACTTTGTATAATTAATTTTGTCTCTTTGTGCCCCAGTTTTCTCACCACAAAATGGAGGCATACCCTCTCTATGTACTTCACAGCATACTCAGAGGAGTGTTCAGAGGAAGTGCTTTGTAAATTTAAAATTTTTATTCTATGAATGCAACTTGTTGCTGATGCAACTCTTAGTTATTTATGTGCTAGAGTCCTCCTCTTGACAGGAAGGGGAACCTGAGTTCTCAAAGGCATTGCTCATAGAGACCAAGCTCTGGTAGGTCCTGCTAAGTTGGAAAGACTTCGAGTACAGGTTGTCAATGGGGCCATGTTTCTGTCCTATTTTACTTCTGTGGCCTTGGAAAAAATCATTTGGCTTTTCGTGGTCTCAGTTTCTCATCTTTAAAAAGAGGGAGGTGAGCTAGATGATTTCTAAGACCAATTCTGAATCTTATGACCATCCTAATTAAATCAAAGTCATAGAATCAGATATTTAGAGCTAAAAGGGACTGATCTTAGAGGCCATCGGGTTGTCACCCTTTCATCAATCATTCTTTTTTTAAAAAATTTTATTTATTTAAGGCAATGGAGTTAAGTGACTTGACCAAGGTCACGCAGCTAGGCAATTATTAAATGTCAGGCTGCATTTGAACTCGGGTCCTCCTATCTCCAGGACCAGTGCTCTATTCACTACACCACCTTGCTGCCCCCTTCCTTTCATTTTGTAACTGAGAAACCTGAGTTATATAGAGGTTAAATGAATTGCCCAGGGTCAGAAAATAAGAGTTTGAGGTAGGATTTGAAATGAAGTCTTTGAACCCAGGGCTCTTTTCATTAGATGACTGTCTAATTGGTGATTCCTCTTCTTGGTTTGTCTTCTATTTGTTCCTTACAAAGACAGTTTCATAAGGGGTGAAAGATTTGAGATCTGCTTGTGTGGAGGGGAACACTCACACTGATAAAGTCCTAGCTCCATGCAATGTTGATCTAATAAAATATTAACTCTTTGAGGGCAGGGGCTGGTTTATTTTTCCTAGCACAGGCCTGGTAGTGCCTTCAAGTACTTTCAATTACCTTGTATTCATTTTATATATTGTTCTTGTATAAAATGATATGTGTATGCACATCTCCTGAAAGAATGTCAACTCAGTGATGGTAGGTGTCATTTTTATCCTTACACCCCCTAGCACATTCCAGAATACCTGGTATAGAGAATACAGGTAGTAAATGCTTCTGGGTTCAGTGTAGGGAACTCCAAATGAGAAACACTTGAGGAAGTAGAGTGCTGTATTTGGAGGCAGGAGAAACCTGAGTTCCAGTTCTGCCTTGGAAACATTACTTAGCTCTGTGATTCTGAGCAAGTAACATCCTCTTTTAGCCTCTCTTTTTTAATATGTAAAATGGAAGTATAATAATGACACCTACCTTACAAAATTAATTTAAGGATCAAATGAGATCTATTATCTGCATTTATTATGCAAAGACTTTGTAAACCTTAAGCCTCTATACATGCTAGCTATTATTATAAAACTTTGTCTTATGTATTATATTTTTCCTCTAACTTTTTCCCTTTTTGCTTTGATTCTTCTTTTATAACATGATTAACATGGCTATTTGTTTGACACGGTTATTCACATATAATCTATATTAGATTACTTTCTATCAGGGAAAGGAAGGAGGGAGAAAAATGTGAAACTCAAAACTTTACCAAAAGTGATTGTTGGAGCATCTAGTTGTACAGTGAATAGAGCACAGGCCCTGGAATCAGGAGTACCAGAGTTCAAATCTGACCTCAGACACTTAATAATTACCTAGCTGTGTGGCCTTGGGCAAACGACTTAACCCCATTGCCTTGCAAAAACCTAAAAAAAAAGTGATTGTTGAAAATTATCTTTGCATGTAGTTGGAAAAATAAATAAATTAAATATTTTTATAATGCTTTCTTTACTAAAAAGGTCAGGTCAGCAACTGTCAGTCAACATTTATAAAGCATCTATTTGCCAAGGGAAGCTAGATGGTGCCATTGTGCATAGAACACTGGACCTGGACTCAAGAAAGACTCAGTATCCTGAGTTCGAATTTGACTTCAGATCCTTACTGGCTATGTGACCCTGGGCAAGTTGCTTAAGTCTGTATCCTCACTTTCCTCTTCTATAAGATGTGCAGGAAAAGGAAATGGGAAATCACTCTAGTATCTCTACCAAGAAAACCCCAAATAGGGTCATGGAGTCTGTCACAACCAAGTGACTGAGAGCAGCAACAACATGGGCCATGCACTCTGCTGGGGAAATGGGATACAAAAAAAAGGCACCCCCCCCCCAAAATAGTTCCTGCTCTCAAGAAAATAGCTCACAGTCTGATTGAGGGAGATAATATGTATACATGCCAATTGTATGTAGGATAGATTGGGGGTAGTTTCAAAAGGAAGTCAGCACCCAATTAAGAGGCAGGGGGTCTAGGAAGGGATGGTCTCAGAAAGTGGGACTTTAGCAAAGAGGTGAAGATGAAGTCAGAGGTCGTGTCTGGCATTGGGAATCCTCAGAGTTGGGAGATTGAGGGTGTTGTTAGAAGTGCATCAGAGGCCAATGTCACTGGGTCATAGAATATATGGAAAGGAGTAAAATGTGAGAAGAATGGAACAACTGGAAAGGTCCAGGTTATAAAAGACTTTAAAACTCAAAGAAAAGTTTTAAAATAAGGTGTCCCAAAAGGTTTAAAAATAGATTTTATCTATTAAAACTTAAAACTACACTAAGACTATGGGAGGTCCTCCTGATTCCAGGGTTGGTATTTTATCCATTGCACAACTTAGCTGCCCCTAAGATATGGAACCATTGCAGTTAGGGAGATAAATTTGACAGTGAGACCTGGAACACAAAGTGTTATCTGGAGCACTAGGAGGTAAAGTGACTTGCCCAGGGTTATCTGGATAGTATTGTTGAAGAGGTAGATCGTCTGACACCAAACCAGATCTCTAGGTAGTGTGGCTCTCATTTAATAAATTACCAGCTGCATGAATACATACAAGCATAAATGACTGGGGAGGCATTATTATTATTATTATTATTAATATTATTATTACCAATACAGTGAACTTTAAAGCCCCTTCCAAAGGATTTTAGTTTTCTCTTTCTTCTTTCTCTCTCCCTTCTCCACACGAACATATCTATTTTGTTTAGATTGACATTTTGAGAAATTTGGAGCTGAGTGGTGCCTTCTTTAAGACAAACATTGGTTTCTCCTTGTAAAAATGATCAGTGCACACTTGGTTTCAATTCTCTAAATTCCTTTCCACATTTCATTGTCATGATGAGATAAAATCAAACAGATGTAAGCCGAGAAGCTTAATAACCTTCTGCTGAAGTCGAGGAGCCCAGTGCCTGGGAAATGCAAAAGGACCAAGACAACTTGGGGGTGGCTGATGCTGTCACTCCCCATGTCCTCTGAGATGTGGAATTTAAGCTGACAGATGAACCTACCATATCAGGAGACAGCTAACTGCCTTGGGTCTGCCTAGAAGGTGGACTTATGTTTATGAGGCTGCCTTCCATCTGCAGGCATTATTCGGGGGGCCCTTGTTTGCTTCTCCAAAGAAGGGGTGCAAATAGGAATCAGAAAAAAATTGGAGGGAGGGGGAAATGCCAATGAAGGGTTGACCTATCTTATCTGAAGCCTTAAGCCTCATGTAAATATGACTTCATATAACAAGAATAACAGCTGGAGGGGGCACTTCACATCAATCTCTTTACAGGCTAATATTGCATGATTCCTCCCATCCAAACACAGCTGACTACTCTCCACTGACTTCCATCTCCCAAACCCAGAAAGATCAAGTGGCCCCCCTCCTAAAGCATACCCTGAGAGTGAACTCTATCCTGCAAATATATAGAAACTAATACATGAATCTACACCTTCCAAACAACTGTCTCCCCTATACTGACCTCTCACTAAGCACACATAGTCTTCTTTCACTAAACTCCACTCCCCAAACTCCACTGACCTTTACCCTTCAAACATAGATTCCCTTCTCTTACCTCCAGTCCACACATACTAAGCTCTTTCTTTCCAAATACAAACAGATGACTACTACAGAATACTACCCCTGCTCCTAAGCAGAAACAGACCTCTACTATACCCTCTCCATTTACTTCTATTCTGACCAAGGATTTTTGTTTCATAGTAGGCACAGCAACTCTGATTTTGACCTGCTTGTGAGAGCAACAGTCATCACCATTGTCATCATCACCACAACCACCACCACCTCTAGCATTTATATAATGCTTTGTTTGCAATGTGCTTTTTACAAATATTGTCTCATTTTATCCTTGCAACAACCCTAGGAGGTAGGTTCTAGTATTATCCTCATTTTACATAGGAGAAAACTGAGGCAAATGGTGGTGAAATAAGGTGCCCAGGATCAAGCAATTTAAGCTGACAGATGAACCTACCATATCAAGAGATAGCTAACTTCCTTGGATCTGCCTAGAAGGTGGACATGTTTATGAGGCTGCCTGCCATCTGCAGGCATTATTTGGAGGGGGGGCTTGTTTGCTTCTCCAAAGAAGGGGAGGAATCAGAACATTCTCTGAGACTGGATTTGAACTCAAATCCAATGTTATCTACTATGTCACCTAGCAGTCATACACAATCATGTATATATCTCATTTCTCTAACTTAATTGTAAACCCCTTGAAAACAGGAATAGTCTTTTACTCTTTGGTAGTTCCCTTCACCACACCTACCATAATACAAGTCTTATCTAAATCAGGGGTCTTCATAATTTTTTTTTATTTTACACCTCTGTAACAGTAAACAAAATGGGAATTATGTATTCCTAATATGAATATGTAATATACTGTCCCTTTCATATGTGAACAGTATATTTATAAATTATATGCACTAGATAAAACTTATAAATTAATAAAGGATGAAATAAAGGTGAAATAATATTTGATTCTAGAGCTAACAGGGAGCCAGTGAAGTTTATTGAATAGGGAAATGATATAAGAAAATCACTTTGATGACTTTGTAGATCAGAGGAAGGAAGGAAGAAATGAGACCAATTGGCAGAATATGGCAATAGTTCAGGTGAAAGATGATGTGATCCTGAACTTAGAGAGAAGAGAAGTTAGATAGCTATGAGAAATGTAAGAGACATGAAAATAGAATTGACTGGAAAAATTCAACAAGTGATTGGATATAAAAAGTGAGAGAAAGTAAGGAATCAAGGATGTCTCTGAGATTGAGAACATAGGTGATGAAAAGGATGGTGGTGCTTTCACCAGTGATAGGGTAGTTGAGAAGAGAGACTGGTGAATTGATAAAGATAATGCATTGAGATCCATAGTGTACCTCACAATCCATCCTTGCCTCCTCATCCTGTGTCTCTCACTCTATCTTACCCAGAATGAAAACAGAAGAGATTGGGGGAAGGTAGGGCTCTGATTCATTGGCTAATAATTTCCCTTTCCCCCTTCCAAAGCACAGAGCAGGCCCACCAAGGGTACCTGCTGCACTCCTAAGATAAATTAAAGGTCAGAGGTAAGGGTGGAATTTCCCTAATGGTACTTCAGTTGATATTATGAATGACAGGATCACATCTGAGATGACATTTGGGATCTTAAACAGAAGAGGAAGGGGGAGACCAGTACAGTGTTAGAGAAAAAGTATGGGTACAGATATGCTAGAGGTAAACCCAATGATAAGCTATCACTATGAGATGATTATTCCCCTTTTGGATTCAGTCCATAGATAAAGAAAGTCATGTGCCATTTTGGAGAACACTGCTCTAAGGAACAGATTAAGGGTTGAGGGGGTCAATACCAAGAAGGTGGACTACCAACCAAGTAATGATTTATTTTTAACCCCAGAAATGGATGGAATGTAGAGTAGTTGCTTTACACATCAGCAGAGGGGGTAGCCATACCAATAGTCAGAGCTTTCAAAGCATCAAAGTAAGTATGTGAATAGGTGTGTTTTGTAATGGAAAGCTTGCTAGGCTTGAAGTCAAGAGATTTGAATTTGAATCCTGCCTCTTACATTTACTAATTGAATGACTCTGGACAAATCACTATGCCATAGTGTAAAAACCTTAGAGTCATAGGAGCTTAGTTCAAATCCCAGCTTTGTCCATTTATTCTTGGATGAACTGAAATGAAAGTCTTCCTGAGTTTAATTTTTCTCAACTGTAAAATGAGGAGGATTGGTCTAGATGACTTCCCATGGTTAAATCTTGGCTCCTATGACCTGTTACAAGGAAACTTAAATATCTATAATGATTAAAAGAAATAAAAATAATAACCAACAACAAACATTTATTAAATACTTATTACGTGCCCAAAGGATACAAAGAAAGTAAAAGACTTGGTCTCTATTGTCATATAGCAAAAGTGGCAGATAATCTCAGAGAGAAGATTGGAAAATTGAAGAGGAAAAGAATACCAGGAAAAGCCTTCTGCAAAAGTGAGAATTTACATTGAGTTTTGAAAGAAGCCAGGAAAGCTAGGATGCAGTGATGAGGAGGGAGAGAATTCCAAGCATGGGCAAAATAACAAATATAAAGGTACCGGTTGGGAAATGGTTTATGGTACATGAAGAGTAAACATAGTTTAGTAATAGAGTGTATAGAGGAAAGTTAACAAAGACTGGTAAGGAAGGAAGAAGGCAGACTTTGAAGGGCAGGAATGTTCCTGGGATAATAGTCACTGGTATTTAGTGAGTAAAGAGGGGGCATGATTAAACCTACACTTTGGGAAAATCTTTTTGACCCCTTAGTGGAGGATGGATAAGACCTGAGGAGAGACTCCAGAGACAAATTAGAAAGCTATTGTGACCCAGCAAATTAGCTCATTAGTAATTGAATGACTCTGGACAGAAGACTCTGCTGTTGAGAGACTAAATAGTGGATTGCTTCAGTTGGGAGTTCTGAACTGAAGGACCGAGTTGCTGGTGTTGTTCATCCTTCATTCTCAAAGAGTACCAATGATATCTCCAGAGTGATGTCTTCAACTGAAGCATGAGTACCTATAGTAAGTCCAAGATGATCAATGATTGCAAAGAGGCTAAGGAAGTCGAGGATTGAGAAAAGGCCATCAGATTTGGTAAGATACTATTAGTAACTTTGCCTCATCCCAAGCTATCCAGACTGTTGTTAAATCTTGTCCTTCCTCCCTTCACAACATCTCTCCTATCTCTTAATCTCTACTCATTCAGTCACCACCCTAGTCCCTGGTACCACCTGGACTTTTGCAATAACCTTCTCTTTGGTCTCTCCCCACTAATCCATCTTACATTCAGTTGCCAAAGTGATTTTCCCCAAAAAAGCAAGTCTGACCATGTTACACCCCAGCTCTAAGAGTAGAAGCCAGATTGCAAAGGGTTTTTGTATTGTGTGGGAGAAGAGGAATAAAAAATAAATTTCTTGAAAATTCACAGAATTTTCTTGAGACTCAATGTACTTCCAAACCTCTTTGAGTGTAAAATAGCTGGAAATGATTCTGTATTAGTATTCTGGGTTTGCAAATATAAATGTTCTATGTTAATTATAATGGATCAAATCAAATGAGTATTTAAATAGAGATTGGTATAATTTAGTCATTCACCTCCCTTCTCCTCCTCTCCCCCTCATACAAACAAAAAGCCTGATTAACCTAAAGAAGCCAAGTTTTCTTAACAAATGAGGCTGGAAGTGGGATAAAATATCATTGAACACTATTAAGAGGATTCCAACCATCCTGGTTTTATATGTTGTAAATGATAAGAACCCAAGCAAGAGTGTTTCCCCAAGCCAAGAGGGAGCTCTATTTCCTCTACTTAGGAATATATTTCCTTAGAAGTCATGGTTTAAATTAAGAGAAAATATGTTCCATGGATTTTTGTTAAGCCCCAAACTAAAAATGAGAGAGATTTATATTTAAAAGGTTTTGTGAAATTGAAGTCTGCCAAGATCCTCCAAATCCTGGTTCCGAGTATTTGTAACTGTGTGGGTTTGGTTTTTGTATTTAATAAGAAAAACTGGATTGTGCTTCTGGGAAATCAGTGGCTGGCTAGTCCCCACAAGGAATGATTGATATGCCATCAGAACATCTTTCCATGTTGCCATCGGATTAGGGATTTAAAGCAAAAACAAGCCTCACAGCTGAAATAATTACTTCCTGATTACTAAACCATCCTGCAAACACAGGGAGTGGTTTGGAACTTTTGATGTTGCTGAAACCAAAACCCACTCTATTGATTTTCACATCTAGTACTGAATATATTTGTAAAAAACACTGAATGTGTACAGTTTAGGGCTAAATTTGCCTGTCTGGGATCTGGTCCCTTGTTTTCTAATTCTTCCCTAGTATAGATTCTCCTTCCCAACCGGACCAACCTCCTCACTGACCGCTGTCCCCCAATCCCCCTTTTATTCTCACTTCTACTATCACTGCCTGCAATGCCTTTTGTGTCAGTGAAATCTTACTACATCAGCTTAAATATATACAGCACTTTACCATCTGACAAAATGCTTTAGTACTCTGCAGACCTTTAAATCTCAGAGTTGGAAGGGACTCCCGGAGGCCATCAAGGCTAAGTTTTATCTGGGCAAAGAGGTCTTCAGAATTTTCCCCTGATGTCTAGTGATCTGATCTAGTCAGTTCCACTTTTATATGACTTTACTTGTTAAGATTATTTTCCTTACCTCAAATCCAAAGTTTCCCCCTTTTTAATCTCCCTTCCCCCAACATACAATCATCCTAGTTCTTTCCTCTGGGGCCAGCCTCAGTTTCCTTGTCTGTAAAATGGAGAGAATAACAGCATTTCTCAGGGTTTTTGTGTGAATCAAATGAAATCAAAATTGTAAAGCATGGCACCTTGTATGTAATATTTATATAGTATATTATTTTATTGAAATTATTATCATTATTCTCATACCATTTCTTCATATTCTTAAAGACATGTTATGTTCTACCTTACTTCCCAAATCTTTTTTTCTGTCTAAACATTATCAGGTCCTTCTCCTGATCTTCTCACAGCATAATCTGAAAGTCCTTCCCCTCTTGGATGCTCTTCAGATTCTTTTTCTAAAATGTGGCACCCAAAACTAAACTCAGTAATCTGAACCATGGTAGAGTACAGTGGGACTATCACCTCCCTAATCCTGAATTAAGCCCCTCAGTGTAATCTAAGATTGCCTTAGTATGTATGAATTCCTTGTGTTTCTCTTGTTTATTAATCAAGGTTAATTGAAATCCTCCATCATTGCTACCTCAAACCCCTAAAACTCATCATCCATTTGCCTCACTTCACAGGTGAGGAAATTAAATCTGAATCTGAATGCAGATCTAGTGTCAATTCTCCCATATAGGGCATCTAATTCTTTTTACTATTATTCTTTCAAAGCCCACCTTGAAGTCACTTCCTCCTCAAGAATTCACTTAGCATTTCAGCTTTCATTGATAGAACTTTTTGATGACTTGTGATCAGCAACACACAATTTAGCCATTGATTAAAGATTTGGATTTGTAGTCTAGATTTAGAGTTTGAAAGCATAGATGCTGTGTAACCCCACTTCATTTAAGAGATAAGAAAACCAAGACTTAAGGAAATGATTTGGCTGAGGCCATACAGGTAATAAACATAAGAGATATTTGAATCAGGTCCTCTATTGTTTGCTACTATTTTGTGGGTAAATCTTACTGTCCCTTTTAGACTCTTTGCTTTTTCTCTTTGTGGAGACAACTGGGATTAAGTGAGTTACTCGAGGTCACACAGTTAGTAAGTGGTTGAGATCAGATTTGAATTTAGGTTTTCCTGCCTTCAGGAACAGTGCTCTCTCCACCACACCACCCAACTGCCCAGACTGTGCTTCTTTAGGAGAGGGAATACATAATGGGTAGATTAAAAACATTTCTTGATAGAAAATATCCAATAAGACCATCGATCTTGTTTTAGGTGAGATTTTGACTTTTCTAACAATTCCTTTCATTTGTCTACCCTGTTACAATTCACAAAGAACTTTCACAAATACTGTCTCATTTGCTTCTCACAGCAACCCCGAGAGAGGTGGAACATGTATTCTCCCCATTTTACAGATGAGCAAATTGAAGCTCAGGAAAGGCAATAAAGTTGCCTAAAATCATTGAAATGACAGAACTGGTCCCTCAGCTTAAGTTTCTTGAGTCCTGAGCAAATGCTCTTTGAATAAAATAAAAACAAGAGTAGACTAAGCAATCCTTGATCTCCAAGGAAGAAAATTCAAGAACCCTGGAAACTATTCTTAAACAGAGCTTTCATTATTCTTTTCCCACAAAAAACTCAATCTGCTGAAAGTGAGAAAAGATTCTTTGGAGGCATGGATAATGCATTATGAAAATAAAAATAGAGCTGTGGATGTGGTGCCATTCCAATGTGGCCCTGAGAAGGTCATCTGAAGGTTTCCTTGGCAGAAAGTTGTTAAACTTAGCACGATTTCCTGGTTAAATAATAGGTTAGATAAACACCCAAAAAATAAGCTCTTTCACTGAAGGGCAGGTGGAAAAGGAGATATTCTTTTCTAGTTCAGACAACCCCTGAAAAGAATTTACTTTAGTTAAAACGTGTTTCTTTAAAAAAAAGACTCCTCCATTTCCCCAATTGGTAAATGGTCCAAGGATAAGAATAGGCAGTTTTCAAAGGAAGGAATCCAAACTATTAATAATCACATGAAAACATGTTCCAAATTACTAATAATTAAATAAATGCAAATTGAAGAAACTGAGTTTTTTAACTGTGGGAAAACATCAATGTGTTGTTGGTGGACCTGTGAATTGGTACATCTCTTCTGGAAAGCAATTTGGAATTGTGCCTAAAAAGTTACTAAATTGAATTTACCTTTTGACCCAGAAATACCAGTGTTAGGATTATATTCCAAAGAGATTCAAGAAAGGAAAGGGACCCACATGTACAAGAATATTTATAGCGGCTTTTCCCCCTCTTATAATGACAGAGAACTGGAAACTAAAGTGATACTTTTCAACTGGGAAGTAACTGAACAAATTATGATATATCTATGTAAGAGATTACCATTATGCCCTAAGAAATACCAAAATGGTTTCACAGAAATTTGTGAAGACTTGTATAAACTAATGCAGAGCAAAGTGAGCAAAAACAGTCAATAAGCATTTGCTACATGGCAGACACTTTGCTATTTGCTGAAGATACAAAAAAAGGCAAAAAACAGTTTTTACCCTCAAGGACACAATCTAATGGAGGGCATGACATGAAAACAACTATAAAGAAATCAGCTATATACAAGAGAAATGAGAAATAAACAGAAGGAAAGAACTAGAATTAGGTGAAAATTTTTTTTCAATAAATGGCATTCAATAACAATAAACAACTTAAAAAATTAGGAATTCTTCTGAAGACAATGAATAATATGACTCCTGAGGATTGGTGAAGATCCAAACACCTCCTAACAGAGAAGTGAAGAATCAAATTTCAGAATGAGATGTATGTTTGAGACATCGAACAATGTTATAAAGATTTTGTTTTCCCTTTATTTTTTTTTCTTCCGAGGATGGGATCATGGTAGTGTTAAGGAAAGAAAATAAAGCCTTGCTAATTTTTTAAATTTAATTTTAAATAGAGAAAATACAATTAGATTACTCCTGCCCTGTCTCCCTTTTGTGACTTCTTAAGAAAGAATCTAGGTATTGTCCATTTTTTTCAGAGAGCAAGCTGCTGGCAAATTCTGCTACAAGAGCATCTCAGAAAACCTTAAGGGGCCTGGGGACTATTCCCTTCTGTCAGCTTATGGTAGCAATTCACTTTGCCCAAGCCAATGAAGTCCAGGGTTATTAGTCACTGGAAGATGAAGAAACTTCAGAAGTGTAACCAAACACCATCTCAAAAGCCTCAGCTCCTTTTCCCTTGGAATAACTGTCTCTACTTTTCCTAGGAAAAGGGTCATTATTGGATGAACATATGGAGCAATAGAATATTTGTTGGGATGCTTTGTAGAGTAACTTACACATTTCCTAGGACAGGGACCTTGGAGTCAATAGCAACAAGTTTTATTTCTCTTCTGTTTTAAGGTTTGCAAAGATCCTGCACTGCAAAAGTTTTTTTTGAGGGAAATACAAGACATATTCTAAAACGCACCGGAAAGCATTTCCAAAGTACTCTAGGATGTACAAGACTTGAGGAAGTATAACTGAGGATAAAGGCAAGTCCTTGGAATCAGGAAGCTCTGGGCTTGAACCTACTTCTAATACATGCTGACCTTCAGGGTTAGACTGCTCTTTAAATCTATAAGATGTAGAAAAGTCACTTGTTAACATTAGTGGAGAAATTTCCTATGTCAATGAAATTATAGTTCTAGTCTTGAACATCTCAAAAATTATACAAATTAAGGATTTGAAGCTACCCAAGACAGGATTGTTAGAAGATTTCATTGGCAGAAAGTTATCAGAATCCAGTCTGAGGCTACAAAAAGCAAAAAAAATAAAGCAAATTCCTGCCCACAATGGGTTTATACTCTACTGAGAGGATATACTATATGAGTTTCATTATCCTGGATGAGGAAACCAATGTTCAGAGAGACTGAAATGGCTTGCCTATGGGTGTACAGCTAGTGAGTATTCAGACCACAAGAATGATTTTTCATTTGGGACAAAAAACAAAAAATAATTTCTCAGTTTGGAGTAGGAGAATGGGAGGGAGAAAGATTGATATAAGAAGCATGAATTAGGAGTTCATTTTCTGTGAATTGTAGAAGCTTTGTTGTTGACTTGCTATATGAAAAATACTGTCTTCAGTTCTAGACATACAAAAATAATGAAATCTCTGTCCTCCAAGAAGCTTACATTTTCCTGGATAATACAGCATCTAAACAGATAAATATATGCAATGTTATCTGGTAAGGGAGAGAACACTGGTAAATAAGAGAATTGATTGATGTTTGTCTGTTCTTGAAGAAGACTATGATATCAAGGAGGTGATGCCTTGTGATGCGTGTGAATTGGATTTGAGTGAGGGGATACTGTGCAAAGTCAGAAAGTGACATGTTAGGACCTGTGTTTTAGGAAAAATCAATTTAGTAACTGACTAGAAGGGTGAGAGTAGGGAGAGACTTGAGGCAGGCAGACTCATACTGTAATAGTCTAGGCATGAGGTATTGAGGGCCTGCACTAGGGTGTTGGCAGTGTCAGAGGAAAAAAGGGGGCATATACAAGAAATGCTTCAAATAGATTTCAGAAGCAATGGGAGGAAAGAATGAAGAGGGCTAGTCTGGATAAAATGCAGTATGATAAATGAAATAATGTGAATACAGTCTGTAAGATAAACTGAAACCAGATTGGTCAGGGTTTTTGTTGCTCTTTTGAGTAGGTTTTTTTTTTTATTCTATAAGCAATAGTGAGTCAATGAAAGTGTTTGAGCCTGGAAATGATATGGTCAGACCAAATTATGTTGATAGCTGTGCAGGATAGAGACTGGAGGGAATAAAGACTAAAAGCAGGAATCTATTTTAAGGGATTGTTTTAATAGTTCAGATGAGGAATAATTAAGTAACCTGAGCATAAAGAAAGGGATATATTCAAAAGATATTGTGGAGTTAGAAATAAAACTTGGCAATTGATAGATGAAAGAATTAAGTATACAATTGGTATTGCTAATATGGGTAACTGAAAAGATAGAGGTGCCTTCAATAAATATAGGAGAGTTTGGAGGAGGGAAAAGGGTGTTATGGAAATCAGAATAAAGAATTTCCTTTGGAGCAAGTTGAGTTTATGATGTCAACATCCAGTGGGAGATGACCATCATGCACCTGGTGGTAAACTCCTTGAGAAAAGAATCGATTTCACTTTTGTATTTGAATTACTGACATCTCACCCAGTGCCTGTCATAAAATGTTTAATAAATAATAATTGGCTGACTGATGGTTGAGATATCCTGCCCTGGTGCCATCATGGTGTCTGTTTCTGGTCAGCCTGCACGTTGAGAGTTTTGTGAGAGTTTGGTTACCTCTGGGGGCATCCCTCCCAGTGGTTGTATGTGTTACTCCCAAGGCTGGTCAACAGAGGGCACTCAGAGACTAGCCTGACTCACCTGGGAAAGGAAAGCTGTGACTAATGTCTGGGGAGGGAGGGATCTCTGGCCACAGAGATATTTTCCCATGTGCCACATTGTGCAATAACAATAACAATTACATTTATACCGTGCAATTTCCATAACAAGCTTGTGAGTGAGGTAGTGGAGGCATTATTATTTCCATTTTACAGATGAAGAAAGTGAGGCCCAAAAAGATGAAGTGACCTTTTCTATAGTAAATAGTTGACCTTTGATAGGAATGAGTCCAGGTTTGTGTCTGGTGACTCTGTCACCCCATTCTTATTCTATAAAGGAAGTGGTGCCCTGATGTTTGAAATACTTATTAGGCCTTTTCATCTGGGTAAATTTGAAAAAAAAAAAAAGATTTGAAAGGGGGGGTTTGTGAGCAGTTGGTTGACTGGTCAGAAAACTTCAGGTACTTTGGATTGCAAACTGGGTGTGTGAGTATGAAAATGTTCCTGATAAGTGTTTCCCTTTTCACAGAGGATTTGAGAATGTGCCAGTCATTGGGAGCTTCAGTTACAACGATCTTTTAATGGAAGGAAGCAAGGAAGGAAGGAAGGAAGGAAGGAAGGAAGGAAGGAATCTGGAAATCCTACCTATTTCTACATGTGACCTTAAGCAAATTGCTTAACTTCTCTGATTCATTTTCCAGTATATAAAAGGAGAGAATTAGATACACTCTCTAAAGTTCCTTCTAGAATTAATTCCTACACTCTTAATGGAGAAAACAAGGACCAGAGAGATTGTCTCTTGCCAAATGCTTGGTTAGTAGCAGAGTCATTACCCAAATCTTGTAACTCCCCATCAGAGTTCTATAGTAATACAATGCAATGACTCTTCCAAATACTTTAGAAATTCTGTAGGAATTGTTCTACATAGAAGATGGATCTTATAGGCCGCAATTCTTTTTATAGGCTAAACTGAAGTTTCTTGCTTCACCTGCTCAAATCTGGTCTCAGACATTTACCAGCTGTGCGAACCTGAGCAAACAAACCACTTCACTTCTGTCTGTCTTAGTTTCCCCACTGTTGAGTTGGGTTAGCAATAGCACCTGCCTCCCTGTAACTTTCCACCGTGTTGACTCTAGTCTTGGCCTCAGGGGCAAAGCAGACCACTTTAATCTCTCTGGTGGCAGTTCTTTAGATATTGAAGATCATATCATTACTTTTCCCTTCTCATATCTAAGTTAAATATCTCTAGTGTCTTCAACCACTGTCCTGGTCTTCCATCCTTTAACCATCCTGCTTACCATCCTCTGCTCCATCTTTGTCAAAGGCCTTCTTAAAATACAGCACCCAGAACTGAATAGACATATAATATATTCCCAATGTGGTCTGTCCAGAACAGAGTCCCAAAGGCATAAACATCTCCTTCTTTCTAGAGAGTAAACAAATATTGTCTGATATTGTACCCAGGGGCTGATTTTTTTTAAGTAACACAACAAGAGAAAGCTTCCTTCTCAGAGAAATGGAAAGTTTAACTAGGCCCCCATCAAACCTTTACAACAGGGATGGGGAACTTATGACCCACAGGCCATATTGGTCTGGCATTGCCAAGGCAACTGCAGGCAGGACTTAAAATTCAATAAATCTAGGAGCTTTTTAGGGGTGAATTAAATGTTTGACCACATAGAGCCTGTGATTGCTGTAATAAATATCCAAACGGTCCTTGGTAGAAAAAATGTTCCCCACCTCTGCAATCAAGAGATCACAATGTGACTCTTCTTTTAAATATTTTGATTACTGTATTTTGAAATAATGAATCTCTTTGGTAATTTTATTTACTTTAAAAATATTATTCTGTGAAAAGTTCATAAACTTTATTTTACTGTTGAAGGAATTCATTACGCAAAAAAGGCAAAGGATGCTTGCCTTAAAATAAAACTCAGTTTACTGTCCACAAGATCAGCGTGGTCTAGGGGCAGCTAGGTGGCACAGTAGATAGAGCACCAGCCCTGGAGTTGGGAGGACCTGAGTTCAAATACTCAGACACTTTAATAATTACCTAGCTATGTGACCTTGGACAAATCACTTAACCCCATTGCAAAAAAAAAGAGAAAAAAAGAAAAGAAAAGAAAAAAGATCAGAGTGGTTTGGCTGACATCACTGGCTGTCAATGGGCTCCGGGAATACTTGTCCCTAAACTGCCTCCCTTTGATGTAGAGGAATTATTTTTATAAAATTCTTTGGGTTCATTTTATTGAAAGAAGCAGCAGGATTTGGGGGTCATTTAGCTTGGCCCCTAAGAAGGCCTTTGAGGTTAATGGTCATCGTATGGATTCAGAGCTACTCCCAGAGCAAGGCAGCTGATTCTCTTTACTTCAGTCATTCCCAGATGCATTTTTGGCTCAAACAATCATCCTCCCAAAACCTTTTTTTTTAAACTTCTGCCTGGGCAGAAGTTAAAAGCAATATTTAGGGGTATTTCTGTTGGGAATTTTCTTTTATGATTCACCATCAGTTTTAGGTACTTGGATTTAGGATTCAAAGGAGTGAGTGAAGTAACCCCTTTCTTGGGCAAGTAGCAGCATCAAATTCCCATTGCTTAGGGCCGGATTTTTTGGGTGGAGAGGGGAGAAGGGGGACAAGATCTGTGATTCATCACTCCTGATGAAAAAATTACCCCTACTTGGTTTAACTTGTATCTGGTATTGTCCAGGAGAAGGACTAGAGTTAAATATATGGATTGGGGAATCATTTGCAAAGAACTGATAATGATTGCAAAGAAGATAATGAGATCTCTAAGAGAGAAAATAAGATCCAGGGCAGAGTCTTCCAACCTATCATAGTCTAGGCATTGTTCATTCATCAGGGCAGCTGAATGATACAGTGGAAAGAATTAGGAAGACCTGAATTAGATCTCAGATACTTTTTTAGCTGTGTGACTCTGAATAAGTCACTTAACTTCTGTTTGCCTCAGTTTCCTCATTTGTAAAATAGGGATAATCATAGCACCTATGTTGTTATAAGAATCAAAATAAGTCAATAGTTGTAGTAAGAGCAATACAAATGTTAGCTATTATTATCTATTGACTTTTCCTGTGTCATTGGTCAAAGTATTATGAGTAGTTACACATCTCACTGAGGAGGCTGTGCAATGTTAAAGGACTTACTACTATTGGTCCAATATCTGACATCGCCCAATACAGGTAAATCTGAAAGACTTACAGATCTATTGGATTCTGTGTTAGAGATCTGCCAGGATTATGGTAAGCACCTTTATGCCCACTCTCCTATTCTATGCCTCTCCTGAGAATAAGTCATAGAATTATCAAATAAAGTTATTTCTGTTGTATATTTGAATTCTTGCATAATTTTCACAGATGCCATGGTGGGGTGCTTTGAAGGAGAGGGAGCTTTAAAGAAGTATTTTATTTTATTATTTTTTTTATTTTTTTAAAAATCAATAAAAAATAAGAAGATTGGAATCTCATTCTCTGCATCAGTCAAGTATGTGACTGCAAGATTGTGATCAATTGTTAAGAAAGCTGCTCAAAGATTTCTTGTTCTTTTCTCAAGCTTCAAGAATGCCTTCATTCTATGTGTAGATTATTCTCATAAAAGTTTTATAGAGATGGGAAATAGACAGATGGCTTAGTAGCTATTAATATTTTCTCATCTTTTTTGTTTGTTTTGGTAAATCATAAGGTTCAAGATTTTTTCTAAGTTTTTGGTATCTTTTCTTCTTTCAGATGCCTTGAAGATTGATCCCTCAAAACCCTTAAATTTGTGTCAACACAAGCATGGAACTCTTTGGTGTCTTCTACTATTCTTTCCACCCTTGTTTTGCTTGGCATGCTTTCTATTTCCTTATGTCAGGAACTGTTATGTTAAAACCCAAATGTCAAGGTTCCATGTGAAAATAGTTTGTTGTAAAATATCTACAAATCATTTTCAATTTTTTGTCTATTTTTTTGTGGGGTTTTTATCCTTTTTGAAATTGTAGACCCTTTTGGCAGTCCAGTGAACTATGAAAAAATTAATAAGACCACTCCAAATTAAATCAATGTAACACTTATGATTTTAATTCAAAGTTGAGCATAGGGGAGAATGTTGGAAAATATACTAGAAATCATGGTTTATACATAAGAAGGAAACTCCGTGTATGCTAGGCTGATCTTTGGACAGTAGACATACTCTGTTGCTGGAACCATCCTTGAAGTTTCTCCAGAATGGAAAAACCTGCCTGAGCTTGTATTCCTCTGACATAGGATAACCCAGGATGAAGCACTAGAGTTAAGACTTTGTGGAGGCCTCCACTAATTAGATTATAAATACCTTAAAGGAAAGGACTCAGTGTAAAAGGATTTTAGATCTAGAAAAGATCTCAGAAAAATCTGTCTAAAAATGATTTTTGTTGTTTTTATAGCAGTAACTCTAGAGATTTTACTCTGCTTCCCCCTTCCCCATTGATTGACTCCTCAGAGATGCACTGACCACATTAGAAATGGACTAGATTCTGATTTTCCTAGGGAAACCCTGCATGGAGGCAAGAGTCATATTGGGATATTATTATAATGGAAATTGGGCAGGATAGTCTTTTGATTAATTTAATGAGATTGCCGGGTATGGTCCTTTGCTTTCATAGAATTAGAAATGTTTCTTCAACCCTTTCTGTGTATTGTTGACCAGGTGATTAGTGACTAGATCCACTGACCTACTAAAGCTTAGTAGGATGGCCCAGGAGCTGTGAAAAGGTTACTTCTCCTCCCTTCCTTTTATAACCTCTTTCATCCTTAGACTTCCAGGGCAGAGTTTAGCCTGGGGGGTTGGGATTTCTTGTCTCTCTCCCACCAGTGATAGCAAAGGTGGCTTATTGGAGAGAAGCAGGATAAGCCAGGTAAACTTGAGACTGGAGTTCTAGACCACCTGTTTCCTGGCTACTTGATTTTTTTCTATTTCCATTTCTGAATTTAGGTCAGTAATTTACAATCCTGTAAAAGGAATGATTGTATCCTTGGGGAGGGTCACCATGTGAGTAATTTATATACTCTAATTGCCATGGGATCCTCTATATAGTTTTGATTATTGTTTAGTCTTTTCAGTCTTCTCTAATTCTTCCTGACATTTGGGGTTTTCTTGAAAAAAAGATACTGAAGTGGTTTGTCTTTTCCTTCTCCAGCTCATCTTACAGATGAGGAAACTAAGGGTTGAATTATTTGCCCCAAGGCCCATAGCTTATCAGTGTCTAAGGCTAGATTTGACCTCAGGTCCTCTAGAATTCAGTCAGTGCTCCATCCACTGTACTACCTAGCTGCCCTTTATGCCTCTGTCCTAAGGTAAAATAATTAAATAAAATTAGTAACAGGGACCTCATCTGAAAGTACACTCAATATTACCCATTTCTAGCACTGTCATAATCTCCCTAATTTTTTTTTTTGTGAAATCTATTTTCTCTCCTTCCAGCCCTGACCCAATTGGGAAAAAAAAGAAAAGAAAACAAATTTATTATAACAGATATATGTGAAAAATGAAGAATCAGAGAGTTTCTGGGTAATTAATAATCATTTTGTTAATTAGGCTAGCAATAATTAATAAATTAACAGCCTCTCTCTCTCTCTGTCCTTCTCAAAAACAAAACTATGAAAATCCTTGAATGCTTAAATGCTTTGGAAAAGGAGGTACCCCGATAAATGAAAATCAACCCTGATTGGTGACCAATTAATCATTGGGTGGACTTTTTCTAATGAGGGGGTGGGCTAAAAGCCCTCACCTTCTCCTACAGAGACTCTTAGGTTCCAGAACAATGGAATTCATCTTCAACCAAATCACTCCCTTTGAACAATGGGGGAGTTTCAAGGGTGTGAACCTAATGCTTTTAGGACTGGAATTCACCTAGATTAGATTCTTTGGGTGGAGAGGTTCCTGGGCAATCTCATCTATCAACAAAGTCCTTTAGACACTGACTGATTGGCCTACAGGGACTCTAGTAGTGGGTAGTGGGGAGAGCAAGTCTTTTTATAGGGTATTAGATACAGAAGGCAGGGTGATATGGTTTCTATAGGGACTGGGAGCTGTTGGGGGTCTCCTTGGAGGATGTGTTTTGTCAGGGAGATCACCAAGGTGAGATTAGGCATTGTTTGGAGTTTCTATGGAGGTTAAGATTCATGTCTTTTGGAAGGGGTAATCAATGGGGCTCTACTGGACTAGAATGAAACTCAGGCTAAGATCCAGCATTTTTTTTTGCTGACTCTCTCTCTCTCTCTCTCTCTCTCTCTCACTGTGTATCAAGCTCCTTTATCTGCATGGCTTTACACCCTTGCCTCTCTTTCCCTTCATAAGGAAGTGTATAATGCCTTTCTAGATCATGCTGATACTCTTCTGGGCAGTGACCCTCCTCTCAAGCCAACATGGCTTCCAAGCTTTAATGATCATTACTCTTTACTTTCTCCCCTCTCTCTGGTCAACATCCCCTTCAATGGCCCTGTTCTATGGATGTTCCTTTACTTGATCAAGCCCTGCTTTGTGTCTCCTGGTCACAATCCATCTCCAATACTCCAGTGGGCTCCTTGCAGTCAACAATACACTGCTACTTTTCCCATTCTCTGATCATCAAAATAACTGGGTTGATTATTCTCTCTCTCTACGTAAATGGTCTGTTTATCCAGGCCTTCAATTCTCAGCTTCCCCATCTTGATGTTACTACTCAATATTGCAGTGGCTGACAAAAATGTGTGACTCCCAGACTGGCCTCTCTCCCGTCCACCAAAGGAATTAGATTTGGTTCCTTTAGACTACCCAACAATGGCAGCATGCTAGTGGACTCTGAAACCAAATTTTTTTGACTGTGCCTGGGGTAGAATGGCCCCCTACACAACCTATGACAGGTCTAGCTCCTCACTTTGCCACAGGAGGAAGAATGAGTTTGCTCACCTCTTCTCTCTCTACCTTGGTATATGCTTGAGAGGAGATAGGGATCATCTTCCTCTCTGGAAATGCTGCATACCTATGTCTTCCCACCAACTGAACAGGTATTTGTTCCCTGGTCTACCTCTCATTCCACACTGAGGTGACCTCTAACATCCCTTCCTGTCACCCTCAAGACACATGCAAGGTACCAAAGAACTCCTGCTCTCATTCCTTTCTTAGTGGCTATAGGCATCCTTTCTGGAGTGGGCATGTGGGTAGAAGGCATCACAACTTTTCTGTATTACTTTCAGCAGCTATCACAAGACCTTCAGGAAAGTCTTGATGATCTAACCAAAAGCCTCCTACAAATTCAAGATCAACTGGATTTCTTAGCCACTGTAATCTTACAAAACAGATGGGGCCTGGACCTAGTGACCTCTGTATGTTCCTATACAAAGAATGCTGATTCTATGTTAATCAGTGTGGATTGGTTTGGGATGTTACTAAAAAACTGATTGATTGAGCCTCCCATATTAGGGAAAAATCAGCTGACACCTGGTCCACTTGATTTCATTCCTCTCACATACTCCCTTGGCTCCTTCCCACATTGACCCCACTAACTATGGTCTTTTTGGCATTCTTCTTAGGTAACTCCTTTGTTCCAGATGCTTACATCCCTCATCCAAAAAAACAGTGAACACAGCAACATGTCCAATGGCCAAATCCATGATGCTCTTCCAGGTCCAAAGACATCAACAGCTCCACCCTTTTTACCCTTTACTATTATACTTGATGACATCATCACTCTCACTCAGCTAGAAGCAGCTCCAGATGAATTGACCTCCAACCCCAATCCCCTTAGTAAATTAAAATAAAAAAGCTGGAATGTTGGATCTAGGCCTGAGTTTGATTGCTACCCAGTAGAGTTCCATTGATTATCCCTTCCTAAGGACATGAATCCTAACATCCATAGAAACTCCAAGCAATGCCCAATCTCACCTTGGTGATCCCCCAAACAAAACACATCCTCCATGGAGACCCCCAATAGTTCCCTGCCTCCTATATCCAATACCCAATAAAAAGACTTGTTCTCCCCACTACCCACTCCTGGACCAACCACTCTGTACTTTCCTTCTATAAACAGCTTTGCATTCACTTCCATTTTTAGTGCCAAGTTCCTTTTTATGGAGGGTTCACCTTTTTTAACCTTTCAATAATAATTTCTTTCAATAGTTAAGCAAAATATATTCCTCAATGGCTGTATGCAAATATTTGAAAATGTATTTCATTTGGTACCCTAAATCTATCACCTTTCCCTAATGGCTGGCAGTTTTATCAGCAAAATGGAATCAGGTATGTCATTGTGGTAAACAAAGTGCTCTCAAAGTTGCTTGTATTTATGCTATTGGTTTTTTTAAAACAAGTTGCTCTCCTGGTTCTACTAATTTCATTTTTTATTAATTTAGTAAAGTATACAAAGTTGATCATTTTTATACTATTGATTGTTTATCTGATTTTCCATACCAACAGTTCAGACACTTCTTTCATCAACATCTCTATAGCATCTCTTTCCCCACTCTCAGCTCAGGTCTTTACCTCATATATTACAAAGAAATTTGGAGACATAGACTTTGAGCTTCCTCTTCTCTCTCTCTCCTTATTTTGAAACCCCTTTTCTTCCTCTCCCAACCTTTGACACTATTCCTCACTGTTGTTGTTCATTTGTTTCCATTGTGTCCAATGTTTTGTCATTGCATTTGGGTTTTTTTTTTTTTGACAAAGGTACTGGAGTGGTTTGCAATTTCTTTTTCCAGTGGCCCATTTTATCAGGTAATTAGAAATTAAATGACTTGCCCAGACATAGCTAGGAAATGTTTGAGGCTGGAATTTGAACTCAGGTCTTACTGTCTCCAGGACCAATATTCTATCTACTAAACTACCAGTTGCCTCACATTCCTCATTAATTTCTTCTTTATTCCATTCTCTCAGGAAAAGGTCAAAGTTCTCTCCAAGTTCAACTTCTCTACACATACCCATGATCCTTTCCTTCATGTGTTTTCCAGGAGATTAATCTTAATATCATCTCTTCTTTCTCTCTAAACTCTGCCTTTCCCTATATACTACTTCATTCCTGATGTGTACAAACATACTCAAATTTCCCTAATCTTTAAAAAAATTCCTTTTTAGATTCTACCATTATCACTAGCTATCATCCTTTATCTCTTCTTTCTATTCTTAGCCAAACTCTATGAAAAAAAATCTATATTTAACTAGTTCCTCCCCTCTCTTCTAATTTTTAAGTTAAATTTTATTTATTTAATAGAGTGAGAATTTAGGGCATTTGGCTTCCACAGAATATAAGAGAAGGTTGTTAGTTTAATATACATACATATATATATATATATATATATATATATATACATACATATATATATATATGTATAATATATACACACACACATACATATTACAAAGACTGTGGCTATTGTGCCTATCTACAGGTATGTGAAAGTAAGACAAAAGGGAAGTCAAAGGAATTGATCCCAACCAATCACAGCACTGGGAGAGGTTTCCCAACCTGATCAGACCTGAGATTAGATCCTGTCTGCTCCACCTAGTCCTGGGTTGACCTAGGGTTCCTGACCTCTGCAAGTGCACTTGCTTAATGAGGTCCTCCCCTTATGATGAATGAGGCTCATCATATCTCTTAGATTGTCACCCTGACAATTCATATCAGTGGCTGACTCAGAGGGGAGGAGAAAGCCTTTGAAACTGCATAGAAGACTAAACAATTCAGGGTCTTTTCCTGCTGGAGAAATGGTCCTTTTCTGCATAAAAGTTAATAAAATATCATTTAATAATAAATAATAATAAAATATCATTTAATCACTCCAGATTAAGTTTTATAATTATGAGACATTTATAACAACAGAAATTTTTTCTGTATCTCCCATCTTCTATGATTCCCCCAGGGGGAAAAATGAAAAAAAAAACCTTTGTAACAAATAAACATATTCAAGCAAAGTAAATTCCTCTATTGGTCATATCTAAAAAGTGTCTCATTATGCATATTTAGATGTGGAGAATATTCTTCATTATTAGTTCTGTGGAATCACAGTAGGTCTTCTCTAGAGCTATCCCTGAAGTTTTATTCAAGGTAGAGGGAGAGCCAAGGGAAAAATTAAGCTCTCTGTGGTCAGACATCCAAGACTGAATCCCAGTCCATGTAAGGCCAGAGTTTTGGGGGAAGTTTAAGGTTATAGGTAATGTTATTGATAAGCTTCCAACACTGAACTTGACCTGTCTGTAGTCAACCAACATATCAGTTGCATTCTTTATCAACCTGATTCCCTTGTACCTCATAGAATTTAGAAACTAAAGAGTCCTTAGATGTCTAGTTCTAGTCCCCATTTTACAGATGAGTAAATAGAGGCCCAGGTGGATTAATTGTTTTGCCCAAATCACAAAGGCAGTAAGTAGGAGGGGTAAGATTAGAACCCAGGTTTTCTAAATATCATGTTCCTTTTATTATTTACCTGATTCTTACATATAGTATACGATCAAGAAATATTTGGGCCTCCCTCCACCCTTATTTATTCTATAGACCCGTTCAACAAGGTAATAATAATGGTTAACCCCCTTCCCATGGCCTACTGTAACTCAAAGGTTTTTTTGTGCTCTGGCAACTGGAGGAAGATTTAGTCCTTGAGTAGTAGGATATATTCTGTCATAGAAAATAATTGAATATAGCCTGCTGTATAGCCAGATCTGGAGCCAAGAGGCAGGGATGTGGGGTGAGGGGCATCACAGGTGAAGCAGCATCACTTGCCACCCCACATCCCTGTCAAGATGAAGATTTCTTTTCCTTTATTAGAGGTAAGATTATCAAGGAGAATCTTTTCTTTTTTAATTTTTTTGCAAGGCAATGGGGTTAAGTGACTTTCCCAAGGCCACACAGCTAGGTTATTATTAACTTTCTGAGGCCAAATTTGAACTCAGGTACTCCTGACTCCAGGGCCGGTATTCTATCTACTATACACCTAGCTGCCCCTATCAAGGAGAATCTTGAAAAAGTTGTGATAGAGGGGTATACAGGAAGGAAAATTTGAACTCAGATTCTCCCTTCTCTGTATCCTGGAACCTTCAGTCTCTCTTTTCTATATCTTTCTCAATTTATGATCGAATGAAACTTATAATTAAATAACCAAAATAATTCAATTTTATTTTTAAAACATTTAATAAGTGCTTTCTATTTGCAAAGCATTGGGCTAAGCATTGAGTATATAGGAATAAAAATTATTGTGCTCTTCTGTCTTTTAATTCAAAGACGCTAGGTGGTGCAGTGGATAGAGCACTGGCCCTGAAGTCAAGAGGACCTGGGTTCAAATCCCACCTCAGACATTTAATAACTATTTAGCTGTATGACCTTGGGTGAGTCATTTAATTCCATTGCCTTAATAAATGAAATTTTTAAAAAAGAAGACTCTAAGCCCTGTTCTTCATTCTCATAGAGACCTTCAATCTCTTTACTCTTCACTTGTTTGTCAGATCAGCATTTCTACACTGGTTACAGTCTTTTCCCTTCTCCTTCTATACTGTTTTCTTGAGTCTCTAGTCCCTTTATCAAGTCAAAGATCTTGCCCTACCAGTCCTCAGCTTTGGATTTTCCAGTCAAACCTCATCTGTTTCTTTTATTCTTATTCTTGTGCTACTGAAAAATTCAAAAAGCATGCTGAGTTGACATAAATGTATGATACAAATGTATGTCATCTGGGCCCTCACTGTAGCAAGGCAATTCTTTTACATCTCTCTAATGAATTGACTATTCCACACAATTCCCAAACCTTCTCAAACCTTCCACAACTCTCCTATTCCACCCTCTCAGCTAAGAACTTTGCCTCATGAAAAAATCAAACCCATTTGGTGAGAACTACTTCTTCTCCCCTCCTCCTTATTTCACATTACTCATTTGCCTTCTGCCATTATCTCCTCTTTTACCCTTATTTCACATGAAGAAATAGCCTTTCTTCTTGCCAAGGCAAATCCCTCTAAATGCACAAGTGATTTTCTTCTACCCTACTCTCCCTTACTGTCTACAAACATGCCCATGTCTCCACCATACTCAAAAAACTCTCTTTGATCCATCCCTATTAGCTATCATCCTGCATCTCCTCTTTTTTTGTGGTTGAATTCTTTGAGAAAGTCATCTACAATATGTGCTTCACTCTCTTAATAATTTGCACTCTGGCTTCTGACCTGATTATTCAACTGAAACTGCTCTCTCCAAAGTCACTAATGATCATTTATTTGCTAAATATAGCTTTTATTCATCATCCTTTTAGACATTTCTGCAGTCTTTGATACTGTTCAAACACTTTCTTGATACTATCTACTTTCTAGGTTTTCATGCCAATGCTCTTTTCTTAGTTCTTCTCTTGTCTGTCTGACTACAACTCCCTGACTCTGAATCTTCATCCAAATCATGCCTTTTAATGGTAGGTGTTCCCCAAGGCCATTCTTCTCTTCTCCCTCCTAATTATTTCTTGATGATTTCATTGGATTTCAAGGATTTAATTATCATTTCTATGCAGATGAGTCTGAGATCTATTGTTCAGTCCTAACCTCTCTTCTGGTCTCTATCTTGCATATCCAACTACCTACTGGGCATCAGGAACTGGGGTTTAATATTAGACATCTTAAACTCAACATATCCAAAACTAAACTCAGTACTTTGACTTCCAAAATCTTCCCTTTTCCAAACTTCCCTATTAATGTTAAAGGTCAGAAATCTATGTGCATCCTTGACTCTTTGATCAATCTCTCTCTCTCTCTCTCTCTCTCTCTCTCTCTCTCTCTCTCTCTCTCTCTTAAAGTTCTTCATAAACTTTAGTCTTCTCATTGGCAATCCGGTGACACTGGCTTCCTTGCTGGTTTTTTGCATACAACAGTATATCTCCCTTCTTCAATCTATTTGTTGCTGTTCTCCATGCCTAGAATGGTCTTCCTCCTGGTTTCTACCTCCAGACTTCCCTGACCTTTCTTCAAGATCCACCCCAAAAGCTTCACTCTCTTCAAGAAGTCTTTCCCAGTCCTCTTTAATCTTAATACCTTCCCTCTAAGACTATCCCCAATTTATTACATAGGTATACATATATATGTGTATATATATATATACCTATATAAAATAGATATTGTTCATATATGTTTGTTTGCATATCAACTCTTCCCTTTGACTGAGAGATCCTTGAGCCAACTTTCTTTTTGCCATTCTTTGTGTACTTATCACAGTATTTGATACATCATTGATACTCAATAAATGTTTGTTGCCTTGACTGATTACATATTTTTTAAATTTTTATTTATTAATTTTCCCAACTACATGCAACAGTAGTTTTCAACAATCATTTTTTTGCAAGGTTTTGAGTTTCATGTTTTTTCTCCTTCACCCCCCCCAGACAGAAAGCAATCTAATGTAGGCTCTATATGTATAACCATGCTAAACATAGATAACATATTAATCATGTTGTGAAAGAAGAATCAAATTGAAACAGGAAAAAATTAGAGAGAAAGAAAAAGCCTAATACATAAGATAATTGTTAAAAATTGAAGATAGTGGGGCGGCTAGGTGGCGCAGTGGATAAAGTACCGGCCCTGGAGTCAGGAATACCTGGGTTCAAATCTGGTCTCAGTCACTTAATAATTACCTAGCTGTGTGGCCTTGGGCAAGCCACTTAACCCCATTTGCCTTGCAAAAACCTAAAAAAAAAAATTGAAGATAGTAGGCTTTGTTCTGCCTTTAAATCCACAGTTCCTTCTCTGGATATGGATGGTGTTTTCCATCACTAGTCTTTTAGTATTGTTTTTGATTATTGTACTACTGCTGAAATGAACAATTCCATCATGGTTCATCATCACCCCATGTTGTTGTTAGCATTTGTAGTGTTCTTCCAGTCTGTTTATTTCAAGCAGCATCAGATTTTGCAAGTCTTTCCAGTCTATTCTGAAGTACTATCCCATATGACTTCTTAGAGAACATGAGTAGTCCATCACATTCAAATACCACAATTAGTTTAGCCATTCTATCCTCTCAATTTCCAATTCTTTCCCACTACAAAAAAAAAGTTGTGATATTTTTATACATGTGAATTTCCCCCCCTTTTTGTGATCTCTTTGGATACAGATTTAGTAGTTATAAGGGTATGCACTGTTTTTTTTCCCCTTCTGACAAGTTATTTCTAAAGACTATCCAAATTTTTTTTGCAAGGCAATGGGGTTAAGTGACTTGCCCAAGGTCACACAGGTAGGTAATTATGAAGTGTCTGAGGCCAGAATTAAATTTAGATTCTCTTGATTCCAGGGCCAGTATTTTATCCACTGCATCACTAGCTAGCTACCCCAACTATCCAAAATTTTAATAGAAATCATATATGGTCACTTCTCAATTACAAAGTCATTAAATAGCTTTTTCTTATTACCTTCCCCTGCTTCTGCTCTACCTCCTTGAAAAATGGCCTCTGCCTCTAGAATCTGATTAACATAGGGCCCCAAGGTTATTTTCTTTGCATTCTCCAGTTATAATAGTGCCTATCATTTTTGTAGAGCTTTCATGTTTACAAAGTACATTTTATACAGTTTCTTAATTGAGGCTCAGAAATACCTTTGAGGCAAAATTCTTTTTAATTCTCATTTTTACAGATGAGAAAACTGAGATTCAGGGCTTGACTGGCTGAATTTTAAAAAACATTTATTAAGTGTTTATTATATGCTGTGTTGGAGATTTACACACAAAAGCAAAGACAGTCCCTGCTCTTAGAGAGCTTTCATTCCAATGAGGGACAGTAGTAGCCAAGGAGGGACATTTTGGTCCTGAAAATTACTGGGATGGACCATAGTGAGTAGATTGACAGTTTTATCCAGGTGTAGTGGTAGGGTTGATTGGATCATGGTTCTGGAACTAATGTGAGAGAAAGGGAGAAAAGGGGTATAGGGGTAGCAATGTTACTTTTCTAGGGTAAGGAGATGGATAGAAAGGAAGGAATGAGGCAAAATATGACTAGGTAGAGTATACCTGAAATAATATGACAGATGAAGTAGACAGTAATGAGAATGGGAGGCCCCAGGGAGGAAATTCCAGAGATAGAAGGGTTCCATTCAGAATTAAAAACCTGTCCATGGTTATATAGCTATCTAATAACTAAGCTGAGTTTTGAACCTAGATCTACCCAACTCCAGGTTCACCACTCAGTCTACTACTCCAAACTCTGTCTCCCGCTGTTTACAATATAGTTCATCAATACACTATAATTTATGCAAATCTATTCAGTATTTTCTGACACTGGAAGGTATTTACTCCCATATTTTCGGGGAGTGCCAAGAGCCTCCTATGCTCTATCAAGTCATCTGTATAAACATTCTGTGACTCATGTGAAAAAATCTACATATTTGAGTGTCAGGAATATTGACTGTCCCTCCCTATAGATTAAGACATGGCCATATGTGATGAAACTTTTATTTTGTTTATTTTCCCTCATTCTTTTCCTTCCCCACCCCCATCCCCCACTGGAACTGATTTCTGACATTATGTTAGAATGGAGGCTTTCAAAAGAAGGGGCAGGGGGGTGGTCCTCTTCCTCTAAATTGACACATTTAGTACACATGTACATTGTGGTCACCTTCACTTTTAAAAAACAATCAATTAACTCATTCTGTGAAATCAGAGAATCTTTGAGCTTTCGTTCCTTCCCACATATCTAAATCTTAGTCTGAGAACAGTTCTTCAGTGAAAATCGGAAACTTTTGTACTAAACCAAAGTTCGAGTTTGCCTGGAAACATTTAATTTATTTAAAAATAGAAACGTAATCTGTATGTTTTCCTCCTGCTCAGCAGCTCTCTCTTTACTCTGGACTGACTGACTCATTAACAAATTAACATGTTATGATTCTGCTGTGAAAAGTTGCAAGTTAATTGTTACAGCTACAATCCTGGGGCTCAGGAATTGTGGTTCCAAAACACTTTTATAGGCTACAAATTGGATGCTTTTCATATACGCTATCTAATTTTAATTAAAATTCACCCTGAAGCCATTCTCAACTCCTTTGAAGTTATTGGAGTTTTGTCATCTTTGGGTGGTGAACATTTTCAGACGATCTTGTCAAATGATGTACCCATGGAAACTGTTTTCCAACAGCTCCTTCATTATACAAGCTCCAATCTTGCTGGAGTTTGATTTCAAGTAGGTTAAAGGGGCATTATCTCCACAGTGGAGTTCCATTTAGGTTTAAGCAAAAATGTCCAATCTGGGATGTTAACTGGCTGCAGAGAACTGGTGCCTCAATAGAACTCTCATATGGCATAAGAAGTTTTCATTCTAATTTAGAGAGAACTTATTTCCTCCCCACCCTCCTCATGCTTCACTTCCCGGCCCCAGTTGTACTTCTGTTTCTCCCATCTGTGAAGTAGTGTTTATTCCTGGTTTTTATTTTGTTTTTTAACCTTTTAGAAAAAGATTGATCAGTAAAGTTTAAACAGAATCAGACTTCGAAGTTTTAAAAAGTCAACCAAAACTTTCCCAAAGGCTAAAAAAATTGGCATATTCCAAACATATGTTATGAAAAAGGTATTTGCAGGAAAGTGATCCTTAAAGGCTAGGCTGGTGCAAGACAAATTCTTCTAGGCCATACTCTGATGATCTATATATTTGTTGTCCAAAGACCTCCTCACTAAACTGGGAGAGGATCAAAGCCCCACTCAGTTCTTGGAGCCTTTTCTGATCCCTTCAGTGAATAGCAACCCCTTTCTCTTGAAATCATTTTGAATTTTTTGCATGTATGTGTGGGTATATACATATATTCATTTATGTATAGATACACATGTTGCTCACCTTTATACTCTCAATAGAATGAACTCTTCCTGAGGACAAGAATTATTTTGATTTTGTTTTGCTATCGCCACTATTTTTAACACAGTGCCTTCTCCTATAGAACTGCTTATAAAGGTGTGCTGAATTGAACTGAAAATTGACTTCATTTTTATGGTCAGTGAAAAAAAGATTTACTTAGAGAGAAGGAAATTGGGATACCTATCAATTTAGGGAGAGAATTACCACTTTAAGGAAATCACATCACCTTAAATATTGAAATAGATATATTTTTAAAATAAGTGCCATTAAAAAAATAATTATCAGCTATACTCAACGATTTTTTAAAATATGCTTTACTTAATATTGGTCTACAAAGATGAAATTTAACAACAACAATAATAATAGCTAGCATTTGTAGAGTACTTTTAAGTTTTACAAAACATTTAAAAAATATCATCTCATTTTATCTATTTTCTGGGATAGATAACCCTGGGAAGTTGGAGACATTATTATCCAGATTTTACATATAAGGAAACTGAGGTACTGAACTTGCCCAGGGACAAATAGCTAGGAAGAGTCTGAGACTGAATTTTGTGTCAAGTCTTTCTATCTCCCAGTTCAGAATTTTAACCATGGTACCATCTAGCTGCCTTCCGAAGTAAGGCAATGTCTCTGTCCTCAGGTAGGTCAAGTGGGATTGCTCTCTCTACCCATTCAGATCCTAATTCTTTCATGTCTTGCTTAGTCATGATGATGTTTGCCCCTCATTCTGGAAGAAGACCAGGACTCTAGGGAGGTGGACATGACAAGCACATGAATTGGATTTGAGTGAGGGGAGTCTGTGCTTAAGTCACCAGCCTCACTTTCTCCTCTAGAGTCATCTGGGTCCACTGGCCAGGTATGAATCAGAATGACTAGAAATGGTCCTGGATGTGAGACAATCAGGGTTAAGTGACTTCCCCAAGGTCTCACAGCTAGTAAATGCCAAACTTCTGCCCTCCTGACTCCAAGGCCAGTGCTCTATCCCCTGAGTCATTCATCTTATCAATGATCTTTAGGTTTGCTCCAATCTGTTCTACTGTTTTTCTCACTCTACCAGCCTTGAACCCAAATATTTACTAGCTTGTAATTCTGAGATTCTATAACTCTAAAGGGAAGGGATATGGTAAAAACATTAATTTATTTGAGAAAAAAATTGTATGCCAACACATAAGCATGTCTTAAAAAACAAAGGCAAGACAGGGAAACACCATTATGAGATGATGGAAAAGCCCTTGATAGACCAAGGAGGCTGGGCATGAAATGGCCTGACTTTGAATCTTGGTCTTTTCTCTTACTGTGTCTTTGTGACCTTGGGCAGATCACTTTCCTTCCTCTGGGCATAAGGTTCCATAAAATAAGGAGTGGGGGTGGGATGGACTCAATGGCCTCTGAGGTCCCTTCAAGCTTTAATGTGTCATTGATTCTGTGATGTTAGAGGGCTCTAAATCACTCTACTTCAGTAGGAGCAAAAAAATGTATCTTGGGCTTTGTGAGGCTTAATAAACAGTTGGGAAGTGCCCTAAGGTCATTAGATGAGAATTGCTCATTATTATCATTATTACTAGAGCAATTAATAATCCTCAGGGCATGACCACATAATGCAAAAGGAAGGAAAATGTCTGTTTAGAACATCAGCGAAGGTAAAATGGTCTCCAAAAATCAGAGCTGACATTTCTGTAGCTCTCTAAGGTTTGCCAAGTGCTTCATGAGGTTAGTACTTTAGGCAAAATTATTTCCATTTTATAGGGGAGGAAACTGAGGCTCAGAGAATGAAAATGTCTTGCCTAGAGTCACACAGCTAGTTAGTATCAGAGACAGTATTTGATCCAGATCCTGTGCAAATTTTGCCCTTTGAACCACTGTTACCTATGAAGAAAAATTACATTAGTTTAGCCTTTAGAATGTGAGGCATTTGGGAGAGATAACATATGGACCTTGATACTTGTTTCTGAGATTCAGAGAGAAGCTGATGGGTCAGTAGAGAGAGGTTTCCATTTGGAATTTTGAAGGTCTAGGTTCAATTTCTGCTCCTCTAATTCCTAGTATCATAACCTTGGGTTTCCTTAAATTGAAAACCTCTTTAAGCTTTGGTAAACTCAGCTATAAAATGGAGATACTACTTGCATTCCCTATATTATTATTATTATTATGAAAAGAATGCTTTATAAATGTGTTATTGTTCTTATTCAGAGCCAAAAGGGAACCTAGAAACAACATAATGCTTGTATAAAGAACATAATTCTGAATTCAAGACCTGGATTTTTTTTTTTTTAACTATTTGGGTGACCATAGCAAAGTCATATACTTCACCACTGTCAGTCTCAGGTTCTTTATTTAAAAAGTAGAATTGCTGAAACTACTTGCATTGCCTCACAGGTAAGGAAATTCTTGGTAATACTTAAAATACTACAAAAATTTGAGTTACGATTTACTATTTTGGTGGTTGAGATCCAGAGAGGACGAATGAGTTGATCCTTTTTTAATATCTTGTCCTATCAAAAATATATACATATGTGGATAGAAGATAGATAAACAGACAGATAAAAGACAAATAGAAAGATAATAGATAGATGAAAGATAAATAGACAAATAGATAAGAGATGATAGACCAGACAAATAAGAGATGATAGACGGAAAGAAAGAAAAATGGTAAATGAATAGATTTTTTTTTTTCTGTAAGAACAGATTTTTCCCAGTGGCACCAGTGCAGCAGCTAGAGAAGTTAGAGGATAGTTTGTAACTACCCTAAGGGACAATTCAAAAGGCAGGAGGCTGGGAATTCACCCATTTTGGGGAGGAGGGGTTGGGGGGGGGATTTTGAATTATAATGGGAGAATGGTAATTGAGTTTGTGTTGATGACAAACTCCATGATTAGGCATTGCAAGTAAGGTGGGACATGACTGATCTTTCTACTTCCAAATGATTGATCACACATTCCCTGGACTCAAGCCATAGCCCAAGGACCCTGGCTAGGTCCACCAACCCCAAGGTGAAGAGAACCAGATCCTATTATTAGTTCTGCCAGAGTCCTTGTGTTACCTTGGGACCAGTCACTTTATCTCTCTAGCTCTTAGCTTTTACATCTGTAAAGTGGGTATACTTGCCCTACCTAGAAGCTAAATTGGTGCAAAGACCAAACAGGGATCAAATGTTTTAACTTTCTGAAAGCTAAAAAAAAAATTATTTTTTTTTTATTTTAAGAAGCAGCATAGCATTGTGGATAGAATGTTCAACTTGGAATCAAGAAGACCTGGGTTCAGATCCTGCCTCTGATGTAGTTTTGTGATGGGGCAAATCATTTACTCTTCCTGATCCTCGAGTAATTTTCTAAGATCTTAATTTATAGTTGTATTTCAATCTAATCTGTTAATAAATGTCAGTGTAATCACAGATCCAAGTCTTGAACATAAAGGGCTTTTTTTAAATGTCAAGAGTTGGTTCAGGCTTTGGTATTATTTGGTATTATAAGACTATTTTATAATAATGGTGCTGATATCTGAAGTATTTCTCCAGCAGAAATTATCTTTTCTAAAAAATTATTTAGCATTTTATTTTTCCCCGGTTAGATATAAATAAAATTTTTAACATTCATTTTAATATTATTTTATTTTTTCCAATTACAAACAAAGGTAGTTTTTGCATTCATCTTTTTGTAAGCTTTTGAGCTTCACATTTTTCTTCCTCCTTCTCTCCCTATTCCCCATGACAATGAGTAATATAATAGAGGTTATACATATACAATCATATTTAACATATTTCCATATTAGTCATGTTGTAAAAGAAGATTCAGAAACTAAAGGGGGAAAATATAAGAAAAAAAATCATTTAAACAAGTTTTCAAAAGTGAAAATGATGTGCTTTGGTCTGCTTTCAGACTCCATAGTTTTTTCTCTTGATATGAATGGCATTTTCCATCACAAGTCTTTTAGGATTGTCTTTGATCCCTGAACTGCCGAGAGAAGCTGAATCTATAATAGCTGATCATCTCACAATATTGCTGTCACTGTATTCAATGTTCTCCTGGTTCAGCTCACTTCACTCAGCATCAGTTCATGCAAATCTTTCCAGGCTTTTCTGAAGTCCCCCAATCATGATTTCTTATAGAAGAATAGAATTCCATCACATTAATATACTATAATTTTTAATGTTCATTTTTAAAACTTTGAGTTTTAAATTCTCTCCCTTTCTCCCTTCTTACCCCACCCCCATTGAGAAAGCAAGCGATTTGATATAGGTTATAAATATGAAGCCATGCAAAATTTTCCCATAATACTCATGTTGTGAAAGAAAACATAAATTCCCACTTCCCCACTAAAAAGGAACCTCACAAAAAATAAAGAAAAAAAAAACAATTAGGCTTCAATCTGTATGGTGAAACTTTTAAATCTTTCTCTGGAGATGGATAGCATTCTTTATCTTAAGTCCATCAGATTGTCTTAGGTTATTGTATGGCTGAGAAAAGTTAAGCTGTTCACAGCTGATCATGCCACAATATTGCTATTATTAAGTACACAGTATATTTCATTTTGTATTAGTTCATCTAAGTCTTTCCAGGTTTTTCTTTTTTTTTTCTTTTAAGTAGAATAGCATTTTACCATAATCACAAACCACAATTTTTTCAGCCATTCCCCCAACTGATGGGCAACCCTCAATTTCTGATTCCTTGTCACCAGAAAAGAGTCAGTAGGAATCATCTTACAGCAATTCATAACATCACTACCATGATGTGTGAGATTTGGAGGGAGGTTATGAGCCATATCTAATTCAGGAATATTTTCTTCTTTTCCAAATGAATAAAAAATTATCTTTAAAATCAGGTTGACAAGAACTTTTTCCTGTCAAGGACCTCATGTTCATATAAATGGATGAAATGATTGCTATGGATCCTAAGAAATTAGATGACTAAAGACTTATTCCAGGAGAGTTAAAACAGAACTTTGATTTGTGCATTTTGCTAGCAAGGGTCGCATTTCAATCGCTATAGCATCTAGCAAACAGTACACAACAGTGTGGCATGCTGAATGGGGAGGATGCTGCTAGTGGATACAGCACTTTTTTCAGTGTAAGTATGGGCTTCATGAAAACTTGGAATGGTCCCACAAGATTTGAGCCATTATTTTATGAGGTTGCTTGTGCCTTAAGCAATAGGTATGGATGGGTAAGGGTTGCTGGTCCTGTGATACCTAGTCATTCATCCTCCTGTATTCTACTCAAAGGAGAAAGAGTCCTGGTCTTGGAGTCTTGTGAGGAGGTTCAAATACCAACTCTTATATTATTATTTCAATACTTACATTATTTCTGTGGACTTGGGTAAGACATTTCCCTCCTCCACCATCCCACCTCCTCTGGAAAATGAGAGAATTAGACAATCTTTTTCTAGCTCTGTGAATCTGAAGAAATTCTTTGGGGCTTCAGAGAAAAGTTCTTTCCACTTTTGCAAAAATGCCTGACCCCAACTTAGATAGGACTATAGGATCAAAGAGTTAGGGTTGAAATAGATCTCAGGGTTGATTTAATTTAACCCTCAATAGAGGAGGAAAATGAAGCCCCAGAAGGTTAAAAAATAAAATCTTCCCAAGACATGGGGTAGCAGAGGGAGAAAATATTTGACTCCCATTCAAGCAGCTCCTGGATTACCTTCCTGGCATCACGTGGCACCATAGGATCATAGGGCTAGAACTGGAAGAGACTTGAGACATCAGTTAGTCAAACTATCATTTTGTAGATGAGCATACTGAGGTCCAAAGAGGTTAGTTGCCCTACCCTGAAAAGAAATCAGGGAATAAAAGAGAAGCAAAGGAAATAAACAATAATATAGTACCTTCTCTAAGCCAGGAACTAGCTAAGTATTTTCTAGAAAAAATATTTCATTTGATCCTTACAACAACGCTGCCATTGCTATTCCCATATTACAGTTGAATGACTTGCCTCAGATCACAATTTAGTATTTGAGGGGACATTTGAACTCAATTCTTCCTGTTTCCGGGTTCAGCACCCTATCTATTATACCACAAGCTGCCTCCAATATCAATTGGGGCAGTCTGAATTTGAACTCAGGACCTGTGACTTCAAGCTCAGCATGCTTTCCATTGCCTCCCTATAGATTATACTTATCCCTGCCCACTGACCATTCTCTCTCACCTTGACTAAAAGGTTTCATTCTTGTAATAATAATAATAATAATAATAATAATAATAATAATAATAATAAAGAAGAAGAAGAAGAAGAAGAATTCTACAACAGGTATGGTAAACTCCCTAAAGCAATGACAAAAAATTGCTAGGAAAGGTTATCTTTAATGAAAATTCACTGAACTTGACCAAGTGTTTAAATAATTCAAGAAAACCAAAGAGAATATGGTGGGGTTTTTGCTTATAAATGAAGTATTACAAGATTCTTTTGATCCCTTGTCATAAATAATTAATGAGAAAAAGTTAATAGACTTGCTTTTTTATTTGACTAGTTTAGTGCTTGAGTCTACCTTATTTGTAACAACTTTGCCCCCAAAACAAAAGTCACAAAATTCACCCTTGGGAATACATTAATAGCAGAAAAACATTCAATATCTTCTGAAGACTGGAAGATTAAAAGTTGAAGAGACATGTTGCATCTTAGTATTTGTGTTCTCTCTGTAGCTAGGGAACCAGTAAATCTTGCCTAGTTCCAGAGTCATTCTGTTTTCTATTGCCATCCAACACCACCCAACTACCATGATCCAGCTCTGGAGAGGAGCAGGTGAGGAGCACCCGGTGTAGGGTGGGACCAGCTGCCAACTGCAGGGTTTTCCAGCTGGGTTTTCCAGCAAGATTTCTGGGAAAGGATTGAAGTTTGGAAAACTATAGGGTCAGTCTATGAAAGGAATTTGGGTAACTAAGAGAAAAAAAAGTTTTTATTATAGTCTTGTATCATCTGATATTTCATATTTGCACACTGCTGGTCCTCCCAACTAGATTGTGAACTTTATAAGTTCTGGACTTTGGCTTTTATTTCTTAAGCTTAGTCCATAATGATGATACAGATAATTGTTTGATTATTCCTATTCACCAGGGAAGTATGTTTTGGAGACCAAGCCTGGACCTACCCAGTTCTACCTTTTATATATTTGGGGATGCATGGAATAAACTATATGGTAAAAATCATCCAGTCTTCTTAATCAGTGTGGACAACCTACCTAAATTACTCAGGTTCTAAACCAGAGTTTAGGATTCATGTCATCTCCCTTTCCATGCTCAAAATTCAGTTTCATACAAGTCTTTCACATTACATAGAATGAAAGTCCAATTTTGTCTTACCAAACAACAAACATTTGTGTTTTCGCCTGTTCCTTTTCTTCCCCTTTTCTTCCTGCTTTTTAATTCTTTTTCTTTTCTTCTTTGAGAAGAAATTGAATCCAGTTCCATGTGTTCAATTATCACCTCTATGCAGATGACTCCCAGATCAACATATTCAGCCCAAATTTTTCTCCTGAATTACAGTTGTATATTAACTATCTTCCTGTTGAACATTTTTGGCTCAATCTCAAAGTCAATATGTCCAAAATGGAACCCTTTTTTACTTCAATTAAACCCATTTATTGTATAAACTTCTTTATTTTAATAAGAGCACCACTAACCTTCCGGATACCTGTGATTACAACCTTGGAGTCAGTCTTGACTTTTCTCTCTCCCATCACTTTTTTCCCACCCCCATTATATCCAAGCAGTTGCCATGCTTGTTGTTTCTATATCCACAACCAATCTTGCAATTTTCTCTTCTTTTCTTAGCATCTTTCTTAATTCAAGCTCTCTCTCTCCTCTTGCCTGGGATCTTGTTTAAAAAAAAACCAGTTGGTCTTTCTGCCTCCAGTCTCTTCCCTCTCCAATCAAGCCTTGTCACAGAAATAAATTTATATTCATAAATTCAAAAATCTTCAGTGGTTTACTTACTAGGATAAAATACAAAATCCATAGCCTTGCAAATAAGCTCCTCTATGACATGTCTTTCAAATTATTTTCCTCAATGGGTTCTCCATTCCAGTCAAATGGGTCTGCTAGTTGTCCTAGGGGAATGCTGGTAAAATCATTTTCTTTTCTTTCTTGGGGGGGGGGGTTCTTGGTTCTTGGTTTTGTTTTGCAAGGCAAAGGGGTTAAGTGACTTGCCCAAGGTCACAAAGCTAGGTAATTATTAAGTGTATGAAGCCAAATTTAACTCAGATCCTCCTGATTCCAGGGCCAGTGCTCTATCCACTAGCTACTCTTCCATCATTTTCTTAAGACAAGATAATCAACTAACAATAAATCAAGACCTCATTTGTAGTATTAGTTAGAGAAGCTGACACTGAAAATTTAACATTTATCTCACAAGTCAATTTGAACTGACTCCAGCACATCTCTGTGATATAACACATCCCATCTCCCACCTCTTTGTCTTTGCATAGGTGGCCTCCCAGGTCTGAAATGTACTCCCTATTCACTCACTTCTGGCTCAGATTTCCTAGCATCCTTCAAGATACAGCTCAGACATTAACTCATAGAAAATTCTCTCAATTGTTAATCCCCTCTTGAAATTACTTTGCTATTATCTCACATGTATTTTGTGTTTCTTAGACACATGCACATTGTGTCTTTCTTATAAAATGTAAGGATTCCTTGGCAGCAGAAGCTTTTCCTTTTTTCTTTTGGTCTTTAATCTCTAAAGTTTTACACACACAAGTACTTTAAAAATATTTATTGAATTGACTGCCTCTTCCACTTCTTTCTCTTTTTCCCCCTTCCTTCTCCCTCTCCTCTTTATTCTCCTCCTTCTTTCCCATTTTTCTTTTCCTCCCAATAAAAGAATGAAGTGTCTACCAAGAATAAATCTGTCTAACCACAGGGGAGTCAGCATAGCAGGAAAAACAATGTCTATAATCAGAGGACCTGGATTCAAATTCTCTCTGGTGCTTTGGGCAAGTCACTTAAATTCTGTTGGCCCCAGTTTCCTGTAAAACTATGATCCCACTTAACCATAAAGACAATACACACACACACACACACACACACACACACACACCCAACCAGTTAGGGGAATCAACATTTTGATTTATTTTAATCCCCTAACCTGATTTAAGAATACAGATTTTTCCATCTTTTACTAAATGTTGTCAAATTCCCTGATGTGTATTTGGTGAGACAGTGATGAGCCTGATGATATATGTCTTCTGAGTTAATTAGGGTCTTCTATTAGTGGTCTTAGATACCCCTCCAGCAAAGTCTTTAACATTGATTGTGGTTGGTGGAATGATTTCTGAGAAAAGCCTACATGAAAGAATGATTCTAAACTTTTTCCAAGCCAAGACTTGGGAAAGCCAGTTCTTCCAGCAGGTGTTCCAGATTCATACAGGAATTTATTGGAGGGAGGTGACAACAGGGTACAGTGTCACTGACATGGTGGGAGGGAGGAGGGGAGAGACTGAAAACTAGGTAAGAAGAGTGAGTTATCAGTGTTTCTGGACCACAGATTGTAATCGACTGATACTGGAAGCAATGTGGTGAAGAGAACAACCCTGACCATGGAGGCAGGGCATGGAAGTTCAAATTCTGCCTGCCCCTGGCTACCAGCAAGCCCAGGAGATGACCCTCCAAGCCTCTCTGGACCTTAGTTTCCTCATTTGTAAAATGAAAAGGTGGTTCTCTAAAGTCTCCTTTCCAGCTCTAGATCTGTGATCCTATAACTGAGGATTCTGGGAATAACTGTCCACTGCTGAAAAGAACCAAGATACATTTTTTACCAAAATAAATTACTTTGTTACTTTTATAATTAAGCCCTCATGTGAGAAAATCCAATCCCTATGTTTCTGAATCATTTATACTTAACTCATCAAACAGTGGCTCTTACAAGAGCTATTTCATGTTTGAAAAACTTTTTTTGAAAAAAAAAAAGCATCTTAAATACTTTTTTTTCTTAGAAAAAGGAAGTTGGTTTTTGCCAAGAGTAAATGAACTTAAGTCCCCCAAAGTTCAGATGGGGTTGAAAACTTCCAGAGCCCTGGAGGTTTGAGTGAGTTCTCCAATTGGCTAGAAACTCCCTCCCTCTCACCTCCCCCACTCTTCTCTGTACCCCCGGGGCACCTGCAGCTCCCAGTGTCTCCCTTTCCCTTGGCATCCCACAGGGAGCTGTTGTCGGGAGGGGAAGCAAGCTGCAGGAACAGCCCTGCATACAGCCTGCCTCTCCCAGAGACAGATTAACACTGCTGACTGACATAAAAGCCAAAGTGGAGGCTTGAATGTCAATCATCAGAAAAATAAATATCTCATAATGAGGACTTAAAAGGAGGGGAAAAAAACTTGGCAGCTTTGGGGTTTGAAAGGTTTTCTCGGAGAGGGCTGACCACCCCGCTGTTTTGCTTAACCCTTTAATCTTAGCCTCCCCCATAATTAACTGCGTCAACATGTGAATGACATATGTCTTTAAACCAGTGGCCAGCTCATACTTGTTACCTCTTTAGAATAACTTTATGTATTGGTAATTATGTCTTTTTTTTTTTGGAAGTCTGTGAACAAGTTACCTGGAACATATCTCTTGGAAGTAGGTTGGTTCTTCCAAGGAAAAATCCAAGTAGTCACTCAACAAACATATATTTATTTTATTGATCTATTCCATTTTAATTTCATTCTCTCAAATCCTTGGTAGGAGAAGTTTCCACCTCAGGTAGCACTCCAGGTTGCTATCTTTCTCCTGTTCCCCTTAAATGATTTTTCTATGTGCAGGGTTCTATGGAAAGCTACAAAGAAAATAAGAATTTAAGGAGAGAACTCATTTTGGATAGGTGACCTACCTTTCTTCCCAACAACAGTTAACAATTGCTGCCTAACAGCCACCAAAAGGCATAGGAACTCCTGGAGAGGCAGCACTGTCCGGGAAGCCAATCATCCCCACCAACAGGCAGCTCTACCTAGGACAACCAGGGCAGGCAGGTCAACCTATCTAAAGCTGAAAGGTACCATGAGGAACACATAGGAAGCAGCATGTCAGAAAAGACAACCACCCACCCACTGTGATCACCATTTCTCCTCAGATCCTAATAATAATAATAAAGACAAGCTAGGATTCTGAACCCCCAAACTCTGACAATAGCAAAGCTTTAAGCCATTATGCAGCATGTCTTGTCAACTTCTTGTACAGGTGCTGTAGGCACAGCTCCTTTCCAACCCAGAAAAGAATATTTGTGCCACCAAGGTCCTTGTTTAACATCAAAAACTGATATGATTTTATAAGTGGAAATAACTTTAAAAAAAAAGCATTAACATCAATTTTGTCTTTACAACCCAAAGACCAAGGGAACTTTCATGTGACTTGAGGAAGAAATCTTCCATATATATTGTCTCTCCATTAGATTATAAAGTCCTTGAGGGCATAAAAGTCTTACTTTTCTATTTGTATCACCAGAGTTTGGGACAGTGCTTTTGCAAATAATTATCGGGAGGCTTATAACTTCATTTATTGAGTCAGCCAAGCAGTTATTCATTTATTAAAACAATAAAAATTAAATCTTTAAAATAGTAATACATTCTATGTGCCAGTACCAGATAGTCTCTACCAGAAACTAATAAAGGAGCTAGATATGGACAGAATTCATCAGATTACTTCTTATAAATAATTAAATTAGAAGCAAAATTGACTTAACTGCCTTATGAAAGGCATCATCTAAGTTCAGAGGCAACCATGACGATTCCAGAGCACTACAGAATGTTGTACTAGAAAGACTGCAGGACTGATGCAAAAGCAACCTGAGTTTTAATTCTAGCCCTGACACCAGCTGTGTGATTCCTGGCAAGTCACTCTATTTTTCTAATCATCATTTTCTTTATCTGGAAAATGAGATAATGATACTTGCACTACTTTCTAGAGTTACTTTAAGTTTTTCTCTTAGAAAATTATTTTCCCATTAACATGGAAAGACAATTTTTAATATTCATTAAAAAAATTTTTGAGTTCCAAAATTTCCTCCCCTTTTCTCTCTGTAGAATGATAAGCAATTTAATATAGATTATATATGTACAATCATGTAAAACATACTTCCATATTAGGCATATGAAAGAAGAAGCAAACCAAAGGAAAAAGTCATGGAAAAAATAAAGTGAAAATAGTATTTGTTTTGAACTGCATTCAGATGATCAATTCTTTCTCTCCATGTAGATAGCATTTTCCATCATGAGTCTTTAGGAATTGTCTTGATCATTGTATACTGACAAGAGTTAAGTCATTTATAGTTGATCATCTTGCACTATTGTTGTTACTGTGTATAATGTTCTCCTGGTTCTTCTTATTTCACTTTTTTCATTTTTTTCTTATTTTCCCTTTTGTTTATATAATCTTACCGGATTTTTCTGAATATGTCTGCTCATCATTTTTATAGCACACCACTACATTCATGTACCACAACTTGTTCAACCAATCCCCAATTTCTATTTTTTTAACCACTGCTATAAATATTTTTCTATATGTAGTTCCTTTTCCCTTTTTTGTGATTTCTTTGGAACACAAACCTAATAATGGTATTGCTGGATCAAAGGGTATACACAATTTGATTGCCCTTGGGTAAGTTCTTTAGGAGCAATAGATTGAAATGTGAATTGTTATTATTTTTATTTCTAACCTCAGGGCTTGAATGTGAAAATGAAGTTTTTATATATTAGTTTGTTTAGCCTACAGCATATCAGCAATAATTATGTATTGAAAGAAGTAATACTGATGACAAAAAGGACATATATGATCACAAAAAGAAGTGAGAAGGCATTCTTTCTTAATTTCTACTTATTAAAATCCTTATCTTTATTCAATGCCTACTTTGAATGGCACTCCCAACATGGAACTTTCCTTGATCTCCTCAAGCAAATTGTTCTCTCTTCTTCAATTTTTCCTAAAATTCTTTGTGTAGATCTTTCTTTTTTGTTCTTATAACATTCTATACTATAGAAGGGAGATGATAACACCTCCTTCACAGGGTTGTTGTGAGGATCCAAATATCCAGCTAATATTTGTAAAGTAATTAGCGCAGGCATAGTAGGTGCACACAGTAGGAGCACATAGTAGGTTTAATAAATACTTGTTCCCTTCTCTCTATCTTGGATTGTATCTGATGTAGTTATGATCTTCTCATTTTGGTACTCTTGGTACCTGAGTGCTGTGACTTAAGGGGAAACATCTTCTGCCCAGAAAAAGTAATCTCAGAAGTCAAAGAAATAGAACTTGGGTAAATAAAGATCTTCAGGTTGGCAAGAACAGGATGAGCCTGTCTGATCCCATCCTGAAGAAGATCTCCAGGGACTTAGAGATTTCCTACCCTACCAGGATGTTCTGGTAGGGTAGGAACAGAGATGGAATTAGCAACAGAGAAAACATCCCTCAGCAGCAGACCTGATCTTTGGCATCTCCTGAGATCCTAAGAAGGTTAACATGTTCTCCCAAATCATTTGATATCCTGTCTCTATTATACCTCCCAAATGAAGTGAGTGAGTAACCTGATAGATTCCTTTTGCTGCTTAGAGAGTCCCTCTAAGGATGTGTAAAATCCTTTATATGTGTATATCTGCCTTTGTTCAATGCATTGCTATCTATCTGGCAACCACTGGCTTGATCCCATCAACTATTATCATGTTTTTGTTTATGGTACACACAGATGTTTGTTGAATTGAATTATAGAAAGAAATGGATACTAGGTGAAAAGTCTAACTATTGACCTGAAATTTTAAAATAAGTAAAGGGAGTCCTTTGTCTGATGAGGGTGATTTACTATGGAGGATTAGGAAGTTGTAGAGAAAATATTCATTATGTTTATAGGATCTTGAATCTGAGACTTTGGAGACCAAATGGTCCAACTTCTTCATTTTACAGACTAGGAAACTGAAGCCCAGTTCAAGTTCACACAGCAGTAAGTTGTAAAACTGTAATTCAAACCTTCAAAATTAATCACACTTTATGATATCATGATGAAAGTGTGAGTTATTGTAATAAGTTTGACATTTTTCATAAGATACTCAATCCATAATTTTGAGTTTGCCTTCACCTTTTCCCTGAATAGACTTAAAAATGTTCAGTATCTATTGTACTATAAGAAATGATGAGCAGAAAACCTAGAATGACATGAACTGATGCAAAGTGAAATAAACAGAACCAAGAGAACATTGTACATTGTAATAGAAATTTGTATAATGGTCATCTTAATTATTCCCAGCAATCCAAAAATCTAAGACTATTCTTGAAGGTCTTAGGAAGAAAAATGCCATTTACTTCTAGAGAAAGAACTCTGAAATTCTGGATTCAGATGTAATCTGCATGCAATTCAAAGCATATTTTCTTAACTTTATTTTTCTTGTTGTTGTTGCTTGGTCTGTGTTTTCTTTCAAAACATAACTAAAATGGAAATATGGTTTGCATGACTGCACATATATAACCTATATCAAGTTGCGTGCCTTCTCAATGAGGGTGGAGGGGAAGAAGGAGGGAGAAAATTTGGAATTCAAAATTTTACAAAGCAAATGTTCGGAAAAAGAGAATACTCAGTATCAATTTGCTGAAGACTGATATATAATAGTGAAAATTCAATTAGGCATATTAATACTTATTTTACAGTATAGAGTATACGTGCATACCCCTGATAAGGGAAGATCAAATAGCTTTGTTTCCAGAGTTGTGATAGGAATTAATTAACATTTCATAACATTCAGCACTGAGGGAGGGGACAAGTGATGACATTATAAAGACAAATAAAACCAATTTGCAAATCAAATATTTTATTCCATCTCAAAGTTTTGCTCTCCCTAAAACCATCCTCTTTTCTCCTAAAGTGAATATCCTTCTTCTACCTTAACTATTCCAGGCTATTTCTCCTTGAAACTTCCCCAGCCTTAACAGCTAAAGGTGAAATTTCTCTCTCTCCTCTGAACTACACCTTCTCTTTGGCAATATACTGCCTTATCACCTCTCTTGAATGACTATTAACTCTATATAGTATACATCTTAGCTTCCCAACTAGATTGTAAATTCCTTTAGTATTCTTTATTATTCTTTGATCTTTGAGGGCAAGATGAAGAGATGTAGACTAGGTAATAGTATAATTACTATCTCATGAATGAATGATCAAACCCAAAGGGTAATGAGGAAACAGTCTCTAATATAGTACTACAAAGATCTTTTTTTGCTTATACACTATCAAATCTTTTTATTGAAGATATATAAAGGTATAGATAGAATCCTCAGTAGTTCTACAGATGACACAAAGGTTGGTGAGACTGCTAGCATTGGTTGACAGAGACAAGTCTAATAAAATTAAAGGGGACCAAAGCAGTATTCAATCAGAAAGCTCAATTAAAGTCCTATTCTGATACTTTACTATGAGATGGAGTCAGCATAGTGTGGTGGAAAGATCAATGGATGTCAACTCATTGAGGCTGTATTTAAATCCCACCCCTGCCACTTAAAATCTGTATGACCTTGGACAAATCACTAAACCTTGCTGAACCTTGATTTCCTCTTTTATAAAGCGAGAATGTTCAGCAAATTACATTTTAGCTCTAAATCTAGGATCCTGTGACCCTGGATCCCAGTGACATTGTAGCTTTTCAAAGAAAGGCAGTTAAGCGACCCAGTGATTAGAGTGGTGGGCCTGAAGTCAGAAGACTCATCAAATCTTGTCTTTGACACTTACTACTAGCTGTGCAACCCTGTTACTTCACCTTGTTTGTCTCAGTTTCCTCATTTGTAAAATGAGCTGGAAACACAAATGGGGCCATGAAGAGTCAGACATGACTGAAATGCCTGAACAACAAAAAGTTCTCATAGATTGTACCAGTAAAGTAAAAATTTTTACAAGTTCTACCAAGTTAGACATAATTTGAATACCAGTCCAATAGCAGGCCATCTCATTGTCCAAGATCCAGTTTACCTAATTCTGAGAGGGGCATAGCACTACAAGGTTAGCCCTTAGTTGATGAGGTCTTTGTCATGTCAGCTCATGAAATATAAAATTCTACATGTAAGTTCAAAAACCAATAGTAGCATTATAGTACAGGGGAAAGACAGAAGTTTATGTGAGAAATAACTTGAGAGTCTAGAGGACATCAAGCTCTATATGAGTCATAAATGTGTCACTGCAACCCAAACCATATGATCAGATTGGGGGGGGGGGGTGAAGAGGGTCAGAGAATCAAGGAAGATACTTGTCGAACATGAAGAGTGTTCTGGGTGGTCTTTCTCCAAGTAGAGAAGCAGAGGATCTTTCTTTTAGGATAGTTGGGATGATACATAAAAGGAAGTTCTTTGGAGAGACTGTGGAGCATGCATAGACATTCTTTAAGTGATTTTGGCCTGCTAACTTTGTGAATTGGCTATGAAGGTATTCAAAAGACTTTAAGCTAGTTTCCACTATGGTTCCCTTGTCTGAGTCATTCCAGTTGTTCTGTTTAGTGCTTGTATTCCTTTTACTCATAGCACCCACTGAGAAATAATTCTGCTAAGGAGAGAGACCTTGGGACCTTTTCCCCTTGAGGCTACATGGTCTATAATAGACTTGGAATTTGTGTGTGCTCTTTTCACTTTTTTTAGGTAAAGGTTGTTAGTCAGTCTGGAGGCATTTACTATGTTACTATTAAATGGGAAGACATAAAGTAAACAACTATATTTAAAAAACTCTATACAGAACAAATAGGAAATAAGAAAGGGAAGACATTAGAATTAAGAGAAATTGGGAAAGTTTCCTGCAGAAAATAGCATTTAATTGGTACTTTTTCCAGGGAAGGCAGTGGGCAGACATGAAAAAGGAGAGCATTCTAGTCATGGAAGACAGTCAGAGAAAATGCCTTAAATCAAGGGATGGAATGTCTTGTTTGTGGAGTAGCAAGGAGGTCAATACACTGAAAAGTAGGGAGTAAGGTGTAAGACAGTTGGAAAGAAGTAGGGGGTTAGGTTATGAAGAACTTTGAACTCTAAACAGAGGATTAGAGATTAATTCGAGGTATGAGAACAAGCCACAGGAATTCAGGATTTGGAGTTCAGATTGGGTTTTGCTGCCAATGCAATACCAATACCATGAAGAGCAAAGAGTGACCTTCCAGAGCAACGCTGGGGACTCCAGGTTAGTGGGAATTAAATAAAACTTCATTCATTAATCAGGCCTCATCTGGACTTGAACATGGGAGGACCAAAGTTATGTATTGTGCTAAGAACAAATCTCTTTGTCTCCAGAGAATGAAGTAATCTTAGGAGAGAGTATGTTAAAGATATTGAAGAAAATGTGCTGTTCTTTCTCTATCTTCAAAGTAAATATCATTTCGTAAAAGTCAATTGGTGTTCTTGGTTCTCAATTTATCGGTGGTGAAGGCACAACTTATTTCACCATTATTGAATTCAGATTCAGTTAACATCAGCATTGTCCACATCATGCCTCCACTGTCAATGATGCCATGCTACCCAAGTTTGACCCTATCAAAATTAAAATCATAGTGTAAAAATGTACAGGTGACAAAGGTAGTGAAATCTGCCCTGACCACTCCCCCAGTTGGTCCATTGAGTTTGTCTCCTCAAAAGTTTGTGGAAGGGGCGGCTAGGTGGTGCAGTGGATAGAGCACTGGCCTTGGAGTCAGGAGTACCCGAGTTCAATTCTGGCCTCAGACACTTAATAATTACCTAGCCGTGTGGCCTTGGGCAAGCCACTTAACCCCATTGCCTTGCAAAAACTAAAAAAAAAAAAAAGTTTGTGGATAACATTGCCAAGAAATTTTAATTGAAAAGGGGTAAGGTTCACAGTGAAACTTTCCATTTAAAACAATCAGGCCCAAATTGAAGTTGTGCCTTCTGCCTCAGCCTTGACTATTAAAAGCTTTTAAGAGTCCCCCCCCGCCAAGACTGAAAGAAGCAGAGAAATATTAAACATAGCAAAAGTGTCATTCTTGATGAGAATAGCAAAGCTACTTAACCATTGAGGCACAAATCTCTGGCAAGAGAGCTCCCTGGAGCCATAAAAGAGAGATGCTTGGAATGATCCAGACTGTGAACTGAACTGCTGATGGCAGACAGTCTCATCATGTCATTGATGATGTGCTGTGCAAGATCCAGCTGGATCCTACCATTGAAGGAACATAAACAATTTATGGCAATAGAGAAGAGACACAGTCAGCATACCTCTGTTAGAACCCTGATGTAGCCTTTTTGGCTCTTCAGTGATTCAGAAATTATTTGCTTCAACTAAATTGATGTAAACCTTCATGAACTGACATTCAGTGTTCAAATTGAGGGAAATGATAATCATGTTATGTGTACTTCCTGGCTAGATTGGGGTATTATAGCACTTCTGGTACCATATTTTAGGAAAGACATTGATAAATTGGAGAATACCAAGAAGATAGCAACCAAGATGATAAGGAAAGTAAAAACCATTAACTTATTCATTCCTTCATCCCAAAAGCAAAATTCAGTACCTACCATGGATCAGGCACTGTACTTAGCACTAGGAATACAAAGAAAAGCACAAAGAAAAGCAGTTCCTATCCTCAAGGAGTTTATATTCTTTTTTTAAGAATGTAAAGGGTGGGGGGCTGAGTGGCTAGGTGGCACAGTGGATAGAGCACCTGAGTTCAAATCTGGCCTCAGACATTTAATAATTACCTAGCTGTGTGGCCTTAGGCAAGCCACTTAACCCCATTTGCCTTGCAAAAACCTAAAAAAAAAAAAAAAAAAAAAAAAAGAATGTGAACAGCACTTTATTTTTTCCAATTACACGTAGAGACAATTTTCAACATTCATTTTTATAAGATTTTTAAGTTTCAATTTTTTTCTTTCTCCCTCCCTCTCTCCTTTTCCCTTCCCCAAGATGGCAAACAATCTGATAAAGGTTATACATGTAGAATCATGTAAATCATATTTCTACATTAGTCAGAATGTGAAAGAAGAAATTAAACAAAAGAAAAAAACAAAATCCAAAGTATATGAAAATAGTTTTCTTTGATCTGCATTCAGAATCCATGAGTTCTTTCTCTGGATGTGGTTAGCATTTTCCAACAGGAGTCTTTTGGAATTGTCTGAGATCATTGTATTGCTGAGAAGAGCTAAATCAATCATAGCTGTTCATCACACAATGTTGTTGTTATTCTGTTGTTAATGTTACTGCATCTGTTCACTTCTCTTTGTATGTTCAAGTAAGTTTTTCCAGGTTTTTCTTAAATCTGCTTATCTATCTTTTTTTATTATTTTTAATTTTTAGGTTTTTGCAAGACAACGGGGTTAAGTGGCTTGCCCAAGGTCACACTAGCTAGGTCATTATTAAGTGTCTGAGGTCAGATTTGAACTCGGGTACTCCTGACTCCAGGGCTGGTGCTCTATCCACTGCACCAACTAGTTGCCCATCTATCATTTCTTACAGCATAATAATATAAGGAGTTTATATTCTATTAGGAAAGACAACAAACACATAAAAGGAACCTGTAATGGAGGGGATGGATATACAGGGGTATGAAGAAAGTAGTGAGTGGAGGTTGAACAGGAATGAAAAAATAACTAGCCAGAGGAAGACTCTCTGGAAGGAACCTTCCAATCAGAGAGAGATGCAGCCTGGGTTGAGGATATTTCCAATTTGTGAATTCTAGGACTGAGTGAGGTTCCAAGATGAAGAGGTTTCTGGGACACATTAGAAAAAGCTAGGTGCATCCTAGAGAGGAATACATTCAACAAATCAGGTCTTAAACTAGGAGTTGGGGATAGAAAGACAAATGGTCTTGGCCCTCAAAGAGTTTACATTTTAATTAATATAGAAAAATATAAGGATAAATATATATTTTAAAAATATAAAAAAGTACAAAATAGTTAACAAGAGGCTATCTGGGAAGAAGGCTATAAATAGTGGTAGAAAGGTAGAACTTGAATTGAGTCTTAAAGAAGGGCACTCCTGAGGCTAAGGTGAGGAACTGGTGAATTCCTTTTCAGATTCAGGTGATTACCCAAATCGTATATGAAGAATAAAGAGATGACCAGTTTTTCTGGATCACAGAGTGTGAGAGAAGGCCCAATGCCTGGAAATAATAATAATGATAATAATAATAATAATAAAAATAATAATAATAATAAGCCTGGAAAGATAAATTGGAAGCAAAGTTGGGCAAGATTTTAAAAGTTAAAGAGAGAGATTTCTATTTTGTTCTAGATTATATAGAAAGGATTGCTTTTCATGGCAGTGTCATTGGATATTTTCAGAGTAAACATTTGTCTGGAATATTGATATGAGATTGTAGAGGCACCTAGGTGGTGCAGTGGATATATAGAATGCTATGCCTGCTGACAAGACCTGAGTTCAAATTCAAATTTAGCCCGAGACACATTACCTGTGTGACCTCTCCCAGACTCAGTTTCTTCTATCCCTGGAGCTCTCTTCCTCTTCATCCACAACTCCAAACTTCCCTTGTTTCCTTAAATTTTACCTTCTGCATTAGTCTTTCTTTGTCCTCATATTATTATCCTTAGTGCCTTCTTCTGATACTGCTCTCAGTTTGTCCTGTCTATATTTTGTTTATACAACGTTGCTTTCATGTTGTCTCCCCAGGCTCCTTGAGAGTGGGAACTTTCCCCCCTTTCTTTATATTCCTAGAGTATAACTTCCTAGACTAGAGCTTCCTTCCTTCCTTCCTTCCTTTTTTTCCTTCTTTCCTTCATTCTATTCTCTCCCTCCTACCTCCTTCCTACCTGTGGCTGTTCTGCCAAAGGCATATAAATTTTGATGACTGAAACCTCTCAAGATAACTTAGGGTTTATGGGCTAAATTTCTTTTTTGAGGGACCATACCTAAAACCCAAATTTCTCTGGTTCTCATTGATAGACCAACAATAGGCCTCAACCTAAGCTTCACTTGGTCATAGTTTTAGGTTTGATGGCTCAGAGTGAGTATAAATAGCAATTACTTCTGTTTTGGCCAAAAAGCTTAGGGCCCTCTCAGACTGATTTTTTTAATTAGATATTTTGTGCCTTATTTTTTACCTTGATTTAATCACTGAATGGGCATTATCACAGTCAAACTGAAACCTGTGAGAGACTTTAGCTTAAATAGATCAAAGCCTCCCACTTGATACGGGTCATCTCTAAGTCATCCTGATCTATATTTGGTCACTGGACCCAGATGGCTCTGGAGGGGAGGTTGAACCTGATGACTTTGCATAGCCCTCTCTTGCTCAAATACAATTCACTTGTTAAGTCATGGCATTCCCTCTCTAGTGGCATGGTCTTCTTCAAGAACAAAGGACAAATAATGAATGAGTGAATGAATGAATAAGAACTATAAGACAGTGCTTCACACATAGATATTTACTAAATGCTAATCGATGACCTCCTCACAGGGTTATTTTGAGGATGAGGTGTGATAACCCCTTGTGAATCATTTTGTAAACCTTAAAAAGGCTCTAGAAATACTATTGGTCTTTTTTCTTACTTAGGAATCTATCTCAGGTCCCTTCTAACTGAGATTTTGAAATTATATAATTGCACTTCTCACAGTAGGATGCAGCAGGAACTTAAATATTTGCCCACTGAATGTCATTTATTTTTACTTTCATTTCTGCCCAGCCTTAATTATCTGACAGATTGTGCCTTGGCTCAGGATTCCCAGGGTCTCTATATGGATATCAGGTTGTTGGGACTCCTCACAGAAGACAGAGCAAACTTTTTCAACAAACATGTATAGAAGAAGGAGAAAATTCAGTTATTTCTGCCCAGGAGTGACACAGATCACAGATGTTTTTTTTTTCTTTTTTTTATTACAATTTTAAAATTGAAACAATGATAATGGGAACAATTATAGGTGCCACAGTAGACAGACAGAGGGTCCGGTTTAGAGTCAGGAACATTCATCTTCCTGAATTCAAATCAGACACTCTGGGCAAGTCATTTAACCCTGTTTACTTCAATTTTCTCATTTATAAAATGAGCTAGAAAAGGAAATGGTAAATCCATTCCATTATTTTTGCCAAGAAAACCCCAAATGGGGTCACAAAGACTTGAACATGACTGAAACAATTGAACAACAAAATCTATCTCAATACTAATACTCAATTAAAGAACAATAATCATCAAAACAATCTGGTACAGGCTAAGAAATAGCGTGATAGATCAATGGAAAAGATTAGGCATACAATATATAGTAGTAAATGCTCATAGTAATCTTATATTTGATAAGCCCCCACACCCTAGCTTTGGAACAAGAATGCACAATTTGATAAAAATCACTGGGAAAACTGGAAAACAGTATGGCTGAAACTAGATGTAGACTAACATCTTATAATGTATATCAAGATAAAGTCTAAAGGGGTATAGATTTGAACTTAAAGGACTATATCATATACAAATTAGGAGAGCAAGAAATAGTTTGCCTATTAGATCTATGGATAAGGGAATAGAGAGCATTATGTAATATAAAATGGATAATTTTAAATATATTAAATTTAAAAGGATTTGCACAAACAAAATCAATGTGATCAAGATCAGAAAGAAAACAGAAAGCTGGGGGATTTTTTTTTATAGCAAGTTTGTCTGATAAAGGTTTCTCTTTTCAAATATTTGGAGAACTGAGTCAAATTCATAAGAGTATAAGTTCTTATCCAATTGATAAATGGACAAAGAATATGAACAGATGGTTTTTAGAAGGGGAAATCAAGGCTGCAATCCTAAGAAAAAAAAAATTTTCATAAGAAAAAAATTCTAGGGGCAGCGAGGTGGCATAGTGGAGAGAGCACCGATCCTGGAGTCAGGAATACCTGAGTTCAAATCCAGCTTCAGACATTTAATAATTACCTGTGTGGCCTTGGGTAAGTCACTTAACCCCATTGCCTTGCAAAAAGAAAAAGAAAAAAAGAAAAAATTCTCTAAGTCACTATTGATTAGAGAAAAGAAAATTAAAACAATGCTATCACTCATCAGATTGGTTAATATGATTTCAAATGAAAATGATGAATATTGGAGGGAATGTGAGAAAATTAGGATACTATTGGTGGAGTTTTGAACTAATCCATTAGAGAGCTATTTGAAACTATGTTGAAGGGGTAGATACCCTTTGAACCAGTAATACTACAACCAGGTCTGTATCTCAAAGAGACTTTTTTACAAAGGGAAAAGGACCTACATGAACAAAAATATTTATAACAGTTCTATTTGTAGTGGCAAAAAAGTTGGAAATTGAAAAGATATCCATCAATTGGGGAATGACTAAATAAGTTGTGGTATAGGATTTTAATGGAATATTATTGTGCTAAAACAAATTGAACAGGATGATTTCAGAAAAACCTGGAAAGACATATGAATTGCTGCAAAGTGAAGTGAACAGAACTAGGTGACATTTTACACAATAAAGCAATATTATATAATAATCAACTATTAATCACTTAGCTATTCTCAGCAATACAAAGATCCAAGACAATTCCAAAGGATACATGTTGAAAAATGTTATCTACCTCCTGATGGAGACTGAATACAGATCAAAGATACTATTTTTTCACTTTTTTTGTTGGTTGTTTTTGTCTGTGTTTTCTTTCATGACAGGGAGGTAATGTCATGATATGCTTGTGAATTGGATTTGAATGAAGGGGATGCTGTGCTAGGTCACCAACCATCTGGGTCCAGTGTTCAGATATGGAACAGGATGACTGGAGATGGACCTGGATGTAAGACAAGGATTAAATGATTTATCCAAGATCACACAGCTAGCATGTGTCAAGTATCTGAGGCTGGAGTTGAGTTCAAATTCTTCTAATTCCAGGATCTGTGCTTTATCTACTACACCAAAATATGTTTTACATCATTGCATATACATAACCTATATCAAATTGGTTATCATCTCAGGTAGAGGAAAGAGAAGGAGGGAGTTAAAGAATTTGGAACTCAAAATTTTGAAAAATGAACATTAAAATGATTTTACATATAATTGGGGAAAATAAAATATTATTAAAACAAACATATTAATACCCAATGAAGAAACTTTAGAAGTGATTGAAGACCCATTTCAATGTTCGGACTGATCTTATCCTTTGACCACTTGTGAAAAACCAAATTAATATACAAACAAGTTCCTCATCTATGGAGAGGTCATAAGTAGTGCAGTAGAGAGAACTAGATTGGGGATCAAATGACCTTCTACCTTAGTAATCTTAGACAAGCAATGCAACCACTTTGGGTCTCAATTTCCTCATCTACAAAATGAAATGAAAGAACTAAATGACCTCTCAGTCCTTGCCAGTTCTAAATTTTATCATTATCAATTCATGATTGATGCAAAGTTGTGAAATATAATTTAGATTAATAAATATTTATACAAAGCACTATAATAAATAACTACAGGAGAATCTAAAGTTTGAATGTATTGACACTATTTCTGTACTCTCTGAGTTTACAGTTTAGAAGTATCTTTTTGAATATTTTTATAAAACTTTGTCTAAGTATCCCTTTTGTCCCAACTATTTTCTATCTTGGATTATCATTGTATATTACATTAAATTAAACTAAAATAAATGTTGTATTAAATGTATTATCCTTGTATTAAATGTTTTATTATAATGTTGAAGATCCATATTAACGACTCTTACTCAAGAACTATTTCCAGTTAAATCAATTGATTTCAACACAATATAGTATTATAACATTATTTCTGTTTGTCTCCACCATAAATTTTTTCCCTTTCCTTCTCATTTACTTTTTCCTCATATAATTGTAGTTACTGTGTGCTCCAGTCTTTTGATTCTATTTTTTTTATGATTTATATTATTTCATAAAAGTTTTTCCAGATTTCTCTTTATATTCCTTCTGTTTGATGGTTGAATTGGTAAAAACATATCATTCCATAACATTAATATCCCTAAACTGACAACCATTTCCCTTTTGTTGAATATTTAGGTTTTTCTATTTTGTTTTTTGAAATTACATCAATGGTCTCCTGAAGCCAGCTGTTGCCTGAGAATAATTGAGTGTGAAATTTTCAGTTTAAGAATTTGCATGGCAGAAATCAGCAAACTATAAAATAGGGCTTGATTTGTTTTGTTGGGTTTTAGACTTAAGAAAGGGATGGGGGAAGTGTTAATAATTCAGATTAAACTTAAAATTGTCCAGTGTACAATTGTTCCCTCTTTAAAGCCAGTTCTTAAACATTTACCAGCAAACATTCTGCTAACCACATTGAGTTTCTGAATATATGCTCCATCGCATATCTGCCCTCCAGCAGAATACAAGGTCATTGAGGGAAGTACCATGTTAATCTTTATATGACCAGCACCTAGAATATTGCCTTGCACATGGTAGAAATTAAATAATCTTTTACTGAAAATATACACAATTAACTAGATTTCACAATTTATACCTCAGAGAGGTATAAATTTTGACTTCTAAAATTCCTTCCACTTCTAAGCCTATGAGCAAATCTGAAAAGGACCTACTGGAGGGAGAGGAAAGTGAGAGGAAAGGTCTGGTTGGCAAAAAATTGTCTTTTGAGGATAAATAGCCTTTTCTCCTTCAAGCCCTCATTCAGCAATTCTTTTTGTTTCTTCTGAAACACATAAAAGCCTATGAAATATTAAAGGTACAAATTTTGTAGTAAGAATTGGGGTCAGTTAGGTGGCATAATAGATAGAGCACCAGCCTTGGAGTCAGGAGGACCTGAGTTCAGATCTAATCTCAGACACTTAATAAGTACCTAGCTGTGTGACCTTAGGCAAGTCACTCAACCCCATTACCTTGCCAACCCCCCCAAATAATTTATATATTTATATTTTATTATTTTTATGTATTATATCTTATTTTGTATTATACACACACACATAGAGGCCATGATCAATTAATTGCAAATGTACTTGATAACATATATGCAAAAAACTTGTTTTCCTACCTGCACATACAGGTGACTCCACAGAATGCATGCTTCTGCAGGCTGCCTTTGATTTAGAGAACTAGAGATTAAAATCAGTAACTCCTCTTACTCGAGTAAGAAGCATCTTGAATGCACTGAGGCATGGGAGATGTGGGTTACAAGCTTCTGGAGCAGAGGAATGGCTTACAGAGGCAGACAAGTTTTGAAAATGACTTCTGACAAATACTGGGCTGTGTGAAGGATTGTCTGTTTTCACACTGTTCAGTGATCTTTGACCTGAACATACCTCTTAAGGTCACACTGACATCAAAAACCACATTCAAAAGAATTCTTTCCAACAGCAGGTACTTACTGACCTAGATTAAGTTGCCTCAAATGTCAAAGGCCTAGATGAGAGAAGCTAAATTTGACCCAAATGACTTCGGGCAAATTCTGTGACCAAAGAAATCGTATCACATCATACAAATGCAAAGAAACCCAAGGCAAAAATTGGAAGGATAAAAGGAAAACTAAAATTTTTGTGACTTGGGGGGGGATAGGGAGGGTTCTCACTTCAATGAATATTCTTACATTTGACTGGAGGAAATAACACTGTGTTTTAGATTGAGGGAGTGCTCTGGTTGGACCAAATTTTAAATGCTGTATATTTTTTTTAAAGAAGAAAAAGGAGGATTGAAAAGAAAGTAGAAAAATAATTTATACTTGTTTCCTTGTGGTTTTTATACTAAAGAACTTCTAGTTTGTAAAAATAAGTCTATAAAACATTGGATATAAAAGAACACTAGTAGAATGCCAAGACTATATCTGTATAAAAATGATGGAAAATATGAATTATAGGCACTAAAAAGAAGGAAAAGGATAAGGAGACACTGTAAGAGCACGACAAACAAGTTTTTTAAAACTACAGAAATCCTTTTAAAATATGTAGACCAATTCACTAAAGCAATAAGGAAGGTTCATATCAGTTATATGCTCTTGAATCTGTCAATGTCAAAAATTTCTCCCAATGAAACCTATAAAATAACAAAGATCCAAGAGCGGGGGGAGAAATCTTTCCATGGGTAAGATTCATATGTGCTCATACAACAATACGTCAACAAAGAGTTGTTTTTTAAAAATGGCTGATTTAGGTGAATTTCTTTGTGGAAATAGAAGAGTTTATGATGGTAGTTCAGAGTCAATTCATTGCTACTAGAAACTACAGAAAGGGGTGGCTAGGTGGCATAGTGGATAAAGCACCATCCTTGGAGTCAGGAGTACCTGGGTTCAAATCCGGTCTCAGACACTTAATAATTGCCTAGCTGTGTGGCCTTGGGCAAGCCACTTAACCCCGTTTGCCTTGCAAAAACCTAAAAAGAAAGAAACTACAGAAGCCTTGCCTTAAAGAGTCAGAACTTAGTGATGAATGTGAGTTATGTAAGTGTAAGTGTAGAGGGTTCTCTACTATTGCCTTCACTTTCTGGATTGGCTCATTCAACCCAATCTCTACAATGGTTTCCCCAAAGGGATGATGGACACTACGTAACTAACTCTCAGGATTCTAGGGGTAACAGCTGGAGGGCTATCATTACACATCAAAGCTCCTGAGTCCTCACCACAATACTTCTCGCTTAACAAATCTGCCAGCTGACTTCATTAACTCTTAATCAAAACATATATTGAACAGAAGGCAAAGACTATGAGATGATGACATTCCACTCATAAACCCATTGAATGGTTACCCTTTCTCATCAATGCACCTAATATCCTTAGGGGGAAATCAACATTAAGTAAGAGGCACAGATATATGGAACATGTGTCTGGAGTGAATTCACAAATCTGAAAATGCAGGTCTCAGTGTCTTTAGTTTTCTTCAGAAATATACATACAAAAAAAAAGGTCATTACTGGGTGTTGCATTGGTGTTGGAAAGGCAATTGTTCTGCTTCCTGGCCAGACAACCCCACTGCTAAAATGGGATGCTCCTCTTTGCCATTGTGGTTATGTTGTACTTATTCCAAAAGGACAGAAATACTGCCTGAGATGTCAGAAATTTGCCACTTCTAACCTCTGAGAGAAGTGGAAAATGAGAGGTTGGAAGAAAGCAAAAAGAGAAGTTAAAAATCAATTTTTTCTAGGCAGTAGGTGGAAGTATAGAAAAAGATAAAAATTTTCTTCCATCAGGCTTTGAGGTCTGTTATTAGATTTCCAAAGCAGGGTCACTTCACTGAAAACAATCACTTTTAACTCATGGTAGCTGACCAAATTCCCATTTATGCTGCTGAAACAATAATTAGACAATGTACATTTGTCCAGCAATCTCAAAATTGCTCTAATGTTCAGTGTCCTCCAGCTTTAAATACCAAAGTTCCCCTACAGGATATTGTAGTTATCTTTACTCAAAAAAAGGTACCTTGTCTCTGATGGTGGTTTTTTTGCTTTTGTTTTTTCGTTTTTGCAAGGCAATGGGGATAAGTGGCTTGCCCAAGGTCACACAGCTAGCAAATATTAAGTGTCTGAGGTTAGACTTGAACTCAGATCTTCTTGACTCCAAGGTCAGTGCTCTATCCTCTTTGCCACCTAGTTGACCCCTCTGATAGTTGTTTTTGTAGTTCTTCTTCCCTCAATATACAAGTCTTACATTTTACTTTTTTATCCCCTTCAATTAGTAAAATTATCAAATTACGAAAAAGGCATTTCCTTCTACAAAGAAACAGTGGGGACAGTGAATCATATCACTGCAACTTGTAAAAGAAAAAAATTATCATCTAGTGAATACCTAAGGAGATATAACTTGGTGGCTAGAATTATGTATGGAGTATTCTTCTATGGGTTGATAGATGACAGATTCTCACACTACAAATCTAGATCTCAAAATATCATAGGTAGCTTTTCTAACAAACTGTTCTGGAATTAGATTATACTATTAAAATTGCTTATTTATGATTAAAAATTTATGAGTATCCTAAAGACATGTCACCATACCAAATATTCATAATCTCCAAATATTTGGAAGGAAAAGAGACTTAACAGAGGAGATGAAAACCATGTTGGACTATGGAAAGGTACATATTATCCCCTATTGTCCTTTATGCTAATGGAGATGTACTTTGGTTGAGTTTAAAGAGATTGAACCACATTCCTAATGCTTTTATTCATTATACAAAGTAGTTTTATCTGCCTATATAATGTCTTTAGAATATTGAATATAAATAAACAATAGCAGTATAATATTCTAGAATCAGTGGATTGCTTTGACCAGTTAGTATTTTTTCTGAATAAATTCCATTTTTGGCTCAGTAGTCAGCAAAACACTTCATCTAATGTCTAGATGACTCATAACAGCTATAGAATGTATGCACAAGTTCTGAACCAAGGAGTAGTGTACTACCAGGGTCTTCTCAGAAGTACTTTCCCCAAGCTCTTCTACAAAAGTTGGCAGCAGGTAAAGCATTCTTACTTGCTGTGAGGATGGCACTCTCACTGGTCAGGTCCATGTAACAATCATAATAAAATCAGTCTACATCAATATAGTTTTTTTTAAGGTAATGAGGTTAAATTACTTGCCCAGGGTCACCCAGCCAGGCAATTATTAAATGTCTGAAGCCATATTTGAACTCAGGTCCTCCTAATTCCATGACCAGTGCTCTATCTGTTAGTTGTCCCATATAGTTCTTATTCTCAATACAGTGCCTTCCTCACAAAACACCAATGATACATTAGTATAAATGTAATATTATCTCTATTTTAGAGATAAGGAAATTAGAGCTTAGAGATAGTCACTCAGCCAATATCAAACTACCGAGAAGCATCAAAGCTAAACTCCAAACCCGTGTTTTATGACAAAAATACAGTTTTCTGTTTTCTATGGTCCATCGATCAACAAACATGATTTTTCATTTCCTCTTCCCACGGTGTGTTTATTTGTAGAATTTTGTGCAAATTGTTTGCAGTAAAGAAGAGAAATTAAGTCTATAGGCCTCCTGATAGGCTGAAACCTCTATCTATGAGTCCCCTTACCAACAGACTACATCTCTGGTTGCCTGGCTGGCTCTCTAGGTTTGAAGTTATGTTGTGCATGAAGTCAGGATGATCTAGGTTCAAATGTGACTATAGCAGTTACTTATTCTTTCCATGCTTCAGTTTCCTTATCTAAAAAAAAGAGATGATTATACTTCTATTGCTCTCTTGGCAGGATTGTTGTGCCGTGTGACCCTGGATATGTACCTTAATTTTTCTGAGCCTCAGTTTCCTCACCTGTAAAAGGAGGATAACAATACCCATAGTAGAAGCTTGGTACTTTCAAATCAACTTTTAAAGGGCTGATGGACATTAGCCATCATTGAATCTAGCTAGTTCAAGCAGGGGGACGTTGTCTTCTAGAGCTTCCTAGGGTGGTTGAACATTAAATCATTCCCCTTAAAAGAAAATATTTGAATTCTGATATATCTAGGATGTAGCCAATGTGGAGGTGCTTTGTCTATGTCATTCTTTAAATTCCCCACTAAGAGTTGGTATAACCAACACTGATGCCCTCTCATGATTCTTAAAAAAAAAAATCCAGTTCTCTAGATTTCCAGATTGTTTAAATGCTCACTGGTAAACCACAGAGGAGTGGGACTTCACTGTTCATTAATGGAGCCTGTCTTATTCAAACCTGAACACAATGTCTTGAACTTGAAAGATAAAACAGTTAAGCATGGTCTCCGTGGCTTCTTTCTCCCTACCCTGCCCCCACCTCAAAAGCTGATTTAATGACTTTTGACAGTTATTTGTATAATCTGAGTTATGTGGCATCAGTGAGATTTTTCTACTGGGGAACATTATATGAGAATGTTTTGACAGCTTTCACTGAAGGGGTGATATTTAATATATAACAGTTCGTAAAACATCTGAGAATACCTTTAGCCCTTAGTCATGATTACCTTCAGCTGGGGCTAGTGGCAGGAAAGTGGTGAATTCTATTTATGTTGGGCTATCTTATCATAGAGAAATTCATTTTTAATATAGTAAACTAAAGAATATCAAGGAAGGGGAGGAATGTTAGGAACTGGATTCCTATTCCCTGCTTCATGATTAACTAGCTATGCAATTTGGGATGTCTCTTAAATTTCTTGAGTCTCAGTTTTTCCAATTATATAATGAAAGGACAGATCTACAAAGTAATCATCTCTAAGTTCCCTTTCAGCACTGAATCTTGTTGATCCCATTTATTTATTAACATTTGGAAGTATGGGGGAAAAGGAAGTTTTCTGGTGAGATAGTGAACTTCCTGTCCCTGGAACACCTTAAGCAAAGATTGGGCCCATTCCTCTATCAGGTAGAGAGGGGACTGGACTAAAAAAAAAAAAATTCTGTACTACCTTTCAACATCAAAAATTCCTTTATTTTCAAACTTTTTTTTTGCAAAAATAAGGAACATTTTTGGTATCATTTATATCAGTTGTTGAAAAAACTAGAGTATATTGGGTTTTTTCTATTTAATTAAAATGAGATCCTGAAATGCCAGTAAGAACTTCTCTGCTGTTGCTTTTCCTGAATGGAAATTGACTTTAATCCTAAAGTCAATGAAAAAAATCTTACATGAAAACATACACCTCCCCCAGGCCCATACCTCTCATTTTCTTTCTCTTTAATTGTTTGCATAATTTATTATAGCTTTTCAGGTCTGTTATTTGATGTGGTATAGCATTTTTAAGTATGACCTGTATTTTTCAAAAAGAGAGAGAGAGAGAGAGAGAGAGAGAGAGAGAGAGAGAGAGAGAGAGAGCTAGAGAGCTAGAAAGAGCCATAGATTCAAAACATTGTGGGAAGAGGGATTTAGCAGAGCTTTAATAAGAAAATGAACTCATTCTGAAATTCTTCAAATCAAAGGTAAGAGCTGGAGGGGCCTTAATACTTGAAAAGAGAAAATGGTTTAAAGAAGTGATCTACTTGTAGGTGGGTTGTTTGGCTATGATGAGATAATGGATATAAAGCATTTTTCAAAACTTAAAGTGCTATAGAAATGTTGTTGTTGTTGTTGTTATTATTATTATTATTATTATTATCATCTTACAGTCACCAGACATCCAATCTGGTAATGAATTCAATCCCTCAGCCTTCGACTGTATTCCTCCAGAGTTTATGCAAAGTTTGAAGAACACTTCAGGGGTCTGCTGGTAAATATTTAACAAATGGTCTGGGGGCATTGGTGTTAGGATATGGAATATATGCACACACTTTAAAATTTAATCTTCATTATTAACACTTCTTAAGTCTACACATTTCAACAAAACAATAAATCACACATGATTTGTGGAAAAATCAATGATTTCTGAGGTATAAATACTCCCAGTGAAGATTTAACAATGAGGATTAGAGCTGGTTCCAGCACAACCAGGTTTACTTGCCTAAAGTCTAATGGAAAGGAGGTAACCTAGTTGGGACTCCAAGTCCAGGACTCTCAAGTTAAATTAAAGTTAGAAGTGTTTATTAAGCCCCTACCATGTGCCAGGCACTTTAGATACAAAGAAAAGCAAGACATCTTTGTCCTCAAGGAAGCTCACAATCTAATGAGGGAGACAACATTCAAAGATCTATCCCAAACAAAATATATTCAGGATAATTGGAAATAAACTAAGAGGGCAAGCACTAGCATTAAGGGAGATGTACAGAAGATAGGACATTAGCTGAGACTTGAAGGACATCAAGGAAGGAGGGAGGATTTGTAAGGAGGGAGGCCATGAGGACAACTGGGGAAAATGAACCCAATTGGGAGATTGAGTGTCGCATTTGAGGAACCAAAAAGAGGCCATGGAGGGTGGTAGGGCATTGGATCTAGAGGACATGGAGGGAAGTAGGGCATAAAAAACCTGGAAAGGTAGGAGAGACCAGGTGGCAAAAGGCTTTTAAAACCAAACAAAGGATTTTATATTTGATCCTCTAACTAGCTTGGGCATCTAGGTGGTACAGTAGATAGGGTGCTGGGCATGGAATCAGGCAACCTCATCTTCCTAAATTCAGATTTGGCTTTGGACACTTAATAGCTATGATGTAACCCTGAGCAAGTCACTTAACTGTGTTTTTTCAGTTTTCTTAACTGTAAAATGAACAGGAGAAAACACTCCAGTATCTTTGCCAAGAAAATCCAGGAAGAGTTGGACACAAGTAAAAATTATTTAACATAGCTAGCTAATAAGTATATTGAGTGGGGATGGGGGTGGGCATGGTGACGTGGTTAGTCCAGATAGCTGGATGGGGAATAGTCTGGAGTGGGAGATCAAGCAGAACACTAGTACAATAATGGAGGGATGAGATGATGGTCTGCACCTACATGTTGACAATTTAAGATGAGAGAAGACAGTGAATACTTTGAGACATTGCAAAGGTAGAATTGATGGCATTTGATAAGAAATTGGATATGGGGGTGTGTGAAAGTGAGGAACATAAGATAATATCAAGATTTCAAGCCTGGATAACTGGGATGAAGACAGTGTTTTGGTGAATCCATAATGAGTTCCATTTCTATTACCCCAGCTGGAACATTCATGAAGAAACTTCAAAATAATGATTTGATTCCTAAAGGCATGAGATCACTTGACAAATTCTGTTCCTAGCTGCATCAAAGAGGTCATGGACTTAAATGCTGGCACTTTAGAGAGCACTTAGACAATCTAATCAATTCATATTACAGAGTGGGAAATTGATGTTTTGAAATAAGAAATAATACAAACTGGAACAACTGCATCCCATACCTCTCCTCTGGATGTATTGTGTTTGAATAAGTATCTATCAGACCTGGTCATCTCCTTCCTCCCTTTCCTTTTCAAAAGCTGCCTGCCATGCTTGACTCTTCCTCCTCACCATCTATCTTTTGAAATTCCAGCCATTAGTTAAATATGACTGGTGTCATACATAATTCCTTTTTCCTTCTCTGCCAGGTATTCTCAGGCTTCTCCTCTCCCCACATTACTGTGGATTCCCATTGCACATGTTTTGTATTTGTTTATTTTTGTACATGTTGTTCTACCATGAAGTCTATGCTTAATAGATGCTTATATAACCCTTGTCTCAAAGGGCTATTTGGATAAGACTTTCCTTGTTAGTGCATATTGATTACTCCATTCTTTGTATCAGGGTGAAGAACAGTGATGACTAAAGTTGGGAAAAAGAAACATGTTTTTGGTTTATGGCATATTGAATAATCAACCTCCACCAATGAGGAGAGTCTCAAGCAAATAGCCCTTTGAGCCAAAGGTTTGCATTTCTTAAGTTGAATCAATGCTCCTCATTATGTCTAGAATACTGACTCATCTACTTTCCCTACTCCCCCAGACTCTATCTTTTGAAATATTTTTAAAGTTCTACTCAAATGCCATCTCCTCCAGGGAGTTCTCCCTGCTTCCCATAGTGGGTAGTGATTCTTCACCCTTCCCTGGACTTTCCCTGGACTTATTTATTTTCATTAGCTGTGTGATAGTGGGAAAGTCACCTGAACTCTCTAGGTCTTAGTTAGCTGATCTTTTAAAATGAGAAATTTAGATAAGATAATTCCTAAGATCCCTTTCAATAAAAAAACCATGCATTCAAAGTATGTATGGTAGTCACTATTTTATATATTGCTTCCTACTAGATTGTGAGTTACATGAGGAAGGAAGGAAAGAAATAGTTATTCACTATGCTGAGCACTTTACAAATATTTTTGTATTTGATGCTCATGACAACAGTCCTGGGAGGTAATTGCTTTTATTATCTCCACTTTACAGTTGAGGAAACTGAGGTAAGCAGAGCTAACCATCTAGCTATCTCTGAGCAGCTAGGGACTCCTGAGAATAAGGACTCACTCTTATTTAATCTTTATTTCTCAGTAATATACCTAGTGCATTTAGAATTGTAGATTTAGAGCTAAGGAGGAATTTAGTCCTTTAGTTTAACTTTTTATTTAAGAAACAGATCAGAGAGTCTAAGTGTATTTCTGAGGTCATATAGCTAGTAAGTAGCAGAGTCAGGATTTGAACCCAGGCCTTCTAGTGCCAGAGCCAATGCTTTTTCCACTATATCATTATACAACCAGATAATAGCAATGTCAAGATTCTGACACAATGTCCTGACTCTACTACAGGGTTCTTTCCATTATATTAATGGAAAATAATTCCATTATATTAATATTTAACATAATATCTCATTCTTAAATACTTTAATGACTTAGGATCATAGATTAGAGATAGAAGAAAACTTAGTAGGTACCTAGTCCAACCTTCTCACTTTACAGATGAGGAAACTAATTCAGAAGGGTTAAATCACTGGCCAGTGTTAAATAGCTAGTAGTAATAAGACCTATGTCTCCTAATTCCAATTCCAAGGGTCTTCCCGCTATGTTTCTTAAAGACACATTTCTTTAAAGACTAGATTTATAATTTTTATTTGTTTTGAGCTAGTCCTCTAACAGTGTCCATTGGAGAGGATCTTTCTGGACAGGGATATTAAAGATTATATAAATCTGATTCTTCTTTTAGTTTGACAATGCACTGGGAAAGACAGTGCAAATAGACAACAAAATGGACCCAGAAGTAAATAGGAGGAGAAAGACAAATAACTGATTGTCTTCAGGAAATGGCAAAGTTCCTCTAATACTATCACACTGCTAACAAATACAACAACCCATCTCCTTAATACTGATATTCCACCAATATTGCACAGGCACCTAGAAAAGCTAAAAATGGTAATCACACAGAAGGCAGTGGAAAAACAATATGGCAGACCCAAGTAGGTTCCCGCATAACTCAAATAAAGCACTTTGAAGAAGAGTAAAAGTATGATGAGGAAATGTATGATTGAGTAAGAAAGTGGACTAATTTTATGACAAGGGCAAAGGATGACAGGTGGACCAGTCAAGGCACTCTACTGGTATCCTTCCAGTCTTATAAGAAGACCAGACATTCCCTAAACATATTGACTGGATCATCTGTATTGAATTTATGACTGAGTAGAAATGATGGATTGTCATAGATGAGAATCTCACAGGCTAGGCAGATATTGATGGGTTGTTTTTTGCAGCCTTCTTAATCTACAAGTATCTTTATTGTTTGGTCAAAACAACCAAATTAATGAGATCACAGCTCCATGTGAGCATTTGAATAATTATGGAAGAACAGGTAAATTATGGACAGTTTGCCCAACCCCTGGCTATACCAGTATACTCTCAAGAAACCTAGAAAACATGGATTTTTGTCCCTAGGCTACACCAATAAACTCTAGGGAATCCTAGAAAACATGAATTTGTCACTGCAACCCTCCACTCCTACTTCAAAGAATTTTAAATCTCTTAAAAGGATTTACATTTAAGCCCTAGGGAATGGGAATAATGGTTACTTATAGAGATATTCCCTCTAGCACAGTTTGTCAAATATTTTTGGCTACAGACACAAACCTGACTGAGTTTCATGGGGTAATAGATGCCTTTTGTCACAGGCTTCAGAACTGGAAGATAACAGGAATCCCTTTCTCCTGCTATATTCTAGGTCAAGTGGTCAATCATTAAAATTTTCTGCATTGAGCAAAGTGCCCTAACCAATATTGAAGTCCAAGGCAGCCCAGATCAGATGTGTTTCTCTAGGTCTATACTAAATGACACCCACAACAATCTTATTCAAATATATTTCTGCAGGTCTACCCTAAATTTTCTCTTGTTATTCAGTCATTTTTCAATTGTATACAACTCTTCCTGATCTCCATTTGGGGCTTTCTTGGTAGAGATACTGGAGCAGTTTGCCATTTCTCTCATTTTATAGATGAGGAAACTGAGGCAAACAAGATTAAGCAACTTGACCAGGATCACACAGTTACTAAGTATCTGAGACCAGATTTGAACCCCTGAAGATGAGTCTTCCTGACTCCAAGGCTGACATTTTGTCCATTGTGCTGCCAAACAGATTTAATCTGGTCCCTCCTTAGGGACTAATTTTGTAATGTATATTTATATTATGGGGAAAAATATGCCATGGCTTTTTCCTCTTAAACTTCCCACTGTTCTTGAAACAGACATCCTCCCAGATCTTAGACCCTGGTGCTGAGTACCTATGTATCACTGAACAAACCAGTTAACTCTGGCCTCAGGAGCTTCATCTCTAAAATGAGAGGCTTGTAACAGAAGAACTTTCAAGGTCTTTTCTAGCTCTTAGAGTCTACAGTTTTATAATGTTATTTCTTTGATAAAAACAGTTAAAATCCATAGAAGCCTTTTGTTCTTTGCTGCCTGCATTTAGCTTTAAAGACAACATGTTCCATAACCCAAGACTAACTATATTATCTTTTTTCTGAAAGCAGGCTCTTTCTGTTCTCTTTTCCCTTTCTTGTTTGCCTTGGAGCGAGACTGAGAGATAATGTGAAATATTTACACTCAGATTGGCAGCGGTTTCTTTACCTCAACTCTTGATTCTAGCTCTGGGCAAAATGGAGGTGTGTGCACCAGGGTGGACTTTGGGGGCATCTTGGGGCCTCCTCTAGCTCTGCTTTCGAGCGGGGCCATAGATGTAAAGTGAGAAGGACCTCTTCGAACTCAGAGATGACACATTTCCCTTGGAGCAATGACACTAATCCCTGCTAAGGAAGGAAAAAAAAAGCAGGGGCTTGATGACAGAAAGACAGATGTATGAAATTTTCTTGCCTAGCTTTCAGGGGCAAAGGAGTGGAAATGAAGAGAGGGATGGAGAGAAAAGAGGTCCTCTGTGGACCCCTGAGGCAAGACTGGAAATGAGGAGAGATAAAAATAATATCTGACATTTATGTGGAGCTTTAAGATACACAAAGCATCTTACATAAGTTATCTCATTTGATCCTAAGAGAAAATTTGTGGGATTAGACAAGGAAGGTATTATTATTCCCATTTTACAGATGAAGAAATTAAGGTTTGGAGGGGAAAGTAACTTAGACAGTGTCACATATCTTGAAGTAACTGAGCCAGAATTCAAATTCAGGTGATGTGACTCTAAATCCAGTCTCACACCTCAACTAAGATGATGAAGGAAGCATCTTTTCTGGCTTAATGCTAGTTTTATCCCAGTAATCCTGAGCATATGAATTGGTTTAGTGTAATGTTAAATAAAATCTTCAGTCCAGTTAGTCTAATTCATGGATTTAGAGCTGGAATACTTCTCAGAGTTTTTCTAATCCAACTCTCTTGTTTTACAGATGACTAAACTGTGTATTAGAAAAGTTAAGTAATTTGCTCAAGGTCACAAAGACAGTAAGTAGTAAAATCAGAATTTAAATTTGCCACCTGTGACTACAGTTTGGCACTCTTTACCTCAAACCACAATCTGACAGCTCATCAAAGAGTCATAGAAAGTTAAAACTGGAAGAAATAGTAGATTCCAGAATATAGAATGCCAGAACTGGATAGGACTTAAGAATATAAAAATAATGTTCATTTTCATGGAGCTATAAAATTTATAAAATTTCCTTATGTAACTCTCTAAGAGGAGCATTTGTAATAGATCTCGATTACAGATGAAGAAACAAGCTCCAAGGAATTGAGATTGAAGGTAGCATGATACAGTAGAGAGAGAGTGCTAGATTTAAAGCCAGAGGACCTGGATTCTAATCCTATCTCTACTATTTACTACCTGTGTGATGTTAGCAATTCATGTCAACAGACCTCAGTTTCCTTATTTGTGAAATGAGGTGGAGTGGGGTTGGACTAGCTGAATATTCAAGTACCTTCTGTGAATATAACTAGTCAGAAGCTTGAGACCAAAGTCTCATGACTTCAGGTCCAATGATCTTACCATTTCACAAACTGAGATTCCATGACTTTTATCTGTACAGAATGAAAAGTTTTTTTTGTTAACTATAAAGTTTTACTATTTTTCTACTAAAAGAGAGAAATATCAAAGGCCATGTTGACTACCCCCCCCCCCGGGGGGCATCTTTTTAAGAATATGATCTTCAGGTTGGTCTTTAAAGTGTAAAGGTTTGATGCATAATTTGTTGCTGTTTTTTTTTTAATTCTTTCCAACCCTTGGTGACCCCATTTGGTTTGGTTTTTTTATTTTTTGACAAAAGATACTGAGGGACTTCATTTCCTTCTCAGGCTCATTTTACAAAGAACTGAGGCAAACAGGGTTAAGGGACTTGTATAAGGGTCACACAGCTAGTGATACAGACCAGATTTGAATTCTGAAGATGAATCTTCCCGATTCCATGCCTAGCACTCTATCCACTGAACCACCCAGCTGTCACATTATAGGGTGCTTGTTGAATTGAAAAGTATTCATGGGGCAGCTAGGTGGCACCAGCCCTGAAGTCAGGAGTATCTGAGTTCAAATCCAGCCTCAGACACTTAATAATTACCTAGCTGTGTGGCCTTGGGCAAGCCCTTAACCCTATTGCCTTGCAAAAAAACCTAAAAAAAAAAAGTATTCATGAAAAGACTCAATGTAAAAGACATTATTTCTTAAGTGAAATGGAAAGAGTACACAATGAAGAATAAGCAGACCCTAGATCCAATGTCCTGACATTATTCCTTACTGGTTGTGTGACTTCAAGTCACTTCTGCTATCTGATTTTCTGTTTCCTCCTCCATAAAATTGGGGAGGGGGTATGGGATTTGAATAAGCTTATCTGAGTCCTCTTCTAGTTCCCAGTCTTAATGATCAGAAAACTTGAAAAATGAAAGCTTATTTCTTCAGAACATATTTATTTGTTGAACTGAATTTGTCTCCTCGAAACCTATACACAACACAGAGCACATTGGGTGGGAGGGTGGGGTGTGGGGATCTCAGCTTTCTTTGGCATTTTCTAGGCTTGCTGTTGGTATTGAGTGTTTATTCAGTGTTACAGTCTCGGGTGACTGGCCCTCAAAGGAAGCCTCAGTTACCCACAATGGGGGACTTGACAAATCGTGTCCTCACATGGAATGTGACACTGCTTTCCTCTGACTCTTAGGTAAATGGATCAACCTTGCAGGGCATGGGCAGGGCCTTGGGGCTGATAAATGACAGTGTTTGTTCTCCTGATGAGTCAGTTCCATAACATTCTACATGGGTTCTTCCTCACCATCCTAGTGCATTAGGGTTTGCAGATCAGTGCAACCACGAATCTTATATTCAAAAATTTAGAACCAGAAGGGACCTTAAGGTCTTCATTTTACAGATGGAGAAACTGAGGCCAGAAAAGAGATATGACTTGTCCAAGGTCTCACCATTTGTGATGCAGCCCCCAGGAATTCTGCTCCTAAGATCAAGACTTTTTCTATTATACTTCCTATTCTGTTTGTTTCTCTTTTCATTTCAAATGGTGATGAAGAATTCTCTCTAATTGATTACTTTAGTGTTGGTATTTGTTGCTGTTGTTCAGTTTTTAGTTGTGTTCAACTCTTTAAGACCTCATTTGTGGTTTTCTTGGCAAAAATTCTGAACAGTTTGCCTTTTCCTTCTCCAGATAAGGAACAGATAAGGAACTGAGGTAAATAGGGTTAAGTGCCTTGCCCAGGGTCAAATAGCTAGCATTGCCCTGAGGTCAAATTTGAACTCATAAAGATAAGTATTCCTGACTTTAGGGTCAGCATTGCACCATCTAGCTGTCTCTTAATGACAATAAGATCATAAAATTTAAAGCAAGAAGGGACCTAGGGGATTGTATAGTCCAACTAGGGGTTCTCTGGCCTCATAATACTTCATTAAAACCAACTGCTAAATGTTCAGTGTTCTCTTTTACATCGCAGATATCACAAATCAAGGCTTGATTTATTGTTTTGTTGATTGTCTAGGCTAATAAAGTGATGGAGAAAATGTTAATATGGCATATTAAACTTAAAAGTATGTCTTGTGTTCACCACCCTCCCTCCTCATTCCCTTTCCCCTTCCTGTGGAACACATCTCTGGATATAATGTCATTTTACAGATGATGGAACAAAGACCCACAGAAGTAAAATGAGATCACATGATCTATTGTATCTATGACAATTTTGAAACTTTATAGTGTTATATATCAGTTATTATTATTATTATTATTATTATTATTATTATTTAAGTATTCAACACAAAGTCTTGAATACAATTCAAAACACTGTCCAAACAAAAAAAGGTTATAGTTTTCTGGGAGCTTCTTCTAACCATCTTAGCAGAAGGGCCAAATGATAAGATTGTCTATAAAAAGAGAATTCTGTTCTTAAATTTACAATTGTCTTTTGGCATAGGCATATATGTCTGCCCATATCCTTCCCAGAGGAGTCATTAATGATATTAGATACTAACCACCATGTTTAGCCTAACTTCTATAATTTCCAAAAAACTCAGGAGAAAGTTATGTTTATAACTAAGCTCTGTCCTGGTTTTGTGTTTAAATTTGTAGTTGCTTAACCCAGAAGTTTTTTGATCAATACCAAGTCCCAAAGTGTGATGCCAAAAATCATTGCTTCTGATTTTTGCAACTGCATGATAAACTTTGTAGTATCCTTTTCTACAGTCCATCCTTCTGCAAGCATAATGATGATGATAATCATAAGTTCCATTTTACTAACACTTCACTACAGAAACCCTGTGAAACAAATTGTATTGTATACCTACTTTTTATAGATAAAAAAACTAAGGGCACAGACAGTTGTATATCTTGTCCAATGTCATGTAGGTAGCCAGAGTCAGGATTTGAACACAGGTCCTCTGACTTCCACTACAACATTCTTTCTACTACATCAGGCAGGTCACAATTTGGAATAATGCATATAGCTCTGGGCTCCCTATTTTAGAAAAGTCATTGATAAGCTGGCAGTCATCCAGAGGAGGGCAACCAATATGATAAAGGGTCTTGAGATTATGCCATATGAAGACCAGTTGAAGGAACTGGGGATAGTGAACCTAAAAAAAAGAGACTTGGGGATGAGGACATGATAATTTTCTTTAAGTATTTGAAGATCAATTAGCTTTGGAAAGAAATAAAAGCAATGCAAAGAAGCTTATTTTGGTAGGGGGAAAAACACCCTCCCTAACATTCAAGCTATGGGCAAGGGCAATGGGCTACCTCAGATGGTAAGGTTGCCTATCTCTTGAGGTTTCAAGCAAAAAACTGGATGATCACTTGAGTATGACCATATTGAGTATATCTAGTTTGGACTAGATGGCCTCCAAGATCCTTTCTGATTTCATCCTGGACTTTTACCCCAAGCTCTTCTAAGGGAAGAAAAAGCAATGTTCTCATCCCACCTTAAGAGAGCTTCTTTCTATCCATTTGGTTTGATAACATTTATAAAGCCTATGAGACATTTAAAACTATGATATAAAAGAAAATAAAGAATAGGTCAGACTAGTTTTCAGGTGGTTGAAACTAAAGATTAGTGAGGTAGTAGCCCTCACTGAGGGTGGAAGAGGGTGCTTGAAACCATACCATGAGATGATTGCTTAAAACACTTGGGATACTTAGCCTGGAAAAGAGAAGGCTTACAGGGGATATGAAAACTGTCTTCAAGTATTTGAAGACCTGGTATAATAGAAACAGATTGGACTTATCTTATTTATCACAAGATGGCAGAACCAGAAACAATAAAGTTAGATTTCTGTTAGATATGAGGGAAAACTAATAATTAAGCTATCCAAAACTGGAATAAGTTACCTCTGAAAGTAGTAATTTTTAGAGGTCTCTGGAATCTTCCAGACAGAGACTGGGTGATCACATGCTGAAGGGATTAGAGAGGAGCTTTTTGTTCAGATTTTGAATGGATTAAACACTATCTGAAGCTTCTTCCAGCATGGAAGATAGTATTTGACTGTGACTAGGCAGGACAGCTGGTACTTAGCCAGTATAGTTTGCACTTCAAAGAAGAAAAGATACTGAAGACATGGTAGCAAGGATAGGCTTTGGATATGACACTGGAAGAGCAAGAAAGACCCCACCTCCTGCTTCTGCACATTAGAGGAAAATTCATGAAGTACTTAATTGAAATTTCATAGGAACACTTGGTTTTGCAAAATATTTTACATAATGTAATAATAATATCTCACTTGAGCCTTACAAAGACTACAACAATTAAGTCTTCACAATTTAAAGATGGGGAAATGAGGCTTAGAGAAGACAAAGAACTTGCCCATGGTCACAGGCCAGGTCTTTCATACCTAAGTTCAGCACATTGTTGGGCCTTTCCCCACACCTTTTCCCCAAATATGTCCTTTATGGTTCAATCATGATGATTAATTTACTGTTTCTCCTATAATTCCTGATTCAGTTTCTTTTCTACTCCACCACACTTTGGGAGTTTTGAAGTAGACATAGAGAGATAGTGATCTCCAGTCTCACCAACAACGTTCATCTACCTTCTGTTCTTCATACACTCATACAACTCTCTATCTTCTGTATTGACTATCCTCCATGCACAAAAATGCTCTCCATCTTTACTTCTACGCTTGGCTTCCCTCAAAACTCAACTCGAATCGCAGCTTTTGCACAAAGTCTCTCCTGGTCCCTCTTAGTTGTTGATGCCTTTCCCTCAAAGGGAAGTATCCTTTGAATGGACTTTGTAGAGATTCACATATATATGTATTTGAATATCTGTATATATATATATATATATATATATATATATATATATATATATGTATGCCTTTATTTGCATATGTGTAAATGTTTGCATGTGTATACATTGTTTCTCCTACAAGACTATAAACTCCTTGAGAACAAGGATTTTCTGCTTTTACCTTTGTATCCCCAGTGCTTAGCACTGTTGTGGTGTGTTCAACAAATGTTTGATTGATCAGTACCAAAAGAAAATTGTGTTGGAAATCGAATGGGGACTAAAAGAATTTAATCCCTAACTGAAAAATTCATCTCAAAGAATAAATGCTAATCTTCAAGTCAAGTAGACTCTAAAGACAAAAGAATTACAAACACTTACAGAAAGCTTAATTTACATTCATAGTGTTGGATTTCTTTAACCTGCTATTGTGTAACCGATCCAGAAACTTCCTGCAGCCCTGGTGGGCTAAGGGATGCAAGTGTCAAGAGTCAATAAAAGCATAAAAACTCTGAAAATGATTATAATATAAAAACAAACAAAAAACCCATCACCTTCACTTTAAAAAACAAACCAACAAAAAACTAGTGAAAGGAATGAATATGGAGAGGACTGATAAAATGTGGATGAGGTGTTTTTTTTTAAAGCAAACTTCCCAAAATGAAAAAAAGTCTTGAGAAAATTCCAAGATAAACTATAGAAGGGAGAAGAACAATAAGATACCTGGACAGATAGAACCAGTAGTGGTGGTTAAATGTGGTGATCTTTGGGATTCAGATCTGGCTTCCATAAATCAAAAAGTATGACTGGGTTTTGTTTTGTTTTGTTTTTCTCCAGAAAAATATATATTTCCTATTTGCCAGCCATTTGATTTTATTTAATAACTCAAAGCTTCTACCATCCTTTTTAATTGATTCAAGGGCTTATCCCTTGATTTGATTTATTTTATTTTTATAGACTTCAGTTCAAAGTTTAATTCCATCAATTCATTTGAGATGTCTAGGCTTCTTGTGGTGAATTGTCACACCTACGGGAATATAAAAAGGATAAATACGAGATAGCTAGGAAGGAAAGACACTACTCATTGGGATAGGGGATGCAGCAAGTACAATAGAAGTTGATGAAGCTGAGTCTTGAAGCAAGTAAGAAGTTTTTATGAGGCAGTAGTAAGGAGGGGGCAAGTTCTAGACATGAGGGATAATCCATGCAAAGGCAGGTGACAGGAGATGGTTGGGTGGTGCAGTGGATAGAACACTGGCCCTGGAGTCAGGAGGACTTTAGTTCAGATCTGGTCTCAGACACTTAATAATTACCTAGCTGTGTGAACTTGGGCAAAAATAAAAAAACAAAAAACTCCAAAACCTAATGGTTATTCTAAAGAACAAGAGTTTCAGTGATTGAAGTTTGAAGAGTAAGTGATTCGGCTGGTATCTATATGGTGTAATTGGTGGGGATGGGTTTCGACCCACTAGCTCTTCTGGGGTGATGTTTTTTCTTAAGGATCGTAGAGTTAGAGCTAGAAGAGACCTCAAAGGTTACCTCATTCAAACTACCTTTTTCAGATAAAGAAACTGAGGCTGAGAGAAATGAGATGACTCACCCAATCTCATGCAAACAGTAAGTAGCAGAACTGGAATTCCCTTTCCTAACTTTGGCAAACTTGGCAAGATCTCTGAGCACAGTGTGCTAGGGATGGGGGTATTCTAAGGAAATATGTCCCAGTCCATTGGCCTAAGGCATACAAACAAGTCTTAATGTGGCTGAAGGTTCAAGTCTTTTAGTGGAATTAGGAATCTATTTAGAGTCAAAATACCTAACTCTTGTCCAATCTCTGCCACAGAATTGCCATGTGATTCTGGGCAAATTGGTTCTCCTCTGGACCTCATTTGAGAACATGTCTTACAGGAAATGAGGGTCTTCATTTTGGAGTAAAAGAAAATAAAGGTAGAAAAGTAAGATCATGACAGCCTTCAGAGAGAGCTTTAGCCTACAAAGAAGGGGGAGTGCCATGATGAAAGGGGAGATTGTGTGCTGGATGGGAGAACTTCAGAGTTAAGACCAGTGTGGAGGCTGTTGCAATAATTCTTGGTTTGAGGTAATGAGGGCCTGAACTGGGGTGGTGGCTGTGGGAATGGAAAGGATGAGATGACTGTGGGAGATACTCTGAAGGAGGAACAACAGGACCTGATGACTGATTAGACAATAGTGGAAGGGAAGGACTTCCAAGCCTGAATCATGAGCTATAGCTTCTTGTCTTGGCTCTGCCATTAACCTGCTGTGTGACCTTGGGTTCATCCCTTTATAGTTCTCTAAGTCTTCGTAATTTTTTTCCTTTAAGATCAATAGATCAAATAACTGTGAATGACTAAGTTATTCTGAGAATTATAAATACTCAAATCAACTATGAAGGATTTGTAAAGGAAGATACCATCCACCTCCAGAGACAGAACTGATAACTAGAAATATGTATAATATGGTTTACAATAGGCATATTAGTAAACATTTATTTATGTTGTATAGTGTAAATATGTTCTTTCATGCATAATAAATACATAATATATATGTATGTAAACAAGTGTGTCAAATAATGGCTTTAAGTGCAGGGTGGGGAGAGAAGGAGGGGGATAGTTTGGAATTTAAAATGTAACAAAAATTGAAAGTAAATTTGAAAAACTATCAACTATTTTTTAAGTTCCCATTATGAGCTATGCACTCTGCAAGGGCTTAAGGATATAAAACCAAAACCAAAAAAATCCCCATTCTCAAGGAATTTACTTTATATACTGGAAATAAAATTTACCTATATAAATACATATAAAATGGAAGCAAAGTCATTTTGAGAAAGGGAAACATTGGATTAAACAAGACAAGACAAAACAAAACAACCTCCTGTAGGAGCTTTACATGAACCATGAAGAAATGAAACTAGGGACCTTAAGAAAAGAAAGGAAGGAAGAACTGCATTCCTGGCTTAGGTATAGCCTATTCTAATATTTAGAGATGAACAAAGAACAAGAAGGCCATTTTGGAAGGATCACAGAGAACTCAAAGTAGCAACATAAATCAGGACAGGTCCAGATCGGGAACGGTTTTAAATGCCAAATGAAGTTTCTATGTCTTAGCCTGGAAGTCATAGGGAATTACTGCTCTGTTCATCTCATGAGATGTGGGGTGAAATAATGTATGTGAAAACATATTGAGAGATCTGTAAAGTTAATATTTGCAAAATAGTTTAAATGCAAGGGGGAGGATATCATCAATTAGGAGATTAGGAGAGGGACTCTATGAGACAGAGGTGTTCCAGACCAGTGAACAGACATGGAGATAGAAATCTGTGTGGAGGAACAGAGAGGTGGTCTGAATTGCAGAGTGAAGAAGGATGAGTAATGTCCAATGAGATTATAAATGTAGGTTGAGGCGAAGTTGTGAAGGGCTTTAAAAACTAAACAGAGGAATCACAAAGTCAGATGCATGCTTAGGGAAAAATGACTCGACAAGCTATGTGGAAGATGGACAGGAGTGGGAAAAGGGTTGGGACAAGGAGACCTCCTCTCCCCCTTTCCCATAATTTAGTCTTGGAGTCACAGCATCCATGTTATAACAGACCTCCTTAAAGTAAAAACAATTTCCCCACTCGGAAATCAGTGGCCAAGTGAGCCAAATCGCCAACGCCTTTGGAAGCTAAAACTGGAACTCATCATGGGTATTAGAGCCAACAATTCTGAGGGGGTTGCCCCTGATGCCAAAGGCTCTGAACCCTGCCCTATGCCTGTTGCCTCCTTGAGCATGTCACTACACATTTAGGATTGCAAGAGGAAGGCAGCTGTGCCGTGTGGATGCAGAGGGCGTTTTCTCTATGTCTCTTACCTGTTTATATCCCCAGTTAACCAGCATCAGTCCCCCTCCCCACTCTCTGCTACTCTGAAAAAAAGCCTTCCTGCACCCTAGTGGAAAAATGAAGAAGTCAAAGGGACCCTGGGATAGCATTCCCTCCCCCAATCATGCTAGAGATACCTTCACCTTCTCACCTTCCTCACCTTCCACAAGAGTGATCTCTATCTGCCTGGCATCACATACACCTGTGTTCTTGCTTCGACAGACAAAAGCAAAGGGATTAGAGGAAAAAAAGATGCTATCAGTCCCTCCTCCTGCAGATCCTCCAGAGGCTTCAGAGAGATTCCAGAAGTTGAGGCCCATTAAGTCAACCTTCTGATTTGCCCCTTTACTCTGATTTTTTTTCAGTGTACCTTCCCTGAAGTTCCTCTGCTTGTCTTTCTGTCCAAAAGAAATATAATCCCCAATTGCCTTTTTTTTCTCTTGTGTTCATGAAAGGCAAGGTGGTATAGTGGAGACAGAGGAACCTGGGTTTAAACCCTTGTTTTAGTTCTTACTATCCATGTAAACTCAGAAAACAACTTCTATGGGCTACTTTTTTTCTTATCTGTAAAATGAGAATTAGAGGACATCCAGTTCCCTTCCTGCTATGATATAGAAATGTAGCTATAGTCCTTTTAAATAATGGCAACCATTTGATGTTTAGTTTAGTTTTGTTCTTCCCTCTCAAAGAAGACCACAACATCAGGGAGGTGATACCATAACAAGTACATGAATTGGATTTGAGTGAGGGGGTGCTATGCTAAATCACCAGCCTCATTTACTCCTCCAGAGCTATCTGGGTCCAGTGGCCAGATATGGATCGGGACGACTGGAAATGACCCTGGAGGAGAGGCAATCAGGGTTAAGTGATTTGCCCAAGGTCACCATCTATTAAGTGTCAAATGTCTGAGGTTGGATTCAAACTCCCATCCTCTAGACTCCAAGGTCAGTGCTCTATTTACTGTGTCACCTACTGCTCCCAAATGGCAACCACTTAAAAAATAATGGCAGCTGCAAGTCCAACAAACACTTAGTGTCTGTGGGCAAATCACTTAAATCTGAATGCCCAGTAGAATAGTTTTAATTTTACTTGGAAGGTAACAAAGACCTATTGGAAATCTTTGAGTGAAATAGTCAGATTCAAAATTTTGGAATAAAAAAGAAAATTTATTCAATATTACTCAAATTAGAACCCCTCTAGCTGCCAAAAAATAAATATCTAACTATGAACAAGAGAGAGCAAAGATTTTAACTGACATCCCTTCTTCCTTCCATCCTCCCTCCTTCCCTTTCTTTCTTTTTCTTTCTTGTTTCCTTTCTTTCCTCTCAATATTTCTATTCTTCCTTTCTTCTTTGCTTTCCTTCCTTCCTTTCTCTCTCCCTCCTCTCCTTCCTCTCTCCATCTCTGCCTCCCTTCCTTCCATCCTTCTTTCCCTCCTCCCTCCCTCTCTTTCTTTCTGTTTGTTTGTTTGTTTGTTTGTTTGTTTGTTTGTTTGTTTGTTTGTTTCTTTCTTTCTTTCTTTCTTTCTTTCCTAGACCTCTGATTTCATGGATGAGGGAACTCTCAATAAACATATTCTTTCTGTCAATGAATATCAGTCACTCTTCTTTAACTTCCAAAATGAGAGCATTACCTAGGATGCTGAAAGTTAACTTATCCAAGGTTGAACATGTACTGTTCAGAGATAATACTTGAAACCCAGGTTTTTTCAATATTAAGTCCAGTTCTTCTATTCTTCTATAGCTTATCTTTTCCTCCTTTTATTTTTTCAGAACTTTCAACTTTCCCCCAAGTACTTCCTTGGTGTTGTCATAAAAAGAAGTAGACTAAGAGATGCTGTAAGAATCTAGACTTTAATACTCATTAGCTGTATGACCTTGGGCAAGTCATTTAACTTATGTGATCCTAGGAGTCTCATCTATAAAATGAGGTTGTCAATATTTGTCCTATTATCTCCATATAATTGTGAGGAAACTGCTACATGGATGTCTTCTCTAATCCTCATGTACATCTCTGTGATGTGTGTAGGACATGCATCTGTCAGTATTCCCATTTTATAGAGGAGATGATTGCTGAGCGAACCTGCCCTTTTAGAATGTAAGCTTCTTGAAGAATAGAGGTTATTTCACTCTTTGTGTTTGTATTGATGGCGTTTCTACAATATCTGATGCTATAAGGTGTTTAAGAAATGCTTGTTGATTGATTGCACAAGGTTGCTAGGATTTGTACCTGGTTTCTCTGACTCCAAATCCAACTAATTAATAAAGAATGTGATTTCCACTTTTTTCTAAAGTTTAGCAGGATGTTGCATTGGATAGAGCAGCAGACCAGGAGTCAGGAAAAGCTGAGTTTGAGTCTGGCCTTATACACTCACCATATCTCCCCATGTATAAAACACAACCTTTTTTGAAAAATTTGGGGTCTAAAAACTGGGCATGTGTTATACAGTGGTTGTAGATTTTTTTATTTGCATTTCCTGCTTTTTCATGTTTGTTGCCTTTGCCATCATTGTTTCGCATTTGTTTTTTTGTTTGTTTGTTTTTTAATTTTTTATTCTCATTTTGTACAAATTTTTTTTACATTAATAAAATATACTTGTTTACAAGTAAACAAAATACCCCTCCCCCATGAATATAGATAGACTTGCTTGGGCAAAAAAGTAAAGGGGAGAGAAAAAAAATTAAAGTTGAAAAAAATAATAGCAATAATTGTAGGTATGGCCAGGTGGTGCAATGGACAGAGCACCAGCCCTGGAGCCATGAGCACCCGAGCCCACATCTGGCCCCGTACACCCAACAATCACCCAGCCGTGTGACATGCAAGCCACCCTAACCCCACTGCCCTGAAAAAAACAAAAAAAAAAGGAAAAAAAGACCCAAAATAAAAATAAAATAGTAATAATAGTAGGGGTGGCTGGGTGGTAGACAGAGCATTGGCACTTGAGCCAGGAGCATCCAGGTCCAAATCCAGCCTCAGATACCCAAAGATCACCCTGCTATGCGGCCCCAGGCAGGCCACCCAGCCCCATTTGCCCTACACCCCCTCCAAATAATAATAATAATTAAAAATGTGCTTGAGTCTTTGTTCCAACACCAACAACTCTGTCGCGGGTGGATCACATTCTTTATGATAAGTCCATCACAAAAGTTATTTCCATATTTTTCCAACATTGCCATTGCTGATTGCAACTCCCTCCTTTCTTATTTCTCCACTACCATGTACTATATTTTCTCTCTCCTTTCACTCTGACTCTGCTGTAGGGTCGCTGAGTGGCGCAGCAGACAGATCCCTGGTCCTGGAGCCAAGAAGCCCTGAGCCCCCCCATACCACCCCTTAGGCCCAGAATCCACCTGGCCCTATGGTCCTGGACAGGCCATCCAAACCCAGCCCCTTGCAAGAAGTAAAAAAGAAAATGTGTTATATCTCACCACTGTCCCCCCATGGTCCATCCTCTCTTCCTTTATTCACATCCCCACCCCTTCTCCCTGCTCCCCCCCTCCTTCTTACTCCAGTTGTCTATACCCCATTGAGTATATTTGCTGTTTCCTCTCCTAGCCATCTCTGATGAGAGCAAAGGTTCCCTCATTCCCCCTTGCCTCCCCCCTTCCATAATCATTGCAATAGCTCATTGTAATAAAAAAAAATCTTATTATGTGAAATATCGTGTACTATCCCCCCTCTCCTTTTTCTTTCTCCCATTCCATTTCCCTTTTTTTCCTATTGACTCCATTTTTACACCATATTTTATCTTTGAATTCAGCTTTCTCCTGTGCTTCAACTATAAAAGCTCCCTCTACCTGCTCTATTAACTGAGATGGTTCATATGAATATTATCAGTATCATTTTTCTATTCATGCAGTTCATCCTCATTAAGTCCCTCATATTTCCCCCCTCTCCTCCAGTCTCCATGCTTCACCTGAGTCCTGTATCTGAAGATCAAACCTTCTCTTCAGCTCTGGCCATTCCAAAAGGAACATTTGAAATTCTCCTGGTTCATTGAAAGTCCATCTTTTTTCCCTGGAAGAGGACATTCAGTCTTGCTGGGTAGTTCATTCTTGCCTGAATTCTAAGCTCTTTTGCCTTCTGGTATATTGTATTCCAAGCCCTACGAGCTTCCAATGTAGTTGCTGCTAAGTCCTGTGTGATCCTGACTGCAGCTCCACGATATTTGAACTGTGTCCTTCTGGCTGCTTGTAATATTTTCTCTTTGACTTGGGAGTTCTGGAACTTGGCTATAATATTCCTGGGGGTTGATTTTTTGGGATCTCTTTCTCGGGGGGATCGGTGGATTCTCTCCATTTCTATTTTGCCCTCTGCTTCTAGAATATCAGGGCAATTTTCCTGTAGTAATTCTTTGAAAATGATGTCAAGGCTCTTTTCCTGATCCTGACTTTCAGGTATTCCAATAATTTTTAAATTATCTTTCCTAAGTCTGTTTTCCATATCAGTTGTTTTTTCAATGAGATATTTCACATTTTCTTCTAATTTTTTGTTATTTTGGTTTTGAAGTATTGATTCCTGATTTCTGGTAAATTCATCAATCTCCCTGAATTCTATTCTTTGTCTGAAGGATTTGTTCTCCTCAGAGAGTTTTCTTATCTCTTTTTCCATCTGGCCAATTTTGCTTTTTAAAGCATTCTTCTCCTCAATAACTTTTTGAACTGTTTTATCCATTTGACCTAAGCTGGTTTTTAGCATGCTATTTTCTTCAGCATTTTTTTGGATTTCCTTGACTAAGCTGCTGACTTCATTTTCATGTTTTTCCTGCATCTCTCTCCTTTCTTTTCTCAGTTTTTCTTCCAACTCCCTCATTTGATTTTCAAAGTCTTTTTTGAGCTCTATCATAGCCTGAGCCCAATTTCTATTTTTCTTGGAGTCTTTAGATGCAGGAGCTTGTGCTTCCTCATCTTCAGATTGATATTTTGGTCCTTGGGCTCATTTGCAAAATATTTCTCAATGGTCTTCCTCTTGTTTCTTTGCTTGTTCATTTTCCCAGCCTAAGCCTGTTTTTTGGGGTGCTTACTGAGCTTTTGGGACACTCCCACAAGGGTCTCAGTGTGTGAGGTTCTGTCCTCCCTCCTGGTCTGTGAATGACCATAAGCACCCCCCTCTGCCACAGGGCCGAGGTGGGGGGGGGGGCTGTTGTTCTATGGGGGGGGGTCTAGACTGGGATTAGGATCTGAATGTGGTCAGAGCTCCAGAGTCCTGTTCCAGGGGCAGAGGACAGAGCTGGGCAGTCTCTCTCTCTCTTCACTCCCCTCCCTCAGTTCAATGGGCTCATGCCCTGGAGGCTCCTGCTTACTGGCTCTGCCTGCTTCTGTTTCCCGGTCTAGGCTGCTGAAAGACCAAGCTGCTTGCTGTGTGCCCTGAGGGCTGGGCTCCACATGTTCTCTCTGGCAGAGGTCCCCCCGCTGTTCCCCTACTTTGTGCCCGGTGTTCCCTGGAGTGCAGCTCAGGAGATTACCCCGCTGCTGTGAGCCGTGGCTCCCAACACCCTGGGGCTGCCTCCGGGAGGCTGAAGTTCTTTCACTCTGGTGGGTTACCCCTCTGGTGGGCCACCCCTCCCACCCCAGGGAGCAGAGCCTTTCTGCTCTTTTCCAGGTTACCTTGAGTAGGAGAACTGCCTCACTGGGTCCCTTTGTGGGTTCTGTCTCTCGAAAGTTTAGTTAGAGTCCTTAGTTTATGAGTTTTTATCAGAAAGCTCCTAAGACTCGATCCCTTCCTGTTGCCATCTTGGCTCCTGTTTCGCATTTGTTACTGGTACATTAGGTTACATTTTGCCATGTTCTGCCCAGAAATGACTCAGAAAAGATTTTCATACAGTGCTGAATTCAAGTTCAAAGTGATCCAGTTTGCAAAAGTGAAGGGAAATCGTGTTGCTGAATGTAAGTTGGTCCTCTGCCAACTGAGAAAAACAATCCAAGACTGGCTACAGGAAGAAGAAACCTACTGAAAATGTCATGGTAGAAGAAGGCCATGAGAGCCAAGTCAGCCAAATGGCCTGAATTAGAGAAGGAATAGAAGAGATGGATTGGAGAACAGAGGGCCATTGGAATTTCTGTGTCCACAAAGATGGTTCAACAGGAAGCCAGAAGAAATGCTGATGAAAAAGAAGTGACTGATTTCAAAAGACATATTTGGGTGCTCAGGTTCATGAAACAGAATGGACTAAGCATGTGTCCACACACCAGACTTGTCCAAGGAGTGTTTGGACAGGCAGGAAAGCAGTTAGAGCCTCTCCTGAGACAGTGATTCCTCATTAAACACAGCTGAGGACGAGCTTAATGAATGGGAGTTTTGACAGTGATGAGGAGTGTATGAATATTATGATGAATAAAACAAGTTCAATAACTTGATGTAATACATTTTTTTCAAATTATGGGTCCCAAAATTAAGGTCTATCTTATACATGGGGAAATACAGTATTACCTGTGAGACCCTTATCACTCTCTGCCATAGTTTCTTTATCTGTAAAGTAGGGGATAATAGCATCTACTTCTCAGGGTTTTTCCAAACTTAAGTGAGATAATATTTGTAAAGTGCTTTGTAAGCCCATGTAAATGCTAGCTATTAGACGAGTGTCAACAATCATCTCATTATTTTCCTCTAGCAATGCCTCTTAAAGGAACATTAGCTTCTGATTTTTTAAGACAAAATAAAAACAGTCATAAAGGGGATTTTATGGTGCTGGGGTAGCTGAAAAGTAAGGTCAAGTAGGAGATCTCTGTGAAAAGAAAGCTATTCTGGAGTCCTGAATAGAGAAAGAGAGAGGGGCCTTTTGACCACCTCCTAAAAAGCCTTGGGGAGGAGGGATCAGTCACCTCCTGCATCCTAAGGAAACATCTTGTTTCTATTCTTTAGCTCCTCAAGTTTTCATTCCAGTGTTGAAGAGCTCAGGGTCAGGGCTCCCTCCTACTGGGCTTGGAAAATCTCTGTGGCTCAAAATTATGGGAGCTTTCAAAATCGAAGAGACTTTAGGGGTTATCTACTCTAACTCACTTCATTTTCACGGATGAGGAAACTGAGCCCTGATAGGTTAATAAGTGACTTGCCCAAGGTTAGAGATAATAAGAAGCAGAACCAAAATGTAAATCCAGATTTTCTGACTCCAAATCCAGAATTCTTTCCATAGACCCACAATTCCTCACTAAGTATATAAATTTAAGCACGTCCATAGTCATCTGGTTGCTGTTCAGTTGTGTTGGACTCTTCATGATCCCATTTAGGATTTTCTTGGCAAAGATACTAGAGTGGTTTGCCATTTCCTTTCTCCAACTCATTTGACAGATGAAGAAACTGAGGCAAATGGGATTTTAGGTGTCTTATCCAGGATCACAGAGCTAGTGCCTGAGATTTGATTTGAACTCAAATCTTCCTGAATCCAGGCCTGGCACTCTATTCCCATACCACCTAACCATCCATAGAATCATAGAATCAGAGTTGGATGGAACCTTAGGAGTCATTGAGTCCAATCCCCTTATTTCATACATGAAGAAAACAGAAGGGTTAAGTGATTGGCCCACAGTTAACATAACTAGGAATTTAAGACCCCAGACCTGAACCCAAGCTTTTTCTGGCTAACCTGATGCTCTTTCCACTAAATAAGCTCTTTAAACATGTGTGCTGTCATGATTATTATTCCAGACATAAATGTTCAGAGATAAGTCAAGACATGATAGGACATGAGGAAAACGGGGCAAGGTGTGTGTGTGTGGGGGGTTGAGAATAAGTCTCCTCAGTCTGACTAAAGGGAGAGAGTGAGAAGAAATAATGTGAAGTAAGACTGGGGAGTCAGACTGGAGATGATTATGGAAAGCAGCGATGGTACCCTGGCAAAAAGTTGCTTTGTTGACACCAGAGTTATAGGAACCTAGACTTATAACTGAATAGGAGTTCAGAGATCATCTGGTCTAACTCTTTCATTTTATAGATAAGGAAATTAAGACCTAGAAATGCTAGTGACTTTATTTGTCTGAGGCAGGATTCATGATTGCAAGTCTAGTGCTCAATCTACTCTATAGGATTCAAACACAGTTTAAAAGCACAATTGGAAAATGTTTAACAAAATAAACAAAATACAATAGAACATAAAGTTAATATGTGGTTTCCTAAAACAGTATGAAGCTGGCAAGGATCCTCATGTACCTTTGTGGAACCATTTTAATTTGTGTCTTTAAGTCATTCTTTCAAAACCTGATAACCACTGTGGATCTCATCCATGTCCAGCACTCCCCTCAATTGCATCCACAGGGTAAATTAGGGACAGATCAAGGGCCAAAGCCTGGGACTACTTTCTAGTCCAGTCTAATGGCTTCATAGAGATACACAAGAATATCAAGTTGTTTAGTCATGTTCAACTCTTCATGACCCCATTTGTGTTTTCTTAGCAAAGATACTGGAGTGGTTTGCCATTTCTTTTTCTAGATCATTTTATAGATGAAGAAACTGAGGCAAACAGAGTTAAGTGACTTTCCCAGGCACCTGACTGGTATGTGTCTGAAATTAGATTTGAAATCAGGAAGATTTCTTGGGTCCAAGACTGGTCCTCTGTGGCACCTAGTTGCCCCATCCCCAACATAAGTATAGCAAAAACTTTGTGAAGTCAGAAGATATGGATCAATCCTGGTATTATTCATATTTAGTTGTGAATCTTTGGACAAAACACTTCAACAACACTGACTCTATAAAATGGGGAGAATGACTCACTATACTTTTTTCATTCTTGGGTCGTGAGTGAAGAACTTTGTTAAACTAAAACACTATAGATATGAGTTTAATCTTCTTAATCTTGGTAGAATAAATCAGTCAGTTTTATGGTCAGATCCTCAGTTCAATGAATAGAAGCTACACACTGTCTTGTGAAGACCCAAAGAAATTTTTCTTTCTTGCTCAGGAGGGCAGGGATTTTTATTAGAGCATCCTTGCTTCCACACTCAACCCCAACTAGAGAACCTGGATTCTAATGAATCACTGGAAGTCAGAGAAGTAGCTCACCATGTAGGTTTGGACAAACCACCTCTCATTTGGAGAATCTCAATTTCCTCCTCTGATTAAAAGGTGAGATTTGGATCTTCAGAGGTTCTTAACCTTTTTTATTTTTTTGGTCATAAACCTTTTTTGTAACCTGATAAACTCTATGGAGCACTCAGAATATATTTTTAAATCTAATAAAATGCATAAGGTTATAATGTAAACCAATTATACTGAAATATAGTTATCAAGATTTTTTTTTTTTGGCAAGGCAATGGGGTTAAGTGGCTTGCCCAAGGCCACACAGCTAGGTAATTATTAAGTGTCTGAGGCTGGATTTGAACTCAGGTACTCCTGATTCCAGAGCTGGTGTTCTATCCACTGTGCCACCTAGCCACCCCTCAAGATTTCTTTTTGGTTTTTTTTTTTTTTAGGTTTTTGCAAGGCAAATGGGGTTAAGTGGCTTGCCCAAGGCCACACAGCTAGGTAATTATTAAGGTCTGAGACCGGATTTGAACCCAGGTACTCCTGACTCCAGGGCCGTTGCTTTATCCACTACACCACCTAGTCTCCCCTCAAGATTTTTTTTTAAAGGAGAACAAGTTCATGGATCCTAACTTAAGAATCTCCAGACAAAAAGCCCTTTAAATTATCTCCTGGCCCCAATAACCTAGGGTGATAGAATTCTGTATCTATCCAGTAGAGGTCAGTAGCAGACATATACATGACAAACATCAGCTTTTCCAAATCTATAAAATGATAATCATACCTGAGGCTATTCAGGCCATCTCATGTTAAATGAATAGGTAGCAGGGTCATTTTTGCCACTTTTATATATAACTTCTAATAGCATGCTTCTTAAATTATTCATAGATTATTAGAGATGGATCTCAGAGATGTACATGCTCGTTAGATCTTAGGATCATGGATTAGAGTTAAAAGAATCTGGGAGATCATCCAGTCCAAGCACTCCATTTGACAGTTGAGGAAACTGAAATCCAAGGACAGTAGAGTACTAAAAACGGACTTGCACTGGCTTATGAAATTCTATTTTTAAACTTTCAGTATGATCATTAACTCTTTCAAAATCAATACTGACACAAATTGGGGCTTGATTTTTTTGTTTTGCTGGTTGAATAGACTTAAAAAGAAATGGAGAAAATATTAATTATATAGATTAATCTTAAAAGTATTTCTTGGGGTGCTAGTTGGTACAGTGGATAAAATCAGGACCTGGTCAATTTTAGGATCTCAGACTCTAAAATTCAGTGTTCTTCCCACTGTAATAATTAATGATGATGATGATGATGATAACTAATATACATGTAGTGCTATGTTACATGCAGTGTGGTAAGTGCTTTACAATTATTATCTCATTTGATTAGGCACATTCCATGGCATGCCTGTTGTCTTGGATTGCTTTTCTCTCTATTCCTCTTCACCTTCTCACTGTCAGGTGGCTGAGAAGAACAGAACCTGGGAAGGAGTGTGAGAACCCTAACCTCAGGTATATACACACACACACACACACACACACACACATATATATATGTATGTGTGTGTGTGTGTGTATAGATACATGTGAATATATATAGAGATATAGATATATATTATAATCCTTAAGAGTATATAACTTGGTGGGGTGGCTAGGTGGCATAGTGGGCAGAGCACCGGCCCTGGAGTCAGGAGGACCTGAGTTCAAATCCAGCCTCAGACGCTTAATAATTACCTAGCTGTGTGGCCTTGGGCAAGCCATTTAACCCCATTGCCTTGCAAAAACCTAAAAAAAAAAGTATATAACTTGGAATAGAGGGGAAAAAAATCATCTTAAAAGGAAGAAGAGGGATTCCAGGGTGGTTCCCCAACACAATGAGTCTGCTGAGAGCAATTTCATAGTAGCCAATAAGTTGTCTCATCTGATTAATAACCCTATCTGAATTTAAGTAGTGCTTTAAAGTTTGCAAAGTGATTTTTATACATGATCTCTTTTGAGACTTAAAATAGTTGTGAGGGAAATAGGATAGATACTTCCATTTTAAAGAGGAGGAAACTGAGTCTAGGAAAGGTTGTCATCTGTGGTCAGACAGCAATTATGTAGGCGTGTGGAAGCAAGAATGTTCTAACTCACCTCTTTAGGTAAGTTCAAAACTCTTTCCACTATTCTGCCACATAAATGCCACCTCTCTGTAAACAAAAACAGTTCTAAAGACACTTCACCTTCCTGAATGTATCTCTGATCTTAGAATTACAAACTGAGATCTATGATTCTGTGAAATTCAAACTATGAATCTAGGTAATAGCTACACAGTTTAAAACATTCCCTGTGAGCTGCCATTTTTAAAAATCCTTGTATGGAATGAGAGTAGGGCTGTATGGTAACATGGGTATACTTTGGAAAGTAGATATGCTTCTCATTTTAATTAGGAGGACATGAGGAGCAAAAGGGATGAGAGAGGTCAGAGTTCATTGCAAATCTATAAGGAAGATGAGGTCAGGAATCAGAACTTGTCAGTGTGCCCTCAGGAAGAGTGGTAGTGATATGTGCTGAGCTCCACAAATATTATTATTTGGAATGATTAGTCATTGATCTCTGGGTCTTGGAGCTGGAAAGGAAAATGGAGATCCTCTAGTGCAATTCTTCATCTCTGCCTCTCACCTACATTTTACAGATGAGAAAATGGGGACTTGAAGAGCAAAGTTATGGAGAAACGATCTAGAATTCAGGTTTTCTTATTTTCAATCCTGAGGTTTTTCTTTGTGTGTTTGTTTGTTTGTTTGTTTGCTTTTCTCAAAGATTTATATTTGGAAGTGAGTTCATTGAGCAGGAAGGGGTTCTTAATCTTTTTGAGTCATGGACCCCTTTGGAGGTTCAGTGAAGTTCATGGATCCCTTCTCAGAATGTTTTTAAATGCATAAAACAAAATACATAGGATTACAAAGGAAATCAAAGATTAGTGAAAATAAAGACATAATTCTATATTCACTGTCTCTCTAAAACAGAATTACCTAAGCCAATCCTTCATTTTACATGGGAAGAATCTTAGGTCCAACAAAGGGAAGTGATTTGCCCAAGGTCACATATAGACAGTAAGTCTATATGTGGGGATTTGAAAGTAACTTCTTTGCCTCCAAATCCTCTATTCAATCCACAATCCAAGGTTGCTCAAAGATAGTATCTGCTTCCCTTTTCTCACCTTTTACTCCTTTCCTTCAGGTTGCACTAAAACACTGCTCTTTCTTTGTAACTTCTACCTCCTTTTATGAGAACAAATAATCCTAAATTCACTTTGCCCCTGAAAATAATGGAGCTGTAGTATCTTTTAGACTTCACATTTGAGGATAGAGAGCTGAAGCACTTGTGTTCATTTACCTTCTAGATTTGTTTGCTCCTTCCCAAACAGGGATTCACAGTAGTTCACTCTCAACATCATACAGATGTGCCAACTATAAAACTTCAGTATATCCCATCAAGAGCTTCAGCGAGGATTATCTCTACTGGGGAAAGCAATGACCTATTATTAGGAATTATTTATTATTAACTTTGAATCTACTATTTAATTTCCCACCTGTATCATTAGGATGGCAGAGCATTTTGTGATCCATCTATATGAGAGACTCACTCATAAAAATCAGTTTTATTGCTATTATTTCATCATCTAGATGGTAAATGGTATTACTCGATCCAAATACCTACACAGCATTCCTTGATGTGCAGCCAACTTGCTCGATACTCCAATTCAGTTTATAAAAACGTTTTCTTAGCCTTATTCCCAGTCATCACTCTTAAGGAGAAGGGGGTGCTTTAAAATACAACAACCAGTAAAACCAAAGCCCCAAAATTACACAACCAGGTACATTTCAAGAATGAATTAAGTTTCATTTCTTAATTGGGCCATGCCAATTAAAGATTCCCCTTACAGATAATTACACCAAACTCTTAACTCCACTGCCACTGAACTCACATTAAAGACAATGACAAAATTGGTTTGGAGAAGAGATGATGAAACATCCCTCCTCCTTTCAGTAGAGAGGTGGGAGACTACAATTGCCAAATGCTGCAAATCATCTCCAATGTAGTTGCTATGTCAACTTGCTTTTGCTTAATTGTTTTTCTTTGAGACAAAACAAGAACATAATATTGAGAAATATCTAGTGTAAAAAACAGAAGACATCAATAAAATTAAAATAAATAAATGAAAGATGAGAATATCTGAATCATCTGGGATGTTAGTACAACTGAATGATCTAGGGTGTTGGTTGGGGGGGAATATCTGATGTGAAAAATACCCCATTGGGAGAGAACAGCCATTTAAGATTTAGATGATAAATTGGGTATCTCACCAGAGGCCTTTGCTATGAGCTACACCTTGTGGCCTTCATAGCCCCTAACTTTCTCTCTCCCTACACTTCTCCTCTCCTCTCAGGTCCTGACCGAATTCTACCCTGACATTAAATTTCAAATAGGCTCCACAGACATTTATTAAAACCCAATTCAATTCCCATCCCCTTCCAGGAAACCTTTCCCTCCAACTCTCATTGATCTCCCCTCTCCTCAATGCCACAGCAGTTACAATGGGGACCTCATAATTAGTCCCTTATCACTCACAATCTTCTGATACTGGCTGTTATATGTGAATGAACCTATGTGAACTCTTTGAGAGTAGTAGAGACCCTATCTTCCACCTCTGTATTTTCCCCACATCTACACTACACAGAGGTGTACCCCAGCCCAGCACTCTGCACATAATAGGTATGGTTAAAGTTCTTGAAATGAAGATTTTGGTTAAGAGCAACATTGTGTGATAATCAACTTCAATAATCTTAGCTCTTCTCAGCAATATAGTGATCAAAGACATTTCTGAAAGAAATCATATATCAAGATATATATATCAAGAGAAAGAAGAAGTCTGAATGCAGTCAAAGTATTCTGTTTTCACTTAAACATGTTTTTTCTTTCTCATGGTTTTTTTCCCTTTTTGTTCTGATTCTTCTTTTACAACTTGACTATAATGGAAAAATGTTTAGCATGATTATATTTGTATAATAACTGTTATCAGATTGCTTGCTGGGGGAGGGAAGTAAGGAAGAAAAATTTGAAACTCGAAATCTTACAAAAATGAATGTTGAAAACTATCTTTACATGTAATTGAAAAAGTAAAATAAAATACTATTTTTAAAAAGAAACAATGGAGGGGGTGGCTAGGTGGCTCAGTGGATAGAGCACTGGCCCTGGAGTCAGGAGTACCTGAGTTCAAATTCAGCCTCAGACACTTAATAACTACCTAGCAAGCCTCTTAACCCCATTGCCTTGTAAAAACCTAAAAAAAAATGGATGGTTTTAATGTGCTGGAAAAAAGTGGGTCAAATGGATATCTGAGTTGACTTTTACCTTGGGTTGAGTTTTGCCTTTTAACTCATCTTCATGTCTCCCATCCAATTAGCAACCAAGTCCCATCTAATCCATCTCTAAAATCCATCTCTTGTTTCCTATTTCTCCTTTCTCTGTCCCTGGAACCTGTGCCTTAGCCCTCCTTATCATACACTTGGTATAATTGTAACAGAGATTCTGTTCAGTTCTTTCTTGATTTTTCCCTAATGTTTACCAACACCCCCCTAGAATTTCACATAATATTTTATTTGACACATATACTTACTTATTATATCATATATCGTGTATCATAATGATCTCCGATGGTATCTTCTCCACTCACTCACACCCCTTCATGAGAGGAATGATCAGTTCTTACTTATTCTTCTTATCCTTTCTAGTGCCTAATATAGATTTCTATTCACAGGAGGCCCTTAATAAATGTTTTGCCATGTGGTACTTATTTGTTTCAATGAATAGGATCAAAGAATTCCAGAACTTAAAGGGACTTCAAGAGGTCATATTGTCCAGCCCATACATGAAAGAAAATGCTCTCTAAAACATGGCTGTAACATACAACATCCCTCATAAGAGGTCATCTACCTCTGCCTGAGATTCTCCAGTGACAGGGAACCTGGTACCTCCTAAGAAAATTTATTCTAGTTTTGAAGATCAGTTATAAATAAGAAGTTGTTACTTTTCCCCCCTTTTACACCGATATATAGTGACTGACATGGTCATTCTCTTAAGGGTGCAGCATTTACCCCATCCATATGTTTTCATCCTCTTCTACTATTGGCCATGTCCTCCTATAAATTCTCCCCAGAAGGTCTGTCCTATGTGCTCAGAATTTTTCTGTAGATCTCTTGACATTGTATGGGTACCAATGGAGCACAAATCCCTCTTCTAGTCATACACTTCTTTGATAATATCTTTTGCACCATATCTCTCCCAGTCTGTCAATTTGCAATGTCCTGCTCATAATCAGTAAACAATTTTTCAACATTGTTTTTTGGATAACCAACAACTAAGCCTTTGGAAATTATAGTGATCCATATACTTCATATCCACCAGAAGAATAGTGATATTAAAAAGATGGAGTTTTATTCTAGGCTTAAGCTCATTAAAAGTATGGTACAATTTCCTAAATGAAATCTAAAATGGCAAAGGGGCAGCTGGGTGGGATAGTGGTTACAGCACTAGGTCTAGAGTCAGGAAGACTCATTTCCCTGAGTTCAACTCTGACCTCAGACAGCTATGTAACCCCTAGCTAAGTCACTTAACCCTGTTTGCCTAAGTTTCCTAAGTTTCAGAGAAAGAAATGACAAACCATCCCACTATCCTTGACAAGAAAATCTTAAATGGGATCATGAAAAGTCAGACATAACTGAAAAAAATGACTGAACATGAACAAGCTATGGTACATGAATGTTATGGGTTATGTAAGAAATCATGACTGGCCAGATTTAGAAAAGGCTGGAAAGACTCATAAACTGAGGCTAAGTGAAATGAGTAGAACCAGGAGAACACTGTGTCCATCAGAAGCAACATTGTGAGATGATCAGCTCTCAGTAGTTCTCTCAGTAGTTCGGTGATCAAGGGCAATTCTGAAAAACCATTATGGAAAATGCCATCCACATCCAAAGGAAAAAAGTTAGGAGTCTGAATGCTGAGCAAAGCATACCACTTTCAAAAAGAAGTTTTTGAAATTTCTTATGTTGTTTCTTTCTCTCTCTCATGTCTTCCACCTTTTAGTTTTAATCCTTCTTTCACATCATGACTAATATAGAAATTTGTTTTTAAAAATGATTGAACAATAACAACAATCCAGAATGTTACTGAGATATCATGGAAAGAGAATTATCTCTAGAATGAAGGGACCTGGATTTAAGTCTTACCTCTAAGGATTACTACTGACCTTGGAGAATTCTTAGTCCCTTATCTGTAAAACTTAATAAGGAATAGGCTAAATGTTAACAAAACTTTTTACAAATATCTCATTTGATCCTCACTAATAATCTTGGGGGAAGGAGTATTACTACAGTTTTATAGAGGAGGAAACCAAGACAAGTAGAAATTAAATGACTTGCCTAGGGTTGCACAGCTAGGAAATGTCTGAAGCTGAATTTGAACTCAGATCTTCCTAACTGACTCAACACTATCTCCTGTACCACCCACCTGTCTTTATTACTTTTCCCATTTATTTATTTATTCTTATTTTGTACAAATAATGTTTTTATACATTACTAAAATATTCTTGCTTAAGAGTAAACATAATACTCCTCCCCCCAAAAAATATAGACCTGCATGAGAACTAAAGTAAAGGGAAGAGAAAAAAATTAAAATTAAAAAAATAATAATAACAATTGTAGGTATAGCCAGGTGGCACAGTGGACAGAGCACTGGCCCTGGATCCAGGAGCACCTGAGCCCAAATCTGGCACAGACACCTAACAATCACCCAGCTGTGTAACCCTGTGCAAGCTACCTCAATTCCCAATTCCATTGCCCTGCAAAAAACAAAAAAAAGATCCAAAATAAAATAAAATAGTAATAATAATAATAATAATAATAATAATAATAATAGGAGGGGCAGCTGAGTGGCAGACAGAGCACTGCCCCTTGAGCCAGGAGCACCCAGGTCCAAATCCAGCCTCAGACACGCAACAATCACCCAGCTGTGTGGCTCCAGGCAGGCCACCCAGCCCCATTTGCTGGGCAACCCACCCAAATAATAATAATAATAATAATAATAATAATAATAATAATAATAATAATAATAATAATAATAAATGTGCTTCAGTCTGTGTTCCAACATCATCAGCTCTGTCGTGAGTGGATCACATTCTTTATGATAAGTCCATCACAAAAGTTACTTCCATATTTTTCCACTGTTGCCATTGCTGATCACAACTCCCTCCATTCATACTTCTCTACTACCATGTACTATATTTTCTCTCTCCTTTCACTCTGTCTCTGCTGTAGGGTAGCTGAGTGGCACAGCAGACAGATCCCCAGCCCTGGGGCCAAGATACCCCGAGTCCACATACCACCCCTTAGGCCCAGCATCCACCCAGTCCTATGGTCCTGGACAGGTCATCCAATCCCAGCCCCTTGCAAGAAGTAAAAAAGAAAATATGTTATATCTGACCACTCTCCCCCCATGGTCCATCCTCTCCTCCATCACTCACATTCCCCGCCTTCCCCCTGTCCCCCCTTCTCTCCTTCTTACTCCAGATGTCTATACCCCATTGAATATATATGCTGTTTCCTCTCCCAGCCACCTCTGATGAGAGCGAAGATTCCCTTATTCCCCCTTGCCTTCCCCTTTCCATATCATTGCAATAGCTCATTATAATAAAGCAAAATCTTATTATATGAAATATCTTAGCCTATTCCTCCTCTCCTTTTTCTTTTTCCCATTACATTTCCCTTTTACCTATTGACTCCATTTTTACACCACAATATATCTTCAAATTCAGCTTTCTCCTGTGCTTCATCTATAAAAGCTCCTTCTACCTGCTCTATTAAATGAGAAGGTTCATATGAGTATTATCAGTGTCATTTTTCTATACAGGAATACATATAGTTCATCATCATTAAGTCCCTCATATTTTCCCCTTCTCCTCCACTCTCTATGCTTCACCTGAGTCCTGTATTTGAAGATCCAACCTTCTGTTCAGCTCTGGCCATTCCAACAGGAACATTTGAAATTCCCCTGGTTCATTGAAAATCCATCTTTTTCCCCTGAAAGAGAACATTCAGTTTTGCTGGGTAGTTGATTCTCAGTTGCATTCTAAGCTCTTTTGCCTTCTGGAATATTATATTCCAAGCCCTAGGAGCTTTTAATGTAGTTGCTACTAAGTCCTGTGTGATCCTGAGTGCAGCTCCATGATATATGAATTGTGTCCTTCTGGCTGCTTGTAATATTTTCTCTTTGACTTGGGAATTCTGGAACTTGGCTATAATATTCCTGGGGGTTGTTTTTTTGTGAATCTCTTTCTCGGGGAGATTGGTGGATTCTCTCCATTTCTATTTTGCCCTCTGCTTCTAGGATATCAGGGCAATTTTCCTGTAGTAATTCTTTGAAAATGATGTCGAGACTCTTTTCCTGGTCATGACTTTCTGGTATTCCAATACTTTTTGAATTATCTTTCCTAAATCTGTTTTCCATATCAGTTGTTTTTTTCAATGAGATGTTTCACATTTTCTTCTAATTTTTCATTCTTTTGGTTTTGAAGTATTATGCCCTGATTTCTCATAAAATCAGCAACCCCCTCAGTTCTATTCTTTGTCTGAAGGAGTTGTTTTCCTCAGAGAGCTTTGTTATCTCTTTTTCCATCTGGCCAATTCTGCTTTTTAAAGCATTCTTCTCCTCAATAACTTTTTGAACTGTTTTATTCATTTGACTTTTAACCTGTTACTTTCTTCAGCATTTTTTTGAATCTCCTTGACTAAGTTGCTGACTTCTTTTTCATGTTTTTCCTGCATCTCTCTCATTTCTTTTCCCATTTTTTCTTCTATCTCCTTCACTTGATTTTCTTTTTTTTCTTTTTTTTTAGGTTTTTGCAAGGCAAATGGGGTTAAGTGGCTTGCCCAAGGCCACACAGCTAGGTAATTATTAAGTGTCTGAGACCGGATTTGAGCCCAGGTACTCCTGACTCCAGGGCCAGTGCTTTATCCACTGTGCCACCTAGCCACCCCCCTCACTTGATTTTCAGTCTTTTTTGAGCTCTATCATAGCCTGAGCCCAATTTCTGTTTTTCTTGCAGTCTTTAGATGCAGGAGCTTGTACTTCCTCATCTTCAGATTGAGTATTTTGATCCTTCTTGTGATCATAGGCAAAGTATTTCTCAATGGTGCTCCTCTTTTTTTTTCTGCTTACTCATTTCCCCAGCCTGAGCCTGGTTTTGGGGTGCTTCCTGAGATTATGAATATTATTGAGACACCCCCCACAAGGATCTCAGTGTGTGCAGCTCTGTCTTCCCTCCTGGTCTGTGAATGACCACAAGCACACCCCTCTGCCACCAGGCTGAGGTAAGGGGGGGGGGGCCTGTTGTTCTATGGGGGGGGCCTAGACTGTGATCAGGATCTGAATGTGGTCAGAACCCCAGAGTCCTGTTTCAGGGACAGAGAACAGAGCTGGGCTGTCTCTCTCCACTCCCCTCCCTGGGCTCAGCACTCATGCCCTGGGGGCTCCTGCTTACCTGCTTCTACTTCTGGTTCATGGATCTGGGCTTCCATAGCCACCACTCTGCTCACTGTGTGCCCTGAGGGCTGGGCTTCATGTGCTCTCTCTGGTAGACATCCCCAGCTGGTCCCCCAAATTGTGCCTAGTGCTCCCCGGGGTGTATTTCAGGAAACTGCCTTCACTGCTGTGAGCCGTGGCTCCAGTGCCCTGGGGCTGCCTCTGGGAGGCTGAAGTTCCTTTGCTCTGGCGGGCCACCCCTCTGGTGGGCCACCCCTCCAACCCCATAGAGCAGAGCCTTTCTGCTCTTTTCCAGGTTACCTTGGGCTGAAGAACTGCCTCACTGCATCCCTCTGTGGGTTCTGTCTATTGAAAATTTAGTTAGAGTCCTTGGTTTATAAGTTTTGATTGAGAGTACCTAAGAGATGGTCCTCTCCCATCACCATCTTGGCTCTGCCCCACCTGTCTTTAGAAGAAGATAATTTCCTGGGAATAGCAGAGTAGGTCATAGGTTCATAATTCTTTAGCAAGACTAGACCTAAGAGGTCATCTGGTTCAATCCCTTCATTTTACAGAAGAGAATAGAGACCCAGAAATTGGTCCAATGTAGTAAGTGAAAAAAAAACTGAGATTCAAACCTAGGTCCTCCTATTCCAAATCCAGCATTCTTTTCCACTTTTCATAATACCTCAGAAATAAAAGATATTGAAACAAGCTCATGAACTATTTAGTTTTCATCTTTCCTTCCCCAGTCTTTTTCCATAAAATGATTTCCCAATTAGGCAATGGGATGCTCTATTTTAATACTAGAAATAGGAATTAGGGCTAGGAAATTTAATTCTTCCTGTGGAGCAATTAACCAAAGAGCCCAATTGAGTAAAGTTGATAGATTTATCTAGTGTTTCCTGAGCATGCTAAGGAAGTGGGGGGACTTAGGGTGGGAGAGGAACATCACTCTGGGAAAACGAACTAGAAATTTCCCAAGTGAGAGCTAAAAGGGAAAACAAGCTGAGGAAGAAGTAGAACTTAATATCTCTGTCCCTCAGTCTTGAGGCAGAATTGATTCTGCTGAGGGAACATGGTGTTAATATAGAAAAAAAACTTAAGAGTGAGGTCTAAAACAAATAAAAATATAATTAGGAAATATTTTAAAATTAATTAAAACATAATATGATAGATAATATTAATTTGTAGTTTTCTAAATCAATATGTAGCTTATAGGAACTTTTCTAATTGAATTCGAACCCAGTAGAGTAAAGAACCTGGTTCTAATCTAGGCTTCTTCCATTTTCTGGTATTAAGTGGTTGTAGTAGCTATAATATTCTGGATTTGAAGTCAGACATTTCTGAGAGCAAATCTTGATTCAGACACTTAATAGCAACCTGGGCAATTGATATTAATCTCTCTCAACCTCAGTTTTCTCATCTATAAAATAAGTGTCTTGAACTTCATGGCTTCCATGGACCCTTCCAACTAATAAGTCTTCATTGGAGAATGTCTTCAGGGTCAAGGAGAGTAATAGTAGTGTTATAAAATTCATCAACAGCATTATTTATGTATTTCAGAGATTTGGGGTTTTGCTTTGTGTTTAACAAAATAACTCATTTGAAAGGCAATAGTGCTCAGTTTATTATTTAGGGTCATCATTTGCAGATCTATCATTAAATTTTATAGGATTTTAATGGTAGAAGAAATCCCAGTGATCATTCAGTTCAAATTTCACATTTTACAGAGTAGGAAACCAAGGCTTACCTCCCTCCCCCAAAAGTAGTTGCCTACCCAAGATCACATAGCCAATTAAGTAGAACTAGAATCCTAGTCTTCTGAATAGATTAGTTGCTCTGTTTATTATTCATGGCTACCTTTGCTTTGACCCTTTAGTAAAAATGCAGAGTGTGGGAAGCAGGTCTGACACCCCTTACAGTCTGACCATGTTATTATCAGTATCTTTCTATATGATGTCATACTTAGTATGTGCACAGCTTACCCCAGGGTCTGTCCAAATCTTTGGTTAAGAAACTTGAGAGATCTTTCACTTTAGAATTCTTATCTGAAAGGAGGAAGGTGTTAGAATACAATACCCCCTGGGTACTTTTGACACTGGTCCTCTAATTTTTAAGTTTAATTATGTTTGAAATGTTGATTTGGGCTCTCTTTGCCATGGAATGACTTGTGAAAGAAAATTAATCAGTCTTCCATAAGTGCTTGTAAGATTAAAAGTCTATTTACCCTAGACAACAATGTAAAGTTATTCAAATTGTATAATTAGATGTTTATATAATTGTCAAAGTTTTTATGAGAAATCTCTTTTCCCCATGTGTCCTTCAATTTCTTAGTCTCTTCTGAGTCCTATTCCATTTTAATCTTTATTTGAGTTGTCTGACTAACCTTCATTCAGGTAGTTCATGATAATGGTTGACTCTCCCCAGTCCCCAAGTCCCCAAATACTTTTCCATAACAGAAACCCAGAAGTCAACTCAGTTGTCTATAATTCAGAGAAGCCATACTCCACATGATCTGTTTCAGTCTTTCCTTATATACTCTATACTAAAATATGCTAAATAGGGAGCACTAAAAAGGAGGTCAATCAATCAATTAATCATTGAGAATTTATTAAGCACCCGTAGTGAGAATTAGTTTTAATACATTAATGAGATAGAAGGAATAAGTTTGTCAACTTAACATAACTGATTCCATTTTGTTTTGTCTCCATTTTCTAACTGCTATTTTGAGTAGTCTGTTTTGAATGAATTGTTTTTTTTAAATAAGATAAGCACTTGTCTGTGATAGAGCAAAAAACGTGTATGTATTCTTAAACCTCAGCTAAATATAAGTGGATTCTTTGTTAAGACAGATCAGTAAAAATATTATAAACAACTTTATCAGTGGTTCATAAACTACCAATCAAATTATGTGGTAAAAAAGCTTAAAAGTTACTAGAGTTAAAAATTTTTTTAAAAACCCATCTGACATATCATTTATTAGTTCATTCCTAGGAGTGACTTAGAATTGATTCCTGTATTCCCCATACATACATACATAATGCTCAAGCAACTCGTTTTCAACTTGAGAATAGTAATGATGGACAGAAATTTGTCAGATGACTACCTCAGAAGAATCTTGAATATGAAAGAAGCATATCAAGACCTCTAAAAATCAGGTTAATGGTTTGTCCTTGGAGGAGAATATTATTTGCAAACTCTAATTAATAAAATTTGGTTGCATTCATTGAGAAAGTAATGTTATTGCATCTACCATCAAGGTGCTTACATTCTATTGCAGAAGATAAAATGTTTACATATAAGTATATACTAAAGAAACTCAAGACAACTTGGTGGAGAGGGGGGAATGTAAAATCAATACTCTGTTTTAGCCCTCCAAGATTCACCTGATTAAAGTTAATAAATTCCATTCAATCCCATTATGCTACAAGTTCTTGCTAACATTATAGGGGAAAGGAGATAACAGCAAAAGAAGGGAGGTACCAGACTCTTCACTTGTCTGGTCTCAATTTCCTTTGGGGAATAGACTGCAGGGACTCAAGACCTCAGTCTTCATACTTATCTGTATTGACTCCCTTCTTATACATGAAAATACAGAACACACCCCCACCAAAATCTCTAACCCTTTCCTTCTGTTCTGCTGTGCTCATAACTCTCAGGTTGGCTTCATAACTCTCAAAAGTGGTAATTCAGTCTCCTGGCTAAATCCATGGGATTGGAATATACCTCATGGAACATGCATGGGGTTCGGTCTGCAATGGAACATGTGTGCTAAGACTCCTAGATACTTTTAGGAACAGAACTCAGATGAAGTACTTGTCACTTTGGGATGAAAAAGCAATCCTCTACTTTCTGAAACAGTCATGGGGCAGAGACAAGATTCAAAAGAAGATTGGTTACTGAGTCAGGAAGTCACCTTCTCTAGACTTTGAAAGGAAATATAATGTTTGCTTTTAGTTTCTCATCTTTCTTAGGAAATGTGTTTCATGGAACTCTCTCTGGAACATGAGAGTAGAGTGTTTCTCTCCACAAATCTTTGACTTTTCCTGTCACCTATAGTCCCTCATTCCTCTTTGCCTTCTCTCTATCCCCAGCCTAATCAATGGATGTTAATTGTACATGGCAGCTTGAAAATGTGTTATCTGGGTGATTCTAAACTTGGCCTTCAGGTCCCTCAATGCTTCTTCTGCTTTGTGTTTCTCTCCCTAAATTTAGTTCCTCAATAATGAGAGATAGAATTTTTAGGAGGAGTTCAGATGGACTCATCAGGCAGTACCAGCTGCACTATGGGAAGTTACTCTTGAGGTTATTAGAAAACTTTTTTAGAATAGAAGATGGTCACTAACAGAATGTGACCCTGACTGGCTTTGGGTCTTGAGGGAGTAATCTGATAGAGGTAAGTTTAAGGTGAAATGCTTATTCAACAACCTTCTAAATGTTTTGTGTTTTAAGTGTCAGCTTATTTGGAGAATATAATGAAAGTTATAGGATATTTTATCATGTTTTAAATCTTTGTCAACATATATTTATGAGTCTTTTGTGTTTTAAACAATTTTTTTAATTGCAGGAAATATATAACTGTCCTTTACCTGTCCACATTGCATACTGATTACCTGTTTTTACTTTTTTTGGAGAGACCTTAGACATGAACTAAACTTAAGCTTTAAATGATTTTTCCCAGGACATAATGGGTAAGACTAATAAAAAAGATCCTGATTCCTCTCTGTAGAAAGGCTGTTTCCATTGGACTGAAGCCAGGGGTTGGACCTCTTTAGTCAGAAAGGTCAAAAAGCTTCAGTCTTCCTAGGCCCATTTGCAAGGTAGGAGATGGAGAAGGGACTTTCTATGGAAGGAAAACATCTGCCTCTGTTTTATTTCTAGTGCTTGAGTACCCTGGTTTCTAAAACTCTGCCCTTGACTTCACAAATATTGTCAGTTAGGTTTACAAAGATAGGAAACACAGAATAAAAAAAATCTTGCATTTAAGTAAAAAGTAATTGTAACAAATAAACATTTCCTCCTTTTACAGTTGAGGAAATTGACATGAAAATAAGGCAAATGACTTGGCCATGGTTCCACTGAAACTTGAACTCAGGTTGTCTGATTATAAATCCAGTTATCTTCCCACCATTCCAGCTCTAATGCCTCCCAAACTGTTCTTAGACAACTTCTGGGGTGATGTTTTTTGACTTTCTAAAGCATACATCTGACCTTGTCATACTATACTGCAGTATCCCTTTATTTTATTGTTTCCAGGATCAAATAGAAAAATAGTAATTTTATTCAACTCAAATATTCTGCCATATTCTGGTTCAACTATTTTAGGAACTAATAACCAAGGCAGCTGGGTAGAGCACCAAGCTTGAAGTCAGAAAAATCTGAATTCAAATTCAGCCTCAGACACTTATTGGGAGCTTGGGAGTGCTTATGGAATAGAAAGAAAACAAGCAGATAAGGTCTTTCCATAGACCTCCTAATACTGCCAATAAAGGGACATTAAAGACTTAATCAGAAAGATCTGGGTTCAAATTTGACCTTAGTCATCTACTAGCTATGTGCCCCTGGGCAAGTCACTTTACTGTTTACTTCAGTTTCTTCAATCTATAAAAGGAGAGGGAAATGGCAAACCACTCTACTATCTTTGTCAAAAAAAAAAAAGGGTCACAGCTGAAATGACTGAACAAAACCAAAGACTAAATCTTTACTTTGGAGATTGAAAAACTGGAGGTAAAGTGATTTGTCCAGCTCATAAGGAATAAAAAAAGACTTGGTTTGTCTTATAGATGAGCTAAATATTAACATTTGAATCTAGCTTAGTTTGGTTCAGCAAATACCAAGGGCTTAATATCCTGAACAAGGAAGGTCACAGAATCCCTATCTTTTTTCTGGTCAGTTGCCAACACTGCCCCAACTAGTATTATGCTCAGTTCAGGGCACCCCATTTTAGAATGGACATATACATGTCAGAGTTCTCCCAAGAAGGCATACAGGATGATGATAGGATTGTCGGGATCAATTAAAGGAGGTTAAATTTGGAAGTGAAGCTTTGGGTATTGGGAGGATATGATCAGAGGACGCCAGAAGATATAATGAATAAACTGCTGTATTTGGAGTCAAGAAGACTGACTCAAACACTTAGTACTGTGTGATCCTGAGCAAGACAAACTCAATTTGCTTATCTATCAAATGGGGTTGCATTTGGTGGCTTCTAAAGTCCCTTTGAGTGCTAAATCTATAATCCTATTAGACTTGTCGGCTTGACCCCAAAGTAAAGAACTAAGAGGTTGGGCTGAGGTCACAAAGAAGCAGATTTTGACTGAACTAAGGGAAAACTTCCTTCTAATTAAACTTGTTTAAAAGTAGATGGGCCTTTGAGAATAATGAACTCCCCAATATGGAGTCCTTAAGGGGAGGCTGAATGGTGATTCATCAGGTATGGTGTAGAAAGGAATTCTATCATGTCCAGGTTGGATTAATGCCTTCTGAGGATCCTTCAGATCCTAAAAATTGGTCTTCTGTGAAATTTCCTACAGATTGTTTTCAGTCCTTTCATCTGATGACAAATCATTGGACCTTTGTTGGAAGAACACCTGGGGATCCTGTTTTCTGTGATACACAGTATTTTTATCTTCTTCTCAATCAATGGGAGTGCTCATAATCAGCAGTTCTAGGGTATTTTTTCAGGGCCTGTAGGAGAAAGCAGATGTGGTTGATGTTGCTGTGATTACTATCACCATTATTTATAGATTGCCTTGGATGTAGACAAGACTTCACCTACCCGTGCAGGCAAACACACACACAAACACACACACACACACACACACACACACACACACACACACACACACACACATATTCTCAGTCCTGGAAACCAACTTCTTTCATTCACACAGCAATGGGACAATGGCCTATTCGTAGTATGCTGAATCGTGGAGAAAAGAATAAGAAAGATTCTTTGGGTTTTAACAAAAAAAAGCATCTACCAAAGGTAGATTGCCTACAAGCTCTCAGGATGTTGTGGCTCTTGGCATGATTGATGAAGGGGGGTTAGTGGAGGACCAGGAAAGCTCAGAGGAGTGTGAGAACCAGGAAGGCTGTACAGACTGCTATTGTTTGTGGAGAGATAGAAAAGGGATTATTATTGGTTAATCTCAAAACCCATTGGTAAAGTGGCATTTGGTTGGTTTCCTGCGGAGTCTTTGAACTGAATGGCATTTATACAGCTAACCTATGCCAGTGGTTTCTCTGCTCTGTAAAAGATTATGGGACAGCTTTTTTGGGGGGAGGGGAAAGGGATGCTGGGGAAAGAATCTGGTCCTGTAGATGAACTCTAAACAGGAGGCAGGGCCTGGAAGAGATGCCTGGAGGGCAGACACAGACTTCTAGAGACCCTCATTCTTTCTGAGACTAGCCTCTTAGAGATGATTGTTTGAAAAACACTGATTTCTTCTATCATTATGAGAAACTCTTCTAGACAAAAGACTGAACCTACAGGGGAATAAGATCACAGATTTATTTTTTTATGTGCATATATTTTTGAATTTTATTGTTACCTCTTTTATTTTTTTTAAATAGCAATGATTTTCTGCCCTCACCTAACCCAAGAACCATTCCTTATAATAAAGAGTAAAGAAAAGATTTGGAGCTGGAAGGGATTTTAGAAGTCATTTAGTTCAACTCCCTGGATTTATGGAAAAAGAAACTGCAGACAAAATGGTCAGTGACCTGCCTGGGATCATGAAGGCAGCAAGTGGGAAAGCCCAGAGCTGTACTTCTTCAAGGCCAGGCCTTTTTCTATTGTAACCATTACCACTAGACCCTGGCCAGCCAATCTCCCTTATCTCCTTGTTCCCTGTCCTGTTGGATTACTGGCATCAATTTTATAGTGTGTCCCAACTCCTGATGATAATCACAAGTTCTTGGAGCAAACAGAAAATTCTCACACCTGACAAAGATTGCTATTTTAAAACAGGGACCTTTAATGTGATGTGACCATAAACCTGGGCTCCTCAAAAGGTCTATTGAAATTAACTAGTTGCCCTTGAAGTTTTACTGGGTGCCCCTGGGGATTCCCCACAATGAGGGCAGTGTGTAGCTCCCCCACAAATGCCCCTTTGTCCTTCATAAGTGATTTGACCTTTATTCTATTCCATAACCCTCTCCCTGGCCTTCCACAGTATTTATATACATAGATATAACCTTATCAAAAAACTTTAGGACAATTCAAATAATAATAATAATAATAATAGCTATCATTTATTTAAAAAATCTACAATGGACAAAGTTCTGCACTAAGTGCTTTACAAATATTAGCTTAATCGTCACACTAGCCCTAGGAGGTAGGCGCTATCCTTACATCATTTTGTAGGTGAAGAAACTGAGGCAAAGGTTAAGTGACTTGACTAGGGTTATACAGCTATTGAGTGTCTGAGGTCCTATTTGAATTCAGGTCTTCCTGACTAGTACACAAATCTGACTTCAGATATTTACTAGCTGTGTAATCCTGGTTTGCCTCAGTTTCTTCATCTATCAAGTGAATTGAAGAAGGAAATAGAAAACTACTCTGGTATCATATATAAACCTAGACAGGCCACTTAGCCTATCTGCCTCAGTTTCCTCAATAGTATCATAGAGACCAAAACTCACACCTACCTCCTAGGATTGTTATGAGGCTCAAATGTAAAAAAAAAAAAAAAAACAGCACCTGATATATATATAGAAGGATAGGATATATATAAATTTATCTCTTATAAATAATACCATTTTATAGATGAGAACAATGAAAACCAGATAAAAATGACTTGTCTAAGGTCATACAGGCAGATCATAGAACTGGCTTTCAAATGCATTGTCCTTTCCATGATACTAAACTCAAAATGCCAGTAAGCATGGAAGGGCCTCAGGGTTAGTCCTGCTCCAGACACTACTTTAATGGGTCATCCTGGGTAAGTCAATTCCTTTTCTGGGCTTTAATAATCTTTTTTTTTTTTTTAGGTTTTTGCAAGGCAAACGGGGTTAAGTGGCTTGCCCAAGGCCACACAGCTAGGTAAGTGTCTGAGACCAGATTGGGCTTTAATAGTTTTAAGGAACAACAATGCTGGGTGAAGGGTTGACCCAGATGATCCCTTTAGCCCAAATATGTTCCTTGTTCTAGGGGTACTTAATTTAGTTCAATTCATTCAACAAATCATTATTAAGAACCAAGCATTAGGGGTGGCTAGGTGGCGCAGTGGATAGAGCACTGGCCTTGGAGTCAGGAGTTCCTGAGTTCAAATCCAGTCTCAGACACTTAATAATTACCTAGCTGTGTGGCCTTGGGCAAGCCACTTAACCCCATTGCCTTGAAAAATCTAAAAAAAACAAAACAAAAAAAAAAGAACCAGGCATTATATTATGATCTGGGAAATAAAAGAAAGAAACAAAAATATCCCCAGCACTCAAAGAGCTTTTTATGGTCAGAGGACCATAGCTTTAGAGCTTGAAGGAACCTCAGAGATCATTTTGATTCACCCTCTCACTTTATAGATGGAGAAACTGAGACCCAGAAAAGAGAAAAGTAGCCAAGTCAGAATTTGAACCCAGGTCCCTATTTAAACTCTGATATCTTAATAATATATAAATAATTGAAGTTTACAAAGTGCTTTATAAATAATATCTTCTTCTATCATCACTTATTACTATCCCTGTTTAAGAGATAGAAGAAAGTGAGGAAGACAGTGATTAAGGGATTTACCCAAGGTCACACAGCTAGTAAGTGTCACAGGCTAGATTTTAATTCATGTCTTCCTGACTCTACATCTAGTTATTACTCTACTCTATCCATTACATCTAGTTTTCAGAGAGCATTCTTCAGAGCATTATGAACAAAGTCATGTGCCTATATTTTATAGGGAAGTATATAGAATTAGCAGCAGACTTAACCAGAACTACTCCCTCTTCAAAATAAAGGTTGAAACTGATGTTTCTGTTTTTGCCATCCAAACCATATGTGCCAACATTCAATTTGCATGGTTCTGACAACTTAAACACTGCCCTCTTCCTTGTGGATAGAGCCCAGAGTATGTGGGTAGTTCTGCAGAGACATTTTCCTTGTCACTCTTTTCACGTTGCCCTTTTAAAACAAAACAGAATATGGAAACTGGAATAGAACTTGCTAACTTGCTTTCAACAGTCCTTGTTTTCATGCAAGGATTTAATTTTTAAAAATAATAATAAAGTCACCATGAGGACTGTTCATTTTTGAATTGGAAACTCATTCCCTTTTAACTCTGGAAATAAAATTGGTATTTCATGAGGACCTTGTTAGAAGATGAAATCTTTCTCCTTTTGTGAATTCCCCACTACCCTCAGGTTTTTGTATCTTGAATATGATGAGTGATGGAAAAATATATTTGTGACTCCGTCAACCTAGATTTAAATGAGTCTTCAAAGGTCGTAGAATCCCTGGGAATTCACCTTCTGCACTTTAGCACTTCATAGCTAGATCAAGGGCATTTATCAGCCTAAGAATGGCAGCCTGCAACCTCTGTCTTTGCTAAGGGTCTGTGACAAATCCATCTTCCACAAGACATTTAGTGCTGAAACCTTAGAACAGAGAGAAATAAGCTGGAGACCAAGATTTCTGCCTCTCCCTGTTGTTATTTTCTGAGGTGAACCTTGTGACCACAAGTAATAATTAACCCTCTGAAATCCCCATGTAATAAATACAAAAATCATCCATTTTTGAAGGTTGGAACCTCTTTCAATTACATTTCTATGCTTGGGCAAATCCCAAGTGAGAGAAAAACTTTGAATACCTCCCAATTAATTGTTCAGAGTAGTCATACTTTAAGAAAATATTAATATACATTATTGAATGATGCAGTTATTTGGACAGCACCCTTCTCCCAGAGAACCAGAAGGGACAAATTCATAGAAGCAGCTAGTGTTTCTAATAAATGTTTATAACTGCGACTCTGACTCCAAAAGAATTTTCTCAACTACTGCGTTTTGGTTTATCTGACCTCATGATAGGTATAGCTAAGGATTCCTCAGATCTAGTCATTCTACAGTGATGTCTTTATAAGACATTTTTCATCTTTCTTAGTCTAACTCACTATAAAACCACAAAGTCCCTAACATCTGTGGGCCATCTGGTGGTCATGTTATGTTTGGATAGAACTGACTTTCTGGAAGGAGGACATGGTTTCATTTTTTTTTTTTATGCCAGCCAAAGACTGGGGACCAACAGATGGCAAAAGAATAAGATTTAATTCAATTTGGCAATCATTAAGTGTTAACTATATGCAAGTCACTGAGTTAGGCACTGAGGATACAAAGATAAAAATGGTAATGAACTGGCCTCAAAAAGCTTACATTCTACTGGGAGAAGTAATTTGGGTACAGATAAGTAAATCCCCCCCGCCCCCCCCCCCCCCCCCCCCCGCCACAATGAGATAAATAAAAACTAACTTGTATGTGAGAATGGAGAATCCCAAAAGCTAAGGAAAGAGGAGTGGTATAGGGGGTGATGAACTGGAGTCTTGAAGGAAACAGGATTGTAAGAGAAGATGAAAGAGAGAAAATTCCAGGCAAAGGAGTGGGGATGGAATTTTGTGAATGAAGAATAGATAGACCAATACAATTAAAGCCTAGAAACCATGAATAAGACTGATGTGCAATTGATCTGGAAAATTGAAGACAGATTATAAAAGACTTCAAATGCCAATGGAAGAATTTTATTTCATCCTATAAACAATAGGGAGACACTAAAAGCTTCTGGATCAGATAAGTGGCATGGTCAAGCCTGAAGAAGGTATACTTCTATTTGTAGCTTTCATGTAGGAGAAAAACAAAATTGTTTCTTACACTTTCAACAAAATTCAGTTAGATTAACTGAGGGTAAAACCAGTTCTATTCTTTGAAATTTTAGAAATGATTTACCTCTCATTATTCAATCTTCCTCCAAGTATCTTCATACTTACAGATGAGGAAGTTGAATGAAAAGGAAATAACATTTCAGAGAGAGAAAAGGCCACTAAAGGTAGCCCTCTTTGAGATGATTCTAATTTTTAAGAAACTTTTTCTTGCATTGAACTGAAATCTGCCACTTTGCTTTTCTCCCATTGCTATTAGACCTGACTTCTAGGACCAAATCCTTCTTCTACTAATTCTTTCAACCAATCCTTGTATGGCATGGTTTCCAATTCCTTTACTAAACCTACTCCATCTTGTTTATTTTCTCCCAAAATGTGGTATCTGGAACTGAACATTGTCCTCTAGATGAGATTTCCATACATTTGCCTTTGTTTGAAGACTTTATTTCAATTAATAAAGTCACATGACAGCACTAGCTTCTTGACTATGAGTATACACTGCTGATTCACAGTGAACTTGGGTTCCACTAAGACCATGGGAACTTCTTTTATATGAACTGCTCAGCTACCATCCTTTATATATAATGTTGGTCTTTGAGCTCAAGTATAGCACTATCATATTTATTCCTTCTAAATTTCATTCTCCTATATATCCAGGTTATGGATTTGTTTGTCAGGAACTATTGGGATCCTGCCTCTGTCATACATTGTGTTAGAACTATCTCTCCTAGCCTTGTGTCATCTGTCTCCTTGCTCCAGTTTTCTTTTTCTTTTTTGTAAGACAGAAGGGTTAAGTGACTTGCCCAAAGTCACACAGCTAGGTAATTATTAAGTGTCTGAGGCAGGATTTGAACTCAGGTTACCCTGACTCCAGGATCCATGCTCTATCTACCTAGCTGCCCCATAGTTTTCTTAAAGAAAAAGAGTATTTGTTTCTTTTGTTTTTGTTTTGCTTCTTTTTTCCCCTTCCTCCCTGGAACTTTTTCCCATTTTTCAAAAACAAAAATTTCCCCCCCCTGAATTTTCTGGCTTTAATCAGATATTTTTCTTGTGCTCTCTTTTTGGATATATCTTTGGCTCCATTAAATGCTCTACTCAGGCTTTCCCAAGTTACTTCCTACTGTCTATTATTTGGAAAAGGAGGAGTTTCTTACACTTAATTTCCTCCAAATTGAGGCATAAAGATTTCATCCTGACAAGAAAACAGTTTTGAAATCCAAGGAGTATCAAAGCACAAAGAATCCTAATTATTATGGCATATCCTTAGGGAAATCTTTTATACAAGACATTTGTTCTAGTGATGTTTGTTGGAGTGGGCTAGTCATGTAAGCAGTCTTAAGTAATGATCAGAATGCTGTACTGGTCTCAGTTGAGGTACCTTCAGGAAGGCCCAAATGTAGGGGATAAACTTAGATTCCACTAAGACTATAGTATCTCTAAGAACTTGTACTTATTGGAAGACATAAGACAACAACAGTAGAGAGTGAAGTCAGGGGTAGATCTCCATTTGTGATGTTGCAAGGCAAAGACACATGATTAAATCACACATCTATGAGGTATTGAAGAAATTCCTAGGATGGAGGATAGGAGAAGAGGAAAATTAAATTCATGTCTTCCTAATTTCTTAGGTGTAAAACCAACCCCACAGCAAAATCTGGCTGCCTCAAAAGATGCCTCAGGGATTGGTTTTATACCCAGATGAATTGGTTGGATTGGAAATACTCCCTTGCTCTTTCCTTTGAGATAAGTTTCAATGACTAAGGCTGTGCCTAAGATCCCTAGCTGCTTGCATACTCATGGTAGAATCTACTGTTTTAGGATGAGTCACTATGAAACCACATTAGTCAAATTTTTGTCTTTTCCCTTCCACTTTTTTTTTTCTGGAGGAAGTATACCAGGTAAGAGTTGAGAAGAATTCATCCTCCTCCCTATGGGAATTAATGTCTGTCCCAGAACAGGAGTAAATCAGATATTGTAAATGGACAATGTCTTTCATGAACCCTTACCTCTAAGTTAAAGGAAGAACTGAAGTTCTCGGACAACATGATCATTACTTTTTCTAGTTAGAGAAGGGAAATTTCTTAGATAGCATTAGCCTTCAAAGTTATCTCTTGAGTTCCACAAAGTTTGAGAGTTTAGGGATTAGGCTTCTCTCAAGAGAAGAGGAATTTCCAGAGAGGATAGCCAGTCATAAGGGACTGAAGTCTCAACGTGGGGGAAAAAGAGATTGAGGCCTTATGAGATATGAGACCTCCATGTTATTTCAGTGCTACTCAGTATAGAATTGATTGGAAAGAGGATGCTCATTTAGCAGCCCTAAAATGTGTTATCCCTCTGGGATTAGTCTAAGATCTCAAAAGTTCTCTGTGGGATATAAATGATGGGATCCACCACACAGAGAGAAAACAATCATTTTAATTGTTTATGGTTTACTGTGGGTCTTTTTATGTGCTTTCTATATTTGTCTAATGGTTTCAGTGAGTTCTTTGGGCTATGTGGGAATAAAAAGAGGTTGTTCTATACCCAATATGTAACTATTGGGTATATGGGAACTGGAAATGGTGCTCCCCACATTTGTGGAAATTTAAACATGAGTTAGGCTTAATATATATTTAGAATTTTTCCAGAGTAAACTCTGGATGGGGGTAATAGCAATCCAAATAGTTGGAGGTTAATCCTAAAATGAGATCTGTCTTATGTGAGCCCAGAATATAGTGGTGGATGGTGGTGTAGAAAGTTGAACCATGGATTGCAGTTGGTTAAATTTGGTCTCATTAACATCACTTGATGTGTCTGAAAGATCAGCAGAAGCTAATCAATATTATCTAACATTTAGTGTATAGTTTGAAAAGCACTTCATATAAAAGGAAATTTCATGTTCCTGCCATCATTTACATTTTCCCTTCTGGTCATTCTCCACAAGTGAGTGACATTTCTACAACATGATGGACAGATTCCCTAGGCTCAAACTACAGGAGCAATGAGGGTTGGTACTGTATTCTTATAACCCTACCCTATTCTCAATAATACATTTATTTGCATATTGTTATGCTTTATCTACCTAGATATAAGAAACACTTTCTTTTTTAAAATTTAGATTTATTTATTTATTATTCCAACAAATATAGTTTTAAACATCCATTTTTGTACTATTTTGAGTTCTGTGCTTTTCTCCCTCCTTTTTCTTCCCCCCTCCCCTTGATAGCAAGCATTCTGATATAGATTATACAATACTTTCTTCACAACTTTAGGTGGTAGGAGCAAGTATTTACACACACACACACACACACACACAAACTTTATAGATAAGGACATTGAGTCTCAAAAAAGGGAAAAGACTTAGCCAAAGTCTCACAGCTGAAAATGGCAAAGTGGCAAAAATTTATTTCTTTTGATATTGAACCAAGTATATCTTGTTGTCAAAAGTCTCAGGAATATGTTTGGATCATTCAATCAGCAAGGACTTAACATGTGCCTCCTATGGGCAGGATACTGCAAGATTTCCCTTAGTGAGAAGCCAAGTATGGTGATAAGTTCCTATTCAAAGAAATCTTTTTAGGGAGACAAGGTTTGTGCACATACAAAAAATAATTTAAACAGAAGTGTCTGGCAGGGTATAATGAAGTGCTGAATTAGACAATTATGATCATAAGCATGGCAGGAGTTGCAGTGGGAGGGATGGAATGGATGAGGGCTATGGTCATCTAGAAAGGCTTTCTGAAGAAAGTAGAATTTAGGGTGGACCTTGAAGAATGGTGAGAAGCTTGGGCTTTGGAAATTGGAAGAAATGCATGTGGGGCAACTAGGTAGCACAGTAAGGAGATAAAGCACCAGTCCTGGAGACCAGAGGACTTGAGTTCAAATTCGGCCTCAGAAACTTAATAAATACCTAGCTGTGTTGGGCAAGTCACTTAACCCCATTGCCTTGCAGAAAAAAAAAAAGAAAAGAAAAGAAAAAGAAATATATGCAAATGAACAAAAGACTTCATACAGATAAACCTATAAACTCAGCACCTTGGATCTTTTCTCTGACAAGATCTCTCAGTCTCTCCATTTGATTTCATCTTCCTTGCACATTTCCTGATGGTGCATATGAGGAGGGATTAAGGGAGCATCAGAGGGTCACCTCCTGACAAGGATAGCAGAGTATTAATTTGTAGATTAAAACCAGTGTTTTATATATGTATAAATTAGGTCACAGAGATCTCCCTGGTGACGGGGGGTGGGGTACACATAAGCTGACATTGCCTTAGGTTGATGGATTAATGAATATGGAGTTGAAAGAAGGAAGATGCTGGAAGAAGAAAGCATAAAGACAAAAGCTTCTATATTTCCCTCAGCTTCAGATGAATCCTTTCCTAATATATAAAAATTGGGGGGGGGGGCAGCTAGGTGGTGTAGTGAATAGAGCACTGGCCCTGAAGTCAAGAGGATCTGAGTTCAAATTTGACCTCAGACAATTAATAATTGCCTAGCTGTCTGACCTTGGGCAAGTCACTTAACCTTATTGCCTTACAAAAACCTTAAAAAAACTTTCTTTTTAACTGGACTTGACTCATCCTCTTCCTTCTTCCTCTCTGGTGTGTTTCAGCTGCTGCCACAGAAGAATATGGTTTTCTATGCCTAAATCGGGGGTCAGATATCCCAAGACTCTTGAGAGTGCTTATGGTTATTCTCTGCTCCTAGCTTATTGCCGAGTCTACAGTGCTATCTGTTCCCTATAGCCAAGAGTTAAAGTGAGCATATAATATTATAAGCACTGTGCTAAGTTTTGGGGATATAATGGAAAAAATCATAAACAATTCCTGTCCTCAAATAACTCATTGTCTTATGCAATGAGTCAACATGTAAACAACTATGTAGAAAGAAGATATAGACATGATTACTTGGAGGGAATCTCCAAATGAAGGCACAAGCATCAAAGGGAGCTGGGAAGGAAAATCTGGTAAGCTATAACCACTGAGATATATTTCTGAAAATGTATGTCCTTTTGACCATTTATAGAGAAGAGAAAGTATATCGTTAGTAATCCAAATTAGGCATTTCATGGCCAAATGAAAATAATTAAGATTTTTCTTGAGTTGGGGGGGACTGAATCTGTGATTTGTTTGGTAGAGAGGAACTTCCTCTACCAATGCAGATCCAAATCTTTACTGAAATTTAATAGTCTTAGAGAATTGGCTGGGGATACTGAGAGGTTAAGGAACTTGTCTAGGATAATGCAACCAGCATATGTGGGAAGTGAGACCTGAACTCAGATCTCCTGGACTGAATCTAGCCCTCTATCCATTAAGCACTCTGCCTCAAGGTGGGAGATGAACATTATCGTTTTGCTAAGATTTAGATACAAATATATTTTGCTTAGGCTAACAGTATGATATAGTGGATAAAAAGGATAGCTATGGAGTTAGGAAAATCAAAGTTTAAGTTCTGCTTTTGACAGGATAGTTGGTAATCATGGGCAAGTTTCCCTAATTCCTAGGAAACTCTCCCATAATATATTTTATTGGCAGTTGATCTGCATTGATATAGGGATTTCTGTACTAGGAAATTCTGAGCCAAATAAGTAAGTTTATTTAAACAAGGAGCAGGGAAGGTAGATGGCATAGTGGGTAGATTGCCAGGTCTAGAGTTAGGAAGACAAGTTCAAATGTGACCTCAGATACTTAGTAGCTATGTGACCCTGGGCAAGTCACTTAACCCTATTTGCCTCAGTTTCCTCAACTGTAAAATAAACAGGAGAAGGAAATGACAAACTACTCCAGAATGTTTGCCAGGAAAAATCTCAAAAAAGAGGCAGGTGGAGTAAGAAATGACTGAAAATGACTAAACAACAACAACAAAACAAAACAAATACACAGATATAAATGAATTTGCAATTCCTGAGTATTTATTTAGGGACTTTGTGGGGGGGGAGCAGGAAGAAGAGCCCAGTAATTACCCAATTACCCAAGAGACTGGGTAATTGTAAAATTTTAGAAAAACAAAATGATAATTCCACTATAATATCTACTACAACAATCATTAATGAATGCATTCTTCTACAATGTTTGGCAGAAACACTATGAAAACATTTTAGCCCTTGAACATAGCAGTACATTCCAAACTATTGCCACAGTAAAAGACTCTTAAGGACAGGCAACCCAGGCAGAAAAAATGTGAGAATTTTCCAGAATCTCTGAAAAGGCATGGGATCAGTATTTCCTGCTAGTATATTTACTAGCACTGAACTTCAATTTAGGATGACCTGAGTTCAAATTGAGCCTCTGGGTTGTGAGGGTTAAATGACTTGCCCAAGGTCTCACAGCAATTGTCTGAGGAAGGCTTCACATTCATGCTGTCCTGACTCTAAATCTAGTACTCACCTTCCTTCCATATTAGTGACCCTTGCAAATAGAGACCAGTTATATGTGTATGCCCTACATTCTCATTTATGTCATAAAGAAAAAAATCCATAAGTATATACATAAAAACAATATATGGTTCAAGTAGCAGCAAGAGAATCAGAAAATCGTACGAGTATAAAGGTCAACATTATCTTTTTTAAAAAATTTTTTAAATTTTAAGGCAGTGGGGTTAAGTGACTTGCCCAAGATCACACAGCTAGGCAATTATTGAGTGTCTGAGGCCTTATTTGAACTCAAGTCCTCTTGACTCCAGAGCCCGTGCTCTATCCACTGCACCACTTAGCTGCCCCTTCAACATTATCTTTTATGTAATGATTATCTAAGATATCCCCAAAGAAATCTATAACTATCATATATATATATATATATATATATATATATATAGACACACACATATAGACATACAGATGTGTGCAAGTGTATCCTGCTTTTATTGATTATTTTGAAGTCTTTGATTTATTCAGTTTTGTACTCATGGATTTTCCAAATTGGGCAAATATATAATATATATTCCCTCATCAAGAATTCTCTATACCAAGGAAATCACTGAACAATCCAAAAGAATTTTTTAAAAATAATTTTCACTGTGCTATTTGATATCTTTATGGAAAAATTCTGTATTTAAAGTATGGCACAAACATAGTTGTATCTAAAATAATTCATGTAAAACATGAAATTTTTGAGGAAGACAATTTAACCACATTATGATTCTACCTAATCTTAAATCCATTATTTCTCCCAAATAGAAGCTTGAAACTGCTAAGTGGCTGGGGAAACCAGATTAGATTCAAAGCATGTTAGAGTTGATCTATAAAGCCGATAATAATAGTTCACACTTATATCATTCTTTAAGGTTCTTGAAATGCTTTAAATGTGTTATCTCATTCAATGCCCATAATAAGCCAGTGAGATTATTATCCTCTTTTTATGGATCAGAAAACTGGGCTCAGAGTGGTCATACATCTAATTAGTATCAGAGGCAGCATTTGAACTCACATCATCCTGACTCTAAATTCCCTATATCATATACCATTAGCTTTCATTCATCCATTCTTTTTTTCTTTCAACCACTCTTTCCTTAGGATATCATGTGAGAAGGAGTACAGCTCAAGCACTATCTACTACAGGAAGCCTTTCCTAATTCTTTCCACTGCTAATGCTCTTTCACCTCTTTGTATAGATTTATATTTATTTACTGGCTATTCACACTGCAAATATTTTTATATGTACTTGTCTCCCTCATTAGAATGTTAGCAAGTATATTTTCATTCTTTGTATTTGTGTTCCCCATACGTGGCAGAATAGTTGGCACATATTAGATGTTATTGCTTATTGATGGGTTGATACCAGAAGGAAAAAAATACAAATCATAATCTCTACTGCTGAGGAACTTGAAATTTAGTTTTGGTGATAGAATTTGCCCAAGAGTAGAGTTAGGCTTAGAGGTATGACATACAGTTGACTAGAGGACAGATTTTAGGGACATGAAACAAGGGACCCTTTCTAGTCTGGACTTTTAAAAAGCATACATTTTTAATCCCAGAAAAAAATTCCACTATTTATGACAACCCAAGCATTTATTATAAAATGTATGATAAGATCAGTGATACAAGGATACAATTTTCCTAACTTTGCTTTCTTTGACCCTGCTTTGTGCAAGGAGAACAGAACAATAATACAACATTTGAATGATTGAGTATTTTTAATCATTGATTGATTGATGTGTCTTTTGTTCTTGAAGAAGAACATGTAATCAGGGAGATGATGCTATAACATATAAGTGAACTGGATTTGAGTGAGGGGTACTATGCTAAGTTGCCAACTTCACTTTCTTTTCCAGAGTCATCTGGGTCCAGTCAGATAAGAAGCAGAACAACTGGAGATGGCCCTGGATGTGATGCTATCAAGGTTAAATGACTTGCCATAGTCACATATCTAGTCTGAGTTCAGATTTGAACTTAGATCCTTCTGACTTCAGGGCCTATGTTCTATTCACGGTGCCCTCTATATAGATAAGAGGCTGCCTGAGCCTTGAAGATCTTAGAGAATATATAGTATAACCTTCTTATTATATAGTTGGAGAAACTGAAGCCCCCAAAGGAGAAGTGACTTGACCAATATCTTATGGGAGGCAAATTGTAAAGGTAGGATTCAAATAAAAGTTTCTCTGATGCCACTATACCATGAAAGTCTTTGAAAGGACTGAAAGTGGCTTCCAATTGGCTAATGGAATGAATGTTGGGTTGATATAATGGATAGAGTACTGGGCTTGGAATCAGGAAGACCTGAGTTTGAATCCTGTCTCAGTTACTGTAGCTATGTGGTTCTGAACTATTATTAAATCACTCAACTGCTCTGGCCTCAGTATCCTCATCTGTAAACTGGTGATAATAGTAACACCTATCTCAAAAGGCTGTCAGGATCAAATGAAATAATATATGTATAGCCCTTTGTAAATTTTAATGCACTTTTTAAATGCTAACTATTATTTATCATTATTGGAAAAAGAACATTTTTACTCAGAGGAGCTGTGCCCTTAAGCCAGAAATTAATATGGTACATGTATATGGAATGGTGAGGATCTCTCCTTGACTAGAGTACAGGGATCTTTGGGAGCTCAGTAGATGCATAAGAGGGGGTGTACAGACATTTCTAATAGGTAGCCATACCCATTCTTCTCTTGGACTCAAGCTCCTGGGATACCACTTTCCCTCCATTAGTTGTTCAGAGTAGTTGTTAACCCTGGAGATTCTGAATGGGCTAATGGAAATTTCCCATCCAGCTCCAACTGGGCTGTAATTATGGAGGCAATGATTACTGCTGAAAAGCAGAAGTGGAACTGGGAGCTGCCCTGTTGGCAACTAAGCCATAGCCTGGGGCAAGTCACTTAACCTCCTTTTGCCTCAGTTTCCCCTTCAGTAGAAAAAAGTCCAGGTTGTATTGAGTGGCATAATTAGGATTTGTTTATGGTGAGCTTTGAGATGCTTGGATGAAAGGCTTGATGTGAATGTTACATTTTATTATTATAATCACAGCAAACTCAGGATTCAAAGAGAAGCTTTAGAACCCAAATTATAGGAGTGAAAATCCTCAGCTGAAGAGGGGGATATCAGGATAATTAATGATGAAACTCTTCATAGGACTTTCAGTAGACTCACTGGGAGGCTGGGAGAATTAAGCAAATGAAATCTTCTCCTCCTTTTATAAGAGCAATTACTTTCTCCTTAGGTAGATGGGAGATACTGCATTAGACTTGCAAGCATCTACTCAGGCAAAAGGGAATAGATAGCTTATGGGTCACCAGAAAATCCATTCCATTTTAGTTGAAACCAGCAGTCATTTCCGAAGCACCTATTCTATGTAGGACATTTAAAGTCTATGAAAGCAGTTTCCAACCCATCCTCCAAAGTGAATTTATTTTTCTTCCAGCCAAACTGACTGAGTTTACATCCCTGATATATCCAACCTTTCACCTCTGTATCTTTGTATAGGCCATCTTCCTTGTCTGAAACTCTTTCCATACTCTACTCTGCCTCGTGATCCTGAGTTCCAATCACAACTCATCACCTGCTACCTCCTACACTAGACTTTTCCAATGTCCTCTAATCATTACAACTTTCCCACCATCCCCAATTCTGAACTAATTATGTGTTTCTTTTGTATATATTTTGTATTTATTCTATATGTATATGTTATTGGTCTTGCTTTGCCTAAAAGTCAATTCTTTGAGGAAAGAAACTTTAATTTATATCTTAATAATAATAGAGCCAATTATCATGTCAAACATTTAGTAGGTATTAATAAATGCTTTTTGAATTGAATTACATTTAAGATGCTTCCAACTCTAAGTACTTTTAAACATGCATCATTGTAAAGGGAAAAATTACAAGTCCCAGTACTTCCACTTACTTGCTATTCAACTTTGGAAATGTTGTATCCCCTTGACTTCTTCCTCTGTTAACTGGAATAGAGGTTTGAGCATATGATCCTGAAGAACTCTTCTAATTATCATTTCATGTCCTAGAATCTATTTCATTTATAATATTTCATAATCTGTGTCGTAAGGTCTCTGACTTGCCATGTTCTAAGGTACTTCCCAACAATGAAATTCTAAATACTAGGTTCCCAAAAATCTACCTTCTGGGCCTGAAAATTTATAGTTTCTTGAATGCACAGGAGGCAATTCAGAAAGGAGGAAAGTTCTGCGACCCTTGAAAAAAGGTAACTAGCCCTTAAGACTTGGTAGTCATAGAAACTTGTTGATTGATTGATGACAGACACATTTATCCTTTGCAAATAACCTTTTATTACTGTAAAATGATTATGTTCATTTGGTTAGTTTAAGTGAAGTCCTACCTGAAGGCAAGAAAAAGATAACCAAAATGACTTTCAGGACACTTTGCTTTCCTGAGAGTCAGTGGTGCATTAAAGTGACCTAATAAACATTTGTAAAAATGTATATAGCTCTCTAGATCAAAGGTGATACAAGCAGAAGGAATTATTACTTTGGAAGATATGAGAAAGTAGGCTATTTATATGACATCATAAAAAGTTACATAATCAATTTTCCTTTTCCAAATCTTTATGAGAGAGCAATTCTCCCACCCTATTACACACTGGCAACCTACCACCTTAAAAAGTTGGTCTTACTCAAAGTATTAACTATTGTGGAAGTGCAACACTGATAAGAGGTACCTGTAGAAAAGACACAGATAAAAATCTTGTGGTGTGACACTTTCCTCTGGATATACCAGAAACTCACTTATGGGAATAGCCCTGAGTGTTGGCTGAGAGACAATATATTTAACTTTCATGTAAAATGCCAGAATTTACCTTGTCTATGACCAGTGTCTCCAAGTCTTTAATGCCGTGGAACAAAATAAGGGAGAAAACTCCCAGCTTTTTTCAATTGCAGCAGCATTAAAGGAATTGCACACTAATGGTAAAATTTCAGACATCAGAAAAAAGACTGGGGATTGCAATGGGAATAGGGAGTTGAGGTAGAAAGGAGTCCACTGGGGCAGCTAGGTGGCCCAGTGAATAGAGCACCAGCCCTGGAGTCAGGAGGACCTGAGATACTTGATACTTACTGTGTGACCTTGGGCAAGTAACTTAACCCACTGCCTTGCAGAAAAAAAAAAAAAAACGAGTCCACTATATAGAAGGCTGGCCCCTGATTAAGACTTATGTTGTAATGAGAAAAAGTAGCGAATGTGAATTGGAATCCTGGTTGTGCATAGAATTCTAAGATCCTATAATTGTATATTCAAGGTATTGTCTTCCTGGAAAAGCAAGGTTCAGGCATAATAATCTGGACACTTTGAAAAATACATCTATTTTTTGCCTGAATTATTTTGATATAGTCTTTCCTAGATTTAGTCATATAGTTTCCCCTTTATCCACTTCTAATTTTTGAAAGTATAGTCATCTTCTAGAATAAATATAAAGGTCAACATCTCCAAACCATCTTCCTTAGTCACTCTCAATGAGAGATGTCTTTCCTCAAAAGTCTTTTAGCATTTTTTTTCATAAATATTGCCCAAAGATTTGACTGATTTGAACTTAATTCCCTTACAAGGTTAAGCTTCTTGAGGACAGCCACTGTGACTCCTTTTGTACTTCCCTTATGGCCTAGGACTAGTACATAGTAGCTATTTGTTGAATGAACTGATAGATGATTTAGCCTAGGAATAATGAAATAACATTAGCCTTGAAGTTAGGAGGCAAATCACAGGTCTGACATATATGTAAGTAGCTAGCTGATTTTGGGTAAATTACTTAATCTATCTGAGTCCCAGTCTTATGCGTAAAAAGTGAAGATATGTTTGACTTGTCACAATGGTGGGGTGAGGAAGGAATCCTCTGAAGCCCTCCCAAATCCAGAAGAATAAAATAGTATCAAAAGAAAATGTAAATTGGTCTCAAAAGAATTTGTAGAAGAGATTTAAAAGGATTTTAAAAAGCAAAGTAGAGAATGGGAAAAGAAATTAGAGCAGAATCATGAAAAAAGAGTCAAAATCATAGCAATACTAAACATATATGCACCAAATGTTATAGCATCTAAATTTTTGAAGGATAGGTTGAATGAGTTATAGGAGGAAATAGGTAAAAAAATTACACTGTTGGGGAACCTCAATTTTCCCCTTTCAGAATTATACAAATCTAACCAAAAAGTTAATAAGAAAAAAGTTAGGGAGGTAAATAAAATTCAGGAAAAAATAAATATGATAGATTCTAGAAAAAATTTAAACAGGAGTATAAAGGAATATACTTTTTCTCAGCAGTACACAGCATCCACACAAAAAAATGACCATGCATTAGGATTTAAAAACAAATGCTGGAAAGCAGAAATTAGATCACAATTCAATAAAAATTACTTTCAATAATAGACAATGGAGGGGGATAGCTAGGTAGTACAGTGGATAGAGCACTGGGCCTGAAATCAGGAGGACCTATGTTCAAATCTGATCTCAGACACTTGATACTTACTGTATGAACTTGGGCAAGTCACTTAAAAGAAAGGACAATGGAAAGGGAGATTAAAATTTAATTGGAAATTAAATAATCTAATCCTAAAAAACAAATGAGTCAAAGAACAAATCATAGAAACAATAAATAATTTCCTTAAAGAAACTGACAATGAGAGAACCTGTCAAAATTTATGGAAAGCAGTCAAAGAGGTACTTAGGGGAAAATTTATATCTAATTTCTTACATCAATAAAAGGGAGAAAAATCAGATCAATGAATTGGGCCTACAACTAAAAAGAAACTAGAAAAAGAAGAAATTTTAAACTCCCCCAATTAAACATCAAATTGAAAACCCTGAAAAATTAAAGAAGAGATTAATGAAATTGAAAGTAAGAAAATTATTGAATAAATTAAATTAGAAACTGGTTTTATAAAAAAATATATAATCAATAAACCAATGGTTAATTTAATTAGAAATTGAAAAGAAGAAAACCAAATTACTAGTACCAAAAAAATTAAAAGGTATGAATTCATCACCAATGAAGAGGCAATTAAGATAATTGTTAGGAGCTATTTGGCCCAATTATAAACCAACAAATTTGACAATCTAAATTAAATGGATGAATATCTATAAAATAGTAATAATTACCAGAGAAGCAGAAGAAGAAATACAATTCTTAAATAATTCGATTTTAGAAAAAGAAATTGAACAAGCCATCAATGAACTTCCTTAGAAAAAATCCTGAGTATCTGATGAATTCACAAGCAAATTCTACCAAATATTAAAGAACAATCCCAAAATTATTATAAACTATTTATAAAAATAGATGAAGAAGGAGTCTTACCAAATTCCTTTTAAAATACAAATAGTGCTGATACTCAAACCAGGAAAAGCCAAGACAAAGAAAGAAAATCATAGACCAATTTCCCTAATGAATATTGATGCAAAAATTTTTAAAAAAATACTAGCAAAAAGATTACAGTAATATATCATGAGGATCACACCTATGACCAAGTAGGAGTTATACCAGGAATGTAAAGCAGGTTCAGGATCAGGAAAACTATCAGCATAATTGACTATATCAATAACAAAAATGATAGAAGGCATATTATTATCTCAATAGATATAGAAAAAGTCTTTGACAAAATATAGTACCATTCCTCTTAAAAACTTTAGAAAACATAGGAATAATTGGAGTTTACCTTGAAATTACAAGTAATATCTATTTAAAACTATTGATAAGCTTTATCTGTAATGAGGAGAGTCTAGAAGTTTTGTCAAAACAATCTGAGTTGAAGGAAGGGATGCCCATTATCACCTCTATTATTTAATATTATACTAGAAATATTAGCTATAGCAAAGGAAGAAAAAGCAATTAGAACAGGTAAGGAAGAAACAAAACTATCACTTTTTTGTGGATGATATGATAGTATATTTAGAAAATCCTAGAGAATCAACTAAAAAAACTATAAAGTTCCAGGATACAAAATAAGCCCACATAAATCTGCATTTCTATATATTACCAATGAAGTCTAGCAGCAAAATATAGAAAGAGAAATTTTATTTAAAATAACTGTAGGTAATATAAGTAGGTAGTCTTATTGCCATAACAAACTCAGGAATTAAATGAACACAATTATAAAACACTTTTTACTCAAAGTCAGATGTAAACATTCGGAAAAATATTGATTGCTCATGGGAAGACAAGCCAATATAATAAAAATAACAATTCTATCTAAGTTTATTTATTCAGTATAATACTAATCAAAATATTAAAAAGTATTTTATAGAACTAAAAATATTCATCTTGAAGAACAAAAGCTCAAAGATATTAGGGAAATCAAAAAATGCAAATGAAAGGTAATATAGCTATAGAAGATCTCAAATTTTATTATAAAAGCATAGTTAATGGTGGCTAGATGACACAGTGAATAGAGCACCCATCCTGGAATCAGGAGTACTGGAGTTCAAATCCCGCCTCAGGCACTTAATAATTACCTAGTTGTGTGGCCTTGGGCAAGCCACTTAACCCCATTTGCCTTGAAAATAAGTAAATAAAAGCATAATTTTCAAAACAGCCTGGTGGTACATAAGAAAAAAAAAGAGTAGTGGATCAGTGGAATAGATTAGGTATGTAAATAAATGACTAAAGTAATTTAATATATGATAGACTCAAAGATTCAAGCTTTTGGGAACAGAAACTCATTATTTACAAAAACTGCTGGGAAAACTGGAAAACAGTAAGGAAGAAACTGAGCATAGACCAACATCTCACACCAGGTAACAAGATGATGATGATGATGATGATGATGATGATGATGATGATGATGATGATGTTTGTTCTTTGTTCTCGAAGACCATGACAGCAGGGAGGTGAGGCCATAACAAGCACTTGTATAGGATTTAAGTGAGGCAGTGTTGTGCTAAGTCACCAGCCTCATTTTCTACTTTAGAGTTACCTGAGTCCAGTGATTAGATATGAATCAGGATGACTGGAGATGTCTCTGGATGTGAGGCAATCAGGGTTAAGTGACTTGCCCAGGGTCACACAGCTAGTAAGTGTCAAATGTCTGAGGCTGGATTTGAACTCCTTCTCTCCTGACTCCAAGGCCAGTGCTTTATCCACTCTGCCCCCCAGCTGCCTCATATACCAACATAATGTCAAAATGGATACATGATTTAAACATAAACCATAAGCAAAGTAAGAGAGCATGGAATAGTTTGTCAGATTTATGGATAAAGGGAAGAATTCAGGAACAAAGAAGATATAGAGATCATTACAAAATTTAAAATAGATAATTCTGATTATATAAAGTTAGAGTGTTTACACAAATAAAACAAATACAATCAAAATTATAAGTGAAACTTGGGGGTGGGGAAATTTTGCAAAGTATCTCTGATAAACAGTCAAATTTATAAAAATTCAAAACATTCCACAATTGATAAACGATCAAAGGATATGAATGGGCACTTTTCAGACAAAAATAAAAGCTACCTATAATCATTTCTGAAAAAAAATGCTCTAAATCACTGTTAATCAGAGAAATGCAAATTAAATCAACTGTGAGGTACTCCTCACACCTATCAAAATGACTGACAAAAAACGGAAAATGTTGGATGTGAGAAAACTGAGACACTAATACACTCCAGTCTGGAGAACAATATGGAACTGTACCCAAAGGGCTGTAAAACTGTGCATACACTTTAATCTAGCAATACCACTGCTACTCTATATTCAAAGATATCCCCCCAAAATGAAAATGATCTATTTGTACAAAAAAATTTTAGTAATCCTTTTCATGGTGGCTAAGAATTGTAAATCAAAAGGATGTCCTTGAGGCGTGGCTATTGTTAAATGACTAAAACAAGCTATGGCATATAATTGTAGTGGAATATTATTGAGCTATAAGAAATACAAGCAGGATGATTTCTGAAAAACCTGGAAAGACTTTCATGAACTGATGCATAGTAAAGTGAATAGAGCTAGAAGAACATTGTATACAGCAGTACTGTTCTATGGAGAATTGTGAATGACTTAGCTGTTCTCAACAATACAATGATGCAAAACAATTCCAAAGGACTAATGATGAAGCATACTATCTGCCTCCAGATAAAGAACTGATAATGATTGAATATAAACTAAATGTGCATTTTTTTACTTTTTTCATTTTTACTCATCTTCTTATGCAAAATTAATGATATGGAAATGTTTTACATAATTGCACCTATAACCAATATCTTACCATATCAGGGAAGAGGAAAGGGAAGGGAGGAGGGATAAAATTTGCAACTTAAAGCTTTAAGTTAAAATGTTAAAAAGTTTTGAAAAAGAAAAAGAAAAAATACCTCCCCCCCAAAAAAAAGAAAAAAAAAAGAAGGCATAGGGACATGTTTTTCACATTGGACATTGAAGAACATTGTTGGAGCATGAATGCAGGTAACATGGAAAGTGGTTCCTTAATAGACTGGATCAATCAACACCAATAAATTTTTTTGAAAAAGATTATTTCACCTGAGAAAGCATTTCCATCTAACTGCTCTGTTTGACATCATGATTGATTGATTCTAAAATTCTGGGCTCATGTATCTAATAAGATACAATGATGATAAAATTAATATGATGTTCCCCGAGGAACATTAGAGATCATTTTGGCTAGCCTTATCTTTTTATAAAAGAGACTGAGGCCCAGAGAGGGTGAGAGATTTGCCCAAGGTCACACAAAACCTCCAAAGGTGGCATCTAAACCCTCTTGCCTCAGGGCTATTACTCCTTCCTCTGCACTTCACCAAGCTGGGATTTGAATTCAATTCTCCTTCTTGAGCTATGATTCTTTCACGATGCTATGAAATAAGCTCTAGTTCTTGAACTTTGATCCAAGTACCTTGTCCCAGGCTCTGCCTCCAGCTCTCAGGATGCAAAATAGAGATGGAAAGTAGTTCATAGGTTATAGGAACAGGACCTGAAAGGGTCCAATTTAATCATTTTAGATATGAGGAAAAGTAGACCAAGGGAAGTTAAAGTACTTAGACAAGATCACAGTTCACAGATAATAGAGCTGAAATTTGAAGTCATGCCTTTAATTTTTTTTTTTAGTATTTTGCAAGGCAAATGGTGTTTAAGTGGCTTGCCCAAGGCCACACAGCTAGGCAATTATTAAAATGTCTGAGGTCGCATTTGAACTCAGGTCCTCCTGACTCCAGGGCCAGTACTCTATCCACTGCACCACCTAGCCGCCCCCATGTCTTTAATTCGTGCAATACTTTTTGGTTAATAGTAAATTGTCTGAAAAGGAAACTTGTGTGAAAACTTGCATGGACTCCTTAGAAAGCACAGGAAGGAACTCAGAAAGAAAATAATAAGTCATCCCCAAGACCTCAAAAGCAAGGATGCTTGTTGACTGACAAGGAGAGCTCCTGTATCCCTGGTGACATCTGTAGCCCCAGCAGGTACCAAATTTCCTGTGGGATCCATTTGCATGTAGAAAAGTGCAGGTGAGACCTGAGTTTTGAAAATCATGTGAGGGAGCACAACAAACTTTTTTCGTAAATGGCTGGCCCCAGGCTCTCAGGCAGAACCAGTTTGCTGGGACCTTGCCTGCCTGGGCCTCTTGCAACATGGCCACTTCTGGAGATCCTGTTTTAATTAGTGAAGTTATAGCTCTTTTTTGAGTGAAATGCTTTTATAATCTCTAAGAAAGGAACACTCTGTCCTGGGCTATATCCTTAGTTATGCAACTAATGGTTAGAACCATTGTCTCTCCTTCCTTACCCCCCTAGCCCCCCCCCCCCCCCCAAGGAACTGCATGAATCTCATTAAGCATCAGGATATCTCTAAATCTTCATTTGGATCCAGACCATTGTCCTAGACAGCCCTTCATGCCCTCCTTATTCCACGGGTCCCCCAACAATCTATTGTCTCTGTGTAATGAATTTCACATTGGCTAGTATCAACTGAGGGGAGTACTTGTGAATTATTTAAGCCAGAAGAGGGCAGCTTTTTCCCTTCTAAGGAAAAGGAGAACCTCAAGGAAGGAAAATTAATATTTGTGTGTGTGTGTCTGTCTGTCAGTTTTCCCATCCCACAGTACATGTTTAAATACCCACTTGGGAAGAGTATTCAGAAATGGCAAAACTATACAACTCTCTTAATTAGGATAATACAGTTTTAGAGCTGGAAGGGACCTGGAAGTCTAATACCTTCACTTTACAGAAAAGGAAAATGATGTCCAGAGAAGGGAATTGGTTTGCCCAAAAGCATACATGTTGTGTTAGAGTTAGAATTTCAACATGGGTCTTGACTCTAGTTTATTCTGCTAGATAAAAATGTTAAAATCCTATTCAAAGATAGAAGAGTACAAAGAAAACTTTAGTGAAGTGGTGAAGGTTTCTATTTGTTTTGGAGGGGTTTTTTTAGGTTTTTGCAAAGCAATGGGGTTAAGTGGCTTGCCCATGGCCACACAGCTAGGTAATTATTAAGTGTTTGAGGCCGGATTTGAACTCAGGAACTCCTGACTCCAGGGATGGTGCTCTATCCATTATGCCACCTAGCCGCCCCTTAGGTTTCTATTTGTTAATTGTAATGATTTATAAAATGCTGAACTGATAGTTCCCTGTGGTTTGGTTTCCAAAACCCAACTGGCTAAAAGAAAGTGACCAACCAGTAAAGCATTTGAGGAAATTCTGGACATTTTTTAAAGGATTGGATTTCTGTTAGATTTACTGAATAAAACCAGTAAAGATAGGTGAGAGCACATACCCCAAAGTTTTTAAGTTCACTTTATCTTATTTAAGGAATTCTGAGTTCTTTCAGAATGGAAGACCACAGAGGACTAGAGTAACACAAAATTATCCTTCTGTTATCTCAAATGCATACGTGAAGACTATAACAGAAACAAAAATAAACTATATCTTAGTAAAAATTAACCGGGGGCAGTTAGGTGGTACTATAGCTAGACACCACAATAGAGTCAGGAGGACCTGAGTTCAAATATGGCCTCAGACACCTACTAGTTCTGACTAGTTATGACTAGGCAAGTCACTTAACTCTAATTGTCTCAAAAGAAAAAAGAAAAAGTTTCACAGAATCATAGAATACATTAGAGCTGTAAAAGACTAGAAGAATTGAGGATCCCAAGAGGAAAGCTATTTGCAGAAGATCACATGAATAAAAAATGTCAGAAGCAAGATTTGAATACAAGTCTTCCTTGTAGTGCTATACAGGGAAAAACTATAGAAATTTTGGTCAGGGGCGGCTAGGTGGTGCAGTGAATAGAGCTCCGGTTGGGAGTACCTGGGTTCAAATCCGACCTCAGACAATAATTACCTAGCCGTGTGGCCTTGGGTAAGCCACTTAGCCCCATTGCCTTGAAAAATCTAAAAAAGGAAAAAAGAAAAAAAAAAGAAATTATGGTCAGAAGACCTAAATCTGGTCTTAATACTGACTTATTGTCATAAATATAAACCCCTCTGACTTTAGAGATGTGGCCTCTAATGTCCCCTCCTGCTCCCAATCTGTAATCCTAAATCTGAGAAGTAGAGAGAATTGTTCTTCCAAAGAACAACCTGCCATGACCAAAATATGTGCAAATATTTAACTAGCTTAAACTCACAATAAACGAACAGATATACACAATGTATCTAGTGAATCCTTTTAACAGCAAATACCAAGAAAACTTCCTGAGGGAGCACCTGCTTTGAGGTTGAGCACTGTGGCCATGGGCAGGGGATAGCTGTACAGATTGAAGAGCTGTCTCAAGGATAAATTTGGGCTCTTTTCCTCTGTTGCCTCTAAATATCACTATCCAAAATGAACTAGAACCTCCACTTTCCAAACTCTGGAAAGGCTAAGGTGGGAAACTAGTTTGGAGAATTGGGAAGGGTATCAAATGGCAAGGGAGTTGTTTTGTAGCTTTAAGTACATCAGATCATAGAGGCACAGATCTAGAGTTGAAAGAAAGCAGAGTTTATTTATCTAGTCCTCTCATTATACAAAAGAAGAAACTGAGGGCAGTTGGGTTAAGTGAGTTGCCCAAATTCACACAGGTAGAAGAGATGGGATCTCAACCCAGGTCCTCTCATTACTGATTCATTATTCTTTGCACTGTGGTTGACTCTGCTTGAAATTAGAAAACCTAAATTGAAGTTCTAGCTTCCCCACCAGTTAAGTATCTTTGTGACATGAGTAAGTATCATCATCATGTGGAGCCTTAGTTTCCTTATATGTAAAATATATGTAGAATAACTCAATCTACCTCACCAGGCTATAGGGAGGAAAGTATACAGATTAGATCAATATTTAGTTGGGAGTAAAGAAGGAAGGAAGGAAAAAAGGAAGATAAAGGAAGGAAGGACGGACGGACGGAAGGAAGGAAGGAAGGAAGGAAGGAAGGAAGGAAGGGAGGGAGGGAGGGAGGGAGGAAGAAATCATTAAAGTTTGCAAAAATATCTCTTTTAGTCTACTAGGTCTGGAGAGAGAGGGGATTGCCCCCTACTGATGGATTGGACTGATTTTTTTTTTTTGAGCTACCTTCTTTGTGAATGGACTGGAAGGGGAGGAAAATTCGAAGGTATAGATTGGTGACACATAAATTGAAAGTCAGTACAACTGAATCCACTAACAATAAAAAAAAAAAATTCCAAGTCACCATCTTTCTCATATAACTTTTGAATTGGATTTCTGTTTTCTTGAGGTCAGCAGCAAGCAGGGACCCTCTTTAGAGGGTACAAGGTAAAGCATGAGGGAGGCTATGAATTTAGCTTCTCCTCCAAGAGCTTCTGGATTCTTCTGCAGAAGCAGTGACATGATCATATTATAAAATCTCAATCCTCCTGTGGCCAGCCCCCTCAAAAAAAAAAAAAAAGAGGGGGGAGGGGAATCTGACCTTTTCATTTGCTTCAAATAGGACTAGCAATGCCTTCTTTTAGCAGAGCATTATGATTTCTATCAGGGCACAATTCTCAATCACAATAATATTCTATTGCACAATCATTGACAGGATGCCCTTGGGGAGTTAACAATGACCCATACTACATGTGGGGAAGGGAATAAGGCATTTTAGCTAACAGCTTAAATCTGAAAATTTGGATCAGAAAAGCAGAGCTCCAGTGGATGAAAAAATGAAAGAAACTTGAGATTGAATTTCAAAGATGGTTTGTAGCCTTAAGATCGTGCATTTTACTTGTAAACAGCTACAAACCATAGCCATTGGCATGGAGATTCTTTGGACTTAAAGGGACAAAACTCAATGCCAATTTCAAATCTATTTACTAGAGCAGAAAGCATAAATAGCTTTGAGGAAGAGCAGCAGACCCTTCTCAATATTCTTTGCTTTATTGCCGTTATTATTCATCATAGTTTGTTCCCATCTGGGATGAAGACAAGGGCTGGTATCTTGGGTTGCTCCTTACCTCCAACTATCTCAGCCTGGAGAAGTTCAGAGATATTCCTATAGAGAGTTACTTAATTACTTCTTGGTTTTATGATCTCATTAATGTGAGTATTCCCTCTGCAGAGAAGTGCAGTTTACACACACCCTCTCTTCCTGTGATTCTTGTCTTTCTTTTGGTAACTCCTCCATAGAGGACACACCTCTATGCTAGAGGTCTTCTTCAAGTTCTTTAAAACATTTTTGCAGCTCCCAATGCAATCCCATCTATTATCTCTCATTCTTCTTCCTTGGCTGATCCATAGTCTTTTCTGGCTATATAAGCAAAAGAGAAAAATATTTGTCCTTACAATGAAGATTCTTAAGGGTTAAGAGTTACTTTGTGCTTCAAGACAGCTTCATATAGGTACTTTCCTCCCTTTGAAAACTGAAAACAGAAAAAAGAAGGTGTTAAGTTCCTAGAACAGTGTCTCATGTTATATGGTTGACAGGCTCAGACTTCACATCTGGAAAATAGCACCTTTGGTAGTTAAACCTCTAACACTATATATTATAATCTTGGCAAAGACAAGGTATTAGGGTTCTGTAGCCAGGAACTTTCTGAACTAAGGCATGTGGCATCTCCCACTTACTAGTCTTTCTAATATCATTATCAGAGAAAAGACATAAGTCTGAGGCCCTTCTCTTTGCTCACCAACCCAGGAACACATACCCAACTTCTGACACAAGACATGAACGATCAAAAGAAAGGGAGTCCCTTTGTTTGAGTCCAAACTCCCTAACTTGCTATCTGTGTGAACTTGGGCAAATCACAACCTCTTTGAGTTTCACAGTTTCCCCAGCTGGAAAATAAAGAAGCTAGATTCCACGAGATCTAAGTTCCCTTCCTACTCTGACATCTTGTGTTCTATATTTTTTGTTCCTACCAGTTCTCCCACCTTAAGATTCTTGGGAATCAAGATTTCTTTTTTTATTTAAGGATGATAGATATTCTAAAGACAGCTAGCGACAAGAATAATGACAAGGAGTTGGATAAGTCATGTTACAATTCTAGGAGTTCTACAACTCTAGTTTTAGAATGTTGGAAAAATGTTGATCTGAACCTTGGTTCCATTCAGGTAATAGGTATAGGATTTTAGTTAAGTTCCTTCCATACTCTAACCTTGATTTCCTTATTCATAAAATGGTGATAATGTTTATATTATCTATTAAAGTTATTAAAAGGGTCAAAATGAGGTTAAAGAAATTTTAAATGACACAGTTATTAGATATATTATTTTTTAATGGTTCTGGTGCCTAGCACATTACCTTGCATTATTTTAAGAAATAATTGTTGAACTGAATTCATTGGAAATATTCTCTATTCTTGAACCTTAATAGAGTGAGATCTGAAGAAATGTTTGTGGAGTGAATAAAATGTTTTCAGAGGAGCTTATAAGATGAATGCCTAAAGTAGCAAAGAGTCCCTGCAAAGTACTATAAAATACTTTGCAAAGAGTCCTGCAGAGTACTCTGAAAAGAGTATTGTTCAATAAATATTTGATGAGGAGAAAGAGGTGGAAGAGATAAACAGAAATGGCATAAAATTTCTTTGTGGGATTTCCAGATGGGGTTAATAGCTCACTACTTTATGATTTACAAAGTGCTTTCCTCACCACAACTACCCCATGGAATAAGTAATGCAACTATTACAGTTTTTACTTCATAGATATGGAAATTGGGACTAAAAAAGTTTAAGATGTTTGCCTGTGATTCCATATATTGAAACTTAGATCCCCTAATTCTATAAGTCTACTGTAAGGGCTTGGTAAAGCTTTCTCACCCATTGATATGATACCTGAAATTCTAGCTTTATTTCTTTCCTTTTCCTTAACACTTGGACACCATGCAAAATTGAAAAAGAAAAAAAAAGAAATAAAAACTTTATGCTTTTCTCAGTTACAGACACCTGAGAGAATGAATACTCTGAAGGTAGGTTTTGAAGGTGGGATGGGACAACAAGTAAGAGAGGACATTGAATAGAAGAGTCAAGGGTCATGAACTGTTCACTATCCAAGAAAGTTCTGAGAAGGCACCTGGATGATGGACTAGAATAAGCACAAAGGTGGAACTATCCAAGTTGAGGTGAAACTATTTCCATTACAGACAAGTAAAGGTTAAGTTTAGCAAATGTGCATAAAAACATTTTTTAGTAACAAACTTAACATGTTGCAGAAATGACTCTTTCTCCCATGGCTTTACAGTATTCTCTAAGAGTAGCCAAACCATGAAAGACCTAGTTCCTTGACCAAGCTTTACAGTTCATCAGAGCTATAACAATTATAGAATTCCAGTCTCAGACTCTGATTCACTGTCTCACCAGGTTAATTTGAGGCCCATGAATTTGGTCTTAAGGAATGATGAACAGTAGGAAGAATGAAAAGAAATTAATTTTAAAAAGATTTACATGAAGTCATATAAAAGAAACATAAATAAGAGAATGACATGCAAAGACCATGATTAATGTAAAGGAAAACAACATTGAAAGACCTCAAAATTGATCAGTTCAATGAATTGACAAGACTGACAATGAAGAATCAACAGGGTCAAACAATTGCAGTATTGACAATGAAGCATATCAGAGAGGTGTTCAACTCTAGGTATGGAAAAAAGGCATACAAATGAGAAGTGTCAATATGTTACTTTGTCTTGCTTGACAATTTATCTGTTACAAAGGAGTATACTACTGGAGGAAATAGAGAATCTTTGGGAAATAAAAGTAAAAAAAATTTTAAAAGATACTATCAGAAGAAGTTTGGAGACCTTAATGGTAGTTTCTTTGCTCAAAGGTAACTTTTGACAGCTGGAAGAGAAGTCTGTTCCAGAATTAGATATTAAGAGAAGAATTATGCAGAGAAAAGATACTTTTCTAACTTAAAATGAAGAAATGTACTAAATAGCTCAGGTTTCAATTTTCCACTTCTAAATCTAAAAATCAAGCACCATTAGAGTAATGTCTTAATAGGAGCAGATCTGAAAAAGCTCTGAGAGTCTTAATGGGTTGCACACTCAATATTAGTAAATAATATCCAAAAAATTTAATATATAATCTTGGGCTACAGCAAGAGAGGCACATTATCCAGGAATAAAATCCTTTTTTACTAAACCTCAGTCAGACTACACATGGAGTTTGTGTTTCACTTCTAGGAGCCCACGTTGTGGAAAGGTCACTGATAAACTGGAGAGTATTCAGAGAAAGACTATAAAGACAGTTAATATTGCATTAAGGTCATGACATATGAAAATTGGTTGAAGAAAATGGAGATGATAGGAGACAACACAATACAATAAACAGAACACATGGGGAATCTCAATCCATCAATCAACTAGCATTTATCAAACCTAATATGTACCAGACACTGGGAATACAAAATACAAGGTGATACAGTTTCAAGAAGTTTATATTCTGCTAGAGGTGTAGCATGTTTGCAGATAAGTAAATATAGGATCTAACAGAAATAAATGATTTTCGGAATAAAGTGATTTTGGGAAAGGGACACTAACAACAGAAATAAGGAAAATTCTCTTGGAAGAGAATACTTGTCTTCTGGTAGTTCAAGGGTTATATAAAATTAATCAATTAAAAAACATTCTTTAAGCATCTACTATGTAGCAAATGCTGAAAAGTACTGAAGGCACAAATACAAAAGCAAGACTAGCCCTGCTATCAAGAAGCTCATACTCCAGTTGGGGGAAACACATAATAGAAAGTTCAGCCCCAAGGTGAAAAGGCCTATTAATCCTAGGGGTTTAATTGAAAAGAATGAATGAAGTTTGTGAAATCTATCTCATCCAACCCAAGACAGTGGTCAAAGCAAGCAGTCCTGAGTAAGGGGAAGAAGAGGAGAAAGTAACAAAGGAAGGGTTAGGATTAGACTTGTGCTTGGAGCAGGAGTAGGAAGAGGAACAACAGATTCTTAAGAGGTAGATTTGGGTTCAATGTCAGGAGAAACATCCAAAAAAAACCACAGGAGAGCAGTTGGAGATAGCAGATTCTGCCTTAATAGAGGTCTTCAAACAAAGGCTATATGACAGATGACTGATTATGGCATATGACAAAAAGGAGGCATTTGTTCAGGCTTTAGCTAAACAAGGTGATAACTCAAGTCACTTTCAGTTCTGAAAATTATGTGATACTATTGAAAATCTCTGCTTTTCAAAATAAATTTCTAAATCCCACTAAAACTTACTTATGACAGACAGTTTTCCATATAAGTAACCTCTAGTTGAAACAAAAATTTAGAAAGCTCCTTAGTGTAAGTTTTGTATTGTGGGATTAGACTTATGCTCTGGGTTTCCCTGACATTGTACGGTATCATGGACCAAATTTGTACATTCATTCATATATTAGAAACCTACTATGTGCAAAAATAGAAAAGATGCAACAATTAATGAGATTGAAGATTAAGAACTTAAGATATAGGATAAGAAAGGATGAATTACTGTTGTATATAGCAGAAAGAGCCCTCAATTGAAATTAGAAGACCTGACTTCAAGTCTTAATTCTAATTGTGAGCTTTTTGGGAAAGTTGCTTCCTTGTCTTGGTTTCTTGATCTGCAAAATGAAGGTAAGGGTATCAGATGGTCTCTGAATTACCATCTAGCATTGAGATCTTTGATTCTATAATAAATTAATTATCTCTCTGAGCTTTTATTTATTCCATTTGTAAATAAGAAAGATAGTAATAGATTGAAAGTCCTTTGGACATCAAGTCAATAGTTTTTTTCTTTTTTTTTTTTGCAAGGCTTGCCCAAGGCCACACAGCTAGGTAATTATTAAGTGTCTGAGGACGGATTTGAACCCAGGTACTCCTGACTCCAAGGCCGGTGCTTTATCTACTACACCACCTAGCTGCCCCAAGTCAATATTTTTAAAAAGAATAAAGGTCATTCAATGGAAGGTCAAATACTGAAGGTGAAGCTTAAATAATTTGGCCATGTAATGAGAACATGAGACATTGGGGGAAAAAACCCTGATCTTGGGAAAGATTGAAGGCAAAGGGAAAAGGAGGTGGTAAAGGATGAGATGGATGGATGTAATCTCATGGGAAAAAAATGAGCATGAATTTATACAGACTTTGAGAGATTAAGGGACCTGATATGCTACGGTCCATGGGATGACAAGGAGTCAGTCACAAGTGAATGACTAAACACCAACAATAATGAAATGATATAAAGCATATTATATACTGGAAAATAGTATGTAAATGTCAGTTATTATTATTATTATTATTATTGTCATATCTAAGGCATTCTTCTCTCTCACACCTGGGGCATCAAGAATGGGTACCATAAATTCAAGTTACATCCACTTAAAAAGATATAGCAAGAGTCCACAACAATGTTTGTTTGCTTTTTCCTCTAGTTGGCTGGAGGACACAATCAGTTCAATAAAGAGTATTGAGAAAACATTGTTAAAAGATTTGCAATAGAATATTTCTCCCATAAATCTAGGATACAATCTCCTACAATTTAGACACCATTAGTGGGAAGAAGGAACACACATAGGTATCACATGAGAAGAGAGCCCAGATCACATATGAGGTGTCCACATGGAGTGGCAATTCACACAAGTGATAACTTCTGTCATCTTGCAGCTCTCATCTCATCTGAGCCATATAGCTGGTATAGCCTTTTAAACCTGGCTCCATCTGGGTTCATCTCTTCAGAGACACCTAAGCCAAGTCTATTAAGTCAGCTAGGGTATAGTCACTTGAACCTAATTATGGCAGACTGATGACTTCTTAGTCACTGTCACTAGATCCAGCTATCAAAAAAACAAAACAACAAAAAGAAAATTGAACAGAGTACCACCCCAGGCGAAGATTAGATCTTTTTCTTTTTAAACCTTGTGTGTGGGCAAAAATCAAAGCCTTAAGTTAGAGATAACTATCTAACTAAGATTAAGCTGCTCTTAGATATTCCCCAAATCATCTTCAGTTTAGCATGCAAATTCATTTGATCCAGAACAAAAGATAAGCTGAGGAAGCATGGTCTTTACTCTATCTACCTAGGTCACATTCCTGTCTTTATTATGTATAGCTGACATCAGAAAAGCCCTGATTTGGAGAGGAAAAATATCTTATCCTCCCTATATTATTGCAAAGGCTATTCACAAAATCTATGAACTGGAAAAAGTCATGCAATCAAACAAGCTCCTGATCCATAATCACTTCCATGATTTTCCCAGAACCAGATTCCCAATTTCTCAATAGGTGACCCTTTCAATTTTTGCATAACTAGGAAGATTTTCCTTAAAGAGAAAGGGTTAGGGACTGGACCTGAGATTTCATTAGTATAGGAAACTCTCAAGTATTAGTAATGCAGGTGAGTACCCACCTTACCACTTAAAGTCTTAAGAGAGTGTCCTCTAAGACTCAGTGTGATTTGACTGGGGTTGCACAGTCTATATGTCAGAGGTAGAACATGACTTGCTTCAAGATTTGTTCTCTAGTCAATCTACCTGTCTTCCTTCCTGAGTTTGTCCTCTACTGGGCACTCAAAGCCCTTTACAACTTGCCTCCTCCCAAACTTTCCAGTCTTTTTGCACCTTATCTCCCCCCCACCCACCCACCCAATGCTCTGTGATCTAGGGCTATCAACCACATAGCTTTTCCTCATGCAAAGCAGTCCATCTCCAAATTCTTGCTATTTTTCCCAGCTGCTCCACTTCCTCTTACCTAGAACATTCTCCCTTTTAATTTCTGCCTCCTGTTTTCCTTCAATTCAGATAAAATCCCACTCTCCCTAGAAAGTCTTCCAGTCTCCCTTAATGTTGGTGACTTCCCTCTGTTGATTACCTCCAATTTATCCTGTAGATAACTTGTTTGCACAGTTATTCATATATGTCTCTTCCCATTTGACTGGGAGCTCCCAGAGGGCAAGGTTTGGTTTTTTGCCTTTCTTTGAATCCCCTAGTGCTTGGTACCCATAAAGTGCTTAAGAAATGGTTTAACTGATTGACTTGGGCAAAACAAATCTAATTCATCTTCCAAATGACAATCTTTCAAATATACCTGAATTGTGATTTTATGTATCCTCTAACTCTTTTTTCCCATCCCAACATCCTCAAACATTCTCAGTTCTGGGGTGGCTAGGTGGTGCAGATAGAGCACTGGCCCTGGAGTCAGGAGTACCTGGATTCAAATACGTCCTCAGACACTTAATAATTACTTAGCTGTGTGGCCTTGGGCAAGTCACTTAACCCCATCGCCTTGCAAAAACCTAAAAAAAAAAATTCTCAGTTCTTAAAACTGATTCTCATACTGCTTGACTTCATTCCTTTCACTAGCCAGATAACCTCTTTTACAAGCACACACCATCTTGTTGATGTCCTTTCTAAAAAGTGTCACTAAGAGCTAAACCCAGGTTCAAGTCTTTCAAAGAATTTGTTGTTCAATAGCTCCATGACCCTATTTGGGATTTTCTTGGCAAAGATACTGGAGTGGTTTGCTTTTTCCTTCTTTAGCTCATTTTACAGATGAGAAAACTGAGATAAAGAAGGTTAAGTGACTTGCCCAAGGTCATACAGGTAGTTAAGAATGTGAGGTTCTATTTGAACTCAGGTCTTCCTGATACCAGACCCAGGATTTTAACCACTGAGTCACCTAGCTACCCTATATAAAACTTAGGAGGTTATAAAATGAATATTCTAAAACCTAATTAGTATCAGGGACAGCATTCAGCTGCTAAGGTTATTATTACTGAATAGAAAGAGAAAGAAGGAATAAGGGAGAAAACAAAGCTGGACTAATGGAAAATAGGGCAATGACTCCCCAAGCTTTCTTTGTGATTTTTACTATTTCCTATTAAAAATAAATCTAGTAATGAGAAATGATATGAAAATTTTTCTGTCCTAATGTTGCAACCCTCAAATTTGCTGTCTTCTTAATAGTGCTTACAACTAAAATGTACTATATTATGAGAAGGCAAATATTCCTATAAAATGAAGGATCTTAGTTTGGGATTAACCTAATTACATTAATGTATATGTGTGTGCATATGTACACATTTACATATATAAATATATACACATGTCTTTGTTTATACTCACTTGTATGTACATATGTATATATATATATATATATATATATATATATAATTATATTTCAACATAATTTGTTTTCTAGGCAAGCTTATGCATTATTTTTTGTGATTTTAAAAACATTATTCCAGCTAGGCATGATAAGTACATACTTGAATTCCTTACTATTAGAGACACCCAGGCTAGTGGATTGCTGGAACTCCAAAGTTCTGAGGCACAACATGGATAAAACCAATTGAGTGTCCATGTTAAATCTGGTACCAAAATGGTGAATCCCTGGGAGTGGAGGAGGAAGGTATTAGACTGTCTGGGAAGGGGTAAACTAGTCCAGGAAATGATGCAGGTCAAAGATCTTGTGTGAACTAGTAGGATCCAGCCCATATGCAGTCACTGCCCCTCTAGTCTGGGAAAGATCGGGAAGCACAGTATTTAAAAAAAAAAGACAAAAGCTACATTATTTTAAGAAGAGGTCTAGAGGTTTCTCCAGGTTACCAAAGGGGCTCATGATACTAAAAAAATTTTTTTTTAAATGCAGAATCCCTGATTCAAAAGTTTCCCTCAGTTCATCACTGGCATAAGGAGGGAAAACTAGACTCCTGGAGCTCCTGCCTCCATCACTTAGCTAGATATGTGATAGATATGTACCATGAGAGAGTCAGGTAAATTCCCTAGATTTCAGTGGTTACATCCGTAAAATGAGGCTAATAGTACCTTACCTGCTTGAAGGCAGGGAATAGAACTCAATAAAATGAAATCTGGTATAGTGGAAAGAATTCTAGACTCTTCATGAGACAGGAGACTTGGAAAAATGCCAGTATCATTTTTGTCCCTTTTATTTAGTGGGGGGAAATGAGCTGTGGAGATAGAACATTTATAAGTAGAAGGGACACTAAAGACTGGAGAGGGTATATGTCTGTATTATAAGCATTTGTATACTGGAAAGAACACTAGAGATCTGAGTTCCAGGCCTGGTTCAGCCTCTAAGTAACTGTGTAATTTTTGAGTAAGTTACTTCTTTGCACCTCAAGTTCCCAATCTGTAAAATGGGGAAAAGTATCTATTGTTTGTACATAGATGTTGACATCTTCTCTCCCACACAAAATAATAAGCTGCATGTTAACAGAGACTATTTTTTTGTCTTTCTATGTATCTTCAGAATTTAGCATTGTTTGACACATAGTAGGGATTTAATAGTTGGTTCTTGGCTTGATTTATTTATTTAAGGTTCCAATTTCATAAAATTATTGTTTAAAAAGTTCATTAAGCATAAACTCATTAAAAATGTGAGGTATTGTTATCATATATATATGTATGCTTCCTTTAACTACCACAAAATGGAAGAGATATTTACAGTTACCACTTAATATCACTCAATATATTTTAATTCTGCTACATTTGCTAAACTTGGGAAGTCTAGAAACTTGACTCTAATACTTCTAGCTATCTGAATAAGGGCTCATCAATGACCTCTTAGAGTCTTGGTTTCCTCACCTGTAAAATGAAGATAATATTTAAATTATCATTATGAGGACAGCTAGGTGGTGCAGTGGATAGAGTACAGGCCCTGGAGTCAGGAGTACCTGAGTTCAAATCTGGCCTCAGACACTTAATAATTACCTAGCTGTGTGGCCTTGGGCAAGCCATTTAACCCCATTTGCCTTGAAAAAACCTTAAAAAAAATATCATTATGAACCTTCTGTATTCTCCAGAAAGGGAGGCATACAATTTAATAATCACTCAAAGATAATAACTCACATTTATAGAGTTCATTAAGGTTTTCAAAATGCTTTCCCCACAACAACCCTCTGAGGTAGATTGGATAAGTCTTGTTACCCTCATCTTACAGATGAGAAAATGAGGCTCATGGAATTGAATGACTTTGTTTCATTTGATCATTTGCTCCTTTCTTAATTTCTTCCTTTTTTACTTTCTTGCTTTCATTCTTTCTTTTTCTTCCTTCCTTTTTTCTTTTCTTCTTTCTTTCTAGCACAGAATTCCATTTATCTAACTCAATAGAAAACCAGAAGAAGCATACACATGAGAATATATAGTTGACAATATAGATTGACAGAGGTGTAATTTTAAGGGAGAGGGGAGAGAGGGAGGGGGAGGGAGAGGGAGATCTCATTTAAGGGAGCAGCTAGATGTTGTAGTGGATTGAGCAGTGGCCTGGGAGTCAGAAGGATCTGAGTTCAAACCCATCCTCAGATATTTAATAATAATTAAGTATCTGTGTGAACTTGGGCAAGTCACTTAATCCCATTGCCTTAAATAAAATTTTTTTGAAAAAAGAAATCTCATTTGGAGGAAAATTTCCTTCAAGTTCCTAATGTGGCAGTAAGCTGAGGATAGGGACATGTTGGAGACTGCCAGCACCTTTCATGTTGACTTCTTGCCTGAGTCTTCTTCTCCCTTCAGTGACCTAAGGAGGATGTCATCGCCTGGGACTTCTCTCTCAAAGCTGAAAGTCAAAAAAAATCTATTCCAGATCCTTTAAAGCCAATCTTCTGCAACTATACCATACTACTATCTCTCAAAAAATACCTATGGATTGATTTGATCTGTAAAATGGGGTATCATAAATGGAGAATATTAAAGGTAAAATAGATAATTTTAACTACATAAAAATCTTTTGAAAAAAACAAGATCAATCAAGATAGAATCTGATGGGAAACAAAGAGTAGAAAAACATTTGTAGTAAATATCACCAATAGTAGTCTACTATCAAAAGTATATTATGAATGAAATTCCCAAACTAGATATCACAACAAACTTACAGAAGAACATAAGGTGCAGCTAAGCGGTCTAGTGAATAGAGCACTGGCCCTGGAATCAGGAGGTCCTGAGTTCAAATGTGACCTCAGACACTTACTAATTACCTAGCTGTATGACCTTGGGCAAGTCACTTAACCCATTGTCTTGCAAAAACCTAAAATAATCCATAGAATACTTTCAATTTTCAAGGGAAAAATAATGATATTCAAGAACTAGTAGCTTGAGGTAGATCAGTTTCTTCATTAAATCATGTTACGTTTCTTTCCATAACTTTTTTAATGTTTAAATATATATTTCTGTTTATTTCTATCTTTCGCTACACTAATAATTTCTCAAACTTTCTCTTTTGCAACAATTTTTTAGGAGCTAAATTTTCAGTGATTGCTATGGGGAAAAAGTAAATACTGAGCAAAAATTAATGCAAAACAGAAATTGAGAGTGGTGGTATCCAATCCAATCCACAGATTTTAGAAGTTGTAAAATTCCCAAAAGCCATATACATCCCATTAATAAATAACTGTGGTTATTTGAGACTAAAATTAAAATATTATTTTTATTTCCAATGTATATGTATTATTTTCTCAAAGGACTAATTGTTAGACATAAATACTTAATAACTTGCTTGGAACTAACTTCTTTAAAAATGGAACTGTTAGTATTTCTTTTGGCCTAGGATTCCCAAGAAAAAATTCTGAGATACAAGGTCACAGTGATCTGAAAAAGTTTGGAAACCATTAATGTAGGGAACTGGCAAAGATACAGAACAGCAAGAGCCATTCCCCAACAAATAAGTGATCAAAAGATATGAAGAAAGTTTTCAAAGGAACAGCAAGTTACAATTGACCTCATGAAAATGTAGTAAGAGAAATGCAAATCAAAATAACCTTGAATTTTCACTTTATGCCCTGCAAATAAATGAGAAAAAATGCCCCCAAATAAAAAGAGGAGGTGTTAGAGGGGCTACTGGAAGATCTTTGTCAGTACTATGAAATAAATTTGAAACTATGTGAGAAAGGGAATAAATTGTCCATATTCTTTGATGAAGTAGTTCTAAATCTTGGCATTTATCCCAAGTAAGTCAAAAAGAAAAATAAAGACCCAATGTGTGCCAAAATATTTAAAGCAACACTCATTGTGGTAAGAAAAATACTAGAAACTTAGTGGCTATCAATTGATTAGGAAGTAGTTCAAAAGGCTATGGTATATGAATGTATGTTATTGTTTAGCAGGAAATACAGATGAGTGATTCAAAGAAAGATGGAACTTAGATGAATAAATTCAGAGCAAAGAAAAGAATATATATATATATATAGATATATGTATATAATTACTATTACTATGCATATGAAAAGACCACTGAAAGTTAAGAAGTCAAACTCTAAATCACTAAAAAAAAAAGTTAATCCTAGAAAAGAGACAATGCAACATACTTCCTAGCAAAAAAAGTCTAAAAACAGAATTTTATTTTTAAATGTCAAGTTTTTTTATCTAGTTATTTTTCTTTATCACAAGGGAGGGTTTGGCAGGCAAGATATCAAAATGTCTGATTTCAATAGTCATCTACATATAGGAGCCAAAATAGTGAAGTAGCAAATACCTGTAATTTTCCCATATTCATTTCCAAACAACCAAAAGGGGCAGCTAGGTGGTGCAGTGGATAGAGCACCAACCAGCCCTGGAGTCAGGAGGACCTGAGTTCAAATCTGACCTCAGATACTTAATAATTACCTAGTTGTGTGGCCTTGGGCAAGCCACTTAACCCCATTGCCTTGCAAAAACCTAAAACAAACAAACAAACAACCAAAAAATATAGTGCCTCCCAAACAAATTCTGGAATAGTAGAACCAACAAAAATATGGAATAAAACAATCCTTTAGCCCAAGAAACTTGGAAAATTGGCAAGAAAGGTCTGTCTCACTTGGTTAAAAGGAGAACACAGTTCAGGAGATGAGTCCCAGCTAGCCAGCAGCAGGCCCCACCTCAGCAAACCAATGGAAGATCCTGAGCCCTAGTGCAGTGGAACAGGCAGACACCAACCCCAGGACCCACCATGTGCTCAGCATAACCAGGGGAAAAGGCAAATGTCAGCTCCGAGAACCTTTACATGCTTTAGCATCGTCCCAGGCAAATAGGTACCTAGGCTGCCAGATCTTCCTGTGCTTCAATACAGCCCCAGGAAAAGAGGTAGACACCAAACCTCTGGGTGCCCAAGTAAACAGTCAACAGCAACAAGATCACTATGTGCTTCAGTGTAGCCCCCCGGGAAACACAGAAATACCTCGCTGGCCTCAGCATACTCCAGACACCAGCACTGACACCTGGCTCAACTCAGCTAAGCTGCCAGATTCCTGCTGCCTCCAGGAGCACCAATCCCATCCCATTAGTGCAGCACTAGACCCAAGAGTCTCCTGTGGTCTCAGGGCAACACCAATGTAGCACCAGATAAACAGTCAGGACCTGCAGCATCTGGTACAAGAAACTTGAGTCAATGTCCCTTCCATTCTAGGAGCAGAGCTTAAAGTTAAAGGAAAGGAAAGAAGCCAAAAAAGATCAGAAAGAAAACAACAATGAGAAAGAATCTGATCATAGAAAGTTCTTATAGTGACTGGGGAGATCAAGACACAAACTCAGAAGAAGAGAACAACAATGTAAAAACATCTATGAGTAAAACCCCAAAGAAAAATGGGAAATGGTCTCAAGCCCATGGAAGAGCTCAGAAAGAAACTTTAAAATCCTATAAATAGAAGAAAAATTGGGAAAAGAAATGAGAGTGATGCAAAAGAATTATGGGAAAACAGTTGCTTAAAAAGTAGAATTGTCAAATTTTTAAAAAAAATTCAAAACTGGCCAAATGGCATAAGATGTATAAAAATTAAGAAAAAATACATTAATACTTAGAATTGTGCAAATAGAAGTTAATGATTATGAAACATCAAGAATCAATCAAACACATTCAAAAGAATGAAAAAATAGAAGAAAATACAAAATATTTCATTGGAAAAAAAGCAACCACCTGGAAAATAGATCCAAGAGAGTCAATGTCAGGATTATTGGACTATCTGAAAACCATAATCAAAAGGAGAACCTGGGTTTCAACTGTCCCCTCTCAGAAGAATAGATTAGGCGCACAGAACATGGTGATAAATGACTACAGTAACCTGGTATTTGATAAACACTTTGTTAAACTCAATGATTCAAAGTCTTTGGCATAAGAACTCATTCTCTGACAAAAATTGTTAGGGAAACTAGAAAGCAATAGGGCACAAACTAGGTACAAACCAATATTTCATACTTTATATCAAGATAAGTTCAAAATGGGTTCATGATTTAGTCATAAAGGGTAACTCCATAAGCAAATTGGAAGAGCAAGTCCACTTGTCAGATCTAAGGAGAAGGGAAGAATTCATAAATAAGAAATTATGAAATGTATAATAGATAATTTTGGTAATATTTAATTTTAAAACTTTTTATATAATAAAAGCAATGTAACTAAGATTAAAAGGAAAGCAGAAAACTGGAAAACTATCTTTACAAGTGTCTCTGATATAGAACCCAGTTTTTCAAATACATGGAGAACTAAGTCAAATTTATAAAAATACAAGCCATCCCCTAGTTCATACCAAAGGATATGAACAGACAGTTTTCAGATGAAGAAAGCTACATATAACCATATGAAAAAATGCTCTAAATCGCTAAATTGATTAAAGAAATGAAAATAAAAACAATTTTGTCTCCTTATACCTATCAGAATGACTAATATGATCCAAAAAAAGGAGGGAAATATTGGATGTCGGAGGGCATGTGGGAAAATTGGGACACTAATGCTCTTTTGTGGAGTAGTGAACTGATCTAACCATTCTACAATGTGAAACTATGCCCAAAGGGCTATAACCAAAATTTACCCTTTGATCCAGCAACACCCTTTGATCCATCAATATCACTACTAAACCTATATCCCAAAGAGATAATAAAAAAGAGACAAGGAACTACTTGTGCAAAAATATTTCTAGTAGCCCTTTACATGGTGGTAAAATATTGGAAATGGAGGGGAAGTTCATCAATTTTGGAATGCCTGAACAAGCTGTGGTATATGAATGTAATGGAATATTATTGTACAGTAAGAGATGAGCAGGCAGATTTCAGAAAAAACTGGTAAGATTTCTGTGAACTGATATAAAGTAAAATGAGCAGAACCAGGAAAGCATTGTACTCATTATCAACAATATTGTTTGACGATCAACTATGAAAGACTCAGCTCTGGGGGCGGCTAGGTGGTACAGTGTATAGAGCATCAGCCCTGGAGTCAGGAGTACCTGAGTTCAAATCCGGCCTCAGACACTTAATAATTACCTAGCTGTGTGGCCTTGGGCAAGCCACTTAACCCCATTGCCTTGAAAAAACTAAAAAAAAAAAAAAAAAAAAAAAAAAAAAAGACTCCACTCTTCTCAGTAATATAATAACAGAAGACAAAGGACTCATAAAGAAAGATGCTTTCCACATCCAGATAAAGAACTAAAGGACTGACTGCAGGCTGAAGCATTCTTTTTCTACATACTTTATTCTTTTTTTTTCACATTTTATTTTCCTTTTCCTTTTGATCTTCTTCTTTCACAACTATGACCAATGTAAAAATATATTTTACAAGACAGCACGTGTATAACCTATATCAAATTGCCTACTATTTTAAGAAGAAGGGAAGGGAAGGAAGGTGGGAGAAAAATTTGGAACTCATAATATTGTAAAATTATTTGTATTTACAAGTAATTGGGTAAAAATTAAATCCTATAAAAAGAGTCATCAATAAAACATGACTTTTTTTAAACAAAGGGTTTTTCTATACTCATGCAATGTAACTGTCAGTTACATAGGACAGTTTTGTTGTTATTGTTGTTACTGTTTTGGAAAGTTAGAATACAAACTTAGGGTTTTATTTTACTTGTGGGAAAACCAATATGGACAAGTGTAACAAAACCTCACTAGGCATGGTCAACTTTTTCTCTTCATCTGGGACTCCTGTGACCAGCACCTGTAGTTTATAAGTAGGCAGAGACATCATCAAGTGTGTAACACCTGGTTTAAAATGGTATAGTAGCTAGACCATTGGATCAGTATCAAATTCTGAGTGTCTTACTGTAGACTGGAAACTCATTGAGAAAATAGATTATTTAAAAACAAACAACCCCCCCACTTTTTTCAATATCCCCAAGGTTTAGCTAACACAGTGCTTCATTGCACAACTACTAGTTGTGGGATCCTAAACAAGTAAGTAAATCTTTATCCAGAAATCCTGTTTCCCATCAAATCATGCCATGGGGTGAAAAGGTTCTGGAAAAGGCAAGTGAGAAGGACACACAAGATACCCCTCCCTCTAAGAAGTATAACGTGCAAGTCACACCAATCATTAACTTGGTTGACATGGTCCTCTTCTAACACAAAGAATAACTATTATTATTATTATTATTATTATTATTATTATTACAACCTCTTTCTACCTCAGCTTCCCTCTTCTGTAAAATGGAGATAATAGTAGAATATACCTCTCAAATTGTTGTGAAATTAAATGAGATAAACTTACTTTGCAAGTCAAATCATTATACACATACTAGTTCACATTTAAAAATTATTATAATGCTTCTGATCTTTCAGTCCTATATATACCCAATAGATATTACTGATATCATTTCCACTTTTCAAAATAATAATTAATTTATTATTTATTTGAATTGTTTTAAATTCTAAACTCAGCAAACACCAACCAAATCAAACATTCAAATGTACACATTGAATGTGATAAAGAATATGAGTTGTTATTTATAATTGCTTTTAAAATGAATATTAATTTGAACAAAATAATTACAAAAGTGCCCTACATGCTCCCTTTCTGATCTCACTTTTTCCTTTGTATTTTTGTTAGGCTTTATTGAAGATTTGTTTTTATATTCACATTTATATTGTCACAATTATGCTTTCTTTATCCTATGACAGTTCAAATCAGAAAATTCTAGATTCAGAGCTGGAAGGAATATTAAGAGAGTATCTAGTCTAACCCTTCTATTTTATAGATGAGGAAAGTGAGAGTAAAAGAAGAAAAAATAATTTTTCTTATATTGTAAGGCATACAATGTTCTTTTTCTCCAAGCTTCATTCATATAAATCTTCCCATAGCTTTGTAACCATTCATAATTGCCTTTTTTAGGAGGCATGGGGGTTGTGGGAGAAGAGGGAGAATCTGTTTTTATTTTGTTTTGTTTTGTTTTTAAGTGAAGGTAACTTTAAGTGAATAACCTTCCTCTACTAATATGGATTGTCAATTTTTTCTGCAGATGTAGAATATTATCTGGGGACATTGAAAGATTGAGTCAGTCAATAAACATTTATTAAATATCTACTATGTCCTAGGCACTATGATAAGATACAGTCTCTGATTTCAAGGGAATAGACTACATGCAACAACATACATACATGATATATTGGAAATAATGGAGGGAAGCTACAGAATTAATGAAAATCAGGAAAGACTTCCTGTAGATGATAGGATTTTTATCAGGAACTTGAAAGGAACTAGGAAAGCCAGGAGACAACTGAGAGGGGAGAGCACTTCTTGAAGGAGGGGCAGCCACTGAAAATATTCTGAGTCAGGAGATGGCATGTCTTGTTCAAGAAACAGCAAGGAAGCCAGTATTACTGAAAAGGTAGAGCACAAGAGAAGGAGATGAGGTATAAGAAGACTAAAAAAGTGGTGGGAGCAGGTTATGAACAGTCAGCATGTGTCAGAGGCAAAATTTGTAACCAGTCTTTCTCTCCACCACATCATATACTACAATTTGGTCATTCTCCAGTTCCCAGTTTTTGCTATTCTGAATAATACTGCTGTAAATATTTTTGTACAGAGAGGTCTTTCCCCCCCTTTTAATAATATCCTTAGAAAGTACAGTCTTAGTAGTGGGATTGCTGGGTCAAAGGATGTAATCAGTCTTGTATCTTTTATTGTATACAAATAATAAAATTATACCCAGTCACGGCTGAGTTTTGGAAACTGCTGCATCAGATGGTTTTCATTTTAACTTATTTTTTTCTATCTTTCTTTTCCTTTTAAAAAAATGGGGGGGGGGGGGCGCGGCTAGGTGGTGTAGTGGATAAAGCAACGGCCCTGGAGTCAGGAGTACCTGAGTTCAACTCCTGTCTCAGATACTTAATAATTACCTAGCTGTGTGGCCTTGGGCAAGCCACTTAACCCCATTTGCCTTGCAAAAACCTAAAAAAATAAAAATAAAATAAAAAATAGGGAGCAAATGAGAGACTGAAAATCTCTTAGGGGAAAAAATATTCTCATGTATATTCTAAGTGTCAGGTTTACACTGTTTAATTTGTTCATCTTTTTTTTTTTGCGAGGCAAATGGGGTTAAGTGGCTTGCTCAAGGCCACACAGCTAGGTAATTACTAAGTCTCTGAGACTGGATTTGAACCCAGGTACTCCTGACTCCAGGGCCGGTGCTTTATCCACTGCATCACCTAGCCGCCCTTGTTCATCTTTTTTTTAAGAAAATTTTATAATGAAGATATCTGAATGAAAGAATAGAAATAATAGCTTTCATAAAGCATGGTGCCCATTTATTATTTGGATATTTTTATTTTTTAATTAATCTCTTATTTTTATATCATATTTATGTTTCTTTCTATTGAAACAAAGATTTTTTTTAAAGAGGAGAAAAAAGTATTTCAGAAAAGCCAACTAAAGTTAATAGTATACACATATCACATGTCCACTGTCCCATAACTGTTCATTGAAGAAAAGAAGTACATTTTGTCAATTATTCTCCAGATCTGAATTTGGTCATTCTAACTAGGAAATGTTCAATTTCATTTTTTTGTTCTTTCCATCTATATTCATTGTGTATATTCTTTTTTATTTCTTATTTTGCTTACTTTGGTCTGCATCAGTTCAAGTTAAGTCTTCTCATGTATTTCTAAATCCTTCATATTAGTCATTTATTATGCTACAGAAATAGTATATTATACTCACATTACTTTCAATCAATAAACACCTACTTCATTCCTTCTGTTCTACAACAAAAAGTGCTGCTATGACAAATATGAGACTTTTCTGTTTTTGACCTCCTTTGGGGCATATGCTTGGTAGTAAGATCTCTGGGTACAGAAATTAGCCACTTTTTTGGCATAACTCCAAATTTATTCAATTTCCTTTAGTTAATTAATTAATAAAAAAAGGCATCTCGGTTTCTAAAGATAGTCATCAAAACTGGAGGAATATTAGATTGATTACAGTTTCTGTATACAATAAAAATGACCTTGAGCCAGTCATTTCCCCTCTGTGGGCCTCATCTGTGAAATGAGGCAGTTTGGGATACACTCAGATCTCTAAGGCTCCTTCTCTTTCTATGGTTCTAGGTTCCATAATCCAAAACCCCTTCCAGTTCTGAATATAGTTCTATATTTCAATTGGCTTATTGAAACCTCCAAACCCCAGCTAACTTTGGAAAGAAGTTTCAAGTATCTTGAGATTTATTGGAACAACCATTAGGGAGGCATATGTAACTACCAGGATATTCCTGATATATAATGGACAATTTTGAAAAGAGAAATGGCATCCCTTTGTTTTGTTTTATAAGACATCAGCCCCTAGGGTCCTACAGAAGAACAATTTCATTCCATGTAAATGTAATATTAATTTTCTTTGAAGGCCACAGAGTGATGTCTGTAGCAAGACTTTCTTCTTCCTAGCCAATAGCTAGAAATCTTTCAGCACACAAAGCTAAATGAGATGAGCCCCTAAAATGCCAAATTTATGTCTATGTAGATATTAGGAGTATAAAAAATATTTTTTTGCCTTTTATTTAAGGCACGGATGTTTTATTTCAAAGATAGGGGAGAAAAAACCCAGTACCCAACGAACGTTTTAACATGGTGTTGTCCTGGGAGATTAAGAACTTTCTAATCAATGCGAAAAATGAGACAGAGAATGGAGCTCAACAAGCCCATTTTCTTTTCTCCCAAATGTAAGCTCTATTTAGCTCTGAATCCTTAAGCCAGAGCTTGTAAAAAGCTGTTTGTTTGGGACTGACCTTCTCCTTTTATGTAACATGATACTGCACGCTTCGCCGAGCCCCAAATGCAACTAAACATATGTCGTCAGCTGTGCGTTACGGCCCCTTCTATTAAAATGGATTCTGGTAGCATATGTGGGAATAGACTTGCCACATATACTCAAGGGAGATGAAGGAATACAAGGCAATTAGCAGGAGCAGTACCCAGACCTCACTGCTAAGCCTCAGTAGGAAGTACAAAGACTTATCTCATGAGCATGGAAACAATTTAAGGTCAACAAGTAATCTCGGAAAAGGAAACTTTAAAAAAAAAAAAACAAGAACCTGGTAAGTGACCTAGTAAACACCCCCTCCCTGCCCCCCTGCTCGCATGGCATCTGGGGTTCACGTGTATAATCTTCCTGGCTTCTTTCCCCCCCCCCCATAATGACTTCCCTTTGCAATTTCCTGGAGGAAGTTGTTGAAGTGATCTTCTAGTGATAAAATAATGTCCTTGCCTACAAATGAAGAATCAGTCCCGCTTTTTATTCCCTGCCTAGTCTCCTAATTAAGGGATGTCAGAAAGCTCTAATGCATTCAAGAAGAAAAGGTACTTACTTTCTCTTCCCAGATAAACTGGCATCAAATAGTCACATTTTGTAAAGGATTCATTTTCACACCATTCCTTCCAGCTTTGGTTTGCCCTGAATGAGGCCTTCTCTCTTCTGCCTGAACAAATTCTGACCCTCTGGATGGATGCTTACCCTCAAAGGCAGATGCATTCTTAGGATTTGGAAAGAGAAACTCATCCTGCTCTTAGTTTTCTTTTTGTACAGATCATTCCAAACAACACCAACGAAATTAATTCTTTGATGGGAGAATGAACTCCTGTCATTTAATTATATGGTACATTTGGAGAGTCCCATATCAACTAGTTGGGGTCCAGGAAAGTATTTGGGAATATATCCACAGAGGACTTTGATGATACCTGCTGATAGTGCGTATTCCTCTAGTGAAGCTTTTTTTGACAACCTCATTCTTAGAATAATGTGCTTAATATAAACTCCACAGACTTAAGGAACAAAGCCCTCCGTTTTGGAGGGGTTCTATAAAGCCCAATTCACATGGCAGCCTCTTGCCAAAACTCAGAAACTACTGTTTGCCTTGGAAGTTTCTTAGTGTTCAAGGTTTCTGTTCATTTTTAGAGTAAACTTCTCAGGATATACCCAATTTCTCTTCTTTTCATCCTGTCTTTTTAAAATTTTCTTCCTGTTTTTCTTTCTGTCTGTCCTTTTTCTACTTGCTTTCCTTCCTTCTTCCTTCCTTGTTTCTTTCTTTCTTTCCTCTTTTAAAAAAGTCTTCCTCTCCTCCTTCCCACCTTCTCTCCCTCTTTTCTTCATTCCTTCCTTCTCTCTTTTTCTCCCCCTTCCACTCTTATTTTTCTCTCCTGTCTGCCTTCTTTCCTCCTCCCTGTCTTTCCTTCCTTTTTTCTCTTCCTTTTAAAAAATTTCTTCCTCTCCTCCCTCAATGATTCTTTCCTTCATTCCTTCTTTCTTTTCCTCCCTCCTTCCTTCCTCTCTTCATTCTTTTTCTTTCTCCCTCCCTTTTCCATTCCTTTTCTTGCTCCTTCTCTCCCTCCTCCCTCCCTTCCTTCCTCTTCCTTTTTTCATATTAATTACAACTTTAGACAAAAGTTATGCAAGAGTAAAAATAGGCTTCACTCCCTAGACTGTCTGATTCTCTGCCTCATAACTTTCCAGCTTGCTCTGAGAATGATAAAAACAAAACAGCGCTCAAATAGCATCAGACTTCTCCACCGTGATCGTTCAATCTTTGTTGTCTCTTGGAGATGGGGTTTTAAGTAGAGAAGACAGTGGCAATATCAGTAACTGGCAATGGTACTCTTAAGTTCTCAGTTAGATTCTGAATTCCACCTTCCAGAGGTAAAAAGAACCCTCGACTCTGAAAGGGTACTGAATGCTCTGGGGAGGAAGTACTCTGGGCAGCTTCTTTTGTTTCCTCCAGTCCCACTGGGGTGGGGGTGGGGGGATCCTAAAAACTGACATCCATCCAAGCAGCATGACAAAAAGACCCAAAGTCCTTGTCACTTGATTCCACTCCGGGCTTCGCAAAAGATGAGCTTGGAGGCGGCTGTGTTCAGACGGTGCATCACCGGAGGCAAAATCTGGCACAAAGTGAGTGTAACGCGCCATGACATCTGTCACAGCTCCTCGGAGATAAACCTGCAATGATTGCTGTGACCGGGGAAGAAGACATCTGAAGTCAGGAATGGCGAAGACGAGTGATATTTCAGACAGAATGGTGCCCACAGACAATGGTGCATTTCGGTGGAAAGGGAAATAGTTTAGGGGTTCTCAATCCCTCGAAACGTTTTAATTATAAGCATCTCTTCAGGAAGGCCAATGGGGGCTAAGGGGACGGGGAGGGGTGGGAACATTTTTAAGTAATAAAGATTAGCCAACACGTTGACACTGTGAGGGTTATGCTTTGAGAGACAGAAACAGAGAGAGAGAGAGACAAAGACAGCGAGAGAGAGACCAAAATAGACACACACACACACACACACACACACACACACACACACACACACACTCAGAAAGAGAGACAGACAGACAGACAGACAGAGACAAAACTCTTTCTTAATCCAAATAGCCCTATATTAGAAATCATGGGATCATAGATTTGAAGCTAGACAGGGACCTTAAAAGTCATCCTCTAACCCTCTCATTAAGACATTAAGGAGCTTATGCAAAGTTACAGAGGTAGGTGGTGAGAAGCAAATCAGGGACTTGAACCAAGATTCTCAGATTTCCAAATCTAACCTTTCCTTCTCTGAATCAAGTCAAGATGATCTATGCTGGTTTTTACCATTTTTGTCCCTGTGTCCTTGGTCAGGTTGCTTAACCTCTGAACCAGGATCCTTCTTAAAGTGGGGATAATATAATACTTCATAAGATTATTGAATATGTCAAATTAGTCAGGGATGTGACACATGTTATGTCCCTAAAGATTCTCATTCTTTTCATTTTTAATAGGATTCATAAGGATATGATTCTGAGCAAAATTTTTTATCCTGATCTTTTAAATTCAGCATTCTATGACCAATGATACAAGTGGATAAAATAATTACTTTTCTTGATTGCATATAAATATTTGATATGCAAGCCTTTTCTCTTGAGATTCAATGACAATACAACTCCAGTAAGCAGAGAAGAGAGCAGGAACATTATATTCTTCATCTCGTTCCCACATAATGTTGATCACCTTTTCTGGATCTCTTACATTAAAACTTTTTTATTCTATGAATTTGGGAGGTTATGACCATTAAGAGTGGCAAGATCTAGGGAAAAAATTGTTCTTAAATTGTTGTTGATTGGTTCTCTAACTCATACAGGCTGAAAGTGCAGTAGCCATTCCTATGTACAATCCCACTTAACCATCATGGCAACTTTGACCTGACCAAATTTCTGACTTGGGCTGGTTTGCCCCTCCCAGTGGTGGTCATGACCCCTGCTCTTCCCAAGGACTCATCCTGGTATTAGAGCCATACAAGGTGCAGATAACTGATTAGCTTTAGTTTTACTAAAAATCCCAAGCTCAAATGACCTTCCAGACTCAGCCTCCCTAATAGCAGGGATGTACCTAATGGTATGTACCATCAGTCTTATCATCATCATTCCCCTTCTCCTTTTCCTTTTTCTGCCCTCTTACTCCTCGTTCTGCTCATCATCATCATCATCATCATCATCATCATCATCATCATCATCAAACCGTCTCTCTGAAATAGCAAGAGGCATGTAGCTATGTCTAGTGTATGGCCTTGGGTAAGTTCCTTCCCTTCTCTAGACCTCAATTTCTTCATTTGTAAAACTGGGGCTAAAGCAGACTAGGAGCTCTAAAGTCCTTTCCAGATCTGGTGCTCTCTGACTCTAACTCCAGGGGGAAGTAATGTAATGGTACTGAGTGGGCTAATGTATACACAAAACAACAGAGTGGCACTTGTCCTAATACAAGCTTGAGAAGGCAGAAGGGAGTAGGAAAAATCCCCACACTAACACACTGGCTGATCGTGTTGTTATCATTTCCAGTTACTGTTCCCTATTAGCTAGAGAAGAACCTAAGACTGGCCGATGACTGACAATTGTTATACAGGGCAGTGGCCTCTGCGTCAACTTATTCACAACACCTGTCATCACTTGTTGTCAACGATCTTGCTCTAGTTATGATTTAATTTATGCCTTGTGTGTCAGAAGCCAGCACTTAGTGTTTTTAAGCCATCAAATGAACTCTTTTGTTGATCAGCCTCATTTCTTTGACAGATGCTAAAGTTTGACTGTTGCTGAGGAGATCTTAGCCATCAGCCAACAACTCCTAACACTTAGGTCTGGGGGGCTGCTGCTGGCAGATTTTAACTCCAGGCCTCGATATATAATCATTGGGGTGGGGAGAGAGAGAGAGAGAGAGAGAGAGAGAGAGAGAGAGAGAGAGAGAGAGAGAGACAGAGACAGAGACAGAGAGACAGAGAGACAGAGACAGAGAGACAGAGACACACAAAGAGAGACAGAGAGACAAAGACAGAGACAGAGACAGAGAGATGAGAGAGAGAGAGAGAGAGAGAGAGAGAGAGAGAGGGAGAGAGAGAGAGAGAGAAGAGAAAGATAGGGAGAGAAAGACAGAGGAGAGAGAGAAGAGAGAGGGAGGGAGAGAAAGAGGGGGAGAATGTGAGAGGAGAGAGAGAGGGAGGAAGGGAGGTGGGGGTATGTGTGTGGGAGACAGAGAGGGAGGGATGGAGAAAGAAGGAGGGACAGAGAAAAGGAGGAAGAACACTTCAAGTCTGGGACTGTACACCAGCCACGCACCACTCTGCACATTCTAGAACATGAAGCTGATGACAGAGAAGTCTTGATGGCTCTCGATCTGATTCTAAATGGTTGCCATTGCCTACTTAATTTTGTAGCTATCTGCTATCTGAATATGAATTTCACTATTGTGCTCTGGGCCAGATTCTCACAACATATCATCTTTCCTTGGTGGCAGTAAATTATACAACCTCCTATATGCACTGAAATGTCAGTGCATAATTGATCTTTTAAAAAATGTCAGCAAATTGAAGTTCCAAATTTACCTTGTGAGGACTATAGTCCCATTTGAAATTTAAAATGAGACAGAGAGTATATAGGTTCCTATATAGACATATCCCATGTGTATTAATCAGGAAAGGGGAGAAGTCTTCAAAATAGTATGGTTATAGAATACTATTTATAGATTAAATGGAGTTCAGACTTTCTGTTTTTGAATTAATTTCCTCTTGGCAAAAGAGTAACTTCCTGTTGGTTATTTTTTTCCTTTCCATGGAGTTGAAGATTCAAAGCAACTTGTACATCAAATAGCCATTTCATAATGATATATGAATCAAAACTTGGTGTATTTAGTTCCCCCTTAAAATATACAAGGTTTTTGTAAATTAAAGAGAGAGGAACTTGGCAAGATATTTGGGAATTTAAAATGTTTAAAATATTACTGGGGCACTGGACAAACTAAACGCATGCTTGGAGATGTTCCATATTATGATACATGCTGAGAAAGGACCACAAATATCAATATAAGTATATTTAATTCATTTCCATGTAATAGATTAATATCCTTTCAATTCTATCCAATTCAATATCAAAACATGCATTTATCAACTTAAAATTTGTTTTGTAAATGCTTATATATGTTCTGATTGTCTCCTTGATTTTCAACAGGGATTGTTTCATGTGATATATTTGTATTCCCATTCTATTCTCCCACATAGTAGGTGTCTAACAAATGCTTATTGATTAAGCACCTACTCTGTGCCATATAGATGTACTAGGCACTGGGGAACCAAAAAAATCCAAAACAGTCTTACTCTTAAAGACCTTATTCTAGCAAAATTAACTGAAGGAGTTAAAGAAAAACTTTGAATTAAATAAATTAAATTAACTGTAGTATGAAAATCCACTTGAAATCTTTCAACTATCAAGGTAGTTTTAGGCTTAAAAAAGCACAATAATAATTATAAAAATAAACAAAATTTTATAGAATGATATGAAAACTCAATCACAATTGTCAAATTCCCCTGATAAATGATTAAAAGAGAAAAGGGTTTCCTCTTTCTTGAAATACCTGTCACTTAATGCAATCCTGTTTCCAATTATTGATGGCCAATCAAGCTATTGCTGACCTTAATGTATCCATTTCAGACAGGATATGATTTTTGAATAATACCACTGCCCTGGGTGTCATCAAGAAAAGACAGCACAACAAACCAGTTTGCAAAAACCAGATGAGTTTTATTTTGTTTTTCTCCAAAATAAAAAATGTTGAAATCATTTCAAATTCCCTTTAAATCTATAAGAAATATTATCTATAATGGGCATTCATAGAGGAACACACAGACAAGAGACAGAGGTTCAAGTTGCTTTCGTCAATTTCCATCCCCTTTGGAACCTTCCCAGTTTTTAGAAACATAAAGTACTCTTTGTCAGAATTTAGAGTAGGTTTAATGGGAAAGGCACAGATCTTATCACTTTTATATTGATGCTGCATCTAGCCAAGCAAATTAGAGGGGAGAAATGGAACAATTGACCACATGAGTAAAGCCTATTGCCATTTAGGGAGGATAAAGGTTTGGAAGCAGGAATTCCCTGGACCAAATAAACTACTTCTTTTCTCCCATTTACTATAGCAACCTGCATATGTTGTTTCAAACTTTAAAAGACTAAAGTTAATTGTCACATGTTTTGGGGGCTACCAGAAAAGAAAATGCTGCTTAGAAGGGTGAAGACCAAACAGTTATCTGAGTTGGCTGAAATAAACCTCTCAGAATTTTATGCTGATCATAAATTCTTAATTATCATGTCAAACATACTAGAATCAACATATATTATGGGGGGTAAGACCACTGTTTTCTAATTGAGCAAACATGCACAAATGTTATAAATATAATATTTATGCAAACATTTTGCCAAATCACATTCTACTACAAAATACAATGCAATAAATAGTTCCTGTATTATTCCATGAAAGATAACAGGATACTTGTTTGGGGAAGACTATTTCATTAGTTGCTGCTGCTATACTCTGTGTTATCAGTGTTACAGATCATGGGTCTATAATGCAAATATAGATTTCTTTAGCTGGAAGGGATGGCGCTGAGATTGGTTATCATTTAGCAGTTGAGACCACTGAGGCTCAGAAAAAATAAAGTGGTATTACCAATGTAACACAGTTAGTTGATAATAGAGTATACTCATATTATTAGGGCTAATTTAAAGTTACTCTCTTGGGGGTGGGGTATTGTAAGTGTAATAATAATAGCTTACATTTCTAGGCTGATTTGGGGTTTATAAAATTTGGGTTTATAAATTTGGATTTATAAAATTCTTTGTTCAAATAATCCTGTCTATGTGAAGTAGAGTGTGCAGTCATCCCTATTGAGCCCTAGGGAAGTGAGTTAACTGCTCAAGTTTACAAATTTATAAGTAGCATGCTTAGTACTTGTACCCACCTCGTCTGATTCCAAATCAGGTGTACTTCTCACTATACTTTGATGTCACATTAAAATATACACAAAATAATTAAATCTCACATAGAAGCTAGATGACATATAGAATAGAGTGCTGGGCCTGGAATCAGGAAGATTCATCTTCAAGAGTTCACATATGATCTCAGATATTTACTAACTGTGTCCTCTTGGGTAAGTTGCCTCAGTTCCATTACCTATAGAATGATAAGGAAAGAAAAGGAAATGGTAGATCATTCCAGTATGTTTGCCAAGAAAATCTCAAATGGGGATATAAAGAGTTGGACAGAACTGAAACGACTGAATAACAACCAAAAATTCTCATTGAGGAAAGACATTTTTTTTACAACAGACCTATCTAAATACAGCTAAGTAAATCTTCTCTAAACGCAGCTAAGTAAAAGCAAAGTAATTTTAAGATTCCTTCTTTTTAAATTCCTAGAAAGCCCCAAAGTAGCTTGTCAGAATGGATAAAGAAGTAGCTTCAGTAGCTTCATGTCAAGAAGACCTGATTCAAGTTCAGCCACATAGTAGTTGTGTGACCCTGGTCAAGTTCCTTTTCCTCACCTCACCCCCCCCCCCCAGTACCAAAGCAATTTTCTAAGACTGTATGTGACAGAAAAAATCTGACCTGATTAGTAGAAGCTATATTCTCAGCTCAAAATTTCTGTGCCAATGAAATTATAGGCCCACTTCTTACCCCTAAGAACCTAAGATTTTTACTTGTAAAAAAGCATATAAACAAGTATAAACAAAGCTTAAACCTTGATCCCTCTTCTAATCTTCATTGTCTCAGCAATTTACAAAGTTTGTTGGAGAACATGGAAGTGATTTCCGGTTGGAGTGTTTTAAAGTGGAACAGGAGGGAATCTGAATAAGGAAAAACAGAAAGTTCAAAGAAAAGTGAATATCCAGTCATGGGATAATAGAGTCAGAATCAGAAGGAACCTCAGAAGTCATCTGTTCCATATCTCTCATTTTACAGAAAAGGAAACTGAGGACCCCCAAAAGTTAAATGACATACCCAAGATCATACAGATAGTGGCAAAGTCAGGATAAGAATCCTGATTTTTTTGATTCCTCAATTCAAGGTTCATTCCAGTGCAATTCAAAGTTTTTAAATGAAGATTACAAGGTACACCCTTCAGCATAATCAAATATTTATCAGTTACCTACTGAATGTTGAAAAGAAAAAAAAGGCAGTACCTATGCTCACTAAGAAATGATATTTCAAAAGTAATAAAAAATGAAGAGTCTAGTAAAAAATGAATTGACACTAACTCCTTGCCAGACAATTCTTTGTAGGACAAGACAAACCACAGCTTTTACTCCTTTGATCCTCCATCTAAAAGTGTAGAGAAAGAAAGACCTGCCATAAAGAAATATCAGCTCTGTTCTGAAACTCTAAGACAATGTACAACCCCAGGTGTGGATTCTAGTCTTCTAAAGTTATGATGATTTGGAATTGCCTGTCTAAGCCAAGGGAACTGTCTACCCCATCTGGGGACAGGCTCCATTCTTCAGGAAGACCTTCAAAGAAGGCATCATTCTTACAAATGGCATGGCATTTCTAGGAACTGAGCAACTAGAATCATTTTGCCAGGTCTCTCTCACTCTTCCAATCTCTGGGAGATAGATAGACAGAAAGACAGACAGACATAGATATATCTTTTATGTATTTATATATAAATAGCTTTTATATTTTTTCTATATTTACATAGAAATATAAAAATATACTTTTTCTGTGAAGATAAAAAGGTTTCTCTTCAGAATATAGTTTAATTTCACCTGAAGCACAGGGCAAAAGTAATTTACTCTGAATATAACACTACTGCATCACAGAAGCATAATTGTTACTATACTGGTATTCAAACTTTTATGTGCATTATTTTATCTGATACTAAAAATGGCCCATTTTATTAATAGTATTAATATTATTATACTTATTCTAGAGTTGAAGAAGCCAAAGCTCCAAGAGATTAAGAGACATGTCTATGCTCCAGCATAATAAATGCCAGAGACTAGATTCAAACTCAGGTCTTTCCTAGCTCCAAGTCCGGTACTATTTCCTTGATGTCCTACTCATTCTCAATAATATGCTAGTAAATGAAGGGACCTTGGAGACTTCTCTTTTTTTGGTGGGGGGGCGGTGGCAAGGCAGTGGGGTTAAGTGACTTTCCTAAGATCAAACAGCTAAGAAAGTATTAAATGTCTGAGGTCAAATTTGAATTCAGGGCTGGTGCTCTATGCCACCTAACTGCCCTGAGACTTCTTTTTTTTATAAAAGTTTTTCCAAGGCAAGTGGGGTTAAGTGGCTTGCCCAAGGCCACACAGCTAGGTAATTATTAAATGTCTGAGGCTGAATTTGAACTCAGGCACTCCTGACTCCAGGGCCGGTGCTCTATCCACTGCACCACCTAGCTGCCCCTCACTGTACCACCTAGCCACCCCCTCCCCAAGACTTCTTAGTCCTATCCTTCTCACATTTTACAGACAAGGAAATTGAAAGCCCAAGGACAGGAAAAACAATTTGGGTTTAGTCATTTTCAGTCATATCCAAAGTCTTTGTGATCCTTTTGGGGTTTTTTTCCTTGGGCAAAGATACTAGAGTATTTTACCACTTCTTTCTCAAGCTAATTTTACAGATGTGGAAATTGAGACAAACATGGTTAAGGGACTTGCCCAAGGTCACAAGCTATTTGAAGTCACATCCAAACTTGTCTTCCTGGCTCTAAGCCTTTCCCACTCTATTCACTGCACCACTGGGCTGTCTAAGAAGGTCAACACAGAGAGTTAAAGCCTTCCTGCCTCAAAACTGTACTTTTCTCCAGCAGTTTCCTACTCATACTACCAGTATATAATGAGTTATACTTTTCTCCCAGGCACTGCTTTTCATAAGACTTTTTCATTTCTTAAGTTTCTCTTTCTTACACACCACCATCATTTCTTATATTTGTACATTGATTTGCAGTCTACATTTCTAAGAAGACTATTGTAATCTTCAGGACACTTGAGGCTTTTAAAGTAATTATCCTTCATGATATAATCATGAAACAAGTAAGAAGCTAACTTGATAAGATGATCAGAGTGAGAACAGAAGAGCGCTACCACCAGGAAAGAAGAAAGAAGAGATGTATTACCTAGATTTATAGTTAGAAGGGACCCTAGAGAGACCACTAACTATAACCCCCTAATTTTAGAGATAAAGAATCTGAAGTTGAGATAGGTTAAGTAACTTGTTTAGGGTTTCCCATCTAGCAAGCATATGAAGCAGGATTTGAATTGAGGACTCACTCTATATCTGATACTCTACTCACTAAGTCATCCCCCCTACTTCTAAACTCATTTTTCTGAATCCTGCTGCAAAAATCTGGGAGAAATGGACTGAAGTTTCAGAGAAGATGGTGGTTCAACATAAGTCTCATAGCTCTAAAACTGGAAGGAACTTTGAGCCCATCTAGTCCAACCAATCCATTTGACTGATGAAGATACTAAGTTCAATGTTAAATAACTTTCTGAAGTACAGAGAGGTAATCATTTTGATAGATGGATTTTCCTATGGTACCACAATTGAAACACTTCCTTCTGATTTTTGTAACTTAGTTATTTTAGTTGCATGTGATTCTTCATGACCCCATTTGGGGTTTTCTTGGTAAAGATATTTAGAGTGATCTGCCATTTCCTTCTCCAGCTCACTTTACAGATGAGGAAATTGAGGCAAACAGAGTTAAGTGACTTGTCCAGTGTCACATAACTAGTAAGTGTCTGAAACTGGATTTGAACTCAGGTCTTCCTGACTTCAGACCTAGCCCTGTACCATCTAACTGTCCTACCTTCTGATTGGGGTGGGGGGAGGTGTGTGTGTGTGTGTGTGTGTGTGTGTGTGTGTGTGTGTGTGCACGCGCGCATTATTTCTGTAGTTAATGAATTCTCTATCACAGGAGATCTTCAAGTAAAAGGTAAATGACCACTTGTCAAGGATACTGCAAAAATAAGAATGATAAAAATCACAGAATATTCAAGTTAGAAGGGACCACAGATCCATTTTTTTTTGTAGGTGAAGAAACTGAGACCCAGGGAAAGACAATGAGCTAGTGGCAAAGTTGGAATTCCAACCTAGATCGTAAGATTCAAAAATACAGGGATTTTCCACTACAACAGATCCCTTTCAGTTCTGAGAGTCTATGATTCTAAGAATGGGGGCAAGGGGGTACAGTAGATAGCACCTAGAGTCAGGAGAACCAATTCAAATTCAACCTCAAACATTTAATAGTTGTATGATTCTGGGCAAGTCATTTAACCCTATTTGCCTCAGTCTCCTCAACTGTAAAAAGAATTAGAGAAACAGTATCTTTGCCAAGAAAACCCCTAGAAAATCTGACATAACTGAAAAATGAATAAACAATAATAACCAATGATTCTAAGAAGGCAGACAGTGGTGGGGAGAGAATGAATGGGGTGTCAATCATTCTGCTACATCAGGGGATATGGAAAGGATCTGACCCAAAAGACTCCTTTGCTACAAGTGTGGAGTTTTATTGTATTTTTATTTGTTAAGTAATTATATTTTATGTTTTTATTTTAGTTTACAGTGGGGAGTATTGTAAGTTGCCTGTGACTGTGTATTTTATGCCTCTGGACCAATGTGATCTCTAAAATGTCTCCCAATTCTAGATTGACATGATATTTTTTTCTTTGGCCCCTTCCAGCTCTGACATTCTATGTTCTAAGGTTCCTTCCAGTGCTAACTTTCTATGAGTAAAGGTACTTTTCAGATGATCCCTCCAATTCTAAAGTCTGTGATCCCATTGCGCTCAAAGGGAGAAGCCTCTCCATAACTCTGGTCTGAGTTCAAATTTCCATTCCTTTTTGAAGTCATCTTAACTACTCTTTGCATCTAATTTTTTTTCATTCAACATATGCAAAGACTTAGATTTCTGTAAAGACCAGCCATTAATAATATGTATTTAAACTCTGGGCACGGCTTCAAAAGAGAAACAGAATAGCCATCTTCTGTATTTCAGTCATGTTTTCTTAATTGCTATATTTATGTTATTAGGTCTAGGGAGCCAGGGAGACAAGGAAGCAGAGAGTTCCTTGGGACTTTGGAATCATCCATAATGCTATATCCACCAGAAATTTGATTTCACTTTTAAAATGCACTCTAAACATTAGCCAAGATAAAAAAAAAATGTACATAAAGGTTTGTAATCAGAAATTACTCAGTGCCAAATGTAAACAGTAATAAAAAAAATATTGTGACCACATTTATCCCTTTTGCTAAACAACTTCCTTATAGGGTGAAAGGTTAGACTAATCAGACATAATTAACCACAGCTGTAAGCCAACCCTTTATAAAGAAAATGCTTAAAATAATTGAGCAGCAACTTCCAATGGCATTGCTCCCATAACTTTGCATGAAGGGTTCTGATCAAGAGGCCAAAGGTGCTATGGGAAAAGAAGAAACCATTAAGTCTTGCAAGTCTCAAATACCAACTTCATCCAATCCCACATGGTTGACAGAGCCTGGATAATAGCAATTGTTCGCATTTCTTTTGGATTTTAAGGTTTACCAAATACTTTCTTCCCAATATTCCTGTGAGATGAAAAATGTAATTATTAATATTCCCATTCTACAGATGAGAAAACTGAGACCTCAAGCAATTAAACTGACTTATCTGTGGTTATAGAGTTAGTTAAGAGGCATCAAGGACGCACATTCAGGTCTCTGAATTCATAGCTGGAAAGAACATAATTGAATAGTAATCATCAAATGTCAGGGCTAGAAAGGATTGTTGAGTTCATGTTGTACATCCCTTTCAATTGACAGATGAGGAAACTGAGGACCTGGTCTTCTGATGCCAAGTCTCATCTTTTTTCCAATACATTTTTTTAAAAAAGATCATTTAGTTAAACTCCCTTATTTTATAGGGGTTGAGGGTAAGATGGAGAATTAAGCCTCAGAAAACTCTGGTCACTCAGATAGGGAGTGGAAGCATCAGGCTTTGAATACATGTTCCTATAATCAAAAACTCAGTACAACTTCCAATATACTCCAGTGCTGCTCTTGCCTGTTCTAATCCTGAGGTTTGCTTCTGCTTTCCTTCCTAGCACACTCTCTCTAATCCACACACAGGATTCCAGTCGGGAAAGAGTAAAATGACAGTTCGTGGAAAGAAGGCTCCCCTGTCTTCTGTTGACAGTATTGTGACGGTTTTCACTTTACCAATCTGGATGTTAATTCAAGTGTATGCATGTTTAGAAATGTGATTTTAAAACAGCTTATTGTTTTAATTTAAGCAGCTAGAAGCTGCCAACAGTTTTTGCTCCCCAGCCAAAAGAAATTTATCTTACAGATTTATTAAGTCATCATCGAGTTAATTACAATGGCTTTGTTGATACTGTAATAGAATGAACAGAGGGTTCTAACAGGGCTGGCTGTGTCAATGTTTTCATTATAAACCCTCGGCTGCTTTGCACAAGCTCTCACACCGGACAGGCTTGGGCTTCATATAAGAGAGCCTAGCCTGGGAGTCAAATGAGACCCCCCCCTTACCTCACCCTGCCCCCCCACCTAAAAATAGCTTCAATGAATTGGGGGGAAGCATAATAGGAGTGGGTACTAGAGGGGAGGTTAGGATGATAATCATGTGGGCTCACCAGTTACTGTGTCTAATTTGTTATGGCTTATCAGCTGAATGTCCCCATGAGGACATCTTTTCTGCTGTAGCCAAAGGGAAAGGGGGGCATTTGGACCATTTCTCTAACATCTCATACCTATTTGCCATGTATAATATCAACAACAACCCCCCAAATGTAATATTATCCTTTGAGGTCCTCCATTAGAACCTCCTGGTTCTAATCCACCTGTATAACCTGGTCTACTCTATTTTCAGCAAGACTGAACAATTATCTCTTCCCATTCTCATCCTTCCCTCTCTTGCCACCCTCTTCCTTCTATCTGCTCCAAATTGATTTCCCTAGCACATTTATTGGAGTTTGTTCTCCTTCTTAAAAATCAATTATGTAATCAGACAATCAGCAAACATTCACAAAGAACCCACTATATGCAAACACTGTGCAAGGAGCCAGGGATACAAAGATAAAAATGAAACAGTCCCTGCTCTCAGGAAGGGCTGCATTCTATTGGGGAGAAAACATATGTGTGAATGCACATTTAGTACACACACACACACACACACACACACACACACACATATATGTGTGTGTGTGTGTATAATATATATGTATATATCCATACATGATTCTAAAAATTCAAAATCTATACAAAAGTAATGCAAGATAATCTGAGGCAGATAAAGGCATGGTCAGCTAAGGGGACAGGAAAGGCTTCAGCTGGACTGAACTTTAATGATTTAAGTCCTATAGGATAACTGAATGGCTTTATTAGGCTAATGACAGATGAGAAAAATCCTTTTTACCAGATCAGCACCCTCTCTACAATTTATAGTCTTAGAATTAGTTGTAATGATTTTTTCTTTTGTTGAGTTTAGGGGTAGAGAAGTCTCAGAGAGTTACCAAGAGAACAGTAAATTTCAGTGATTATCTCAAGATTGGGACAAATATTCACTAGAAACAGAACTTGAAGCCAGGCCCTATAAGCCTTCTCAAAATTTTCATTACATTCTGGATACTGTGATAAGTATAATGACAGAATCATTAGCATTCATGTCATTTTCTGCCCCCCCTTTTGGATCAGAGTGGGGAAGGAGGGGGTAGTGGGAAATTGGTGTCATATCCATCATTTTATCTTCAGCACCTAGAATGGTGTCTTGCACCCAGAAAGGATTTAATAAATGTTTGTAAAATCTGAATTAACTAAAAGAGCTGCTGACTAATTGCAAAGAAGGTTTAAGCTGACTTTGACACTTCTCTCCTCAATGACAAGCTCCCACTTAGGAAGGCACCCCAGGGTAAAAGAAAGAACATTGAATCTGAAGTCAGAAGACCTGGAAGACCTGGGTCCTTTACCTATAGGAAAGTAACTTTACCAGTTCCCTAGCCTCAGTTTCCTCATCTGTGATATGGGGGGGGGGGGGACCTGATCTGCTTATGTGCATGTTACTTCTATATATGTGTTTGTGGTCTATCTCTTCAGAGTTATTTGAGGGCAGGTACTGTTTTATTATTGTCTTTTCATCTCCAGAAACATTTAAAAAGAGTTGAATTGTTTACTTTATGAGGTTGCCGTGAAGAAAGTACTCTACAAGTGGAAGTCATTTTTTTTCAACTTTCCTAACAGAGTTACTGTGAAGGAAGTGTTTTTCATATACCATAAAGCATTATATAAATAATATTCATTTGCTGTGGGAAAAGACAAGGACTCAAATGGAATGGAATTAGCACCCCATGTAAAGGAAAAAAAAGCTGCATTTACAGTATCACAGCAACTGGCCCATGTATTTTCACTCCAGGCTTAATTTTATCATCTTTATCCTCACACCATAAATGGGAAGAAAGTGCTGCTCTGTTTCCCATCAATACTTCATTCTTATATTGCCTGAATAAATACCTACTTTGGCTGGTAATGGGTTCAGACACACAAACGCCACCCTCCTGGATTTCACATCCTCTGTTGGTAAATTAAGACAATAAATGAAATTCCCTTTTTAGTAGGTGTGAGGTCACCTGGGCCTTGTACAGCCAGAAAGTTTTGATTTAATCAGAGCCTCTGGGGTACTTTGGGAGTTGTCACATGGAATCAAATTGGAGTTTTATCCCTTCGACTTGTAGAATTCTAGTAATCTCAAAATCCTAGTTATCTAGGATATCTGACTCTGTAGAGACTGTAGGAGCTCTGGAGATGGCACACCCTCTCCCTCCCCCTATGCTTTCCTTGAGCCCAATCACAGAAAAGTTCATTTTGAGCATCCTTAAAAAAAAAACTCCAGCTGCCTGGATTTGGGATCCCTCCCCCAGACTCACAACTAAAGAGCCTTGGTTTGGATTAAAAGGAAATGGATTCAAATCTAGGCTTTGCTACTTGCTACCTGTGGGGACACTGGTTAGGTCACTTAAACTCCCTGAGCCTCAGGTTCCTCATCTGTAAGGTAAGAAGAGGGCTATGGTCTGTAAGATCATATTCATGTATTTTAAATTGCATATGCTATAAACTAGAATCTTCTAATACTTTCTAATGATGTGCTTTAAGGCCTACAGAGACCTTTCCTCTCAACAAGCCTGGGAGGCAGGCAGTGCAAAGATTCAAAGAACCTTTGAATATGGAATAGCAGGGTTAAAAAACGCCTCAGAAGCAATGGAGAACAACATGGATCTAAACAGAAAAACCCCACAACATCCTATATTCTATTTGAAGACCTTCAATGTGAGGGGGAAATCTGTAACCTCTTAAGGCAAAAGTTGTCCACTTTTGGATAGCTCTGTCAGGAAATTTTCTCTGACAGTCTACTGAAATCTGCCCCTTTGCAATCTCCATTCATTGCTCCTACCCTGCCCTGGAACCCAGCAGAATAAATTCAATCCCCTCTGCTCCTTACAAATCCCTGAAGATAGCTATCATGTCTCCCCTAATAATTTCTTCTCTGGGCTAAACATTCCCATTTCTTTCAAATAATCCACATATGCATGATCTCCAGCCCCCTCACCATTCAGTCCAGCATCCTCTGTTCTATTCTTATTCCCAGCTTGATAAATGAGAAAACTGAGTAATAATATGACTTGGCAAAGATCTCACAGTTGGTGATGTCAGAAGAAGAACTCAAACCAAGGTTTTAATTCTAGGTCCATTTCTTTACTCACTAAACCTTACTTACTGTCTGGGAATCCTCTGGTGCAAGAAGTTTCAACATGAGGGTTCTTCAAAAAATATTTTGAAAATTGGATTTAAATGAAATTGATCACCTTTGTCATTCAATATATTTTATTTCATTCACTTAAAAACATTGTCTTGGTAAGGGATTCACAGGTTTCATCAACCTGTCATAGAGGTCTTTGTCATAAAAAATATTAAGTCACTGGTCTAGGAACAGCTAGGTGGTGTAATAATGGAGCATTGGTCCTGGAGTCACCAAGACCCAGGTTCAGATATGGCCTCTATCACCAGCTATATGATTCTGGGCAAGTAATGTAACCTCTACTGCCTCAAAAAAAAAAAAAAAGAATCCAATGGCTCTTCAAGAAAAAACTCCCAGGCATCTGGTGATTGGTGTATCTGAGATATTTCAAATGCCATCTCCCACATGAAACCTTTCTTGAGTACATCAGCTGCTAGTATCCCCCACCAAATTATCTTGTATTTATTTGTATATACATATTTGTGAATAAGTTTCTTTCGGGGCAGCTAGGTGGCACAGTGGATAAAGCACCGGCCCTGGAGTCAGGAGTACCTGGGTTCAAATCTGGTCTCAGACACTTAATAATTACCTAGCTTTTGGCCTTGGGCAAGCCACTTAGTCCCATTTGCCCTGCAAAACACTAAAAAAAAGAAAAGTTTCTTTCAATAGAACTGTTTCTCAAAGACAAACACTATTTACAAACACTATTGTATTTCCAGAACTGAGACTGTGCCTGATATGGAATAGATGCCTAATAAATGCTTGCTGAATAAATTACAGCTGAGATTCAATGGGAGGTATTGGATCTTTTGAAAAAATAGATTTATGAACAGTCCTGAATGCTCTAAATTGGGCATATTAAGGAAAAAAATAATCACTTCATGACGGTAATATGTTTCAGGTTGAACTGAACTAGAGATTATGTCAGAACAACTGGTCAGTTTTGCCCTTCCAGTAGGATGAGGTTGTTGTCCTTCATGCTCAAAGATGACCAGAATGACATCACTGTGTTGCAGTCAAGGTACAGTGTTTCCAATTGTGGTTGATTAGACCATTTTGAGTCAGTAGGCTCTACAGCAGCTTGGGTACAAATAGTCCATATAGTGGGGTGAGGATAGAGGGTTGTCAAGAGTTGTTTGACATTAATAGAAATAACTTGACTAAGTAGTGATGTATTTCAACTAAGCTAATGTGAAGTTTTGCATAAAAACAGCCTGGCAGAAACATCTTTAATTTAATCACAGAAGACACCTACTGGGTTGGAAAGATTCTGAGAAACCAGCAAGTTCTACTCTTTGATTTTACAGAGGTTCGGAATGGAAATCAATTAATAAACAGTATTTGTTAAACATCAGTTCTGTGTCAGACGTGCTAGGCTCTGGGGATTAAAAAGATCAAAAGGAACAGAAGCAAGCCCTGCCCTTGACAAGCTTACATTCTATCTAGAAAATCTTGTTCAAGATCACACTAAATCTTCTGTTTTGGAAACCCTCTCCATTTCTACTATCAGCTAAACCAAGAAGTCACTCCATTTTCTCTAGGCTTTGCTGTACAATATCATACTGGGGCAGCTAGGTGGCACAGTGGATAAAACACCGGCCCTGGAGTCAGGAGTACCTGGGTTCAAATCTGGTCTCAGACACTTAATAATTACCTAGCTGTGTAGTCTTGGGCAAGCCACTTAACCCCATTTGCCTTGTAAAAACCTAAAAAAAATCATACTGGCACCCTGTTTTCTTTTTCCCCCAGTCTCATTAATCATCACTCATTAATATTACAGGGATCTCCATTTACCTTTACAATCTTAAGTTAGCACTAGCTTGCACATACGATGGAGGGAGAGCATTTCTTGCATCAATGGCAACAACTTTACCCCAGAAGATACAAAAATTCAAAAGTAAAATGACCTTCAAATAGTAACTCCATGATCTCAGCCTGAAAGAATTCATGCAAATGACATTAGAATGAGGGCTACATTTATCTGAATCTCATTAAGACTAAACTTATTCTCTAGAATTCAAAAGTAGCAGTTATTGAAAAAAAGCCCCAACTTACTATCATCTAGGCACACAAATGGCACTCAATAAATGCTTGCTGGCTTGATTTGTCTTCAAAGGTAATGGAGGAATAATTGGTCTCTGTTTTGTGATACTGGAGGGGAAGACAGAAAACAAAAGAGATCACTTCACTACTGGAGGGAAATGCCATCAGGATCTACCTTTTATGAAAAACAGAGAAAAATACTTTCTGAGAAGCAGATTAACTCTGGATGTCATGATTAGATCATTGTAAACCTTCTAAAAGGGAGTTTTATAAAATACCAAAGGGTTATGGAGAGCCAAAAGATGGGCTTAAATAAGCTGCAGCATTTTCACAATGAATGAATGTTAATAAATGCTATGTACTCTCTGTGCCTCATCTTCCTCATCTGCAAAATGAGAGGGCTTGGAGTCCCTGGTACCCAAACTCTCTTTCAGTTCTAAATTTATGATCCTATGAAGGTTAGATTTGGCATTAGGAAGACCTGGGTTTAGATCCATTCTCTGAAATTTACTTACTATGTGACCATGAGCAAATCACTCTACTCTCTGAGCTTGTTTCCTTATCAGTAAAATGGAGAAAATAATGCCTGCATTACCTTCCTTATAGGGTTTATTGCAAGGGTCATGAGAAGTACTTTGGAAACTTTAAGGTGCTCTCTCTATTGCTATACTGATATTTCAATAGTCTAAAGAGCAAGGGTAGAGAATGTCTGACCTGAAGGCAGTATGAGGCCCTTGAAATCATTTGGTCTGTCACTGCCCCAGCAATAGCAGGCAGGACTCAAAGTTCAATAGATTTTGAGCACTTTAGGAGTGAATTAATTAAATTTCTGACCAAATATAACAGGGAAATTATGCTTAAAATATCAACACGGCTCTTAGCAAAAAAGAAAAAGAAAAAAAAAGATTCCCCACCCTTGGTCTAGAGGATGTAGCACTTGAGCTGAATTATAAAGGAAGCTAGAGATTCCAAGATACAGAGGTTAAGAAGGAAGGTATACCAAGTATGTGGAATGGCCAATGCAAAGGTCCAGAGAACAAAAGTTGAGTACCATATGCTAGGAAAATCAAGTAAGCCACTGAGTAGATTTTAAGTGGCTAAAGGAGAATAGATTATAAAACAATTAGAAAGGTAAGGAGGGGCTTTAAAAGTAAAACAAAGGAATATGTGTTCTGAAAGGTAACATGAATCTACTGGACTTCAATGACTAGAAAATGACAAAGGTCATGCCTGTGCTTTAGAAAAAAATCATTCTGGCAGCTGATTGGACAGATTATTGCAGTGAAGAGAGATTTGAGATGAGGAGATCAACTAGAAAACTGTTGCTATAGAACAGGTGGAAGGGGTGAGGTCTTAAGTAGAGATGGATATACATGAGAGATGTAAAGAAAGAAATTACAAGACAAAAAGGAAGCTAAACAATGACAATGAAATTGAGAACCTGGATGACAAGAGGGATGCTCTGGACAATATTAAGGAATATTAGAAAAGAACAGGGTTATGAGGGAAAACTAATGAATTCGATTTGGGGTGTGTTAAGTTAGAGACCTCCAAGAAATAATGAAAAGTGAAATGAGAAGAACAAAGAGAACACTGTACACAGTAACAGCAATATTGTTATATGAATAACTTTGATTAAGACATTCTGTATATCATAAAGACTCAAATCAACTACAAAGGATCTATGAAGGAAGATGCTATCCACTTGCAAGGAAATAACTGATAAATAGAAATATGTATAGTTCAATTTTACATATATACACCTATTTGTGCCTAATGATAGCCTTCTCTAGGGCAAGGTGGTGAGAGAGAAAGGAAAAGGAAATAAATGCACAACAGAAAAATAAAATTTAAATGCATTCTTAGAAGGATGCATATAAAAGCAGTGTAGCTTTGAAAATGATGTGTAATATTCATTACATGGTTTTTAAAAAGAATAGTGTGAAATGGAAATTCTTGGTTTTATATGGAATCCTCTTTATTTTGTGCTGTATACATGTAAGTATTCTCTTTTTTTGTCTTTTTTGTATTGAGGTTCTAAATGAATCCATTTATTTTAGTATCCCACAGGCAGCGATCACCAGATGATGCAATATTAAAATTGAGAAAAAAGACTAAAATTAAACAAATATATTAAGGAGTCATCTTCATAGAAATGAATTCCCATAGAAATGGGAATTGATGAGATCACCAAGGAAGGGAGCATAGAAAGAAAAGAAGAGGGCCTAGGACAGATGGGTGGGTGTGATATAGATAAAGAAACTGGAAAGGATCAGTTGGACAGGTAAGAAGTACAAAAGAAATCAGAATTAGGAAAACCTAAAAAGCAGGGAATATATAAGGAACACTAAGTCAGGAACTGAAGACATAGAAGAAGTGACTTCAAATACAAAAGATTTGTATGTGTGTGCATATATATATATATATATATATATATATATGCACACATATTATATTTATATATATATATATGCATGTATGTATGCAAAGATAGCAGTTAATTTCAAGTGAGAAAGAGGATGCCCAGCCTTTAATCCTAAATGTATATAGATTTTTAAGTCACAATGACTATTTCAGAGTTCCATGTAGATTATGCTCTGGGATTCTAGACCTTTAGAATCTGCCAGTCATTCCTAATGTATACACAAGGCACTGAACCATCATCAAATGTGTCCAAACATCTGTCTCATCAGCCTGATACCATGTTCTTCTTTCACTCAAGCAAGCAAGTTCATTGCAAATTAAAAATGCTTAGAAAAGAGGTAACTTTAATTGTTAGGGGAAGTGTATTGAGTAAAGAGATGTTTTCAAGGATGAGATCTTACTAGTTTTGAGATTTGGAAGTCATCTTTGACTGTTGAGGTCTCATCTGGTAATTTATTTCTTGCCTAAAGTGGTCTTCAGTGAAAAATAAAATAGTTGTGGAAATGCTTTAAATGTAAAAACAGAAAATAAATCTGAGAATGTTATTGTTACCATGAACATTGTAAGGAAAGTGAAAGACCTGATTGAAATATTTTTTAAAAACCCAGAGGAATGTACTTTTTCTTTTCCTTCCCTTCCTTCTCTACCCCTTCCTTCCTTTGCCCTCTTTCCTTTACTCTCTTCCTTTTTCCTTCCCTCTTTCTTTCCCTTTATCTTTTCCTTCTTTCTTCCTTCCCTTCTTTTTCTTCCTTCCTTCCTTCCTCCTTCTTTCTTTCCTTCCTACTTCCCTTCCTCCCTCTCTTCCTTTATTTACTTACCTCATTCCTTTCTTCCCTTTTTCTTCTTTTTCTTCCTTCTTTTCTCCTTTCTTTTCTTCCTCCCTCCCTTCCTTCCTACTTCCTTCCACCATTCCTTCCTTCCTCCCTGCTTTCCTCCCTCCCTTCCTTCCTTCCTTCCTTCCTTCCTTCCTTCCTTCTCTCCTTCCAGGAATGTTTGTGGCTAGACCCTTGGACTTTGCATGCCATTCCTAATGTGTCCACATAAGGCATTCTTCCTAGTTTCCTTTCTCCCTTCCTTTCTTAGGGGAAGACAGAGAGAAGAGCTGTATAAAATAGCTGAGTTGGAATCTGTATCAGAAGAAGTGCCTATTCCATCAAATTCTTCAGTGTGAAACTTGGGAACTCAAACTTCTCAGCATTAGTGAGATACTAAATCTTATCTAACCCCGAGTGTGATGCTGAAGAAAGAGTGATACATTTGGAATCTGGAAACTTGGATTTGAATCCTTGCTACTCCTATGATCTTGGAAATAATCATTTACTCTCTCTAGGCAAACATAGTGGGACCTCGCTTCCTCATTTATAAAATTGTGGTGAGAAGAGGGATCTGATTAGGTGCTATCTAAGATCCCTCCCAACTCCAAATCGATAATCCTATGACCCTTACCACACCCATTAGACTCTTCTTTCAAGAAGTTCATAATTTGTGTCTTTCCTATATTATAGTCCCAACACTTAGAACATGACCCTGTACATGGGAAATGTTAAAAAAAAAATTTGTTGAATTACAAGGCCCTTTCTGAACCTGGAAGTCCTGTTAATAGAGTTGGATTCTCTCACTTTAAAGGGTTCCTCCAGCATCCTATCTCCTGGTCAGTCAAATTCACTATTATTATACTAATTGACTAGTAGAATAATTGGAAGTAGGGGAGAGCAGTAAAAAAGTATAGAGGAAGATGGGAACAGGGTGCATAGCAAACTACCTTTAAATTGATTCATTTCTGTTTTCTTTTTTTGCACCCCCAAATTTGCTAATAAACAGTAAAACTTTCTGGTCTCAGATCTTATCAGGTCAAAGTTATTTCTTTGGGCCAAAATCCATTGCAAAATGGCCAGACTATAATCAGAAAACATCTTTTTAAAATCTAAGCCAGAGCAGAGTTTGAGTGAATTTGTGCACATTTGCAACACTCTTACATTTAGGGGTTTAGTTTCATGGGTTCATCAATGATGCCAATTGGGTAAATTAAGGCATTTCTTAGCTTTGGGTTTTTTCCTAGCCTGTATTATTTCATATATATGTATGTATGTATGTATGTGTATATATATATATATATAATATATATATATATATATAATATATATATATATATATGGATTTCATAGGATCAAAGATTTAGAACTGAAAGATACAGCAGAGATTTTCTCATCCAGGCTCTCTACTAAACAAATTGTCATACATGATAGAGACAGGATCTGAGGTCCAGCCCCTTAACTTTGAATCCAATATTTCTTTTATTGTTCCCCAATTACTTTCCAAAAGGTCTTCACATGACAAACAGTATTTCACGGTCAGCAGTTGTTATTGAATAAATACCAGTGAAAAATGAAACTCCTCCCCTAACCCCTAAGAACCTGATTTGGTTTCAATCCATGGAGCACCACAAGAGGAAAGCAAGATATTCTCTGGCTCAGGGACCCCACAGTTTGAGTCTCTCCCTCACTTAACCTGCCCCTTGGGTGTCTGGAACTATAGAACAATAAAAGGCTATTAGGTTGAGCAAGAGGAGGGTACCATTATGAGAGGCCAAGGGCAGGACTATTCCCCAAATTTAATAAAGGAATCCTAAATAATTGAGAAATGGTTGTATTGTTTTCCACTTTGAAGTCACATCTATTTTAGGAAGAAAAGGGGAGAGGGAACCAAAACGACATGTCTGGGCTGTTCAACTGAACTCTAGAATAGAGCCAATAGTAAACTGAAAATTAGGTGGTGAAGACATTTCAGCAAATTATATAATTCCAAGTGACAGTTAATCTCTGCATTTTCAGGATTCAGAGCAAGTTACATCATTGTAATAAATGACCCAATTGTCCAAAATGCAATAAGGATGTGTTTCTGGGAGAAACAAGGCAGAATTTTTTTTAACTTCTATTAATAGACATCTCAAGGATAGAACAGACTTTTGAAAAGGGGAGAAACTGCAAATAATGAACTGATTCTTCCAGCTATTTTTAAAAGCCTGGAATCAAGACTGTTATTGACTGTTTGTGCTATACATTGCTCCCCCCCTAAGGCCGACTCACTGACCACATTCAGAAAATCCACCATTACTTCTGCTATGTTGTAGAGCTCTGATTTTGGCATTGGACACTGAATTAAAATAGGTTCCATTCCTTACCCTCCCCCTCCCCCTAAAAGGAGAAATACTTAACTCTTACCCAGATCTCCCACTTCCAAAATATAAAAGATTTTCCCTAAGTCAAAAGAGTTGAATGAATAGCCCAAGTTCACCAGTTAGGGGAGTATAGTTTCAGTTCCATAGTTCCAGAGAGAATCTCAAAAGAAGCCAGACAGACAGATAAGCTGGTCCCCAGAGAATGCACTGGGAAATGGGGAGAGGTAAAGTAAATCGATATTTTTATAAAGAAAACTGTTAACCTTTGACCCTATTATTATTATAATGGATAAAATCTTTGTAGCTAAAACTCTTCTGACCTCAGCAAGCTGGAGCCAAAAAAAAAAAAAAACAAACCCCAAAATTACAAGGAAAGAAATTTTTGAATCTATGTAACTGGGTCTACATATAGGTTAGCAATTCAACCTTTTTTGATTGAGTTGGCATCAACTGATTTCATTGATTTCTGGTGAAGATAACTATTTGTCTCGACTTTCTGTAAATACTAAGATAAATCTAGAATGCAAGCTTCTTCTGACCTGACAACCCATCACCCCCTCAGTTTTCTTATTTGTAAAATGGCAAACCACTTGAGTATCTTTGCCAAGAAAACCCTTGGACACTATGGTCCCTGGGGTTATGAAGAGTTGGATGGAACTGAATGACTGAGCAAAAACAAAAATATGAACAAGACACTAGGAATTTAAAGACAAAAATGAAACAGGTTCTAGCTCAGTGCTTTTTCCACTCTACTCCCACTACCCTTGGAGGTGGGAGGGGAAGAATACATAGCTAAAGGACAATTTTGAAATCTCCTCATGGTGTTAAGGTATGCCTGGGCTCCTGAATGAGAGTGCACTGCCAATTCTTACCAAGCTAAAAAGACTTCAAATGTGGATGAATTTCTTCTATTCAGATAAATAAAAACATTCATCTAGGTTCAGAAAATCTTATTATTAGGTAGACCACAGAAAGACAATGTTTTAGCCACAGAAAATTCTTACAGACCATCTACTAAGTTACAGAGGGGTTAAAATCTGTATCAACAGAAGGATTCAAATCCTCCCAGACAAAATCAAGGATCTTTTTTCTCAGGTTTTTTTTTTTTTTTTTTTGCAAGGTAAATGGGGTTAAGTGGCTTACCCAAGGCCACACAGCTAGGTAATTATTAAGTGTCTGAGGCTGAATTTGAACCCAGGTACTCCTGACTCCAAGGCCGATGCTTTATCCACTAAGCCACCTAGCCACCCAAAATCAAGGATCTCTGAAGGGCAGTTGGCCCAAATGTCCAAAAAAAGAAGTGGTTCCCCTAACTTTCAGGAAATGTTGGTGATATACTTGGAGCAGCCTGAGCCTCCCACTCCAGAATAAGAATGGGGACCAGGTAAATGCCATCCTTGACATCGAAGGAATTCTAAGACCCTAACAGAATGTGAGACAAACTGTTTCACCTCTGTCTTCCTGTCTTCAGTTCCAAGGACATATGTACTTAATGAGTACTTCTTGTTCTACTGATTGTATCCCTGTATTTAACCTTATCTGACCTCATGATTGCTATATGTATAAATATCCTTATGTCTCCTCCTAAATATAAAACACTGTTGTTCCTTCCCATTGGTACTGTTAGGGACTAACTTACAGTTTTGGTAATCCTGAAACTACCACTTTCTATTTTCCTTTTAGGAAAGAGAAGGAATCCTGGTTCTATACTTGAGATGTCTATTAATGGAAGGGTTTTTTTTTTAATCTGCTTCATTTTTCTCACAATCACTTTCTGAGAAATTTAATGGCAGGTGAAGGTGATTTGTGTATGTATCTTTATTTTTGAGGGGCTGGGTGGTATGCGTTGTGTGATTTATTAATAAATCAGGAAATTAGATTTAAGGAGTGTAGAATCTATTAGATTAAGGAGTGTGATTCTGTTCTTTGAGATCAAGGGCTGGAGTAACTGAGTAAACAGGAAATCTAAGTCTAGAATCAGGAAGACCTGAGTTCCTATCTGACCTGAGATACTTACTAGCTGCATGACCCTGGACAATTCACTTAACCTCTGTCTTAATCCACTAGAGAAGGAAATGACAGTCTACTCTAGTATCTTTGTCAAGAAAACCCAATGGATAGCATGTTCCATGGGGTCAGGAAGAGTCAGACAGGATCGAACAACTAAAAACAACAATGGAATCAGAAGAGACATGCTTTGGCTTGAGAGACAGGGGTGGGATTCAACTAACAAACTGATGTCCCACATGCAAATCTCCTCTCCTAGCCTACATCTTATCTTAACCTTCTACTTATTCATTAGTCAAAGGCTATGACCAAGTATCATGGTCATGTTGCTTTATTCTCTTCTAAAAACATCACACTATCTACATCTTTTCCAAGATATAATCAATAAGGCAGTTTCCTCCCACTCCTCTTCCCTCCATTCTCCACTTAGAGGTCTGTGGGGTTGAAAGATCAATGAGAATTTTCCTGATTTGCCTCCTTCTCCCCTAGTTAACTGTACTTCATTCTCAGTGTTCAACAACTCATGAATCAAAGTATTTGGTTTTTTAGAGAACCATAGAATGCTGACACAGGAAAGTCCTTCAGTGGCATTACTTTCTCCTGTTGCCTCAAGACAGCCTGCCCTCTTCTTCTCAGTTTCCTTTGATTAATTTTTATTCATGTTATCTTTCTCAAACCAAATCCTATCAGTATTAGTGCTGCCCTTTTTTTCTCCTGCTATTATCTTTCTCATCAGTTCCTCTTAGTTCAGTACTTACTTCTATGCAAATCACCTCCAAATTGGTATGTGTTGCCCCAGTTCACATCCAGTTCCACAATGTTAACAGCCTGCTGGATATCTCCACCTGTATGTCCCAAAAGCATCTCAAACTCAGCATGTTCAAAACAGAAGTCATGAAACTCAGCATGTTCAAAACATAAGTCATGATCTTGCCTTGGCCCTTCCTCAAGTCACATCTCCTTCAAACATCCCTGTTTCTGTTGAGGGTACCATCATGCTTCTTGTCTCAGAGACACAACTTTGGTTATCTTTCACTCTTCTCCCTTACCAATCACATCTGCCAAATTTCATCAAGTCTATGTCACCACCCTCTCTCTCTTCTGTCCCCTTCTCTTCACTTACATGATGACCATCCTAATTTACCTCTGCCCTAGACTATGTATTAACCTCCTACTTAAACTCCCTTCTTCCATTTGTTCTCTTCTTCATTTTAGCTTCCATCTCAAAGTTCAGATCATAACACTCCTCGTTCAAGAATCTTTTAGGATCTCCCCATTGCTTCTGAGACATTTTAACATCCACTAAATCAGACTCTACCCTGTCTTCCCAGGATTGTTCCATACTACTCTCTTTGATTCTATGTTCTGACCAAACTAGCCTGCTAGAAATTCCCTGAATTTATTATTTTATCTCTCAGAGGTTATCCCTTATGCCTGAAACACCCCCTCCTCATCCTTGTCTCTTTGAGTCCTTAGCTTTCTTCAAGGTTCAGCTTAAGTGATATCTATAAGAAGGTTAAATTTCACTAAGTTGTTAGTACCCTTTCCTTCCTGGAATTACCTTTTATTTATTTGTCAGTAAAAACATTGTTTTACTTTCAGTAAAATGTAAGCTTCTGAGCTCTGGGACTGTTTTTCATTGTGTTTTTTTATTCCCAGCCCCTAAAAAATGTTAAATTAAATTGATGTGAACCTTCAAAGTGATTTCATTCAACTCCTTCCTTTTTCCTTCCTTCCTTCCATCCTTTCTTTTCTTTCTTTTCCTTCTCTTTTATTTTTTTGGTCCAGAGCTGTGATTTCATTTGGAAATCTTAGTTAAATTTCCAGGTGAGAATTCAACTACCAATGAATATCAATAAAAATTCTGCAACAGGATGTGAATGAATTTCCTCTGTAGGAGGGACTTTTAAACTGCTTTTAGGGATCTGTGAACTTGTATGGGAAAAAAGTATTTTTTCATTATAATTAGTCTCCTTTATGATTTGATCCTGAGAAGGGGTCCACAGGTTTTACTAGACTACCAAAGATCTATGAAAAAGCTATGTTAGAACTCGACAAGTGGTCCATGACTTAGAATTCACTACTTACTAAGGCAGGCCCTTCCATTATAGTATAACTGTTAGAAAATGTTTCCTTATTTTGAACTAAAATATTCCCCTCAGAATTTTCTAAAGATAGATTAATGAAAAGGATTATTTCAGAGAAACATTGAGAAATTTGCAAGAACTGATGAAGAGTAAAGCAGAATGAAGAGGTCAGTGTATACTATAACAACTTCAAAAGACAAACAACCTTGAAAGACTAAAGAACTCTTAATGAGCAATGTCCAATGACAAAGCAAATCTCTCACTTTCTGAGAGAGTGATGAACTCAGGACATAGAATGGGGCATAATTTTGGATATTAGGGGAATTCATTTTGTTTGACAAGGAATATTTATTTCAATAACTATTTTTTTCTAATAGGGATGGGTAGAAGGGAAAGAAAAAAATTAAGCTGAAAAAATAATTTTAGAAAAAAGATACAAGAGATAAAGAAATGAAAAGTATAAAGGTCACTGGAAATTTGACTGGGAAGAGATTTCTTTGCTCGGGAGTCCTGTATCTTTCATTCTTGATGTTTTATAGATTTTTTTTAACTTAAACGTGGTTATTTAGGTTAACATTTTCCCCAATTCAAAACTCGGCTTTCCCCTGCCTTATTCAGAAGAAACTTAGAGCTGAGACTCATCTTCCTGCTTTTCAGGACTGTAAGCAGCTAAAATAACCCAAATACCAACGACTGTCTAGAAAGTGTTTTCTCCTTTCTTTAAAGAAACAAAAAGGAAGGGGGGGGGGGGAGTATGTAATGATACACTTTCTTTCCCTGTCATTTTTGGCCTGGTCGATGCTTGGTGATGAGATGCTCTCTAAATGGCGTGGCAGAACATTCCTTGTCAGTCCCTCCGCCCGGGGCCATATAGCAACCTCGGAGAGCCCTCCGAAGTAATTAAATGTGAGCGGTCTGCAGTCCCCTGAATTCCAAACCCCACCTCCCCGGGAGGGAGCCGGAGCGGAGCCCGAGCCAGCCGGAGCCCACTTGCACCCTGGGGAGGGATTCACGTTTAACTCTTTGCTGGGCCTGGCTTGCTGGGGCTCAGATCCGTATCGGTTTGATGATTTAAATACCTAAGACCTTGCCTAAAGAGCTAATGAATAGTTTCCTTTCATATTGACAGGAAAACAACCATTTCAGTCTCGGTGACGGTCTCCAGGAGCTTAGAAAGGAGCCACCGAAAAGCAATGGGGGTGGGGGTGGGATGAGGGGGATGGGATGAAGAGTTAAAATATAATGCGATGATTGAACATCTAGGGAGCTCAGGGAGTGGGGAGGAGGAGGAACGAAATGGACCGAAGAGCCTTTCCAAGCCAGCCTGGGGAGAAAGATTGTGTGGTTGAGGCTTAATTAACACTCACCATTCTCCTTGCGAGCACCCACGGTTTGGAGGGGCGGGGGGCTAGGAGGTAGGGGGAAAATACCATCAAATCCATGATAGGCAGTTCACATTCCTGGAAAGGCGCAGCAAGTGACTGGGTTTGATGTCGGGTTTTTTTCTTTTCCTTCAAGAGAAACCCCCAAAACAAAACCTAAAGACCCTGGCGCTGCTACCAGAGCGGGGGATTAACCAGCTGCTCGTTAAGGAGCATTGGCTTTGCGAGGCCAGCTCCGCGGTGGCAGCAGCGGTCCACGGCCGGACTGGAGGCTGAGGCACCGGGAGCAGCACCCAACAGCAGCGGAATACATAGGGACCGGGTCAGAGGGACAAAAACACCGCAGTGCCTCAGTTTCCTAAAATAGGGAGGATGATGCTGACACTGCATCTAAACTCGCAGGCTTGTGAGACTTGAAAGTTCTGAGCTTCACCAAGTACGCTCACAGCCAGGGAAGTCACAACTGCAGACTGTGCTGTGGAATCAGCACTTGCTTCTCCCGGTGATCGTGCCTTTTGCATGGGAGAGTTATTCATTAAGTGTGGTAGAAGCCCGGAGAGCCAAGGAAAGAGGCTAATTGAAAGCCCGTCCTGTACATTCCCATTAGCAGCCTCAGCATTCACTGGCCGCTATTTGCTTGGTAAGGGTAGAGATTCTCCTTGCATTCCTACAACTTCGTGGGCTCCCTGAGAAGCCAGGATAGCTTTGCTTTTCGATTTGTATCCTGTAGTTCTTTGCACATTCGTGCTTATTAAACAGATGGTTTTTCATTCATCCATTCACTGAGCTGATAGGTTGGCATCTTTCTCTGTCAAGTTGTCTTTAAAAGAACTTTGGAGTTTTGAATGAAATGCTTTCTCTTTAAAGGATGAACTGTTTTATTGGCATTTTCAAAGAAAACCGGGGGGGGGAGGGGGGAAATCATCTTCAACAGGTGCATAAACTTAGAGCTTTTCCAGTGTCCCAGGTTTGACCTCTTCTAGGAGCCACAGAACCTGCTGCCTGTTTCCAGGAGAAATTTAGCCTAAAGGCACAGTCTGATTCTGCATTGTCCTGCGCTAGGGTGGAGAGGGAGCTATGGGCCAGGCCAGGTGGTCTTCTCTTATTTAGGGTAAACAGACACAGATCTGTACATAGTAGTCCTCTCTTCCCGTCTTCTTCCCCCACTCCATCCTCACTAGGAAAGTAATTCCCCATGACAAACACCCACTGGAATTCAGATTCCAGGGTCAGTGAATGATCATCATACACTCCAGACAACACCCATTCTTTCCTTGGAGACCCAAAATCTGGGCAAAAACATAGAATATTCCTCTGGCAACTCCAGAACCTAGGGTTAGGAAGCCTCTTTCTATTCCATATTGGGGGGAGGGAGGGAAGAAGTAAATAACAGTTTATTTTTGGAGCACATAGCTCTAAAGCTTAAGAAGCTTCTCAATCAGGTTCTGAAAGCAGACATCTGAACCAAAGTTACTGCCAAATATGCTCTCTATACAGAACATTTCTCCATGAAGTTTAGTCAAGATCACAGGGTTTCAGAATTGGAAAGTTCCTTTGAAACCATATAGTCTATTTTACAGAAATGGGAAGAAGTAAAGTGGTTTGTGTAAGTTTAATACATACATATATATATATATATATATATATATAAGGGGGGGGGGGGCAAAGTTCAGATTCAAGCCTAGGTCTTTTGATTTCAAATCTTGCATATGTACATCATGTGGACATTATCCACAAGCCAAATTTGATGCACATTTTATTCTTAATTTAATATATCATAGACTCATGAATTCATTCCTATGGGGTCTCCCCTATTGACATACATCTCTTGAGTCCTCCAGAATTTGTCTATGGCCTTCATTATTAGATTGTTTTCATGAGTTGTGGTTGAAAAAAAATCCACCACTGGCCATCAATCCTCTAGTGATGAGCCCCTCCAATAGCAAATGTGCAGGAGGTTGAAGGACCTCTTCTGGAAATTTTGCCAGTTCAGTGATATCTGCTATCAAGTCAATAAGCATTTATTAAATGCCTACTATGTGCCTGGAATTCTGCCAAACACTAGGAAGGGAAAGAAAGGAGTAGGAGGTAACATGCCCTGCTCTCAAGAAGCTCACAATCTAATGGAGAAGAGAAAAGGGAAACATGTATAAACAATATTATATAGAGCACAAGTTGAAGATATTTATGGAGGCAAGACACTAGTATTAAGAGAAAACCAGGAAAATCTCAGAAAAGAAGGGAAAGGCTACCTTTCAGATGGTAGGACTTTGGCTGAGATTTGAAGGAAGTCAGGGAAGCCAAGAGGCTTCCGGAAGTGGGGAAAAGCCTGTGAATATGCTTAGGAGATGTAGTGTCTTATGCAAGAAATAAGGATAGGACTGAGGGCTCAGCATTGGGGAACCAGAGGGACCTCCATGACATGACCAGGCATCCAAGTAGGCCTTTAGTAAATGGTTATTATTGCTAGTGTTCTCATTTGATGAGTTTATAGGGTGTGGTTTATTATTTCCAGAGAATGTCCCAGAGACTTCAAGTTAACTACCAGTTTAAGATTTAGCACTCCAGGGGAGTCATAAAGGACTACTTTCTAATTATGACATATAAGAAATAGTGCCCTTTGAAATGAAGACCTGGAATTGCTAACAGAATAATAGGAAAATAGCACTGTCATTCACATGCATACTTAGGCTGACCTGACAAGTTTTCTTATTTAGCTTCTTATCTCTACTTCCAATGCCTCTAAATGTCCAAACCCCTCACCTCCAATTTGACTGGACAAGGTAACCCACTGCTTGGGGGCACAACAATACCCATAAAAATAAAATTAGGGACCCTTTTAAATAGAAAAAATATTCCATATAAAGGCATCAAATCTTCCTTTCAGAAAATTTCTCCCTTCATGTCATTTATTTTTGTGACAACTCAAATCCTCAGGGAAGCATCATCATCACAGAAGCAAGAGCTCTGGTCCTGGACCACAGGCTTTGGGTTCAAATCCTACCTATAATACTACCTGTAAGAGTCACTTAACTACCCTGGGCCTCAGTTTCCTTGCCTACAAAAAAACGTAAAGGTTGGACTAAATGGCTTCTGAGATCCCTTGCAAATCTATATCTATAATTCAACAAAATTGCACAGATTAATAGATAAGCACTATCTATATGTCAGACATACATGACAATTAAGGTTCAAAACTTTCAGTGGACAGTGACAAATGGGGAGCTGCCATTTTCAAAGGTGGGCTATCAGTTCCATCTTTAAATTTTCCTAAGCCCACAGGGGTCCTGGACCTGCACCTAGAATGGGGTCCATCTACCCTGGCCAGAGTTAACCATCTTGCATTTGAATACATAATTCCCGACTTGGAAATGATGGGCTCTGTTATATCTCTGTTCTGACTGGATGTAGTTAGTTAGATAGGGTTGTACTAGATCATCCTAGGAGACTTTCCGGCTGCAAAATTCTGGACTCTTTTAGTGCAAACATATCCTTCTGTGTCTATATGCACGTGTGCATGTATGTACACGTACAGATGGGTCCATCTGTAATGCATACATGCATGGGAGTTCCCCTGCGTCTCTGTGAAGGGAGTTGGGCCCAATTAAATAGTTGAGACTTTCCATCTGAGCAAATACATGTTACATCTGTCTAACCCTACGTAGGCATAGAAAGTGACTAAAGTCCTGCCAATAGACTCTGACCTCCAATCTGCCACTCTCCCGGTGAAAGGCAGCAGAAGTAAATTACTTCGGCCTCTTCTTCTATTCAGAGTGAATACAAAATGGTCGGAGTTGACCTGCCGCCAGTCTTGCAGGCTCCGAATCAGAGTGGCACCCTACAGTTTACACAACCCGGCCTGAATACAATAAAGAGGGGCTCCATTCAGAGAGGCCCGCATGCAAAAGAGACGACCATTAGATCATAGTAATTATGCCATTTACATCACACAGTGACACAGTGGGATATGGAGGACTCATCAAACACTTCTCTTCACCCAGGCCCAGGCTGCTAATGAGGCACATTGGATCCCTTTGTGTTTTCCATTTACTCTGGTGCTTTGGCCAGACCTGCCAGCTACAGCTCGCTGCACCAGACAGGCTGTCCCTTTCAGAGCCATTTATTCCTCCCCCGACCTTTGACCCTGAGGGTTATGACATCAGCAGCCCTGATTTGTGATCATTTTTATTGGCACACATTCAACTCTTGTTTCCTGTGTTTAACTCCGTCTCCCCCCACTTTTTTTTTTAAGCTAAACTTATTCGATCTAATAGGCATATGCCAAAAAGACTATAAAGTAAGCCAGGCTTTCACAAAGAGCCTTCTGATCTTACTATAAAAAGCGCCATAGCTACTATTTATGCCAATAATAACGAGTAATTCATTATCTAGGTGCATGAAATCTGTTAATCACTAAAATGTTGAACAATTCAGAGCAGATGTCCACGAATTTTATGAGTTTTAATTAAAATGTTCTATTTATTTTCATCAATACAGGGGGTTTTTTAATTAAAAAGATGTTACTTCCATGTAGTATTTTGCAAATTACAGCCTTCATAAGGGTGATTAAGAGATGCTTATTTGGGTTAATCAGATTTTTTTTTCCTTCTTAAGGTGCTTACACTAAATATAAGAAGAATTAATTAAACTTCTACTTTAAAAAGAAGCCAATTTTCTTAAGTCACAACTCTATAGGCAGAAAATTTTGTAAAAGTTCTCCCTTCCAGAGTCAGAAATGTCAGTTTACTCAAATTCCCTAATTTCAAAAGTGGTTTGAGATAAAACTAGACTTAATGCTGGTTTGGGTGGTGAGGGTTCTTTTTTTTTTTTTGGTTCTTATTTCTTTCAACTGGTTTGACTCAGTGAAATGGATTAGCTAGTGTTTCAAAACTTGGAGTTTCTGAAAGATTCACTTTAAACAGTGTGGTGAAGGTTTTAAAGCATAAACCTGATACTCCGAGGGAAGGTTCTCTCAGTACATATGGCTTTTAATGTAATTTGTTTAACCACTGCCATAATTTAATTTGCCATAAAACAGAAATGGAAGTATATTACAAATGAGCTTTTGACTTTTGTGTCAGTTAAAATAACCATTTGCTGAAAGACTGAAATTACAACTAAAATGGCATAATTTAATAAAAAAAATAGGGCCACAGAATTACAAAGTCAAAAGAGAGAGAAAAAAAAAAGAGATGAGTTTACTTTTGTAGAAAGCTAGTTAAATATCTATGATTTTAAAATCTTGACCTCTATGGGATTATTGTGCTCTTCAACTCTTCTATTTGTATTAAAACAATCTTTTGGCCTGGAGTTAAAAAATAGCTAATTTTCAGGAAAATGGCTCAATTATAATAATTTTAAGTGTATTTAAAAAAGGGAGATCATATAGAACTATTTTCAGCTGTTCCAATCATCAACAGTCCTCACAGGAAGTGGTAAGTAAAGGAACAGGAGAATTTTTATTACAGCAAAAATAGTTTCATATAACCAGCTACAGATGAAGTCTCCATTAACAAGGGCTTTTGATTCTGATCTGAAGGCATCATCTTTCTGTGTAGCTGAGAAAATTGTTTTACCTAGTATTTACGATTCTGTCCAAGTCTTGAAACATTTCATAGAACTAGGCTTGTTTATGTAACCTGTGATTTGGCAGAATCAGTCCAGATTAGTCTTTAAGTGCCTCTAAAGTCTTCTGTTCATTTCAGTGTGAAAGGGACATAAGTTAAGTTTCCATTTACAGCCACCAACTGGGGCACAGATGGTAAGCCATCCACACGCCAGAAGTTCTTAACACTGGCCAGTAGATCAGAAGCCTGTGAAGAAGGTCAAATTCAGTGGATGGGGGCCTGGGGGTGGGATTTAAAAACATACATGTACAACAACAATAACTCTTTGGGAGAGTACAGGGGGAAGTGTTCTAGGGAACAAATTCCCAGTGGTAGTAGAGGGCCAGGCACCTGATAAATGATCAATAGCCACAATTTAAGCCTGTACCATGATGCAGAGGAATTCAGACTTAGAACATGTCGATAATTTTATCACTGAAAAACTGAGGTCAAAAGAACTTAAGTAATTTGTCCAGGAGAGCTGAATTGGTGTCTGAGGTAGGATTTGTATCCATATCTGACTGTTCCAAGGTTAGGGGAAAAAAGGTGTTGGGTTAGTTGCTAGTCAAAGTTTCTTTCCATTCTAAATAATCCTTCTTGGTGACTTTGGGCAAGCTGACTAACTTCCCTGGGGTCTCAGTTTCCCTATTTGTAAAATGAGCCCTTGTTCTGCCAGATGACCTCTAGTTTTAAATCAATAATTCCAATCAATGTTTCTGTGATTTTAATTTCAGGTGAGTAGAGGCAGAGCAAAATCTGTTCACAAATCTACTGATATGCACACACACACACACACAGACACACACACACACAACACTACTTCATGTGGTTCTCCAAGCCTACATCTAAGCTTGAGAGACAAAATGAATGTCTATTTTTAAAAAGGCCTTCTGCTCTTTTACAAAGCAACATGACTAAGTTTCAGGCCAATTTTATTTTGTAATTTGCAGAGATGTTACCACATCACCTTTTCAAGACTGAGGCATTAAAAAGAGGTTGAAATGAAAAACATCTGTAAAGCAATGATTAGGTTTATATAAAATCTGCAGGCATATTGGAGCTGTTATAATGACAACCTCAGTTTTGTAAATATTTAGTCATCACAATCCTTCAATAGGGCCATCACGGAGACCACTCTACTGTAGTTCCTGGATCCAGGCTTCTAAATCTCTCACAGTTGACCTGACCTGAAGGCAAGAGGTTAAGAAACATCTTGGGAAGGGACAGAAGGAATCTACTTTCTGATTTTCTGATTTTCTTGCTTCTCAAATGAATCGATATTCCCATGGGTCTTATTGCAACCTGTGTCAGGGCCTAGAATCTTAGAATATTAGAACTGTGAGTTATGTTAGAGATGCTTCAGTCCAATACCCCTTATTTTATAGATGGAGAAATTGAGGTCTAAAGAGGGGAAAACATGGTATATAGGGAAAGAGTACTAAATTTGGGATCAAAGGCTTGTAGACCTGAATGCAGGCCTGGCTATTTATTAGATAACTTTGGGTCAATCACTTTACCTCTATGGGACTCAACTTCTTCACAAGACAAAGGAAAAGACTGGACCATGTATCAGGTATATTATAATAGGGATTCATTTCCTATTAGGAGTTAGATTAGAAAGATTCTAATATCCCTCTCAAGATCCAGATTCTGTGTTTTTGTGGCCTAGACATACTGTAAGATTCCTCTAGCTGTAAAACTATGAATTTAACCAGGATCACTCAGAGAGTACCCATTACAGAAGCCATGAGGAAAGCTGCTACATTAGCAAAGCCCCTCAGGGACCAGGAAAAATGGAGGTGAGCAATTGCACCACAGTTTGGGGTTATATCTGAAGCACTTAAGAATGAGAAAAGGAAATTAGGGGTTGCAAGTGGATGATTAGGCTGACTATAACTTTGTTTCCTTTAGGCAGATTTTGTGGTTTGCAGAATGAGCTTCAGTCCTACCTGAACTGCCCTTTATATGACAGGGGGTGGCTACATTTCCCCAGAAGTAGTTTCCCTCAACAGATTGTCTCTAAGTGTCTTATTTGTTCTGTCTGTCTTCCCCTCTTGCCCAGGTAGGAAAGTATTTTTGCTGTTTAATTTTTTCAGTAATATCCAACTCTTTGTGACTCCTTTTGGGTTTTCTTGGCAAAGTGCTTTGCCATTTCCTTCTCCAGTTCATTTTACAGATGAGGAAACTGAAGCAAACAGGATTAAATCATTTACCTAGAGTCACACAGCTAGTAAGTATCTGAGCTTGGATTTGAACTAAGGTCTTCCTAACTCCAAGTCTTGTTCTAACCACAGCACAACATAATATTGATGATGCCTAATATTGATGATGATAAGGCTATTCAGATACAACCCAACTTCCATTTCTTATATGACAATTATTCTAAGACTTCTTCAATTATCCTAATGATGATGATTCTGGGACTTGAAGGCCCCAGGAGAAAACCAAACCAAACCAAACAGAACAACCCCCCCCCCCAAAAAAAAAGTTTACTAACAATCTAATGTCCCTTCCATTCTGTCTGTTTTTCTAGGTTTATATCATATCTTTCTTTCTTTCTTGAGAGTTTTAAAATAACTCTTCTAGATGAACTCTTGGAAAGACAGAGTCAGTTTGGAACCAGTGGCATATAAAAAGAGAGAACTTGTAAGCAGCAACTCTGTGCCCCTTTATTGGGTCCTCTCTAGTGAGAAACTAGGGCAGCTGCCTGCCATAGTACCAGGCCTGGAATCAGGAAGACTCATCTTTTGAGGTTCAAATATGGCCTCAGATACTTCCTAACCGTAGGACCTTGGGCAAGTCATTTAATCCTGTTTAACCAAAGTTTCCTCATCTGTAAAAGTAACTGGAGAAAGAATGGTAAACTATTTCCAGTATCTTTGCTATGAAAACTCCAAATGGGAACAACAGAAAATCAGATACAACCAAACAACAACTATCTGAAGTTCTATCTAGATCAGGGGTAGGGAACTAAGGGTCATTGGGATATTTGTTATATCATTCCCAGATCATACAAAATTATCAACTTAAAAATTAACTTGCTATATTTGGTCAAACATTTAATTAATTCACTCCTATAAAGCTCCTAGATTCGTTGAATTTCCACAATGCACATTCTCCACGTATCAGTGGTAGCTCTAATGATTTTTAGGGAAGCAAAGCCATCTGTTAATGTGATCCTAAGAATTGTGGATGATGAACCAAGAAACTCCTTCCTACATTCTACTGCAGGGTTAGAGCTACCACCATTGTCCCTTCACTTCCCTGATCCCTCTCCCTTTGCTGGAATATCAAAGCAAGTGCTCATTTAGGTGGGGCCTCTTAGCATATATGAGCAATTTCAAGAGGGTAGGAAACAGTTATCTCCATGCTGTGCTATGTTGTGTATTGTGCTGTACTATATTATACTGTGTATTATATTGTATAATATATTTTCATACATTATTAATTTATTATGTGTTAATAATAAGATAATATAGACAACAATTTCCTCATTTAATAGGGTTATTGTGAGGATCACATGAAAAAGAACTGTATAAAAATCACTTTGGAGTCCAGAAGTGCCACAGAAATGTAAGCTATTGCTATGATTAGTATACATATATATATATATATATATATATATGTATATATATTTAGTTAACCAATTAGATTATTACCTTTTGAAGGGATTATAAATTGAAGGAATTATAAATTATTATGATGATAGTAGGGATATAATATGATTTGCAAACTTAATATCAGGTAGCCTTCCCTTAGAGTTAAGAAGGCCTTGCATTTAGGTCCTATCTTTAATATGTAACTGGCTTTGTGACCCTGGACAACTCATGTAAGAATTCCCAGAGCCCTGGACTTTTCTTTAAAACTATAAATTTCAGAAGGGTTGCCAATCAACTTTGGTACAGAGTTTCCTCATCAGAAATCTCCCTACATTGCAAAAGGGCAAGAATAGCAAGGGAACTGATGAAAAAAAAAATGTAAAGCAAAGTGGCCTAGCTCTACCAGATCTCAAACTATACTATAAAGCAGCAGTCATAAAAACTCCTGGTACTGTTTAAGAAATAGAGTAATGGATCAGTGGTTCAAATGGATCATAAATTCAAAAGAAACTGCAGTAAATGATTACAGCAATCTACTATTTGACAAACCCAAAGACATCAGAATCTGGGATATGAACTCACTATTTGACAAAAATTGTTGGGAAAACTGGAAAATGGTATGGCAAAAACTAGGCATAGATTTACATCTCACATCCTATACCAAAATAAGGTCAAAATGGGCAGAATTTAGACATAAAGAGCGATACCATAAATTAATAGACCAAAAAATACTCTATCTGATCTATGGAAAAGGGATAAATTTATGACCAAACAAGAATGAGAGCACATTATAAACAGCAAAATGAATGATTTTGACTCTATTAAATTAAAAAGGTTTTGCACTAATAAAATCAATGCTGCTAAAATGAAAAAAAAAAGCAGAAAGCTGGAAAACAATCTTCACAACCAGGAGTTCTGATAAAAGTCTCGTTTCTAAAAATATAGAGAGAATTGCATCAAATTTATAGGGTCACAAGTCATTTTCAAATGGTCAAAGGATATGAAGTTTTCAAATGAAGAAATTAAAACTATATATATAAAATTATATAAAAATGCTCCAGATCACTATTGATTAGAGAAATTCAAATAAAAAAACAATGAGGTATCATCTCACATCTATTAGATTATCCCAGATGAGAAAAAGGGAAGATGATCAATGTTGGTGAGGTTGTGGTAGGATTAGGACATTGATACATTGCGGGTAGAGTTGTGAATATATCTAACCTTTCTGGAGAACAATATGGAATTATGCCCAAAGAGCAATATAACTGTTCATACCCTTTGATCAAGGAATTCCAATTCTAGGACTATATTCAGAAGAAATTGTAAAAAATGAGAAAATTCTTACATGTTCCAAAATATTCATAACCGATCTTTTTGTAGTGGCAAAGAATTGGAAATTGAGGGGATGCCCATTAATTGAGGAGTGGCTAAACAAGTTATAGTACATGAATACTATGGAATATTATTGTTCTATAAGAAGCCATAAATGGTCAAACTCCAGAGGAGCATGAAATGACTTTATGGGATCTGATGCTGAGCAAAGGGAATAGAGTCAAGAGAACAATGTACACATCAACAGCATTATGAGATGAATAACCTTGATGGAAGCAACTCCTCTCAACAGTTCAGAGAGCTAAGACAACTGTATTAGACTGGTTATGGACTATATTATCCCCAACCAGAGAAGCAAAACAAAACAAAACAAAACACAGAGGAAAAAAAAAAACATGCCTAGGGAGGTGGAGCCAAGATGGTGACAAGAACAGATCGTGTCTTAGGCGCTCTCTCATAAATCTTTGAAACTAAGGACTCTAACTAAATTTTTGAGAGACAGAACCCACAGAGGGACCCAGTGAGGCAGTTATCCTACTCAAGGTAACCTGGAAAAGAGCAGAAAGGCTCTGCTCCCTGGGGTTGGAGGGGCAGCCTGCCAGAGGGGTGGCCCCCCAGAGTGAAAGAACTTCAGCCTCCCAGAGGAAGCCCCAGGGCACTTGGAGCTGTGGCTCATAGTAGCAGGGGAGTTCCTGACCTACGCCCCGGGGAGCACAGGGCACAAATTGGAGGAAGGTGGTGGGGGGACCTCTGCCACAGTGAGCACATGAAGCCCAGCCCTCAGGGCACACAGAGAGCAGCGTGGCCACTGAGGCCCAGATCCAGGAAACAGAAGCAGGCAGAGCCAGTAAGCAGGAGCCCCCAAGGCATGAGCCCATTGAACCTAGGGAGGGGAATGGAAAGAGAGACTGCAGAGCTCAGTCCTCTGCCCCTGGAACAGGACTCTGGGGCTCTGACCACATTCAGATCCTGATCGCAGTCTAGGCACCCCATAGAACAGCAGCCCCCACCCCCACCTCAGCCCCGTGGCAGATCATTCACAGACCAGGAGGGAGGACAGAGCCTCACACACTGAGATCCTTGTGGAAGTGTCCCAAAATCTCAGGAAGCACCCCCCAAACAAGCTTAGACTGGGAAAATGAGTTAATAGAGAAAATAGAGAAAAAAAATGAGTTAATAGAGAAAAAAGAGGAATACCATTGGGGAAATATTTTGCCTGTGAGCCCAAGAAGGATCAAAACACTCAGTCTAAAGATGAAGAAGCACAAGCTCCTGCATCTAAGGACTCCAGGAAAAACAGAAATTGGGCTCAGGCTATGACAGAGCTCAAAAGAGACTTTGAAAATTAAACGAGTGAGTTAGAAGAAAAACTGGGAAAAGAAATGAGAGAGATGCAGGAAAAACATGAAAATGAAGTCGGCAGCTTAGTCTAGGAAATCCAAAAAAATGCTGAAGAAAATATCATGCTAAAAACCAGCTTAGGTCAAATGGATAAAACAGTTCAAAAAGTTATTGAGGAGAAGAATGCTTTAAAAAGCAAAATTGGCCAGATGGAAAAAGAGATAAGAAAACTCTCTGAGGAAAACAAATCCTTCAGACAAAGAACAGAACTCAGGGAGATTGATAAATTTATGAGAAATCAGGCCTCAATACTTCAAAACCAAATAAATGAAAAATTAGAAGAAAATGTGAAACATCTCATTGAAAAAACAACTGATATGGAAAACAGATTTAGAAAAGATAATTTAAAAATTATTGGAATACCTAAAAGTCATGATCAGGAAAAGAGCCCTGACATCATTTTCAAAGAATTACTACAGAAAAATTGCCCTCATATCCTAGAAGCAGAGGGCAAAATAGAAATGGAGAGAATCCACTGATCCCCCTGAGAAAGAGATCCTCAAAAACCAACCCCTAGGAATATTATAGCCAAGTTCCAGAACTCCCAAGTCAAAGAGAAAATATTACAAGAAGGCAAAAAGACATACTTCAAATATCATGGAGCTGCAGTCAGGATCTCACAGGACTTAGCAGCAACTACATTAAAAGCTCATAGGGCTTGAAATATACTGGAAGACAAAAGAGCTTAGAATGCAGCTGAGAATCAACTACCCAGCAAAACTGAATATCCTCTTCCAGGGAAAAAGATGGACTTTCAATGAACCAGGGGAATTTCAAATGTTCCTGTTAGAATGGCCAGACCTGAACAGAAGGTTTGATCTTCAGATACAGGACTCAGGTGAAGCATGGAGATTGGATGAGAGAGGGAAAATATGAGGGACTTGATGATGGATGAACTGCATGTATTCCTGTATAGAAAAATGACACTGAAAATACTCATATGAACCTTCTCAGTTAATAGAGCAGGTAGAGGGAGCTTTTATAGTTGAAGCAGAGGAGAAAGCTGAATCTGAAGATAAAATATGGTGTAAAAATGGAGTCAATAGAAAAAAGGGAAATGCAATGGGAGAAAGAAAAAGGAGAGGGGGGAATAGCCCAAGATATTTCATATAATAAGATTTTTCTTTATTACAATGAGCTATTGCAATGATATGGAAGGGGGGCAGGCAGGGGGGAATGAAGGAACCTTCGCTCTCATCAGAGGTGGCTAGGAGAGGAAACAGCATATATACTCAATGGGGTATAGACATCTGGAGTAAGAGGGGGAGCAGGGGGAAGTGGGGGAATGTGAATGATGGAGGAAAGGATGGACCATTGGGGGAGAGTGGTCAGATATAACACATTTTCTTTTTTACTTCTTGCAAGGGGCTGGGATAGGATGGACTGTCCAGGATCATAGGGCCAGATGGATGCTGGGCCTAAGGGGTGGTATGGGGGCTCAGGGCCTCTTGGCCCCAGGACCAGGGATCTGTCTGCTGCACCACTCAGCTACCCTACAGCAGAGTCAGAGTGAAAGGAGAGAGAAAATATAGTACATGGTAGTGGAGAAATACGAAAGGAGGGAATTGCTATCAGCAATGGCAATGGTGGAAAAATATGGAAGTAACTTTTGCGATGGACTTATCATAAAGAATGTGATCCACCTGCGACAGAGTTGTTGGTGTTGGAACAAAGACTCAAGCACATTTTTAATTATTATTATTATTATTTGGAGGGGGTGTAGTGCAAATGGGGCTGGGTAGCCTGCCTGGGGACGCATAGCAGGGTGATCTTTAGGTGTCTGAGGCTGGATTTGGACCTGGGTGCTCCTGGCTCAAGGGCCAATGCTCTGTCCACCACCCAGCCACCCCTACTATTATTACTATTTTATTTTTATTTTGGGTCTTTTTTTTTCTTTTTTTCTTTTTTTTGGTTTTTGCAGGGCAGTGGGGTTAGGGTGGCTTGCATGTCACATGGCTGGGTGATTGTTGGGTGTATGGGGCCGGATGTGGGCTTGGGTGCTCATGGCTCCAGGGCTGGTGCTCTGTCCATTACACCACCTGGCCATACCTACAATTATTACTATTATTTTTTTAATTTTAATTTTTTTCTCTCCCCTTTACTTTATCACTCAAGCGAGTCTGTATTTTTTTTTTGGGGGGGGGGTGTTTTGTTTACTCTTAAACAAGAATATTTTATTAATGTATAAAAAACATCATTTGTACAAAATGAGAATAAATAAATATTAAATAAAAGAAAAAACAAAAAACAAGCCTACCAAATCTGATGAACACTTAATAAAAATTATCACCTATGTATCTCTTTCCCTTAATCCTATTTCTAACACCAAAAATTATTAATTTGTAAATATGTTTAATAAAATATGCATGTAAAATGCCAACCTATTTCCTACTGAGGGGAGGGTTGTGAGAAGGAAGAATGAAGGAAAATTTTGTAACTTGTAAATATACATGTACAATTGGATGAAAATTTTTTAAATAATAGATTTTTAAAAAAATAAATTTCTCTACATTGATGAAATCACAGCTGTAACCCCCCCCCCCAAAAAAAACTGTCATTCTCTTATCTTTCCTACTGGAGAAAGCAGGAACCTGTGCTAAAGTATCAGTTCTCCATCATAAACACTTGTTGATGATGGTGGTGATAACTATCTAACCTAAAACCATTTGCCTATTTAATTCACTTTCTAGCATTATATATAAATAAATGTTGAATGAATGCTTTGTTTCTGGTATAGAGGAAAAAAATTTGGATTGAGATGTCCTGAGTCACTTGTTCCAATTATGTCACTGACTCATTGTATAACCTTGAACAAACCTATTTCTCCTCCTTTGGGTCTTTCTGTAAACTCATTTAGATAATTTCTTGGGCCCTTTTTGTCTTTTAAGATTGAGTGCCTCATCAGCGGGGTGATGGCTATAAAGATGGTTATACATGGATGTAATCAAACATTATTGCACCATAAGAAATGGCAAATATGGAGAATTCAAAGAAGTAAACTTGCATGAACTGATGCAGAGTGAAGTAAACAAAAGTAGCAAAATAATAAACTCAATAATTCTAGCCATAAAACAGTTCAGTGTTGTATGAATAGAATGACTAAGCCCTAGATAAGAGTTGAAAAGATGAACTTCTCTTCTTTCTATGAAGAAATGATGATGATGTTTGTCCTTTGTTCCCAGAAGATCATGACATCAGAGAGGTGATGCTGTGAAGGAAGTGAATTGAATTTGAGTGAAGGGGGTGCTGTGCTAAGTCACAGTCTACTTTCTCCTCTGGAACCATCTGAGTCTAGTAGCCAGAAATGGATCAATAGACTGGCGATGATCCTGAATGTAAGGCAATCAGAGTTAGATGACTTGCCCAAAGTCACACAGCTGTAAGTATCAGTATCTAAGGTCTAATTTGAACTCAGGTCCTCCTGTCTGCAGGGCTGATACTCTACTGCAACTCTACTTCCTAGCTATAGGAAACAATCACTGTAGAATTAGAACAAAGAATTGGTTGAATGTCTTGTCATATGGTATCCACCAACCTCCCATGATGCTGCAGACAGATGAAACCTAGAAGGTTGTTACCCAGATGTCCATTCAGGAAAAGAAGTAACGTACAGCCCAAATGGTTTTTGTTAATTTTATACAAACAAATTATGTTTCTGGGTTTGTTTGGTTTTTGTTGTTGTGCTTGTTTGGTTTTTTTTTGTGTGTGTGATGAAATAGAGGACTAAGGGCAAGCACACAGGAACATTTATATGTGGTAGGCATTGTGCTAAGTACTTGGGATTCATATATAAGCAAAAAGAAAGCGTTCCTGCCTTCAAGAAGCATACATTCTAGTGAGAGAAGACAAGCCAGGAAAAGAGGGAGAGGAAGATATCACAGAGGGGTATACTGGCAAAAGAGACAGAAACAGCTGGGAGGGGAATGAAGTATGGTCAACCAGGACCTGTCAGCAAAATGGAAGCCCCTAGAAGGAATTCATCAATGGAAGAAGGGGATTGCCATGGCAAGGGATATTTCAAGATGAAAAGAAATGTCATTTTTACATCAGTTGATGTGCTGATTATTTTATTTGAATTGCTTTTCTTCTTTGTTTTAAATCTTCATTATGAGTGATAGTTTGCTTGATTGGATAAATATAGAAATAGAGGTAAAAATATTAAAATAGCAATAAATAAGATTAAAATGAGAAAAACTGATATTTATAGAAAGAGGGTTTTAAAAAAATTAAATATTTTTGTCACTGCATATCTCACTCTTTATTCTTATCATGTTTTCCAATTCTTTGAAGGCAAGTCAAAAGATTGAACTTAACTCTTTGAAAACCTTTGGTCTTATATTTTCTCCATACTTCACTCTTCCTGTATGAAATGCCTACTTAATCTTCACAGTTCAGATTATACATTCCTCTATGCAAAAGCCTTCACTGATTCCTCTTTGGCTATTGAATAAATTGTCCTTGGGGAGGTGGAACTAAGACAGAGAGTAGGAGGAAGCAGTATGGCCAAGTTCCCCTTCATTAAACTTCTCCAAACAGACCTAGAAAATTTACCAGACCAAATCATAGTGGGGAAAATCAAGGAAAAAAAAGTTATAATGAATCATTTGTCTAGCCCATATCAGCATAGGGAGACAGACAGGGAGATTTGTGGAAACTGGGAATGAGTTTAGACCAAAAGCACACTGATCACACAGCACTCTAATACCCAGAGAGAGGGTGGTGACCAAGGCAGGAGGAACCTAGCGCCAGACCCATATTGGAGTACAATGGCATCTGGACAGCATTATCTGTCCATTAACCAGTTTGGGTCACAGATCTAGAGCAGACTGTGAAAGTCAATAGTATTAGGTAAGGGGGCCCTAAGATTTTCCTAGAAAGGAACATGGGCTCAGTTCAAGCATCTAACCTATCCTGCAGAGGAAAACCCAGACCAAAGGGGAACCTTTTCTGAGACTCTGAACCAACAGAGCTTTTCAGCTGGCTAATAGGAGGGCAGAAATAGCAATATTCCACTGTTGAGTTGACCAAAACCAAGGTAAAGAGGTAAAGCACTTGCAGAGTTCAGACCAGAAGATCAGTAGTCATATTTCCCTGAATCAGACCACATGGAGAGCATTAGATTTTTCAGGTCCTCAATCTGTCCCTAAGATTCTGGAATAATACAATACATCTTACCTATGAAAATGGCAACAAGATCAGCCCAGACTTTTCCTCCAGAAGAGTGGCAGAACCTAACATCAAATGTGAAATCAGGAATAAGTTAGAATGAGCAAACAGAAAAAGAACCTCACAATAATGAGCTATTATTATAGTGAAAGAAATGCCTAAGACACAAACCCAGAATACAGCTTAGGCACAAACTCAGAATTCCTGGAAAAGATGAAGCAGCTTTTTAAAGAGTTTAAAGGGAAGCTAGGTGTGCAGTGGATAGAGCACAGGACCTGAGTTCAAAATGTGACCTCAGACACTTAAAACTTTCTTAGCTGTGTGCCCTTAGGCAAGTCACTTAACTCCACCATCTTGTTAAAAAAAAAATCCAAACAAACAAAAAAGAATTAAAATTTATTTTTTTTTTTATAAATGAAGCAAGAGTGCTCAAGAAATAAATTGGGAGAAAAATAAAATGAGAGCAATGGAAGAAAGTATTGGAAAGGGCATTAACAGCTTAGCTCAAGTAACAAACTCCCTACAAATTAGAATAGATTAAACAGGAACCAATGAATCCATGATACAACTAGAAATATTAAAAACAAAATCAAAAGACTGAAAAAATAGAAGTGTCCTAGATATCTCATAGCAAAACAATTCATTTGGAAAACAAATAGAGGAGAAAATATTTAGGATCAGCAGGACTTTCTGTGAACAAAGAAATTTTAAAAGAAAACAGGGGCTGCTAGGTGGTGCAGTGCATCATAGAGCATTGGACTTGGAGTCAGTAGAACCTGAGTTCAAATCCAACCTCAGACACTTAATAATTGCCTGGCTATGTGACCTTGGATAAGTCACTTAAACCCATTGCTTTAGAAAAGAAAAGAAAAGAAAAGAAAAGAAAAGAAAAGAAAAGAAGAGAGGAGAGGAGAGGAGAGGAGAGGAGAGGAGAGGAGAGGAGAGGAGAGGAGAGGAGAGGAGAGGAGAGGAGAGGAGAGAAAAGAAAAGAAAAGAAAAGAAAAGAAAAGAAAAGAAAACTACCCAGTTCTCTTAGAACCAGAGGATGAGTAAAGTATAATTAGAAAGACTATATATGGGGCCGCTAGGTGGCGTAGTGGATAAAGCACTGGCCCTGGAGTCAGAGTACCTGGGTTCAAATCCAGTCTCAGACACTTAATAATTACCTAGCTGTGTGGCCTTGGGCAAGCCATTTAACCTTGTTTGCCTTGCAAAAAAAAAAAAAAAAAAACCTTAAAAAAAAAGAATATATAGAGCACCAACATAAAATGAGAACTCCCAACAACATCATAACCAATATCCAGACCTTCCAGGTCAAAGAAAAAATACTGCAATACTCATCCGGAATTAGCTTCAGGGTAGAGAAAAAGGTCCAGGAGTTCTAGGGGGTGCTTTGATGGGGGGAGCCGAAGGGAAAGATCTAGAGAACTACAAGAAGCAGCAAGTAGGGCAGGTGGGAAGCCTGGTGATCTTCCATCTCATTGGAAGGAATAGAATTGGTGATTCTCATCTGATCCTGGCTGTTAGAACAGTTAAGCAGTCCAGGTGGGTTTTGAAGGGTGAAGATAAGGAGAGAAGATTCCAGTGGTGTAGTGGGTCTTCTCACTTTTTGACAATCCTGGATTTGTTCTTTAGAACATGTAGGTCTATTTAAGTAGATTTTGTGAACCTGATAGAAATTTATCTAAAATTCAATTAATATATTTAACAAACATACTGGAATTGTATTTTATCATCTCAGAGAAGCTATTCCTATTATTTTAATACAATATACTTGTTTTTAGAGAGGAGGTATCAGACATTCTGGCTAGTCAACAAGGGTGTGGGGAAAACAGATTAAAATATAATTGGGAAATTTTTAGCAAAATAAATAAAAATGCAACAGATTACATGAATAGTGTTCCTAAGTCAATATACATACCCCCCTCCCAGAATCCTTCCATACCTTTCCTTTTGAGTTTGACACCACTGTTTTTTAAGATATTATCAATATAAGATATAAGTAAATCACATATTGAAGAACTTTAGATAATATCTAATACTACTATAAATTAAAGAATGAAAAATATTATAAAAATATAAACTGAACTCTTTTAAACAATTATTAAAGAAAGACTAAGAATTTGAAAGAGAATTTCTAAGCAAGAATTTGACTAAATAAGAACATCCTGAAATGTCTCAATCCAATAATAGGATTGAGTTTTCTGTAATTCATTGTGAGACATAACTTGGATGATTTTGTGATGTGTTATTGGAAAAGTCTCCCTCTTGTAGAGAGTTGCCAGATTATAGCCAATTGTTCAATTTGTTAATTTGTACAATAAAGGAGTTGGATCAGGAGAATTCCATGGTCCCTTTCAACTCTAAATCTTATTAAGTATAGAAAGTGAGAACTAAAAAAGAACTGTGGAACACTGAATGTCAGAGTAGGAGACCTTATGTAGCTGAAAATGTTACATCTAGAAAGGATATTAGAATACAGAATATAAGAACTAGAAGAACCTTAGAACACAAAACATAAAATATTTGCCCTAGAGAGAGTTATTACCTAGTCAATTTCATCCTTTACAGATAAGGAAACTAAGGCTCAAAGAGGGAAAGTTATTGTCCAAAATCACACAACTAGTACTAGAATAGAGTTCTTGTGCTATTCCATATACTTTCTCTACTTTCGAATGAATTCCAAGCCTATGATCTCAAATGTTCCTCTGTAGAGACACATGAACACAGACAGGACAATCTAAAGCACCATTTATAAAGCAACAGCTCTATAAATTGGGTTCCCTAAATTTGCAGAACATCCCAAAGTCTCTAAAAGAACAGAACCTATCCCAAATGTGTAGAGATAGGGGCTAAGTAAGATCTGAATTGAAAAACAATTGCACTGCATGTCTGTTATGAGGACTGAATAGTATAGGGAAATATAGACATGGGTTACATGTAATGTCAGCAGTGTGAAAAATAAATATTGATGTTAATTCTAAGAAACAAGTTTTTGTTTTATTTACTTTTATCCAGAGCAGAACATTTTCAATATAAACTCATCATCTCGACCACCACAAAGCAAAAGGAATTTTCCCATGCATCATCAAGCATGTTTCTATAAATGTTCTGTAGGGGAAAGAGGGGTGGTGGGGAATGTATATGTGTAGGTGCCCATGTGTATGTTTCTGGAAAGCTTGGCTTGTAAACAGTAGAACAGAATGGAAGATGGGCATTGTGTCAGATAAATAACCACAGTCCAGGTGGTATCTCCAATAATTAAAGCCCTAAATTCTGAAAAAGTTGACTGGAGACTTTTTGAAATTTGGTATCCAAATAGAAATGAAAGTGAGACTAATTAAAAACTCATAACTCTCTAGTACTTCTCTTGGCTTATAGAACATTGTCTTTCAGCAACCCAGGATATACCAAGTATATGGTATTACCAATTTATAGATAAGAAAACTAAGGTTTAAAAAAGAATAATGTGTTCAAAGTCACACAGCTATTAACTATCTCAATTCAGGTTTCTAGATTCCAGGTCTTAGCCCCAGTTACCCCATATAAATCATAGCAACATCTATATCTATATCAAGTAACATATGTAGAATAATGAAAATATTACTAGATCTAATAAAAAAAATTCTATGGGGAAATTTAATGAAGAATTGAGTTGAATTGATTAAATTATGCAAAACAATGAATTTCTGACTAGTTTCTGGGAGAGATATAATAAAAGAAATAGCTCTGGGAAAAATTTACAATCTGGTAGGAAGTTAAGAATAAAAATTACTATCACCCAAAATAGAGAGCTCAATGCTCTGAGTAATTTGAATGGGGAAAGAGGCTATATATAAGTGGGGGCTCTATATAAATATAGATAATTGATCATTCCAATTCTATGAGCAAAAAGTGGGAGATAATTCTATTGCCATAATCCCTGATCTTCCTCAGGAAGTTCACAATTAATTTGAAGATATGACTTACTCATGTTATAAATGTGAACAAACAAAACTCCTAAAAGTTAACATTGTATCAACCACAAACGACTTTAAGTAGAAGCTGTGAGGGTAAGGGTAGTGAGGAAAAGCTTCATAAATGGGTTTTAAATTCAACCACTAGGGGATACTGCTGGCTACTTGCCTGCTCCTGATCAATAAGAAAGAATCTAGTGGAGTCAGACCCACACTCTTGGGGTCCTCTAGATTTCTATGGAATTGAATGATGTGAGCAATCTGAGAGTAATGTTTCCATAATTCATGAAATTTCCAAAATTCAAGTCTGTATAATAACTCACATTTTTTTTTTAGGTTTTTGCAAGGCAAATGGAGTTAAGTGGCCCAAGGCCACACAGCTAGGTAATTATTAAGTGTCTGAGACCAGATTTGAACCCAGGTACTCCTGACCCCAGGGCCAGTGTTTTATCCACTACGCCACCTAGCTGCCCCTAATAACTCACATTTAATAAAAAGCACCTTTCTCACAACTTGTGACATAGGAAGTCTAAAAATTATCATCTTCATTTAATAGACCCCAAAATTGAGGTATGGATATATTAAGCCTCTTGCCCAGGGTCACAAAGTTAATACTGTCACTCATGCAAGCTAATTCCAAGGACAGAATTCTTTCTACAACACAAGACCTCTCATTGAAGTCATGAATAGGAAGATGCAAATCCTTTTCTCTTTTTTCAAGTAGGGCTTAAACAACTCTTTAAGTGCACAAAAAAAGAATGACAACCACTTTATGCTAGGGCTGTATTATGTCTTAACCAAACACATAAATTCTCCTCGGTATCAAATTCAAGAATAGATATAAAAGTATTTTGGAAAATACAAAGAATCATCTATATAGTTCATTAAATGTAGAATCCTTAGCTTCCCCTTCTAAGGCCCCTTCTAGACTTAATATTATTCTATGTTCAAAAGTCATTTTCAGGCACTTGATCCTAAATACATATGATAGCTTAGAATCAAAATGGGAAGGGGCAATTAGGTGGCACAAGGGATGGAATACTGGTCCTGAAGTCAGGAGGATTTGAGTTCAGATTCAGCCTCAGACACTAACACTTATTAGACCCTGGGCAAGTCACTTAACCCCAATTGCCTTGCAAAAAAAAATTTTTTTTAAGAACCAAACCAGGAGACTACCTTCTAAGAGGAGTTTTGTTTTCATGTTCTTTCTCCATACCTTAGTGGAGACAAATTCTTCCAAGGCTTCCCTCTTTCTCATGTGCATTCATGTGTCTACACCTACAGGCAGAAGAACACAAGAGCCAGAGAATAGCAGTGATCCTCAGCCCTATTTCCAGTCCAGCCTTTTATGGCCATCACTAGGGAAGGAAATCTTGTGAAGATGTAGCCATATGATTGTTGCTGCTACTGTCACATCTATTGAAGACCCAAGAAAGTCTTTGATACCAAAGTCCTGGGCATTGTCAAAGGCTTCGACATCAGAAATTAGTATGATTTCATCAGGGAAAATGACTAAATCAAAGAGAGGCATCTCCATTTAAGGATCACGGAACCTTTCTAAAATCAGTATTTGATTTGCAGCAAAAATCTTCCATAAGTGTTGTTTCTCCCATGAAATGTGAGCTCTTTGAAAGGAAGAATTATCCTTGCTATTTGTAACCTCTAAACTTAGCACAGTGATTTGTACACAGTAAGAGCTTAATAAGTGCTTCATTTGTTCATTCTTTCAATTCCCTTATTCACAACATTCCTCTGCCTTTTTAGTCCTGCTTTCTTAGCTAAAGACTATCTTTCCTTCAAGCAGCAGTTGAAGTAATTTTGTTTTAACTAGTTTAGTCCGCAGTGAGTTTTGTGTCCCCTGTGATCCTATAGCACTAGAAATAAATTTGTTGTTTTGTAATTCAGTCATACCTGATACTTCTTGACTTCATTTAAGGTTTTCTTGACAATGCTATTGGAATAGTTTGCCATTCCTTTCTTAGTTCATTTTACAGTTTAGAAAACTAAGCCAACAGGTTAAGTAGCTTGCCCAGGGTGACAAAGCACTAAGAGTCTGAAGTTGGATTTGAACTCAGGTACTTTTGACTCCAGGGCTGGCACTCTATTCTCTGGGTCACCAAGTTGCCCCCTAAAATCAAGCATCATAGAATATAAGAACTAGAAGGAACCTTAAGTATCATCTATCCAAGATGTGTAAATTGAAACCCAGAAAAATTAAATACCTTAAGGTCACCTAAATGCAATGTCATAATTACCTAACTGTGTGGCCTTGGGCAAGTCACTTAACCTGGTTTGCCTTGCAAAAAACATAAAAAAAAGTGGGCTGGAAGAATCTATGAAGGTCATCTAGATAGACTCCCTCTGGTGGGATTAACTTCTTGCCCAAGGCCACACAGCTAGGTAATTAAGTGTCTGAGGCAAGATTTGAACTCAGGTACTCCTGACTCCAGGGCCGGTACTTTATCCACTACACCACCTAGCCACCCTAGGGGTTTAACTTCTTAACTATCATATAGAACCACTGGGAATCTGAGGCTTCAAGAAAACAAATGCTTTATGAACAGAGGTACAAATGAATGAACACTCTTTCCTCAGCCTTTTTCCTTTTTTAAAAAAAAATTATTTATTTAAGGCAATGGGTTTAAGTGACCTGCTCAAAGTCACACAGATAATTATTAAGTGTCTGAGGCTACATTTGAACTCAGGTCCTCCTGACTCAGTACTTTAACCACTGCACCACCTAGCTGCTCTCACCTCAGCCTTTTTTCTGTCAGTTATCCAAAGATAAAAGTAGTCTCTGTGGAAATTCTATGGATCCAAGAATTCCCAATACTATTCAGAAGGGCCTAACCTAGGTTTCAAGTCAATACCACTAGAAGTAGTAAACTCAAGTTTTCCTGATGAAGAAACTGAGGTCCAGAGAGGGTTGACTCAGCCAAGGTTACACAGGTAGTGAGTAGTAGAAATTTGAACTCAGGTCCCCAAATACAACACGCAACATTAACTATCATTTACACAGGACTTTAAGATTGGTGCTTTACATAGTCTCATTTGATCCTTACAACAAAACTGTGAGGAAGGTCTTATTTTATTTTTCACATGAGGAAACTGAGGCAAACAGAGGTTTAAATAACTTACCCAAGGACATACCTATTAATTACCTCTACAGAATTTGAATGAGTTTTTCTGGACTCTAACTCCAACACTCTTGTCACTGTACTATAAAGCTGAACTATGAAGTGAAAAAGCCAGGCCCTGAAATCAATTCTCATTCTCAAGGAATCTGTGCCATTTATTTACAATATTTTCTCTTTTATTACTTTTTAGTTATTTCTTGTGTGTTCATCTTACATTCAACTAAGTTATAAATGCCCCACATACAGGATGCCCTTTCCTTCTGTTATATCGTGCATGATGGATGCATGTTAGATGGCCAATAAATTATGGTTAATCGATGAATTCATTTTCTACCAGATACCATCTGGACTATTATTAGAGAATTTGCAGACCCTCAACAGAAACTCCACCCCCTACCATTTCTAGGTGGTATCAGGAGATTGTTGCTTTATTTTCAGTGACCATACCATACCCCCCTCCCCAACATTGTCCAAAAAGTTTCAGGGTGTTAACTTTCTTCTGCAATGGAAGAGGTAGATCCTTTTCAGCTGCTATTTTGTTGACTTTAAACATATCAATATCTATTTTGTGCATTTTATTAAGGTTGTGATGGTTGTTAATAACATTTCTGTTCACCTTCATGTTTTTGAAAGGTTTCCCTGCAATTCTGTAGGGTAGGGAGCACAATGTTATTGTTCCCCATTTGGCAGATGAGGAAGCTGAGGGCTAGAGAATGGGAAATGAAGTAAGTGTTCAAGAACACAGTTCATTTCATTCTAAATGCTTCCCCTTCAAAATCTACAATTTGGGAAAATTAACTAAATAGATCGAATTATGATCATCATCCTTACACTATGCCCCCCTAGCTAAAGTGACTGATCCCAAGCTAAATGACTAGAACATGGAAAGCTTTCAATACATTTGAAATTGATACCTGTGACCTGAGGTGGACTATATGTCTTAGTACTATAAGGGTCCTCAGAGGAAACATAAATGAGTATATTGAAAAAGTAGAAAGCTGATACTTTACTAAGTAAAGTAGATAGAATACTGGGCCTGGCATCAAGAGGAGCTGAGTTCAAATGAGACTTCAGTCATTTACTAATGTGGCTTCAAGTAAGTCTTTTAAATTCTATCTACCTCAATTTCTTCATCTGTAAAATAGAATATAATAAAGTGTTATCATGAAGTTCAAATCAGAAAATATTTTAAATCACTTAGCACTTTGCCTGAGACACATGGTAGTGCTTGCTAAATATATGCTTCATTCCTTCCAATGTGACAAAAAATGGGATTCAAACCAGGTCCTCTGACTTTAAATTCAATGCTCTTTTCATAACATTGATGCCTTTCTTTTTCCCTTATAATTTGAGTAACAAGACAGGTGGCTCCCTGAATTGTGGTATATTTTCCTCTGATCTCTGATTTCCATTGATATCGATGCCATCCTCTGATCTCATTAGGGAACAGATATCTGAGCATTCATTGGAACATTGAAAACTATCCATCCCAGTTGGATGGATTTTGGGTTACTATTATCCAAATGGAAAAGGAAATCACACTTTTCAAGAACTATTTGAAATTAATTTCCCCTGAAATACCTAAACCTGATTTGAACTTTGCAACCTTACTCTCTTGAGCAAAATATCCTTTTTTTTTACTGTGGGGGGGGGGGAGGGGGAAAGTGGGGAAATTATTTGGTTCCAAAGTTTCCATGTATTAGATCTAGCCATTGCTCTTGTTGGGAACTGTACTAAACTTAGCATGAAATGCAACCATGCTTATCTGTCATAAACTAGGTGCCACTTTCAAACACCTTGACCACCTCTTCATCACAATCTGTAGGCATCTGTCAAAATGTACTATATCTTATAAATATGTATAACACCAGTTCTCATATTTTGTGCTAGGAGAGAGTATCAATGCTACAATTAATTAGTCTAATTTGCATTACAGACTATACATAATTAATTTGTTCATTAAAAGCTTTCAACATTTCTTTGCAGAAAGTGCAAAAGATCATTGATGAGGTTTGAAAAAGCAATTAGTTATAAAATATGTCAATGCAAGAACTGTAAAATGGTAGCCCAACTTCCTGGTACAGCTTCTAAGCAAAGAGGAACATAGCACTGGAAGACTTTTGTTCCTCTCCCACCTTTTCCAAATTGGTGTTTTCATTTCAAGAAATTTTTTCTTTTTCTTCTTAGTCTGTTTCTATAGAATAGCAACAAAACTTCCAGAGTGGAAAGACTACTAGATGTGGAGTCCTATATATGACTCTGAATCCTGAATCTTCCACTAACTGGCTGTGTGACCTTGACCAAGTCACTCCTCTCTGGGCTTGAGTTTCCTCATCTATAAAATGAGGGAGACATATTAGATCGTCTGTGAGATTCTTTCAAGTCATAATGACTTAATTCCCTATGACTTCAAGACTATTTTATGGCCTGAGACAAATTAATAAATTTCTCTGAAACTTGATTTCTTCCTCTACCAAAAGAAAAGGTCTTAGAGTTAGACAATCTTCAAGTTCCTTCCAGTTCTGGATCCTACCATCCTCTAAATTGTTTATGGAAGGGCTCTGATCAGAATTTCTGGTCACTCTCACCAACCAAGGTATTTCTACATGGATTCCTTATGGGAAGAGCCCTGGTGGGAGAGGTACTTGCTCTGGTCCCATTGATACATTGATAAACTAATCTTGATAAAATTCATAATAGGGATACTAAAATAGAAGGATCTACATGTTAGTGGTATTGTTGCTAAAGAAGGCTTTACATTTGTCCAGAAATGTCCTGTCTTCCATTTCATAGATGACCCTTTTAGAGGAATTTGCCTTTATTTTCAAAAGAAGAGTCATTTTACTAAGAATATGCCTTAACTTCTTCCCCCTTACCATCTGATTTAATCTGAAATTAGAAACCAGACAAGGAGCAAACATTTGCTGAATGGAAATGAAAAGTGCCTACTTTACACATGCTTCTTTGCAAGATCCTAGGGGAAATACAAATAATAATTTTGGCTCATACAATTTAAAACTTGGGTTCTAAATTGTCCCTGGTTGATGAGCACCACACTGAACAATTTGTCATATATAAAGGGATGGAATACAATGATAGTGCCATAAGAAATAATGAAATGAATAGTGGAAAATGCATATGAAATAATACAGGGTAAAGTGAGTAAAAATTGTAGAGAAATTTATAGAATAATAACATTATAAAGACTTAGAATTCTGACCAATGCAATGATCATCCATAATTCCAGAGCTCAGATGATGAAACATGCTACTTACCTCTTGCCGAAGAGATGATAGATGTAGAAGAAATAGATTTTTAGGACATAGCCATTGTGGACATTTGCTTTGCTTGACTACATTTATTCATTGTTTTCAGTAGGTGGGGGAAGTTTAAGGAAGAGAAAAATAGAATTTTAAGAGAAAGTCTTATTTCCTCATTTTACAGATGAAGAAACTGAAGCCCAAAGAGGTTGACCAAATTTTCATAGGTGGCAGTGTCAAGATTTTAATGTAGAACTCTAATTTGAAAACCATAACTTTTTCCACTGTGATACACTGGTTTTTGCATAAAAGATTTCTTAGGTGACATAATATATAGATTGCCATTCCTGGAGTCAGGAAGACTCATCTCTTTGAGTTCAAATCTCACTTCTGATGCTTATTAGATGTATCACCCTAGGCAAGTCATTTAACTCAGTTTGCCTCAGTTTGTTTTTTCAATTGTAAAAAAGAGCTGGAGAAGGAAATGACAAATCACTCCAAGAAAACCCCAACTAGTGTCATAAAGAGTCAGAGGACTTAACAGCAATTTACAAAACAGGTTTCTCACAAAAACCCTGTGAAGTAGTTTGTGCTGGAGGTATTTCTTCCCATTTTATAGACTATAAAATTGAGGCTTAGAAAGATTAATCAATTTCTTTATCATCACACAGCCAAGAAATGTTAGAGCTGGAATTCAAACCTGGCCACCAAATAGAGAGGGGAAATGTCCATTCATTGATAAGGAAGATAGAACCCTTAACCTCAGGGAACCTACACTCTAGCAGGACAGATAAAGTCTATGCACAAATAACTAGAATTCAAGACTGAAAATAAAAAAAATGCAAAGAAAAATCCAGATATAAGAGAAATAGGAGAAAAAGATTTCATGTTGCTTAGGATGTCAGAGAAGGTTTCACAGAGAAGGTGATATCTGTCCATTCTTCTTTGACTGAAACAGTATGAAGGGAATACAGTGCTGGTAAGATAGGTTATAGTCAGATTGTAGGGAACTACAAATTATAATCAATACTTCGTTCAATAGGAAAAAATTTTTGAGAAGAGGAGGGATCAAATCAATACAGTTATTAAAAAGATAAGAGAACAGTGGTGCTAAGGGAATGACTAAAGGCAAAGAGACTGATTAGAAGATTATTAGGATAGCTCAGTTCAAAGGTCCAGAGGTTTGAGTTAGACACCTGACAGTATGAGAAAAGAGGAGGGGGAAGATGCAAAAGATATTTTGGAAATATAATTGATAGGCCTTTTCAATTGATGCTTTCCTCCTCCTTGACCCTGCACTCCCAACATTCAAAGATGATTATGCTCTTGAGCATTATTGAGTGTGTGGGTGCCATCAACAGATATAGGGAGGTTTGCAAGAAGATTCTCTATTTGATATGATGAAAGGACATTTATGTAGAGGTTTCAGGCAAGTTGGTGAAAATTCAGAATTCGGGTTCAGGGTAGAGAATAGAAGTAGTGATATGGATTTGAAGTCATACAAAAAGGTGATAATTAAAGATGAGGGAAAAGATGATATCCTTCCTCCTCCTCTTCTCTCCCTTTCCTTCCCACCTTTTCCTTTCTCCTCTCCTCCCTTTTTCTTTTCTTTTCTTCACCACTTTTTCCCTTGGTAGAACCCTGGAGAATACACTTATTTAAGGGAAGTCAACAAAAAAGAAAGAAGAGTGGTTAGAGAGGTAGGAAGAAGAATAGGAATGTTATGTCGCAGGGGATCAAGAAGAAAAAAATAAGCAATATCAAATGATGCTGCAAAAAGATAAAGATGGAGTGATTGAAGATGCATTGATTGATGGAATAATCTCACAGAAGAAATATAAAGGAATAAGATTGTTATAAATTCTTTTCACAGAAAAACAGAAGGAAGGATCACAGAATGAATAGAGACAGAAATTTAGAGGAATGGGAAGAAGAAAATAGAGTAGGGAAGAGAATAAGGGACCTTCTCAGGAACAAAAGGGAATAAGATCAGCTAATGAGAATGTCAGTGGTGTGGAGAGGGAGTGATTTTGTGATTTGGGGGAAAAGAAGAATTGTTTAAAGTGATGATGATGATGATGATGTTTATCCTTTGTTCTTAAATTTTTTTTTTCATTTATGGCAATGGAGTTAAGTGACTTGCCCAAGGTCACATAGCTAGGCAATTATTAAGTATCTGAGGTTGGATTTGAACTCAGGTCCTCCTGATTCCAGGGCCAGTGCTCTACCCACTGCACCACCTAGCTGCCCCCTGTCCTTTGTTCTTGAAGAAGACTATGATGAAGTTCAAGGAGGTGATGCCATGACAACCACATGAACTGGATTTGAGTGAGGGGGTACAAAGTCACAACCTCACTTTCCTCAGCTCCTCTGGAGTTATCTGGATCAGAAATGGGTCAGGATGACTAGAGATGGCACTGGATGTGAAGCAGTCAGGGTTAAGCGATTTGCTCAAGGTCACACAGCTAGTAAGTGTCAAGTATCCGAGGCTGGATTTGAATTCCTGATCCTCTTGACTCCAAGGTCAGTGCTCTATCCACTGTGCCACCTAGTTGCCCCAGAAGGTTCACAATAGCCACTAAGGGGATGTGATAGGGATACAATCATAGATTAATAAAAGAATTGCTTTATGGCCATAAGAGCCCAATTGAGGTTCTATATCATAAATCTTTGGTTGACTCAGTTGAACAGAGGAATATGAGCAGGGAACTGCTAAGTGCTGAGATTTAATGGACAGGAATGGCAGAGTATCAAATGACAAGGAATTCATGAATAAAGGACAGGGCTGCTGATATAGCTAACAGTCATCATTGGGTAGAAAAAGCAGTTGGTCCAAAACTTGGAAAAATATTTGATAAGAATAGTGGGAAATAAGGGCAGAAGGTCACAATGAAAGGAAAAAAACAGATTTGGGAAGAATGAAGACATGGGACAACTTGAACAGGAAACTGGGGTAGTTACATCTTAGTCCTATTATCATTAAAAATAAATTCCTTCAGCTCTAAAATCTAAATTCTGAAACTCTTCGAAGTATAAGACATGAAAAGGTTAAGAAGAATGAAGGTGGAGGTAATCAAAGTTAGAGATTTTAAAGAAGGCTCAAATTATTTCAGGGTGAATCTGGAAAGATTACAATGACAAGGTCATTAGTATTAGGAGAGTATATTATACATCTGGGGGTAATAGCAATAAGGGCCAGCATAGAATGGTATAACAGTGTTGAAGAGATGATATGATGATTAGACCTTTGCCCCTCATCCTACAATTGATATTTTTGCCCAGATATGTAAATTATAAAAGCTCCTCGAGATGAGCAGAACCAGAAGAACATTGTACACCATAATAGCAACATGGGGTTGATGATCAACCTTAATGGACTTGCTCATTCCATCAGTGCAACAATCAGGCACAATTCTGGGGTATTTGCAATGAAGAGATGGTATAACTGTATCCAGAGAAAGAATTGTGGAGTTTAAACATAGACCAAAGACTATTATCTTTGATTTTTTTTAAAAAAAGTTATCTTATTATGTAATTTTGCTATCTCTTATATTTTTTTCCCCTTTAGGACATGATTTTTCTCTCAACACATTCAATTTTGATCAATGTATAGCATGGAAACAATGTAAAGACTATCAGATTGCCTTCTGTGGGAGTGGGGAAGGGAAATGAGATAAGGGAAAAAATTGTAAAATTTAATAAAAAAAAGATGATGGAAAAAATGATTGGGTAAAAACTACTGTTGTATGTAGTTGGAAAAATAATATATAATAAAAAGAAAAAATTATATAAAGTCCTTTTCTACCCTTGGCTGTAGTATCTAAGCATCTATAATTCTCTTTATCTTTTTGTTAGCTATGAACCCCCAGCTAAACACTTGACATAAGACTTTAGTGTTAGATCTATTTATACTTCATTGAAAATATTTTCACTGAATTGCTCCTTTTCAACTTTATTCTCAGTATATTATATCTTAAACAAGCAAAATGCTAGTGATTACTACTTTTTATAAAGATAAAGCAAACATTTAAAACAAAGAAAACAAATTTCATTTCCTTATATTCAGAGGGAAAGTCTTCAGTCTTAAATGAAGTTCAGGGGGAAGAGGAGAGGGAGGAAATACAGAATTCAACAATTTGTAGTAAAGAGGTATTTCAACAATATAACTTTTGTTCCAGTTCAGCTCATGCCCAATCAATTCAATCAGACTTATTCACAGAGTTCTAACTTATTTCTCTGTGGTAGGCATCCTTTTTTTCCAGCTGTTCATGACTCCCCCCCATTCATCTAACTTTATGCTTCAGCTGGGCAGGAGGACTTAAATTCTTTAAGTTTGCTGAACTCTGTAAGCTGACTATTAAAAAGGCCGAACTAAGAACCAGGAAGACCTGAGTTCAAATCCCAAGTAAGTCACTTACTGTCTCTGTGCCTCAGTTTCCTCAACTGTAAAAGAAGATGAGTTGGAATCTTGCCTCTAATATCCTTTCTGGCTTTAAATCAATGATCCTATGATAGAATGAGATTCAGAGGAAAGAAGGTCATTGACAGCTATTTGTGTCTCATTTAAATTTGTTTCAGTTTAATAACTAGCATTTATAGAATATTTTAAGCTTTGCAAAGCATTTTATATAGTTTAGCTCATTCAATCTTCACAATAACTCCATGAGGAAGGTTATCATTTTACAGTTGAGGAAAGTAATAGGCTAAGAGGGATATATGATGCAGCAAATTTACAGATAAGTAAATGCAAAGTCATTAAGAGAGACCACTAATAAATGGGGATGAGGAAAGGGCAAGGTCAGGAAAGTCTTCCTGGAGGAAGTGGCATCTCTGCGGAAACTTCAAGGAAATCAGAAATTCTAAGAGGCAGAAATGAACAGAAAATATCTTTCAGATAGGGGGAACTATTTGGTTATAAGTTGTTGTGGAGAACCCATTCTTCCCACTCTCATGGAGGACAGCTGATAGACTGGTATGCACTGGCTAGTCATGTAACATCTCTGGCTAACACTTTTCAAACCAGCTATTTAGGAAGAGCTTTTAAAGCCACATGGAATGCCAGTCACACATACAGCCTCACCAAGGAAGGTTTCTCTCTTTTGAACAGTGAGGCTTTAATCTCATCATTATTAGTTACAAGGAAAATGAAAGGTTTCTACTAAAGCTGTCAGTCAAATCATTAACGTTTTTTGTGAAAGGTGTGACCCTAATACTGTATTTACACACCTGTCCTTTACCACATTGGAAAGCAGCTCTTTCATGTGGGATAATCCAGACCTATAGGATTCCCAAAGATCTTATCAAGGGTCACAATCATCCCCCACCCCACCAATTTATGAACTCGGGGTCTCTGTTATCTTCTTCATTCCATTTGTTCTGAATGTAACTTTATTCTCACTTTGAAAGGGATTCTGAAGGTGATGAGAGGTTAGCCTGCTCCCTTCCCCCTCTCTCACTCCTATGGGTTTCCATTTGACATAAAGGTGAATCACCAGAAATATTCTTGCTGTTTCAGAAGTTTCAGGGAGATAAACATAAGACCCACATAATCAAATCATATCTCTACTGTGCAAACTTGGAAATTTTCCCAGGGTGTGTTTAGGAGAAGGCTTTTCATTCTGTTCAGCTCAAATTTTAAAGCAAATGAGTATTATGGGTAATATGTTCTAGGCCCTCTGCTACATGGTAAGCCTTTTGTTCTTAGGCCTCAAACTCCATGATCCTGCAACAATTGATATTCTTGACTGCCTTCTCCTTCCTGAGTTTATATCTCATCTAAACTGTATAGCTTCACCAGAATCTAGTATTTTTAGTATTCTGCACACAAAAGGCACTTACTAAATATTCAATGAGCAATTGTATAAATGGTGTACATAAGAATTTCAAGTGTTAGAGTTATTGCCCTTAAGTGATATAAATCAACATATAAGACTATAAATGATGAAACAATTTTTATATCCATGTAAGAGTAAGTATTTGACAAGTGATTGGGGAAAGGGAGATGCAGAAGGACTGGGAGATTTCCAAATCTTTATCTCTTTATCTATTTCTCTATCGATGCATCCGTCCATCCATTTATCTGTTTGTCTGACTATCAATCTACCTACCTACCTACCTACCTACCTACCTACCTACCTACCTACCTATCCTTTCATCTATCATCTATTTATCTTCTCATCCATCTGTGAGTCTGTCTGCCCATCTGTCCATTTGGTCTTTCTATTTATTTATCTGTCTCTTTGCCTGTCTGCCTGTCTCTGACTGCCTGTGTGTCTATCTATCTATTTCTCTATCGTATCATCCATCCATCCATCCATCCACACCTCTCTCTCTCTCTCTCTCTCTCTCTCTCTCTCTCTCTCTCTTTCTATCTATCCATCCATTCATCTATCTATCTCCTAAAGTGAAGCTTCCCAGTAGTACAATATAACCCAGGCTAAACAACTTATAGTAAAAGAAACCAAAATACTATAATTGAAAGGCAGACAGAGTAGGGATGAGGGGCAGTCTGGGTCTGACCAAACAAAGTCTATAGCTGACGTGAAAACTGAAACCATTTTCACCCACTTCCCAATTATCTCTAATATAACAACCAGTGACAAACCACATTAGGTTCCATAGTCCTGGAATTTCATTGAGAAAGAAGAATGCCTCAGACATTTATTATTTGGCAAGAAAAATCCTATGGAGACCTGTAAGTAGACTTACCCTTTAGCTGTCTGAAGCTTTATTGTAGTCATCTTCACAATGAAGCAGCCAGAAAAACAACCTTTGTCTGTCTTTGTGTGATGAAAGCAAAGATCTCCTCAAATTCAAGGTTGTTTTTTGGGCCAAATTGAAATGAGTAAATGAGTCAACTTAGAAGTGGGAGGTGGCTCAGGGAATGAGAGCTAAAGAGAGATTTTCACTGTTTGTACTTTTTTTTCAGTTGGTTTTTTTTTTTTAGTTTTTGCAAGGCAGTGGGGGTTAAGTGGCCACACAGCTAGGTAATTATTAAGTGTCTGAGATCAGATTTGAACTCAGGTACTCCTGACTCCAGGGCCGGTGCTCTATCCACTGTGCCACCTAGCCGCCCCTGTTGGTACTTTCAAAGAAGAAACATTTCTGTGTTATTTCTAATTATTTTTTGTTTATCATAGGCCCTTTTGGCAGTCTATGAACCTCTTCTCAGAATATGTAGTTTTTGGGGGTGGCTAGGTAGAGCAGTGGATAGAGCACCGGCCTTGGAGTCAGGAGTCCCTGAGTTCAAATGAGGTCTCAGACACTTAATAATTACCTAGTGGCCTTGGGCAAGCCACTTAACCCCATTGCCTTGCCAAAAAAAAAAAATTGGTGATTGAAGGAAATAGTTTTTGCTAAAGATTAATGAAAATAAAAATGTAAATTTTTCAATCCAATTTAATGAACCCCAAATTAAGATCCTCTGAACCAAATGATTTCTAAGGTCCTTTAATAAAACAATAGCTAGCATTTATAACATCTATTCCCTTTGTGTTAAGAGCTTTATAAAAAATTATCACATTTTATCCTCACAACAACACTAGAAAGGACGTTAATATTTCCCCATTTTATAGTTGAGGAAACTAAGTCAAATAGAAGTTAAGTGACTTGCCCAAGTCACATAGCTAGGTAATATTTGAGGCTGGATTTTAATTCAGTTCTTGCTGATTCTGTGTTCAGTACTCTAAGAAGTGTGTCTTCTAGTTCCCTTCTAGTACCCCACTCATTTCAATAAACACATATTAGTGCATAATAAATCCTACCATAAACTTTTGAAAATCTAATTAAATGAAACCACAACTGTTTGTTCCTCTTTCAATTTAAGAAAAAAATCATTGAATCCAAAGAAAAGCAATTGGAAATATTTACCTATCAACACACACACATACACACACATACACACACACACACACACACACACACACACACACACATACACACATAAACACACACACACCCCACAAACCAAGTTTATATTACATCCAAATAAAGATTTAAATAAGCAGAGAAAGAATCATACAGCTTATGGTTGGGCCATGTCAATATAACAATAGCAATAATATACAAATAAATTTATAGATTTAATGCTATGCTAATGAAAATAGAGGATTAATTTATAGAACTATATGAAGTTCCTTTGGAAGAACAAAAGATCTGGGATAATTATGAGAAAAGGTATGAATGAGATATATAGTATTACAAGAGAGCATCAAAACTATTTGGAATTAGTTAAGAATCAAAAAATAGATCATTGGATGTATTAAATAAGTAAGAAACAGGGGATATAAAAATAGCTTCATAAATCTTAGGGCATAAGTCACTTAGGGAAAGATTTTTTTAAATTTTATTTAAGGCAATGGGGTTAAGTGACTTGCTCAACGTCATACAACTAAGCAATTATTAAGTGTCTGAGACTGCATTTGAACTCAGGTCCTCCTGACTCCAGAGCTGATACTCTATCCCCTGCACCACCTAAATGCCCCAAGAGTCCCTTTTTAATATGAATTCCTAGGAAAATGGGAATTCAGTTCGACAAAAATTAAGTTCAGAATTCCATTTTGTGTTATATATTGCATCAAAATATATAAGAAAAAAAGCCAAATAATTTTAATAAAATAAAACAGATAACTTTCACAGAATATGGTCAGGGGAGAATTCTTAACTAAATAAGAGCAAGAGGTAACCATGAAAGATAATATACATGATTCTACTTACCAAAAATTTTAAAGGTTTTGAAAATATAAAAAAACTGATAGTAGAATAAAAAGAAATTATAGGGTGAAAAAATTATCATCAAATACTACCAATAAAATTTTGATATGTAAGATATATTCATAACTGACATAGTCTAAATAAGTGATCAAAAGATGTGAATAACTTTCTTTTTTAAATTTTTGAGGTTTTTTCAATTTATTTTTTTTGAATTTCACATTTTTCCCCTAATCTCACTTCCCTTCCCCCACCCCCCACAGAAGGCAGTCTGATAATCTTTACATTATTTCCATACTAAACACTGACAATAATTGAATGTGTTAAGAGAGAAATCATAGATATGAATATCTTTCAAAATTGCATGGAAAATATTCTCTAAATCATAAAGAATAAAGAGAAATGCAAATTAAAACAATTCTGATACCTTGCCTTACACTGAACAATCTAGGAAAAAAAATGGAAAAACAGGAATTCAATGTTGAAGGAGCTTTGGGAAAAAAGGTTCAATAATACATGGTTGGGGGCAGCTAGGTGGCACAGAGGATAGAGCACTGGTCCTGGAGTCAGGAATACCTGAGTTCAAATCCAGCCTCAGACACTTAATAATTACCTAGCTGTGTGGCCTTGGGCAAGTCACTTAACCCCATTTGCCTTGAAAAAAAACTTAAAAAAATAATAATACATGATTGGTGGAATTGTGAAAGTATTTACTATTCTGGATAACAATTTTGAATTATGAAAGAAAAGTAACTAAATTGTCCATACTCTTTGATAAAAGGATCCCCAAGGAAATCAAAGACAAAAACAAAGGTTCATATAAACTAAAATATTAATGACTGCATTTCTCAAGAGCAACAAAGAACTAGAGCATGCCAATTGATTAGAAAATGATGCCCATAAAACTTATCAAATATGGGTGTTATGGATTATATTGTACAATAAGAAATGAGGAATATGAAGAATTCTATGAATCATGGAAAGGTTTATACACTGATACAGATTGAAATAAATAAAATTACAAGAGTATTATATGCAATGAGTATAAAAATGTGAATTCAAAAATTATTAAAGGGAAACCAAACTCTAAGTAAATGAAAAATCAATCAAAAAATCCCAGGAAAAGAACAGAATATGAGCTCTAAACCTTTCCAGTTTTAACATTTTATGTTTCTATTTTATGTTCTCTTTCAGCTCTGATATTCTATGCTCTAAATTTAAAGAAAATTGTCAGCTCTAGCACTCTGTTACTCCATATTCTACAGCCCTTCTGGCTCAAAACTTCCATGTTCTAAGGTCCCTATGAGTTCTGCTAGTCTATGTTTTATGATAGATAAGCCTTTCAGAAATAGCGGATGAGATTGCCTCAGCATACTGCAGCTGCACAGCAAACTATTAAATATTACCAAGTCCCCACTTTTACCTCTAGATTTTGTTCTCTCTTTCTTGTACCTGTTTTATGGAACAAGGTTATAAATGTTGTTCTCCAGAAAGTCAGAAATAGTTGACTTCTGGGCTTTGAGTGTCTCCATTCAGTAGCCTATTGTCCCAAATGCAGGAATTTCTGGCTAAAGCCCCTATTTATACAGACTTGTGCCAATCTCAGGGCATTTCACTTAAGGATAAATTGCTTCCCTCTCCAAGCTTCAGTGGCCCTATCTGGAAAGTGTAGGAGTTGGATTAGATGAGCCCTGACATTCCCTTCCAACTATTAATGCTATGAAACCTATATCCTTCAACATAACATTACAAACAGTCAAATATGTCTTTTAAAAAAAAAGGCAGTTAGCCTCTCAGGTTAGTATTCAGCAGTAAAAGAGTGGATGATAGACATGAATTCTTTAGTTTGGACTCTACCTCCAGTTCTCCCTGTGACCTTGAACAAGTGATTTCCCCCTTGGAGCTTCAGTTTCCTTATCTGTAAAATGAGGAGATAGGAATAAATTTCAGTGGTCTTTACCAGCTCTCTAGTTCTCCCCACTTTCTGATGATGTTTAGATTCCCAGCTAGGGGAACTTCAGGATGGGAGCAGTGGGGGAGAGAGAAAGATGATTTCTTTGATTATTCTTTCCCAATGTCATGTTTGTAATAATGAAATATTTTTAATCTTGTCCTATGTACCACCAGACTTCTTTCTTAATAGGTTCCAATTAAAATCCTTTTTAAATTACATTGATGTTAAAGACTTCTCCATCTTCAGATGATTTTTCCCCCTCTCAGCTCCGACCCTCTCAAAATTGCTTTGCAGTCCCCTTTCCTATTAAAAAATGGAAAATTGCACAATTCATTTAATTAGTCAAATTTGAATTGTATGTGACTACCACAGCCCAATGGTTGAATTTCACACACCATTTGAAAAGATATGGCAGAATATCCTCATTGATTTGCTCCAACACTTGGCTAGTACTATTCAATTACAAAAGGGATTATTGGGCTTTCTGTGGGAAGAGTTTCTTCCAGGATGCTATTAATGTTTATTGATTTTTGCTTAAATGTATTCAAGATGTGTACATTTTTATAAACCTAATGTGCTTGTGTTTAAACAGAAATATTTCATTAAATGGTATCTCTTTTTAAATGAAATTTGCAAAATGGTTATTAATGGTGGGAAAAGCATTTGTGGCCTGGACTAGTTTTTATATGAAGAGGTCTATGGACCGTGCTCTTATTGAATAAACTGGCTCATGAGCAAGAATACTGCAATCCAACTCAGCAAGTATTTCACAGGCTATGAGGATCAAAGATGCATACCAAGCAAAAATACCTTTGAGATCATCAACATAATACTCTCTCATTTTACAATTGAGGAAAATGAGGCCTAAAGAAGAGAAATTAAGTGATTTTCTAAGGTTACAAAGGGAACAAGTGACAGCTAGGATTTGAACTCAGATCTCACTTGTAGTACCTTAATATGACATTCCTCCTTGTCTTTTCATAGGATGACTCTTGGGCCTGGAAAGTTCTCCCTTCCCATATCGGCTTCTGGGAATGCCTATCTCATACCTTTGCTCAAGTATCATTTCTTACCGGGAGTCTTTCCTGATTTTCACAATGTTACTATTATATCCCACCCTGAATTACTTGGTATTTATTCAAAAGAAACTGATACTTGTACAGAGTGCCTCTGACAGCTTCTCTTCCACTGTGCATGTACCAGTCCCCATTATACTTTCAGTCCTCATTAAATTGATCTTCCTTGTATTTTGTATTTTCACTTACTTGAGGACATGCTGCTTCCTTTTATTTATTAATTAAGCTTATGTTTGGCTTTAAAAACACTTTACAAACTGGCTTCAATCTATCTCTCTCTAATTAAGTGATGGGAATGTAAATAAAAGTAAAAAGGAGATAGCTCCCATACTTACAAAGCATATATTCCAACTGGGGAGACACGTTGAAAAGGGATTGGGGTGGGGGGGGGCAGAGAAGGAAGAAGGTACTGAGGGACATGATGGAAAAGTCCAGAGGAGTGAAGCCCGGTGAGAAATGAAAAGATGGTTTGCCTGGATGCCTGCTTAAACAGAGGTTTATGGAAGAACTCCATTTTCTGTTTGGAGGAAGGATCCTCATGGTCAGAGAGGGTACTTTCCAGGCATAAATCTCTAGGTTTCAGAGCCTAAGGGATGTTCCAAGGTGAAGAAGTTACTCAGATATGATGGAGAAGTCTGGAGTACAGCCTGGTCATACAACTAGTTAGTGTCTGAAGAGGAATTTAAACTAGGTCTTCCTGACCTGACTTTAGGTCCTGTACTCTATTAACTACACAACCTAGGTAAGATCCCTTCCAGTTCCAAATTATATGATCCTTTCATCCAACTTGGATTTGTTAGGTAGCAAATTAGATTAAAGGTATAGTCAATATATTCTTTTCTTCATCCTTCTTTACCTCTCTGTTGCATTGGTTAATGACTACCACTTTTCTTGGAGATACTTCTTCCTTTCTAGGTTTTCATGATATTGTTCTCTCTTAGCTCTTTTCTAAGTTTCCTTTGCTAGTTCATCATCCACATCTCATCCCCTAAGGGTAGGAGCTCCCCAGGTTCTCTCCTGAATCCTATCACAGTCCTGTCACACTCTTTCATTATCTCTCACTGTTGTTTTTCATCTCTGTGTAGATGAATCACAGATCTAGCTTTCCAGCCCTGATCTCACTCCTGAGTTCCAATATCACATTGACAACTGCTTATGGGACATTTAAAATTGAATGTACTGGAGACAGCTCAAATGCAATATTACCAAACTGAACTTATCTTTCCCTTTTATTTCCTCATTCTTGCTGAGGACATTGCTATTCTTCCAGTCTCCTTCTATCATAACCTCAACATTATCTTTCACCCTTCACTCTCCCTCACCTGACAAACCCAATCAGTTGCCATATCTTGCAATATCTACCTCCATATTTCTCTTATCCTTCTCTCTACTTACATAGTGCCTGCCTTAAAATAGTTCTAGGTGCATTAACCTCTTATGTGGACTACTGCTCCTCTACGACTTGGTCTCCTACTTTCAAGTCTCTTCCCATTCCAATTAATCCTCTGCAAAAGTTACCAGACATTTTCCATAAGGATGGATCTGACTTTATCATTCTCCTATTCAATAAATCAAGTGGTTTCCCAATGACCCATTGATATAATATAAACATATATTGATATAATATAAAAATAAAGATTTTTAAAACACTTTACAACCTGGCTTCAACTTAACTTTCTAACTTTGTTATTCCTTTTCTCATATTCTAAGGGCAGCCAAACTGTATTTTTCTGTTTCTACAAATCACAATCATTGTTAGTATTTGTACAGTACTTTAAGGCTTGAAAATGTCATTTTCTGTAATCCTCCCAATAACGCTGGGAGGTAGATGTTATATTATTGGTGAAGAAGCTAAAGCAAACACAGTCAGGGAGTGTTTTTCTTTGCCTTTGCACTGATCATATCCTATATCTAGAACACATTCTTTCCTCACCTTTGTCTCATAGAAAACCTAATTATCCTCATGATTTCTTTTTTGATCCTGCTCCCCTCCAACTTCTAGAGGCCTCCTTCATTAAGTACCATATATTTACCTGCCTCTAATTCACTTTATGAGAGGATCTTCAAAGCCAGAAAGACTTAGGTTTGAATCTTGTCTCTGTGATTTTTGGGCAAGTCACTTAAATTCTCAGAATTCTGGGTGACTCTCTAAGACTCCAAGTTAAAGAAAAGATGCCAACATGTATTTATTGGTAGAGGGATTTTCTTCAGCCAGAAGTCCTCAATACCTATAAAACCACAGGTTCCTGCCCTTGTTTTTATTCTTTGTATCCTTTTTAAATACTGTCTTGCCACTCCTACTGCAGGAATCAACAAAGAAATCAGAATGGTAGAGACATATTCCTGCCAGTTCATGAACAAATTTCCTAGCATCCTCCTTCTCAACCCTTCTCTCTGAAGTGTTTTGCCCTGACTTGGGGCTGATGACTTTGATTTTGACTCTCAAATACTCAACCCTCCCTCCCATTCTTTAGGCTTGGGGGAAGGAAGAAAGAAAAATGGCAAGAAATCTGGAAAAGGTCTTTTATCACAGAAGAACCAGCCCTAGGACCCCTAATACTATGGCAGACTAAGCCTATCAAGCATTAAGGGGACCAAGACAGATTCTGTTCTTCTGAAATCCCTTCTGGCTGCAGACCAAGGTCAGTGAGATTTCCATTCCCCACATCCACATTCCCTTTCTCCTGAACAGAAGTGTCTTCTTCAGGACCTAAGATGTGAGAGGCAATTTGCTGTCTTAAAGTCTAGTTACACTTTGTCAAAAATGTTACTTTGTTTTCTTAAGTTCTCAAATGTGATGAAGCTGTTGATCCACAAATTGCTGAGTTAAGTATACTGCTGTGTGAGGGAAAGTAGAATGGGAATTGTCCAGGAATGGAGAGAAATAGATTAAAACCGTTGTGCTTGCCAGAGGGAGCTTTCTGGCTGGGGGCTGAGGGCTGGAGGCAGGGGACTTGATCTGAAAACAGTTATTGATTCAGTTTTACAAATTTGCTGGGCAAAATGAATGCATTTATCAGTACTTCTCTTAACAAATTAGTAAATAGCTATGGCTAACTGACCAGACTTTCCTTGAGGCAGGGTTTAGTTTGAAAGGAAAACCACTATTAAAGAAGGAAGACATCTGAGGGAGGGGCTAGAGAGAAAATCATTCCCTAGGACAGAAATAGCCTAGATTCATAAAGGTGAGGAAGAAGAGAGACTAACAACCCTGCCTGCCTATTCAACAGTTCAATAGAGAGTCTTCTACACTGCTATATTTACATATATGTGTGTGTGTGTGTGTGTGTGTGTGTGTGTGTACAAAATCACACCCTCCTGTTTCAGTGTTTAATGTTTATATGCCCAGCACCTAACATAGTGTCAGAAAGATGATGATGCTTGTTCTTTGTTTTTGAAGAAGACCATGACATCAAGAAGATGATGTCATGACAAGCACATGAGTTGGATCTGAGTGAGAGAGTGCCATGCTAAGTCACCAGCCTCACTTTCTCCTTCAGAATCATCTGGGTCCAGTGGCCAGATATGAATCAGGATGACTGGAGATGACCCTGGATGAGAGGCAATCAGAGTCGGACTTGCCCAGGGTTGCACAACTATTGAGTATCAGGTGTCTGAGGTTGGATTCAAACTCCTGTCGTCCTGACTCCAAGGCCAATGCTCTATCCAATTCACCATCTAGCTTATTGAGTAAAATTGATCAATTAAGTATCAGGGGTGTTTAGAGGAGATCCCAGATGTTGAAGCAGTACAGAAAATCTTCATGGTGTTTGTAGGTGTATGTAGGATTTTGAACAGAAGGAGTTTAATCTTATTCTTGATGTTTCTAGTGGCTATAGTAGTCTCAGTCTTCCTTCTTTCTTCCCTGTTCTCCAGAGTATTCACTTGTTTTGGTCTCTTCCTCTGGTCTGTTGTTTCAACAACATTATTTTTAATATATCATAAGCTCCATGAGTCTGAAAAATGACTGTCCTTTACTAAACTTTGAGCCTACCTCAGCACTTCTCAGAGAGTTCTACACATAGTTACTAGATATTTACAATTAGTGAACATAGTCTTGGAGTACCCTCAATATCACATCCTTTACTTCTCTTCAGTCTCTGGCTTGGTCACTTGAGAAATTCCTAAATCATATTCCTAAATCATCTTCGCTTACCACTGTCTTTCCAAAGAATTTTCTAAAAGCATCTCCTAACATCCTATTAAACTTGACATGACAAGTGGAGTAGCAAGAGCTATGGATCCTGGAGCATACCAGATTAGACACATAATCACTTTCCTCATTAAACCATACTCCAAAATACAATTCTCTTAGAATAGCTCAGGCTCCCTCCAATTTTTTATATGAATCTGATTTATTTCTTTGTTAAAATGCTCTGACATCATTCTACAGGTCTTTTGGACTAAGCAAAAGACCCTGCTCTCAAGCAATTTGATCTTTATTTTGGTTAATTTAAGAAAAATGCTTTTAAAATAGTATTTTAAAACAAACTGTTGAAAAGTCTTTTGAATATCTCAGACTCTGCAAATGAATTTAGAATCTTTATAGAGACCTTAAGACAATAAATTTGCACAGAATCTAATGAGTTGGAAGATTCCTCAGAGGCCGTCTAATCTAACTTATAAGTGAAATAGAAAGCTATCTGCAGCATTTTCAATACTTGTACAATAATCTTTACTTAAAGACAATATCTCTACTGAGTGGGCATCATCTTCTGAAGCATCCTATTCCAGTTTTAGCCAGATCTAATTGTTAGACTTTTTTATTTTTATCAAATCTAAACATTCTTCTGACTCCTCTTTAAATATTTGAAGGCAATTTCAATTCACCACTGGGTCTTCTCTTCTCCAAGTTAAACAGCTCTGTTTCCTTCCACTAATCTTTATATAGCAGAAATATATCCTTTATCATCTTAGTTGCCATAATCTGAATGCTTTTCAATTTGTGGGTGTCCTTGAGTTTTCCAATCAATTTAATGAGATTCAAGTAACTATCTTTTATTTTCAAGCATTTGAGCAACATCTCCCTATGGAGAGCAGACAAGCCATTATCTTATAGAGAGAAGAAAGAAGCTCACCAAATGGTTTTTAGAGACTGGGGCTTTTTCAAAGATAGGTCTCAGGAGAAAAGATTCTTACTGAAGGAACTGCTCCTCCTCGTGATCTGTTAAAACAAGCAGATAGGTTAGCTCTCCCTTCTTCTCCTCTCCTCACCCCTCTTTTTTCTCATTTCCTCTCCTCTTCTTCTCCACTTCACCACCACCACCACCACCACCACCACCACCACCATACACATTCTCTCTTTTTGTTTCTTTCTGATTCTTACTTTACATTTTTCATTGTACTTTTTTTCTTGATGCAACAAATTGAAGTAGGGTTTTGCATTTCTCAATCGCCATCCTTATCCCACACAGAGAAGCTGAAATACAGGCAGGGTAAGCTAAGTCACATGTACCCAAGGCCATATAACCTGAAAGGAAAATTCTTGGGTTTTTCTTAGTGACTGACTGACCATCTTGGCCTCATTCCAGATATGAGATGATCGAAGCCCAAGAGGTGATAGCAATGAGTGTCATGAGGAAGCACATGATTGAGGCAGATGTGTATGCCTTGCTATCTCTGGCATCAACTCCCTGTCAATCATTTCTCTTTTTCCTTTCTAGCCTGAAGATCATTCTACTTGCCAGAGAAATCAAGCATGATATAACACTTGAACAACTCTGCTTTCTCTGTAATATACATTATTATCATCACATTGTGTACAAGCTGGAATCCTCCTCTTTTTTCCATATATATAGAAAAATATACCATTCTTGTAATCTGAATTCATTCTAAGCCTTAAAGCAACTTAAGGAACTGCCACATTTTGGTACTTTTTCTCCTTTAGCTACCCTTGCTTCCATTTTTTTGTACATCTCTTTTAAAAATCAGTTAGTTGGGAGCAACTGGGTGATGCAGTGGATAGATCACTGACTCAGGAGTCAGGAAGACCTGAGTTCAAATATGACCTCAGACTCCTGACTCTTAATAGCTATGAGACCCTGGGCCAGTCACTTAACCCTGATTGCTGTACATACAATCAAAGTTGGTTAAAGAGTTTCTTGTGTAGTCATTTTGGATTCGTTAGACTTTTCTACCTTATCAAAATTCTTCTTTCTGTCTCCAGAATTTCATTCTTGAGAATCTCCCATGCCACCTGGACTGACTTTCTCTGCAAAGTTTTAATTCATGTGACCCTATCTAACTTTTCAATCAATCTTCTGAATTTTGTTCTCCAAAAATTTAAGTATATATAAACTTTCCTCTTCTTATCCCCATTAAAGACAAACTGTGCCTCCATCAACCAAGTGGGAATGTTGAAGGAGATGGCCAAAGCAAAATATTAGAAAGATCAACAGGTATTCAAGAGCCCTATAGTTTGCAAAAGGCTGAAATTAAGATAAACTAGAAAAAGGCAGGAATGTTGGTTTAGAAAATCTTTTCCTGTTGCTCTATAAGTCAGTCAGAATCTATCACACTTTGGATTCAGTTCAATATGATGCAAGTCAACAAATAATTATTAAGGCCCTACTGTGTGATAGGGACGGAGATTGTGGGAGAAAATTTCTATATTGGCAGAGGATTGATTAAACAAAGAATCTATCTTATAGATGGGTGTTTTTTGTTTTAAGAAGAATTGGGAGAGGTTTCTTGGTACAGATTTTTTCCCCCTCCGCCAGCATCTTTTTTGCATTACCACAGCACAAAATCTGAACTGAGTGGCTTATTTTCTCAGACTATTAAGAATGTATTCTAATACTTAGTCTGGTTCCAAAACCAATTCTCTTATTTAGCAAGTTCATGAGAAAAGACTTTGAGTCTATCACTCAAGTTTCCTAGACTGTCTCCAGGCTGTACATACCAATGTAAGGTAGACATATCCTAGTCTTATCAGGAGCTTTTGCCCCCTGTAGATGTGCAGCAGTACCTACCTACATTCTTAGTGGTTTCACGCTTCTTAATAATAAATCACATCATAACTCATCTTTTTCTAGAGCTTTAGAATTTACAAAGAAAGTGTTTTTCTCATAGCAATCATGTAAGGAAGAAGAGACTTACTCCCTAAGTAATTATAAGCAACTTACTTCTCTCTCCTCTCTCTCTCTCTCTCTCTCTCTCTCTCTCTCTCTCTCTCTCTCTCTCTCTCTTTCTCTCTGTCTCTCTGTCTCTTTTGCTCTCTTCTCTGGAATTATTTTCTAACCTGCAAAATGAAGTCAAATTTATATCTATATCTATATCTATATCTATATCTATATATATCTATATCTATATATATATATTGCTTCAGTTTCTTTTTTAATATATATCATCAGTTTTTTTAAATGTAAATTGATGCCTTTTTTATATCACTTTAATTTTCAATTTCTTTCTTCCTTCTTCTCAGAAAACCATTCCTTGGGGCTGAGAGAGGTGGGAAACATAAGTACCAACTTTACATATATCTCATTTGATTCTTATAGAAAATAAACAAACAAAATAATAATATAAACAACTTTATATGGAAAACCCTAAACTTTCAATGAGATGATTAAGTTTGTGTTCCAGTTCTCACACTTCTGAAGCTGCATGACTTTGGGCAAAACAAGTCACCACTTTTAGTTTTCAATCTCCTCATTAGTAAAAGAGCTAAAAAAGATTTTGATGTTATTATTTACTGTTTTTGTTTTTTGGTTTGTAGCTATTGTTTTTTTTACTCTGTCAAGGAGAATCATCGAGATTATGATAATTAAGGTCTTAGTATCTTAGAATTTTTCAATTTGAAAAGGACCTAAAAATAATCTAGTTCTTAAACAAAATATAAACCTATTGCTTGGAGGATAGCTAAACAAATTGTGATGCATTCATCAAATGGATTAGAGATAATCAGCATGAAGTTCTCAGAGAAGAAAGAGAAGACTTAAATGAACTAACACAGAATGAAATAAACATAACCATGAGGTACCACATACAGGGACAGAAACAATTTAAACGGAAAGAAAAAAATTTAAAAACCAAATGCTGTACAGCAATAATGAGCAAGCATGGCTCCATAGAAAAAATGAAAAAAATGTGTCACCTTTTTTTTTTGCATAGGTGGGGCACTATGGGTGTGGAATATTGCATATACTGTCAGATTGATCCATTAATTACTTTTGCTGAACTGTTTTTAACCCTTTCTTTTTTAAAAAAAATTGTTTTGTGTTATAAGGGGAAGCTATGGTATATAGTACATAGAAAACTGACTCTAGAGTCAGGAAGAGAGGAGTTCAAGTCTAACTTCATATACTAGTTGTGTGACCCTGGACAAGTCACTTAGCCATTGCCTGCCTCAGTTTCCTCAAATGTAAAATGGAGATAATAGTTTCTATAGGGTTGTTGTTAGGATCAAATGAAATATCTGTGATGTTCTTCACAAAACCAACGCTAGCTATCATTGTTGTTCTTTTTATTGTTATGTATAATAAGTCTGAAACCAAAATTTTCTGTGTTGGGTACAATTATTATTGTATTAAACTCCTAAAAGCACACACTTGTCCAGCATACTTGGTCAATCCTCTGTGAATTGCTTGCGTTTTTTTTAAGTTATCCAGAGCTAAAAAGTTTTTGTTGTTATATAGTTGTTGCTGTTGTTGTTTTTTAGTTTGTCAAGGAGAATCACCCAGATAGCATTAAAGTCAATATTTGTTTGACCCTCTCCATGCCTTAGAGGTACTTGGAATATAGAGGCAGTGGGCAGTCAGTCACATGTAGAATTTCTTTAATGGCCAATGACCACCAGACAATAAACTCTAATGACAGCACAGCCTGGGGGCAGATTATTGCTATTTTAACAAGAAACCAAATGAGCCACTTGTACTCACCTTTCTTAAGAATCTACCTCATCTTAAAGTTTAGGTTAGGATAAAGGCAAGGAGGCAATAATGGTATTGGTTATCCATGGAGAACCCAGTAATACAGGCATTTACCCTTCAACAAGTGTTCTATAAGCAAATTTTTTCTTCTTAATTTTATTTTTTTAAGAGCCCCCTTTTTTCCCTGCTGAGGGGAGAGGGGTGGAAAGGGAGGGTGGAGGGAAATTTTGTAACTTGGAAATATGCATGTACAAATGGATGAAAATAAATGTTTTTTTTTAAAAAAGAGCCCCCTTTTGACCTGACAAGAAGAAAAAAAAGGACCAGAAAAGATAAAAATTAAAATCCATTAAATTAAAATTCATTGTTACAACTAAAAATTCTGGAGACTTTTGCTTTTTGGATGTGTCTTTTTTACCAATAATAACTATTGTGGAAAAAGTGGAATAAAAGAAATCAACCAGGACCCCTAAGTCTGGAAAAGAAGATTTTTTCCTACAGTAAAAGTGAGAGAAAACACAAGGACAGAACACTGGTGATCCTGCACCCTCAAAAAGCGAGAAGAAACTGAAGGAGACTTCCAGCACATTGTGTGGAACCTTTAGGAAGGACTTGTAGAAAAACAGTGCACAAAATCACTGAGAATGACAATGCAGACAGAGTTATAATTTATAGTGGTAGCAGGAACTCCACTGATAAAATGAGTTGAAGTATGACAAGGCTGATAGATTGCATTTGTGTCCAAAGTACTTTAATCCCATTATTTGATTTGGGTATATGGCTAGTAAGGTATGTCCTTTCCTCAATCTAGTCCTCAGTTTCTTCATCTGTAAAAGTCTCAGAGACAGTTGGACTAGACTTTTTGGATCCCTTCCAGTTTATTGACTTTTTATTCAGAAAAAATAGAATCATCATTTGATAAAGGAGGAAATTAGTCTCAGTATAGTTGAATGACTTGCTCAAGATCAAAAGACAAGTGATAGGAATAGACCTTCTGATTTCAAAATTAGATACCCTTTTCCCAAAATATCCTTTTCCTAAAAAATTTTTCTAAAATACCACACTGTTGCTTATAAGCACCCATCCTTGTTAACATTATTTAAATCTCTCCATTTTAATATGTTTTCTTCAAATTAATGCAGATAATGAGTCTCTAATAAATGTTTTGGGGTGAATTAGCAGAACTGCCTAGGAGGGAAAGACTACCCTCCCAGGCCAGCTATTGGGAGAAACCACGAAGATCACTCTATCTTCCAGGTCCCCACTACTCACAAATGTTGCATGGGTACCTCCAAATTGCCTGAATCTGTTGAGCATGCTCCTTTACCCTTGGGGGAGAGAATCTTGGGCATTCTGCCTCTAAGGCTTCCAAGGTAAACGATCTTACTTTGTGAAGGGAGTGATCTCTCAGAGAGGTGCAGGGAATTATCTAACAGTGTAAGTGATCTGAAGAGTATCTTTAACTTACTCTGAGTTAGTCCACAGGGGTTTGGAGAAATGGCTAAGAGACAGGAGAATAGCAGTTGGGGACCAGCAGCTGCTTTTAATCACAAAGGCCCCTTGCTAAGATGGTCACAGCAGGTACACATGCTTCCCACTGCTGCCCAATTAGAGCTCCACAATGTCCCAGGGAGGGGCCTGAGACATTGGCTCAGCACGGGCTTGTTAGAATAGTTACTCCTCTCTCTCTCTCTCTCTCTCTCTCTCTCTCTCTCTCTCTCTCTCTCTCTCATCATTCACAGCACAAACCTCTTCAGACTAATGCAGCCCTCTGCAGAAAGCATTGCAGAGTAGAATTCTAGCCAATTGAAGGAAAGTGGGGAAAGAGTAGATCTGATGGAACAAAGATGCTAAGAGAAGTAACAAATAGGTTACCCAGCAGATTCACATGTATCCTGAACATCTGGTCTCAAAGTAGCCAGGTTGTTAGGTGCAGGAAAGTGTCAGGCCCCCAAGGCAGAGGTTGGTTAATGCAGAGGTCCCCTTTTCTTTAAGATACAGAGAAAAGAGCACTGATACTGGAGTTCCTGGATTCAAATCCCTCTCCTGAGGCTTATGACTTTGTGACCTTAATCAAGTCTCTGAGTGTTTGAAAGCAGAATTTCTGAAGTCTGGGTCTCAGATACCTCAGTGGTAAAATGAAAAGATTAAAAACTAGTTGTTCTATAAGGTCCTTTCCAAATCCAGATGTGATTCTTTTAACTTCATAAGATTCTAGAGCTGGAGGGGACCTCAGAGACTCCATGATCCAAACCTCTCTCAATTGAGAGGTAGTCTGATACACTAGGAAAGTGCTCACTTTGGAATCAGAAGAATTTGGGTTCAAATTTGACTTCTGTCCCTCTGACTCTGTATGACCTTGGGCAAGTCACTTCACTGGACTGGTTTCCTCATCTGTACAATGAGGCCTTCATCTAAACAACCTCTGATGTCCCATACAGTTTGAATCTAGGAGTTTTTCCTCTCCTTTCAACCTCCAACTCCAGACACAAGCAATAATCATTAATTTTTTTCTCCTAAAGATTTAGTTAATTTAGTTAATTTAGTTAAAAAACATTTCTGACCATCCTGAACCCAAAGGTACCCAAAGTGTTTCCAGGGCACTTAATGATCCCAATGGAAAAAAAAATCAAGGGAAATAATAGATAATGTGAGTGGCAGAATTCTGAACTATTGCATTAACAATGTGTTTTGCCAAAATATTCATAAGATGGGAACAATAGAAAACCTAAATAAAATGGGGGAAAGGGAGACAGAATTCATAAGCAATAAGGAGTAGAAAAGAATTTCTTAATAATCCAAAAAGTTGTATTCTGGATTTTAACAAAGGATTGTGCTGTTTGCTCTTGGTTTTCCATGTCCCAATGGGAGAAATTTTGTTTCCCTCTAATTCAAGTGTTTTCTGAATTGGCTTTGTATAGAGACTAAGAGCCAGCAATCCAGATGTTTGACATCAGGAGGACAAAATAGTTCAATGGATTAATTTTTTTTTGGCTATTTCACCAGTTAATTTTCCCTGGTAAGGGAGGCAGTCAGCTGACAATTTCATATTTAGGTGATGATAATAGTTCACATTTAGATTATACTTTAAGCCTAACAAATGTTTTTCTCATAATAAACCTGTGAGGTGGATAGTGCAATATAGCCATCTTACATATGAGAAAACTGAGGTTCTGAAAGTTTAAGTGATTTGTCCTTAATCATACCAGCTTGTATCTGAGGGTCAATTTGGAGCTCGATGTTTTGACTTCAAATTCTGTAATCTATCCAACCATACCATACAGTATCACACCCTGCTTTTTTCATTAACTTGAATTTCCTGGAAATTTTTTTGGCCTTTGGAGATCTCATCAATGATGCTTCTAAATTGTCAGTCTATAACTCCAACTCATAAGAACCACTGTGTGAAAAGTAGTGTGGAATAGTGGATAGTAGTTTGGACTTATGAGTCCAGGGACCTACTCCTCCTTTCCACTCAATTAGTCACAGAGATGGCCATGCCCTTGATCTTACCATTAATCATATGTGTTCCCTTTTTGTGTTCATTCTGAAATTCCTTTATTTGGTCCAAATTCCATCATTTCCTCTCCCCAAGCTCTGGTTTTTTTCCTTCACTTCTCACTATGACCAGATTCCTCTTATACTCAAGCTATTCTAGTGATCCTAAACCCCTAACAGTCAATATACACAGTTCTTTCCCAATCTTTACTTACTTCTCCCTCAGGTCTATCCTTATTAATCTTAACTCACTCCCCACCATGTCCTAAAACAAATAAGTGTGACTTCTACTGTCCCTTCTAAAATGCCTGCTCCATAATTAGCAAACTTCCTTTTATCTTAAACCTTTTTTTTAATCTCTTATGATGATGATGATATTTGTCCTTTGTTCTCAAAGACCATGACATCAGGGAGGTGATTGCCATAATAAGCATATGAATTATATGTGAGTGAAGAGGTGCACCACCCTCATTTTCTCTTTCAGAGTCATCTGGATCTAGTGGCCAGATATGAATCAGGACAACTGGAGATGGTCCTGAATGTGAGACAGTCAGTGTTAAGTGACTTGCCCAAGGTCAAGCAACTAATGAGTATCAAGTATCTGAGACTGGATTTGAAGTCCCATCCTCCTGACTCCAAGGCCAGTGCTATCCACTGTGCCATCTAGTTGCCATTGTAACTAACATTGGATGATAGCCAATCATATCACATTTATTAAGCCCTAGAAATATAAATACAAGTAGAAAGAAAGCCTCTGCCCTCAAGGAGTTTAAATTCTAATGGAGGAAGACAACACATAAAAGAAAGATGAAGGGGAAGGGGAAGAGACTAATGTATTCAATTTAGAGAGGGGAGGGGAGGTAGAGGATATCTGGAATACAGGCTTGAGATGATGGAGATAGACCTGGCCTGGATGTCCTTCTTAAATATAAGTTTAGGGGGCAGCTAGGTGGCACAGTGGATAGAGCACCGGCCCTGGAGTCAGGAGTACCTGAGTTCAAATCCGACCTCAGACACTTAATAATTACCTAGCTGTGTGGCCTTGGGCAAGCCACTTAACCCCATTGCCTTGCAAAAAAACCCTAAAAACAAAAAAAAATTAAGTTCAGGGAGGAGCTATTCAGTCAAAAGGAAAGGCAGGCCCTAGGGCAGAAGGGACTTTCAGTGTGTGAACTCTAGAGATAGAGTTGGGCAATTTTTTCTTAACACTCTTTCTTGTATTGGCTACAGTTTCTCTCATTTCTCCTACTCATTGGGCATAGTAGGAGAATGGAATACTCTTTGCTCCCCAATGCCACTTTTCAGACTCTTCCTTGGTCAATTCACTAAACTACTTTTCCTCCTTTGATGATGTCACAATCCAAACAATACAAAATCCAGACCCAGGGAGGTGTATCTATTGATTCCTGGAACATTTTCTTTCCTCAATACTTTCAGTGCCTAGTTTGCAGTCTTTTTCTTCCCCCCCCATCTCTAGCCCTCATTCTAGGAATCTTCAGTTTATTTACTGATATCTTTTCAAATACCTGAACTTTTCAATTCCTCAATCTGTTCAGTTCCCATGATTTATTCCTCCTTTCTATCTTAATTACACACAGATTATGGCCGTGCCCTTAATCTTACCATTAGCCATGCATTCCCTTTTTATGTTCACTCTGAAATTTCTTTATTTGGTCCAAATTCCATCATTTCTTCTTCTCTCTGTTTTTCCCCTTCATTTGTCACCATGCCCAAATTCCACTATCCCTCAATTCTTTCTCAGTACTAGTCACACTTTCTCCCTTCCCCATCTAGATGCTTTGGTGAAACAATTCAATTCTACACTGGATTCCCTTACCCCTTTTTCTTATTGACTATCATCTTGAGAAGAGCAAAAAAACTAAATTATACAATCTATCTACCTCTTTAATGTCTTTTAATGTGCTTTTGATGAACTGAGCTGGAGGAAATCATGAAACCACAATGATTGGGTGAACTACAAATGTATCTTTTCAAATCTCAACTGAGCTCTTGTAGGTAGCTAATTATTTTATTTCTCCAGAAATGATTCAACATCGTGCCCTCCATAGTAGCTATTCTAAATCTTCTCTTCTCCAAGTCTCTCAATTGAAGATCCCATCTTAAAATTCACTGAAAATAAATTAAGACCTTGTTGGGAGTTTCCCCTTCTCTTTTCTTCCTGACGTTATATGATTCAAACATGATCCCTTCACTACTCACCCTTTATTTCAGTCTCAGATTCTCTTTAGTAAGGCCAACTCCTCTACATAAATCCTTGATCCCATTCTCTCCTGACTTCTTCAGCAAATTGTCCCCACTATCATTCCCACTTTCTCTCTTATCTTTGCTCTCTCCCTATTCATTGGTTCCTTCCCTGCTGCATACACAAAAAAATCTTATGAGCGGCTAGGTGGCACAGTGGATAAAGCACCAGCCCTGGAGTCAGGAGTACCTGGCTTCAAATCCGGTCTCAGACACTTAATAATTACCTAGCTGTGTGGCCTTGGGCAAGCCACTTTACCCTGTTTGCCTTGCAAAATCCTTAAAAAAAAGTCTTCCTCCCCTTCTTTCTGAGACTATGTTCAATTTATCTTGTGACTATTTTGTGTGCTCGTATTTATTATTACATTGTTTCCTCCATTACATTGTGAAGTTTTCAAGAATGACTGCTTTTAAAAATTTTTTTATGTTTTATGACTAATTAATTGATTGACTACCTTGATCTGATCATTCTACTGCCCATTAACATGTATCTCTACTTCCCTTCTCAGTTTAAACTCTTTGAGAAAGTCAATATACTTCATACCTTCATTTTATTTTTCCTTCACTTATAATCCCTCTGCAATCTGATTTCCAGCCTCATCATTTAGATGAAGCTACTTTCTTCATTACCAATGATCTCTTGGCATTTGCCCCGTCAATTGAACTCCTTTTGGATATTCTTTTGGGTCTAAGTTATTATGTCAAGCTCTCTCCTCATTCTCCATCACTCTGACTGACATCTCATTCTTAGTCTTTTTTGTTAGTTGGTCATCTGCATCTTGCCTTCTAATTGTGGATGTCCCTAAAGCTGTTTTGCATCCTCTTAGCTTTTCTCTTCATATTATCACATTTGGTGATTTTATTTGACCTCATGGATTCATATATCATCTTTACATAAATGATTCCCAGATTGATATATTCAGTTCTAGTTTCTTTCCTAAGTGAAGTTATGCACCTTCTACTGCTTCTTTTAAATCTCCAACAAGATGAAACATGGGCATCTCTAACTCAACATATCTCAAGAGTAACTCCTCATCTTCTTCTCTTCTAAATTTCCCTGTTACTGTTCAGGTTGTCACCAGTCTATTAGTCACCTAGACTGGCAACCTCAGATTCAGTGACTACTTATTCTAAGGACTTCTTACTCTTAACTTACTTCATATAGTTAATCTTTTTTTTTTTGCAAGGCAATGGGGTTCAAGTGACTTGCCCAAACAGCAAGGTAATTATTAAGTGTCTGAGGTTGGATTTGAACTCAGGTTCTCCTGACTCCAGGGCTGACATTCTATCCACTGTACCAACTAGTTGCCCCCATAAAGTTAATCCTTTATTAAATCTTGTCATTTTTACTTTTATCACAAATCTTATACACATTCCACTTTTACCACTCATACAGGCATAACCCTAGTTCATGCCCATGTCTCCTCTCACCTAGACTATTTCAATACCTTTCTCTCAAAAAATGTTTTATTATCTTTGTTTTTGTATATCTTATTTTTCCCCTATATCCCTCTCTCTTCCTCCTTCCAGAGAACCATTCCTATAACAAAGAATTTTTCAGTATCTTTCTTCCAATCCAGCCTCCATTAGAATATTAGGAAAATTAGAATAATGGTTTTCTTCCCTCCATACCACCTTGCCACTGCTAAATGAGCTCTTGTGACTAATTATCTCCAGAACCAAATACAAAATCCTCTCTTTGGCATTTCAAAGTTCTTCATAAGCTGGTATTTTCTTGCATTTCCCTCATCCTTTAAAAAAAATATTAGGGTCTTTTTTATATCAGCCTAATTCCATCTTCTCCCTCACACCCCCCCATTCCTCACTTCCCCTCCCAAAGGTTTATCTCATATAACAAATAATATTTTTTATAAGACAAAAACCAAAGGAGGAGAAAAAATCAGCTATATCAATCTGTACTTTGAAAAGTCTGAAACACATGCAATGTAGTTCACTGGTAGAATACTCACTTCTACAAAGGGGTGAGGCAGTATACCTTCACTTACGTTTTCTTTTGAAATGTACTTGTTCTTTATAATCTTTCAAATTCACTTTTGATTTTTTTGATGGATGTGTTTTTTATTTGCATTATTATATATAGTTGTATTTATTGTTTTCTTGACTCTGCTTCTTTATTTCATGCTGATTTTTCTATACTTCTATATTTATTACATGCATCACTTCTTATAGCATAGATATGTTCCTATACATGCTTGCATTACAGTTTGTCTATCACAATAAATACTTTGGTGTATTAAAGGAATTTCTTTTCAGTGATTTCTTTGGACTATAAGTCTAGTGGTAGAATCTCTGGGTCAAAGAGTGTGGACTGCTTTTGTCCCTTTATTTGCATAATTCCAAATTGCTTTCCAAAATGGTTGTACCAATTTACAATTCCACCAACAATGCACCAGTGTTATCTTCCCCAAATCTCCCAACATTGAATACTCACATCTTTTGTCATCTTTGACAATTTGTAAGATGGAAGATGAAATCTCTGAAATATTGTATTGATTAGCATTTTTAATTCAAAAAGTTGTTGACAGCTTGCAATTCTTCTTTTGAGAGCAATTTTTCATATTTTTGACACTTCTCTATTGGAGAATATCAATTTTATATTTCATTCCCACCTACCCACTCTCTGATTCAGGTGCACTGGAATACCTATTGATAATTCCTTGAACATACTGTTTCATTTCCCATCCCCCTGCCTTTGTAGTTGCTGACTCTTATACTTGAAATGAGCTGCTCCATCACTTCTGCTTCTTAATTTTCCTGTCTTCCTTCAATATGCTACTCAAAGCTTGCTTTCTGCAGTATGCCTTTCTTGATTCTCTTCCCCCAGGTATTAATCCCTTCCCCTTTCATATTTTCTCTATCAACTCTGTAAATACCATCTATGGACCTAGCTGTTTACCTGTTGACTTCCCCATCACAATAAATCCTCCTTGAGAATAGGCTTTATTAAAAATCTTATATTCGGGGGCAGCTAGGTGGCGCAGTGGATAGAGCATCGGCCCTGGAGTCAAGAGTACCTGAGTTCAAATCTGACCTCAGACACCTAATAAATACCTAGCTACGTGGCCTTGGGCAAGCCACTTAACCCCATTGGCTTTGCAAAAACCTAAAAAAAATATTTTATATTCCCAGTGTTTATCACACTATTTGGCAAATAGTAAGCACTTAATAAATGCTTGTTGACTTCTTTGATGAATTGTTACCACAAACACAAAACTGAAGTTGTTCCTGTCCTCAAAGAGTTACCTTCTACTTGGAAACATCTTCAAACTAGGCTTGACTCCCATGAGAAATGTTTGTGGTTAAATGAGCATTTATCTACTCAGAAAGAGTCTTGCAATCCACAAGTGTTTTTATCAACTTTCCCAACTCCCATGCTGGGAAACCTCAGGAAAAGTTGGTCAGGAAAACATAGAAAAGCAGAGATCTATGAAACATGTTTGAAGTGTCCAAGATATTCCTAGAGAAAAGAAGTCTTAATATGTTTGAATAATCTGTTTCTACCTAAGTGAATTGCACTACTGGATGATCTTAGAAATGTTAAAGAAATCGATTTGGAAACACATCTGCTACTATGGTCTGCTAGGGACTGCTTTCTCAGAGCTAGAGAGTTCTTTTGCCTTGCTTGTGCCTCTGGGAGCCTTCCCTTTACGCCACAAGGAACTTAAGCAAGAGGATTTACCTTGGCCTATCCATTTTCCTTCCAAATAAGACATAGGGATTAACTAAGGTGCTCTCTGGGAGAAAGTGTCAATGGAAATGTGAGGTGGCGTCATGGTGAGTCTTCTCTCTAGGCAAAAAGTATTGGTGTGATAAGCAGAAAAAAAGCATTTCCTCCTCCATCCTTTTGATGGCAGAAGTGGTTGTATTTGGCAATATTGAGGAATCTTTCCAACTTTCCTCTCCAAGACAAACACAACACACACACACACACACACACACACACACACACACACACACACACAAACACTCCTATAGATATCGAGAGAGAGGAGGGAGGCCAGAGCAACTGGGACAGTCGCCAAGAAGCCTTTGAGGGACAAGGATTGCAGCCCTAGTAAGTAGGTTGTTTCCCACTTTTCTTTGCTTCCTTGGTAATCCCCTTTACCTACAGCATAGCTTTTTAAAGGTTTAAATTGAGCAAGCCAAGCATCACTTTCCTCAGTTTCCCTTTCTATAAAATGGAGGTGGGGTGAGAGGGAGTATAGGACTACACCAGAGGTTCTTAATCTCTCTTTTTTAAACATTTTGATAACTGTATTTCAATATGATTTATTTCTTTTGCAATTCTTTGTATTTCATTTTATGAATTAAAAAGCATTGTTTTGAGAAGGGATCCTTAGGGCTAGCCAGATGCCCAAAAGAGTCCAAGATAGGAGGAAAAAAAAAAACCCAACAACAGTGAAAGTTTGAGCCCCTGGTACAGATGAACTCTAAAGCTCTTTTGAGTTCTGAGTCTAAGATACTTGAGAATCATCATTTGCATATCATTCATATGATAATTGATGCTCATTCTTATCTTTTCATTAAAGCAGATCTGCTTAGAGTCTTTTGAGTTGAATTGAGTTTACCAGGCTACACTTTGTTCACCATTGTTACTGTTTGTACTTGAAGGTAATAAAGCTACATTTAAAAATCTATATCGTTAATGATTCAGACAAGTCCCTAAGAAGCCTGGCCGTCCCCCACAATTAGTCCAAATTAGGGAGATCTGGCTGTACCTATACACCAATATTCTTTATACAAACCCTTTTATATCCTTTACTTAGCATTCCCATCCACCTCTACTCTGCCAGTGATCAGTCATACTTCTTTGTGTCCCAATTAAATCAGCCTTCAATAAGCTCCCATGTAGAATCAGATAGATGTTTTCTTGTAGAAAAACAAAACAAAATGAATTGAGTAACCCTGAGAAGGAAGGAAATAGCTTGAAAATAAAATATGATATGTTAGTTTAGATCTTCAAGGGTTTGGCTAATACTTTTGGGCCTTCACTTGTAACAATTATTCACATTTTCTGCCATATAATCCAATCCCAAATGTAAATTTGGCCCACATTTGAATTTATACAAATTGTGGGGTCCCCTGGCTCAGATTTCTCCATTTCTCTTAGAGCCTTCCCTCTCTAATTCCAGTGATAATCCCCAGGGTTCCTTTAAAAGCTAATCCATTCGCTTTAATTACATTTTCAACTCAAGGTATTGTCCTCCTATAGCTTCCAAGAATGTTTCCAGTCATAAAAACCCATTATCTGCCACAATTATAGACTACCAGAGCATGGCCTGAGGGTACCCATGTGAGGTAAAGGATGGCACCACAATTCAGTACAGGATTTATTGCTTTGGAATAGTATGTGGGAGAGAGAAATTGTCAACCTGATTACAAAGTCTCCTACAGGGTTCTACACAACCAGTTCAGACAAATCAGACTATACAGTTACTCTCTTGGAAAGTAGGTTTTGTTACAAGTTATTTATTTACTTAAAAGTGAAAAGAGAATCACAGATAATAAGGAAGCTACTTTTAGCCAGGTTTGGTTAGACAGGATGGGAATTCTTACAATCTAAGTCACTATTCCCTAAGAGTGGAAAGCTTAAGTACTTACTTCTGTATCAGACAATAATAACCCTGTTCCAGACACAATGTTCAACTCTGAGCTGTATCTTGCTTCTCCTATTTTCTTGGTTGCATGTCCACAGTCCAGATATGTTTCTCATTCTTTCTCTCTCTCTGTGTCTCTGTCACTGTCTCTCTGTCTCTGTCTCTCTGTCTCTCTCTCTCTCTCTCTCTCTTTTTCTCCCACCCTTCCCTCCCTCCTTCTCCCTCCTAGGTTAGGAACTTATAAAATCTGAAACCATCACCAAAAAATCATCTCATCATATGACTTGTAGAAACTCCATTCAATACTCAGTTTTGGGCAAAGATGTAAATCTCTGACTTGGTTAAATTCTATATATTTCCATCTAGTCACTATCATATTCCATTTTCTATTTCACCTTCCCCTGCACAGAATAAATAAACATACATGCAGCACAAAACAGATTTTTTAGTGAAGTAAAGTTAGGAAATAGAAATAGCAGGAAGGGAAAAGGAAGGAAGGAAGGAAGGAAGGAAGGAAGGAAGGAAGGAAGGAAGGAAGGAAGGAAGGAAGGAAGGAAGGAAGGGAGGGAGGGAGGGAGGGAAGAAAACAAGTATTTATTGAGTGTTTATTATACGCTAGACATTATACTAAGAACTTTGAAAATATTAGAAAGAGGAAAAACAAGCAAACCCCAAATCATATAGAAGTTCTTGCTAGCTTTAGGCACTAAGGAAGAATGTTGGGAAAGTAAAAAATTTTATTGCTGTTCCTCAATTCTTTTTTTTTTTTTAGGTTTTTGCAGGGCAATGGGGTTAAGTGGCTTGCCCAAGGCCACATGGCTAGGTAATTATTAAGTGTCTGAGACCGGATTTGAACCCAGGTACTCCTGACTCCAAGGCCAGTGCTTTATCCACTACACCACCTAGCCACCCCATTGTTCCTCAATTCTTAAAGGGGAGAATATAACCTTATTTAATTTAGGTCAATTTCTTTGTTCCATTGAATGGAAGCTTGGACCCTGAAACCAGGGACTTAGGCCTCACTGCACTTAGTCCCTAGGCCTAGACTTATACTGCAAGAAACTTGTAGGGAATCAGTGATCATCAAGTTACTGCTACCTCCATTCTAAGATAGATATTTCCTTTGTTTCCTTCTTTTTTCTCTAGCACATTAATTAAAAACTGAAGGAAGTCCTCCCTCCCCTGACCTCAATCCCTTTCTGAAATTCAAGAGAATCCCCATTTTTCTCAGGTCAGAATTTTTGTCTATCTAGGGCTATAAATTCTAGTATTCTCAGTTAAAATTCTCTTTTTCCTCTATTCATGGGGAGAGAGCCCAAAAATCCAGTTACAAAAGTATATGCCAGATAAAGACAAACTAATTTTGTCAAGAAGAAGACTAAAAGTTGGGGGAATGAGAAGAGGCCTCCTATAGAAGTTATTACTTGAGCTCAGTTTTGAAGAAAACCATAAATTCTAAGAGATGAAGGTGAAGAGTAAAGGTGGATTTTTCAGGCATGTAGACTAGTATAGCAACAGGTAATGGGAAGCCTCTGGAGGTTATGTAGTGAAGGTCAGACCTAATTTAGGAAAATCACTTTGATAAGACTTGAACTACAGTGGTGACCATGTGAGTAGAGAGAGGTGGAAGGATTTGAAAATTGCTACAAAGGTAGAAATGATAAGACTTGGTGACTGAATTTATGTGAAAGGTGAAGGAGAATGAAGAATTAAAGATAACACCAAGTTTTAAAAATGGTAATGCCATCACCAGAATCATACAGCTTCCATAATTTGGAGGTGACCTTGTATTCTCAAAGACTATGTCAATTGAGCTCAAGCTATAGTAGTTTTTGCCATGTTGGAAAGGCTTCAAGTATGGCTCCAGCAACAGAACATGTCTATTTCCTCAGGACCAACCCAGCTAATCCATGGGGAGATACATCAACAACAGATTGGTCAATTGATAAAAAGATATCTTGGCCTTGACAATCCATAGAAAAAAGAAAAGTAAAACATGACCTTTGAGTTTTTTGAAGCCTCTTTCCACTTCTGCAGTGACTGACAGAGTGGCAGATAAATGGGCAGAGGGTGCTAAGAATCACATGGTTTTTAAACCTTCGAATATTTTCCATTTGACATTGCTTGGCATATTCTTGTCCTTGTCCAACTACCAATGATTGGAAATATTGCTGGAGAGCTGAATCAGATCATTATTGATATTCTTGCTGTAAATGAAACCAGAAGAAAGATGTCTAGTTATGTGAGAAGATGGCTCATAGATATTCCTTGAATTGACAAAGGATTTTAGACTGTATTTTATCATATATATCTAAAGTGAGGTCCCTTGATTTTCAAGGTTTTTTTTTTAATTTAAGGCAATGGGGTTAAGTGACTTGCCCAAGGTCACACAGCTGGGCGATTATGAAGTGTCTGAGGTTGGATTTGAACTCAGGTCCTCCTGATTTCAGGGCCGGTGCTCTATCCACTGTGCCACCTAGCTGCCCCTTCAAGGAATTTTTGAACAGATCTTAGGAGGATCTGTAAACTTGAATGGGGGATAAAAAGGACATTTGTTTTCTCTGACCACTAACTGAAATTTAGCATTTCCTTCAATTTCTTGAAAATATTATCATGAGGAATCCATAGGCTTTGTCAGACTGTCAAAAAGGGATTCACAACACAAAACAGTTAAAAACCTCTAGCCTAAAGGCAATAAAAAAGATTATTTCAAGAAGCCTTTGCTCCTCCTGTAGGGCAGTACTTACTGATAGGGACAGGAGCAGGGATTTGGGGCTATGATGTCAGTAGTAAAGGAAATACTCAGGTGAGGAAACTATCTCCTCTAATGATAAATATTTGCAAAAAGACTAACATGATATGAACTGGAGGTTTTCAGAGGGGGGGGGGGGGAATCAGTTATCAATAGCCATGTAAAAATTCTTCTAAATCACCAATAACTAAAGAAATGCACATTTAAAAACCCTGAGGCACCTGCTCACAACCTCGTATTGCCTAAGATGACAGAAAAGGAAAATGACAAATACTGAAGGAGATGTGGAAAAATAGGTACACTAATGCACTCTTGGTGGAGCTGTGAACTACCACAGTCATTCTGCAAAAAAAAAAAATTGAAACTATGCTTAAAAAGTTATAAAACTGTACATATCCTTTGAACCAGCAAAATAACTACTAGGTCTATACCCCAAAGATGTAAAAGAAAGAGGAAAAGAACTCACATGTACAAAAATATTTACAGTGTCTCTTTTTGTGATGGCAAAGAATTGAAACTGAAGGAGTGACCATCAATTGTGGAATCTATTTCTGGTCTATGGCATATGAATATGATAAAATATTGTGCTGCTAGGGATGATGAACAAAATGGTTTCAGAAAAACTCAGGAAGGCCTGTACAATTTTGTGCAAAGTGAAATGAGCAGAACTAAAAGAATAATTTATATAATAACCATAATATAAATATAATCAGCTTTGAATTTGATCAACATAATGACCCACCACAATTCCAAAAGTTACACATGAAACATGCTCACTGCCTCCAGATAGAAAACTAATGGATTCAGAGTAAAAATTGAGGCATATTTTTCTTTCTTTCTTTTTCTTTTTTGAACACAGATAATACGCAAATTTGTTTTACATGACTTTTCATATTTGTATTATTTTACTTTCCTTCTTACTGGTTGAGAGAAAAAAAGAATTGAAAGCTTGAAAAAGAATAAATAATCTATGCTTTTAAAAAAGAGATCAATATGAAAATACAGTTTACATACTAACATTGGTTGCTGAATACAAAGTAATAGAGAAATTTTATAAAGAACTTAAGATTCTACAAATTAAATCAACAGTGATTTCAAATCAAAAAGGGAGAAGGTAAATGTGAAGAGAAATATGTGGGAAAATGCAGTTCAGGAGAAAGAAACTGAAAATGCCTCATGCTTTTATATCATGTGTACCTTCTTCAGGAAAAGAAATACTCAGTGCTGGTCATACTAAGGTATTTAGTAACACCAATTTCATTCCAAGAATGAAAATGAAAACTACACTGGAACATAATTCCAATTCAGGCAGTAGTTATCCCTGAGTCAGCTGTTTGGGCACTGTCATTGATTCATCAGAACTAAAATAAGAATATGTAAAAATGAAAAGGAATAATGAGAAAAAGATATGGCATAAAATATAGGATTTTACTGAATATTCATATTTGACATAAGAAAAGAAAATATGTTTTATTAATTGAAAAAGATATGAATACATTTGAAATAATTTAATCCTAAATTATTTAAATTTCATTGAAAGTCCAAAATGGGAAATAGGCAATGGAAATGGAAACACTCACCATAATAATTTCATTCATAAGCTTCACCAATCTAGATTAATTATATGTGGGTACCCTCCCTCTATTGATTATTTCCAATTTATCCTGTGTGTATAAATAAAATATTTTATAATATAATATAAATCTTATTTGTACATAGTTGAGTAAATGTTGTCTCTTCTCACTAGACTGAACTCTTTTGGAACAGAGATTGATTTTTTTCTTTCTTTGAATCCTTAGGGCTTAGCACTGACACATAGAAGGCATTTAATAAATAATTATTGAGTGACTCTTTGCCATGACAAGGAAGTTAAAATAGCCCCCCCAAATGTCTTTGGTCCTTTATTCAGCAACCAATTATCTAAATTACTTGCCAAACAGACATGGCTACTTGACAATACTGCCAAACAGATATGACTACATGGCAATACTGGGTTTGAAAAAACTTGTAAAAGTTTATGAAGAAGCATGGTTATGAGGAGGGTCATCTCATACAGAAGAGAGAAAAGTGGAAGCTAAACCAGGTTAAGGAAAGCTTTGCAACTATCCCACTTGTCATCTAATATCAGAGTTTCTGAGGTGCTTTCAGATGAGGCATTCAGAATAAACATTAAAATGAACAGAGATGGAAAAACAGACTGGATCAAGCACATAGAGTGGAGATGCATGCCATGAATGATACAATTATGAGAGCAAAGTTGAACAGATATTTAGGTTTTCTGAAGGAGGGGAAAATATCAAGGATATGGAAAAAGCCTTGGATCTTTTAAAAATCTCCACCCCCCCCCCGCCCCATAAGGTATCTGAAAATGTCACTAACTACCAACAAATATGGCAAATTTCCTCTACAAAATCTTTAAATGCACAGATCAAGAGAGGTATTAGTAGTGAGCAGGCATGGTTTTTTTTTCCCTTTTCTTTTTGTTTTTGCAAGGTAATGGGTTAAGTGACTTGCCCAAGGTAATTATTAAGTGTCTGAAGTCGGATTTGAACTCAGGTCCTCCTGATTCCAGGGTCAGTGCTCTATCTGCATCACATAGCTGCCCCCAAACAAGCACAAGCTATATTAAACAATGATCTACATCTTTTTAGCCTCACATTAATTAAAGGATGCAGAAAATAAGATCCCATTATACTTATCTGTTGATTATGAAAAGGTCTTTGAACAAAGAATCTTATAGATTCTTTTATGGCAAAATGCCTCCTATCCATATATCAAGATAATTCACAATTCTTTGGAAGATATAACAATAGAAATAACTCAGTTCAATGATTCTCTGTTAAACATTAGGCAAGAAATAAAAACAGAGACATCATAGATAGTAACCTCTATGATGGAAGAGATCCAACACAGAGTCCAGGTTGAGGAGGGATTCTCTATGGATGGTGAGATACTTCAAATACACCTTTTTGCTGATAATATGGAAAGAAAAATATGCAAATTGTATAAGGGATAATGGGAAAAAGTGCAAAAAATGGATCCAAACAAAATAATATATTTAAATTTGAAAAGAGAGTCATCACATTTGAAAAGTAGATTTGGGGTGGGTGGTTGAGGGCCAGATCTGGGGATCTGGGAAGGAGGGTATTTTTTGAAGGATCCCTATAAGCAAAAGGTTATTTTCTTTTGAATTGCAATAGAGACTGGGGTTTGAAATACAATGATTATTTGAAATGAGATGAAATGGTACCCTCATTTGCTGTCAGTTGGCCTGACCTTGAATCCCTTTCTGACATTCTTCCCCCCGCCCCCCCCCCTTTTCCTTTCTTCCTTTCTTCTTTTCCTTCTCTCTGTCCACATAGGGTATCATACCCTTACCTATTGGTGCTCTGCCCAAAGGAATGTAAAATGTGATGACTTTAACCTTGAAAGATATCATGGAGTGTATGACCTAGATTTCTTCCTTAAGGACCATGCCTTAAATCCAAATCACTCTGGGTCTTCTTGACTGGCCGACAATGGGTGCCAGGTCAGGCCTTGCTTTTGGTCATTGCTTGGGTCCTGATTAACTCGGAGTGAATGTAAATAATAATTGGTTCTGTTTTAGAAGGGTCTATCCCTTCAAGATTGATTATTATTATTATTTTTTGATTAGGGAAAAGAGGCATTTTTTTGCCTCATTTCTCAGTCAAACTGAGATCTGTTAAAGACCTTAGCTTAAAAAAGTCCAATCTTTATTTCCTCTGCCTCCAGGGCCATCTCCAGTTGTCCTGCTCTATACTTTGCCAGTGGCCACAGGACTGAAATCCAGAGGTCTGAATCATCTAAATTTACATTACTTTGGGCAGAGCAACAATAGGTAAGGGTATGATAATCTAAATGGACAGAGGGAACAGAAAATGAGACTGATGATTTTGCATAATCCTCCCTCACTTAAATCCAAAACACTTGCAATATCAAGGCATCACTTCCCTGATGTCATAGTGCTCTTAGAGAACAAAGAACAAACAACAGCCTCTCATCTGTAAAGTGAAGATATATTGGACCACATTGGCTGTAGGATCTCTTCTAGGTGTAAATCTATACCCAATGACATGGAATACTTGATATTTTTGAGGCCTCAAGATGGCTCACCTTAGAAAAAAATGTTGATTTTGCCCATGATTACAAGTATTGGAAAATGGTCAATCTTTTAAACTATTAGCTCACTGAGGACAGAGACTGCCTTCCTTGCTTCTATTTATGTCCTCATCACTTCACATATAGTGCCTAGCAAATAGTAGGCACTTAAGTATTGGTTGATTAATTAATTTCATCACCCCCTCCCCCAAGCCTGGCTCAGTGGGCGAGGTTCTGGAAGGGAGTCTCATTTTGTAGGAACTTGTCATAGAAGTTGAAGGGGGGGAAGCTAGTAATAACTTGCTTTGCTTTGAAAAGTGAACTTTTGCAGTCTGTCTTAGTCACAGCTACTGGTATGAAAAGACTACAGCTTCTAGGGAGAAGAAGGGAATCCTAGGAGAGCTTCCCAACCTAGCCTTTGTAATTCTTTTCACTGCTCATCCATAGTTATTATATACAAACTTTGCACTGGTGGAGAACATGAAGCATCAATGAGGGCTGGGTTTCAAAATCTAGTGTAACTTTCTAGATCCTAAAGATACACAATATCATCAGGACTATACATCAATCTACCTTACACTTGATCTCTATTAATTGGCATGATTCTATTTCCATTTCTGTCCTCCAAATGTACTCTCTATTTGCTATCAATATTGAGAGACAAAGAATTATCCCTGAATCCCCTCTAGTATCTGCCCTCCAGTTTATGTTCTCCCTACCCTTGCCTATATCATCTCTCAGGCATGGGTCAATGACTCAGATACACAAAATAAAATAAGGAAAATGATATTACCTATGTAACTGAATAGTTGGAAAGTATGATCACTTCTAGCAAAAATTTCATTTTTGTCTTCCTTGGGACAGAGGAAGAAAAATCATTGACCAACTTCTTTAGGAAAAAGGCTTATACCACAGATTCTTTTTTTTTTCCTGGCTTTTGCAAGTCAGTGGAGTTAAGAGACTTGCCCAAGATCACACAGCTAGGTAATTATTAAGTGTCTGAGGGCAGATTTGAATTCAGGTCCTCCTGACTCCAGAGCCAGTGCTCTAGCCACTGTGCTACCTAGCTATCCCCCCACACCAATCATGTATTTGGAGTTTTTTAAGTTTTTTTTTTTTTTTTGCAAGGCAAATGGGGTTAAGTGGCTTGCCTAAGGCCACACAGCTAGGTAATTATTAAGTATCTGAGACCGGATTTGAACCCAGGTACTCCTGACTCCAGGGCCAATGCTTTATCCACTCTGCCACCTAGCCACCCAACCAATCATTTATTTGTAATAGACCCCTTTTGGAAGTCAATAAAGGCCTATGGAACCCTTCGCAGAATAATTCTTTAAAATGGACAAAGTCAAGAAAACAAATCATATTGAAATAAAGATTTAATTTCCCAATTTAATCCCCCCCCAATCTGTGCAAATCTATTACTTCAAGTTTGATGCTTTGCAGTTTCATTAAGTGACCCAGGAAGATTCAATTGACCAGGAGTCAACTGATACTCATATACTACATACATTTCATCTAGTTAAATATTTGCTGAACTGGTCAATGTTTGTTTGTTCACATTCCCAATTCTGGAAAATTCTCAGATGACTTGGAGAGGCTCAATCATCATTCTTTCCAGGGCCTCCCCTATACCAGTCAGGGAAGAATCTCAGTAAGGTCCATCAGGCTTGATTCCTAGACAAACAAAAGTTAACAGTCTTTCTTGAAGGACCAAAGTTACAGTAACTGGGGGCTACTCCTTTTAAGGCTGCCTCCTTTTAAGACAGATATCCTGACTCACTTCAAATATATGGTTATACCAATTTAGTTAGACAAATAACATTTCACCAAATGACCTCAGGTAACTTACCTACTGCCTGTCTTTCCCATCTTCATAAAGGAGAGGAAATTCAAAGATGAGACAACTTGCTCAGGGCCATCAATATTAGAGATCTTAAAAATCATATTGTCCAATCACTTTGTTTTACAGACTAAGTGAGCTCTGAGTTTTCCTTTAGTTTTAAGTCTTAGAATATTATGCTATACTACTATTAGTTGACTTTTTTTTTGCATTTAAAAGTTTTGAAAGTTCTTTACATTCTTCATTTTTATTTGGCTATCACGGTTGCCCTATGAGGTAAATACAACAAAATTCTCTTTTTTTTAGAAATGAGAAAACTGGGGCATAGAGATTTAAAGTGATTTCCCCAGGATTATCCACATAACTAGTGATAATAATAAGAATTAATGTTAATATAGTGCACCAAGGACTGTGCTAAGCACTTTGCAATTATTATTGTTTTTTAGGTTTTTGCAAGGCAATGGGGTTAAGTGACTTGCCCAAGGCCACACAGCTAGGTAATTACTAAGTGTCTGAGGCCTGATTTGAACTTAGAAGGTTGGATTTGAACTCAGCTCTTTGTAATTATTATCTCATTTGATTCTCACAACAATTCTGGGAGGTAGTTTTTTTATGCTTATTTTACTGATGAGAAATGGAGGCAAACAGAAGTTAAGTAGTTTGGCATGGTCACAGAGGTAATAAGTATCTGAGGCCAAATTTGAAATCAGATATTTCTGACTCCTGACCCAGAGCTCTATCTATTGTACCTAGCTATTCTTAAATGTCATAGAGATTTGAATCCAGGTCCCCTTGTTCAACACTCTATCTTCAGAAACCAAGGGAAATATTTAAATATTTTGAACCAACAAGTGTATAGGGGAGGCATTTACCTTTCAAGAATTTAAGAAATTTTGACTTTATCCTGTAGGTAATAAGGAATAAATGAAGTTTCTGTGCAGGGAAGGGAGTATCATATTCATCTATCATTTACACATATTCTGTTGTATGGGTTTCTATATGCAAATAGAGATACAGATATTTCTAAAGATGTATTTGCATTGTTTGCTCCATCAATCTGAAGAATAGATGATCTGATCATGAGCTTCCATCCAGACACTGCAGATGGGTAAACAACTTTAGCTACCTAATATCATATAAGTGGAGATTGTTTCATTCATTATATTTGTTCCCCAAGAGCCTAGGACAATGTCTGACACATAGAAGGCCCTCAAAAATGCTTGTTAATCAACTCATCCATTTATTCAATTACTCATTATCCTCCCCTATAGCTAAGACCTCTGCTTTTCTTTTCTGGATGCTAAATGCAATCACTGCCCTGTCTCTACTTCTGAGTCAACAACTGAGGCCCCTACCCCTCAGAGAGCCTGGTTTAGACAGTGAATAAGAGAGACAAATTTAAATTTTTTCAAAAAAATCAAATCAAAAAAATTTTCCATTATATTTTCCTTTTAAGGCAGATCATTTTCTATTAATTTTGATTATTTGAATGTTGAAGTACTGGTATTCAACTATTAAACATGCATAATCTTAAACTGAGAGACAAATATTAGTAAATAATTTGTATTATGTCTAGGATAAAGGTATTTAGCAATAGTTTGTTAGAGACACACACACAGAGGACTCAATTGAGGAAATATCACCTGATCTAAAAAAAAATAAGATATTGAAAACATTTTATAAGATTCTGTTAAGATGTAGAAATTTTGAAATATTAGCTAAGAGACATAATCTGTTTTCTGTAAGTTACCAAAGTATTGTGGACCCTTTCAGAATTTTTAGAAGAAAAGTTTCAGTAACTGATTAGAATCTAACATATCTCTCATAAAAGGTAAAAAGATACTAATTAGAATTAAAATGATGTTAGTAGAGTATACAGTGAAAAATATTACAATTGATTTGGGAGAATAAGTCATTTAAAAAACTAAAAACAGCTATAGATATTAAAGGGCTTCCCTATATCATAGAGTACAGTATGTCACATTGAAATAAACTATAAATATAGGCTTCTCAGGGAAGGGGCTATATGGCCTTGGAGGAGAGTGGGAAGGGAACATGGAATATTTGGATTAGAAACATAACTGAAGCTTTATAACACTGTCAGAAATGGAAAAACAAAGTGGGGATAGGGGGAGGGGAAGGATGGGGAACAGATTGTTAGAAAGTCTTAAAGATAACAGCATTTGGAATCAAGCAAAGTATACATTTAACCCCCGAAATTACTTGTCAAAAATACTATGCAGTTTCAAGGGGGGGCAATTTGGTGTTAGTTAGACATCTGGGTAAGTATATGCTAATTCTATTCAGTATAATATCTAGCAAAAAAATTAAAGATCATTTGAGTAGGTAATTCATACAGATAGCCAACTTCCAAGACATAAAACCTGAAGATATAGACACAATCAAATTGGAGCAAGTGTACCAAAGCATAGTATACTTCTTAGGGCTAAATATATAACCAGTTTATAATTTGTAAATTTATAAGCACGATTATAAACAAAAGCTATAAACTTTGATGTATTGCTTAAAAAATAAATATTAATAGTATAAATGATTATGGCAAATCTATTTTCCCCAGCCACAAAAAATGAATTAACTTGTGAAAGATAATTCAATCTAACATTCAACCCATGTATACTATGGAAATGAAGGAGTTGCATGAATATGGTATAGTTATGATTTCAAAAATAGAGGGAAAGTTTCCATATAGATTGACAGCAGTACTTTTATTTATTTTTTTTTAAGGTTTTTGCAAGGCAAACGGGGTTAAGTGGCTTGCCCAAGGCCACACAGCTAGGTAATTATCAAGTGTCTGAGACCAGATTTGAACCCAGGTAACTCCTGACTCCAGGGCCGGTGCTTTATCCGCCACCTAGCCGCCCCCAGCAGTACTTTTTTTTTTAGTTTTTTTTTTTTCCCAAGGCAATGGGGTTAAAGTGGCTTGCCCAAGGCCACACAGCTAGGTAATTATTAAGTGTCTGAGGTTGAATTTGAACTCAGGTACTCCTGACTCCAGGCCTGGTGCTCTATCCACTGCTCCACCTAGCTGCCCCACATAGCGGTACTTCTTGTAGTAGCAAAGAATTAAAAAGGATCAGTAAAGGAATAGTTGAAGAAACTGTGAGATATAAATATAATCAGTTTATTATTATATCCCAAGAAATGATGATTATGCTTAATTATTAGATGGATTTTAGGAAGGGGAAAGTAGAAATGAAGATGTTATAAAAGCAAAAAAAGTATACAATTTTTTTAGAATGATGAATATGAAGAATTCAGAGACACTTCAGAAGATTCACATGAACTGATGCAGAGTGTACTAAGTAGAAATAGGAGAACATTTTACATGAAGATCACAATATTATAAAGGAGAACAATAATGTGAAACTTCAGAACTCTTTTCAACAAAGTGACTGATCATGTGACTTCACATGACTAACAGTCACAGGTGCTTTCTGTCTCTCAGCAAAAAGGTGATGGGTCTATAGTTGTGTAATAAGGAATACATTTTCAGATATGGTCAATATATTAACTGATTTTGTTTAGCTGTATTTATTTTTTATTGAGGATGGACTCCATTAGTAGGGGAGTAGGGTAGAAGAGACATCATTGGAAAATAGTAATGATGGGGCGGCTAGGTGGCACAGTGGATAAAGCACCGGCCCTGGAGTCAGGAGTACCTGGGTTCAAATCTGGTCTCAGACACTTGATAATTACCTAGCTGTGTGGACTTGGGCAAGCCACTTAACCCTGTTTGCCTTGCAAAAACCTTAAAAAAAAAAAAGGAAAATAGTAATGATGATGGAAGGAAGGGAGGAAGGAAGGAAGGAAGGAAGAAAGAAAGGGCAGGAGGGGGGAAGGAAGGGAGAAAAGAGGGTGAGAAGAAGTTAAGGAAGTAAGGAAATAGCAATAAGAAAAATACTTTATAATTTTATGACTGGGGAGGGGGCAGCTAGGTGATGGATAGAGCACCAGCACTGGAGTCAGGAGGACCTGAATTCAAATTTGACCTCAGATACTTAATAATTACATAGCTGTGTGACCTTAGGCAATTTTTGCCTTGCAAAAAAAAAACTTAAAATTTTATGATTGGGGATAAAAGGCATTATCAAGGATTTGTATTACTGTGAAAAGAGTGGTCATTTATGGAGCAGGAGTGAGGTAACAGTTGGGCAATATAGGTTACTACATCTGTATTCATGAGATATGAAAAGAACTAGAGGAAATCCTCTCACATATTATATAGTTAGCTTCTCTATAAAAAAACTTATGAAAAGCTATGAAAAAGAATTATCCATTATGAGAAGGTTTGGACAGGTTTTTCTTGCATTGTTGAAGGGACCCACATCAGTGAGCTATCAGAATCCAAGAAGTATTAAAATAGTTATTTTGTTAATAGAATGACAGAATCTCAAACCACAAATGCAATCAGAACTCATCTGGATCAATATTTTATTCCATGCAGGGATGCTCTCTATGACATCTTTGACAGGGCATCATTCATTGTGTGTTTGAACACTTTCAGGAACTTTACTCACAAGGATGCTTAGTCTTTTATACAACTCAAAAAAAAATTAGAAAAAAAACCCCAACTCTTCTCATTTTAAATATGCCTGTTTCCCATGCATCCATTGATTCTAGCTCTCCCTTCCAAACTAGAATTTGGAAGAATGCTGAGAACTATTTCATGATGGGTAAAATGTAATTATTATCTTCAAATATTTGAAGGGCTAACTCTCTTTGTCTTATAAAAAGACTACTCATCCCTATTTCTTTCTGGTGCTCATCATATACATACTTTTTAGTTCTCCCTCACCATTCATTCTACTTACTAATGGAAAGAACACTGATTCTGGAGTCAAATGATCTAAATTAAAATCTTTCCTATATTTCCTCTCTCTGTAACCTTGCATAAGTCACTTAGCCTCGCCCTTGAGTGTTTTGTTTCCTAATCATACCAAGGATGGGATAGACTGGTTGGCCTCCAAGGTCTGTTTCACATCCAGGCTGATGATTCTATAATGCTGCTATTCTGAACATACCTACATTTTCCCCATTATGCTCTAAGGATATTAAATCACATGTGAAGTCTTGTGTGCTGGGGGACACATATTAAGGGAACATCCAATTATTTAGCAGGTGTGAAGTACCTGTTCTGTGACAAATATTGTACTAGGCACTGGGGATACAAAGACAGAAATGAAACAGTGTTAATCCTCAAGGAGCTTTCTATTGGTGAAGACAACTTTCAACATGCCATTATATATAAGATAATTTTATAGAGCTGTTCAGCTGAGACTGAAGGACAGGGGGATCAGGAAAAGCCTAATGAAGAAGATGCTCCTTGCACTGAACTTAGAAGGAATCTATAGATTCCAAGAAGCAGAGACAAAAGGACAAGGTATTACCAGGCATGGGGACAAGTGCAAAGGCTCCAAAACAGGAAATAGAATCCATGTGTATTGATCATAAAAATGAGTCAAGGGGATTAATATATAACAATGTCTAAAAGAAGTTTGGAGGTAGGTGGTGAAGGGCTTTAATTGACAAAAAGGAGTTAATTATTCCAAGAGGTAATCAGGAGCTATTAAAGTTTATTGAGCAAATGAATGACATGGTTCAACTTGTACTTGAGGTAGATTACATTCTCATTGTTGTAAAGGATAGATTTCAGTGGAGAGACCAGGGAGAACAGTTAGAGTGCTACTTTAGCTGATGAGATCTTGTTGGGGTCCTTAAAAAGGGTAGGAGCTATTGAGTAGATGCCTTGTTGCCAAAGTGATTTTCCTTAAGCATGTCACTTCCCTGATCAACCAAATCCAGTAGTTTCCTAATGCCTCTGGATGAAATGTAAACTCTTCTATTTAAAGCACTTCACAAATTCTCCTGAGCTTCCAAACTCATTGTGCATTGTACCTTGCTCTAGCTATCCCCTCCATGCTTTGGAAAGCACTCCTTCCTCACTTTTATCTCATGCAACTACTCTCTTCCTTCAAAGAGCAATATAAGTATTAGCTTCCACATGATGCCTTTCCTGATTCCCTTAACCACTATTCCCCTCCCAATCTATATTTTATTTAATTATACTGCATTATTCTTTATGGACTTGTCTTCCTCCTTGGAATTTAAGTTCCCTGTGAGTAGAGATTGTTTTATTCTTTGCCTTTATATCCTCAATAATACCCAGCACATAGTAAGTATAGATGAATGACTGATATAGGATGATGGTGGCCAGGCTATGGATAGTATGAAGTATGGAGTTCAGCTACCAGCTCTAAAATTCATAAGTCTGACCTAAGGGATCAACCTTGAATTAAATATCATTTCTGCAAGGAAATTACTTTGAAAATCTATACTCATGCTTTTTTCTACCACTTCATTCTCTTGGTTGGAAAACAACCGGTTATTTGGGAAATGCACTTTACCTGTAGGAGCCAGTCTAGATTTCCTGGAATTCCCATAATCCTTAACATTGGGACTTCCCAGAGTTAGGAGGAAATTGGAAGAAATCTACTTATTTTCCTGCTTCTATTAGCCCCTGGGGAATGTTGACATGTTGAAAAAAGTGTTTTCCATGATGAAAGTGTCCTTTTAACCATTGCCACATTCCCAAGCAACATCCAGTCAACTTTTCCGTGTTATTAGTTGGCAGCTCACAATAGCTTGCTGCTGGTAACCCAAAATAAATAGCTTAAAGCACACACACACACACACACACACACACACACACACACACACACACACACATCTTAAACAGTCTTCAAAAATGTGCAGGATTTTCAAACATCCCATGGGAAGATGAGCATTATTTTATGATTCTCTTTAAACAAAGCTCATAAATCAATTTTATCCAAGAGCATTAAGAAAAGGCAAAGCTTAATTGGATCTGGCACTCTCCCTGCTAAGCAGTACTCATCACAGTTTAGATCAGAGAGCTTGTCTGGGTGGGTCCCAGGCACCCACTTCTTTTTAGTTGCTAAATCCATTTTTACAACTCAGTGTGTCTCTCAATCTGGGAAGCAGTGCAGGAGTTGGCTGAGCTTGTACAAATTTCTAACCAGGAGCGAAAAGAAGGGTGGGGAAAACAACCAGCTATTAAAGAAACCTCTATACCCCCAAACCTCTACACCTCCGAACACAGCATTCCCCAAAAGAAGGCATGTTATTTTTAAGGAACAAGAAATCTGCAAAACATTTATTTTTCTTTTTTAAGATGATGTCTATGTCATCATCTCTCTTCCTTTTAGATACTTTAAATTATAAAAGCCTTTAAGCCAGACTTTTTCTAGAAAATATACTAGACAAATGATAAGGAATTTATGAAAAACATTTTATTTGATAAATGAGGTGAAATGTCTTTTAATATCAAGATTTTTTTTTGGAGTCAAGTTCAAGTGATGAAAATTTCAACTCTTCTTCAAAGATAGCCAATGCTTCCCTGATATAAACACCAATAACCTTACATGGATGAAGTGATTTACTATCATTTCTAAATGTCAAATGATTAACCCAAGTTTCAGTATTTTACCAAAACTTCAGATTTTAGTTGATTGTTCTCCTTCCCCTATAAATTTATTGTCTGATTATTAAATGTATTAGTTTGTTTAAGGTTTTAGTTGGTGGATTCCCCTTCTCCTTCCCGGAATTATCTTCAATTTGTCCATTTAATTGGCACTAGTATTTTCATGATTGCCAGTGTCATTATATTGTAGTCAGTTAATATCTTTACTAAGAAATTAAGATATAGATTTTCAGAGAGCATTCTAAGTAAATTGTATGTATCTGTTCTATAATTGCAGTCTTAAAATCAGTACTTTTTATGTATATGTGCAAATAAAAGTACAAGCTATTATCTCATCAGAAATACAAATTACTATTAGCCTTTTAAAACCAGGGAAATGTTGTGCTTTATGATAAATTTCAATAGAAAATCGTGGTTTTGTTAATCATAATGCTGAGATGTTTAGGGATCTCTTAAAAGATGTCTTCTCAATTATGAAAATTACAACTTTAGATAAATTAAAAACAAAATAGAGAAAAATCTTTAACCTAATTGTCCCTTTGTTGGCAATATTAGAAGTTGTCAAAAAGAAAAACAATCCATTCAAAAAATTTCATATTAGAATTACCTATAATTTAGAAAAATACTAACAACCTTAATGTCTAACAAGAATGGACTGGTATATGAATTAGTGGAACATTATAATACCAGTGAGACTGACAAGTATGAGGAATACAGAGAAATCTGGAAGAAAACTTTCTTGAAATAATACAAAATTTAAAAAAAAACACAACCAAGAAAATGGAATCCATCCTAAATATGATTTTGTGTAAGAGAAAAAACATGAATGAAAATGAAAGACAAATGAAGAAACCTGGTGAGGATTTAGAGTAGGTGTTCTTGATCTAGACTCTGAACTTTTTTTATAACTATTTCAACATAATTGATTTCTTTTTTAAAGCTTTATATTTTATTTTGTATATTTTAAAACATTATTTTGAAAATGGGTCCATTGAACCAAGTTGTCAAAGAGGAAAAAGTTATGAACCCTCAATTTTCTAATTTAGAGAGAATGATTAGAAAATCATTATGGTATTTTATAGGTTGAAATTAATCAGTCAAATATAAGTAGTCCCTAAATTAGCTAAGTTGGTATTGGTGATCCATATTAAGCTTTTAATAAAGTTTTTCATTTTGAAAGGGGAGAAAAACATTGAATTGTTTGAAACTTAGATATCATTTTGGAAATCTAGGTAAATGTGTGTTTTTGCTCTTCTTTCTCAAACAAACCTGAAATTTCTTCCATAGGACTCTGGATTAAGAGACAGTGTTTTGGGAACAAAAAAATGGGTGTGTTCATGAGACCTGATTATAGCAAAGTTAAAACAGATTTTGAAATTTGCTGAAGTTTCTGTTCAGAAAACAAGAATTATTTTTTTTAAACTCCTTTCTAAAATAATAAAATCAGCAAATGCTGAAGGTGGATATTTCAAAAGTCTTCTGAAAACATCATAGTCAAGCATTTACTATACTTTTGCAGAATTGAAAATTCACCTTCCACTCTCAAGTGAATCTCTAGATTCTTTAACCTACTGTCTGAAAGCCTTTTAAAAAAATATTTAAATAGCTATTTCAATAAAATGTTTTTAAATGTTATGCACTTTATTTTATGCTTTTAAAAGCATTAGTCTGATTGCCACCAAATTGTCAAAAGAATCCTCCCAAAAGTATTGTGCTTCAGTCATGATTTGCATTTGAGACTCAAAAAAACCCAACCCATCTCAGTTCTGATAGACTTTTTCATTTAAGTCAGAATGGAGGCTCTGAATTATTACTTATAAGTAAACTTAGCTTCCCTAAGTTGAGGATAAAGAGAAGTACCACAGCAGATCGTCCCAAGAGGGGTCAACTAGGTCAGAATTTTGACAGTTTCAACTTTCACCATGAGGGGGCAGATCATTATTAACATTATGTTTTCTTGCCATTTTAGTGTGGTCCCATGCAGACCATGACTTAGGGACCTATAAATCTCCCTGTATGCAAGCATGCCTCATACAAAATTGGAAGTTTGTTTATAATAATTGTCTTAACTTGATTTTTGGAGATCTTACTTTCCCATTCCCATTTTCTTCCTAATATTTTTGTGAAAAAAGTAAAATTGCCCATTTTAGGATTATAACCCTATAGGTGTTTCGAACCTTGCTTGTATCATGGATCCCTTCAGATGACTGGTAAAGCCTATATAGTCCTCAGAATGTTCTAAAATATTGCTGGGTGGCACAATTGATGGGTCATTGGCTCTGAAGTCAGAAAGACTTGAATTCAAAGACATTTTTCAGTTGTGTGACTCTTGGCAACTTAGTTTCCTTAACTGAAAAATGGCATTAATAATGTCACCCTTTCCCTCCTGGGTTACAAAAATCAAATAAGATAATGATTGCAACGTAGTACATAAATGCTAACTATTATTATTAAATGAATCATATGAATACATAGGATTGCAAAGGAAATGAATCATGCTAATTTTTTTTTCCAAACCAAATTCACAGATGCAGGGTTTTAAAAACCCCTGTTTGGGGGGGGGGGGGGCGGAGTTAGGGAAAACTTGGGATGAGAGGTTGTTGTTCAACTCCACATCACAGGACACTCTGAAAATAAACAGATGCAACTCTTTTCTCTCAGAGAGAAAAACAACAAATCCCATGGAGTCATTTAGCAGGAGGGTGGTTGGGTAATTTTAAGTCCTATTAAATAATGAATCTGGGTCAGTGGTAATTTATAGATTATCTTCATTAATTGGATAAAAATAATCACCAATTCAACAATGAATCATCACTACAGTAACAAGGTACAACTTTGCAAAGGTTGGGCTGTCAGGGCATATTACATTAAGAGATTGGCAAAAAATATATAAAAATAAAATGCATTTTGCCCCAAGCATAATTGTTCTCCCTCTCCCCCCCCCCCCCCAATCCCCTTAAGGTCCGAGCCATTCAGGAGAAATTTAATCCATATGTTTCTGATTCATTTACATTTAAGCCATCAAAACATTGTTTAGTAAGAACTATTTGATGTCTAAGAAACTGAAGAAGTAGAACTACAACAGTAATAGTAAAGCAATAGCAAAACAACAACAAAAAATACCACCACCACCACCAACAATAACAAGGTTTTTCGTTTTGAACCTGGAAGTGCTGCCTTTTGTCAGAATGAAATGCATCTGGGAGCCTCCAGCCATAGTGAATGATCCTGTCAGCCATTGCCTTTGTTTTGCTCTTTTTCAGGCAGCAGCAATTCCAGTACCTTCTCTCAGATCTTAGGTGACATATACCTTCAAACACTGAGACCTTTGGTTATGCCACAGTGCAAAATAATATCCCTGTTCCTCTAAAGATCTGACTAGAAATTTGTGCTGCCTTTCCAACCCTCCCAGGCTGAGCCTTGAATTGCAACCATCTTGGATTGTAGTTGAGGTTCCCTCTCAAATATCTGATCACTCTATCAGGTCCATTACTGAATGTTTGAATGGTCAGAGCAGAGGGGACCACCTTGCCATCAAGGAGCTTACAATCAACTGTGCTATTGGGGGAGGCAGAAGCCTGAGAAAGACCTAAGAACAACTATATTACAGAAATATAGAAAATAGATTTGAAGAGAGTTTTAAAATGAGGAAGATTCTCTTTTTGATATAAAGGACGGGTTAACCTTTGAAATAATCAAATTCATCCCTGTCATTCCCCAAGTAAGGAGGTAGTATATACAAGATGGAATATTGACTTGAATCAGAGTACCTGGGCTCAGTTCTCACTTCCAACATTTCCCGCTTGGGTGACCTTGGGTAAGATATTTAACCTCTCTGGGCCTCAGTTTCCTCAGGTGTAAAATGAGGGAATTGGACTAGGTGTTCTATAAGTTTTTTGCCAGTTCTAAATCTATAATTCTGAGACTGAAGGAAGGAAAGTGAATAGGTCAAGTCCACACTCCTAGCTATTAAAAAAGTTGGGACCAAAAACCAGGTCTCCTTGAAGTGCTAATTTAGTCCTCTTTCTCCTTAGACTGCACTGAGTCTCTTAGTCTCAGAACAAAGAGTAATGTAGCCTTAGGGAATACCATTTTCTTTCCCTCTTATTTTTGAGATCAAACTAATTTACTTTGAGAAGGGTAACTACATACACACACAGACAAACATTGTAACTTTCAGGACCAAAGTGCTCCTCCCTGGTAACCATTCTTCAATTAATGTTGTCTCTACAATTAGAATATAAGGTCTTTGAGGATAGAGATTGCCTTTTTTTGTCTCATCTTTTAGCAGAGTGCCTTGAAAATAGCTTTAAAAATCCTTTTTCATTCAATTGACACATGGAAACCATTAAACATGTTTTTTAATCTCAGTTACTCCAATTAAAATTATATAGAAGAGTGTCAGAAAGTTCTTGAGAGTGAGTCAACAGTGGTCTAGTAGCTTTTCTTGGACCCAAGAAAGCCTGAGTTCAGATCCTCTCTTTAACACTAGCTCTGTGAATCTGAACAGGTAATTTAACCTCTTTGTGTTGCAGTTTCCTCATCTATAAAATGTCAGTAATAAGAGCTGTAGTACCTATGGATTATTCTGAGGTTTAAATAAAATAAGGTATGTAAAACTCTGCTCTTTCAAACAATGAAAACATAAAACATAAAGCAATGAAAACATAAATGTCCTTTATTATGTTTATCTTATATAGTTCCCTTTAACACTCCTCAACTATACTGATCTCTGTGAAAAACCTTCATTACCTTTATTTGGCATTTATTTTACAATAACTCTGCCATTATTGCTTTGTATCAATATCAAATCTTTTTTGTGAATTAGTCTCATGTCCCCTTGAGCCATAAGTTTCTTGACTACAGAGATCATCTCTTATGTATCATTGTATATCCCAAAGGACCTTATCATGAAGTTTTTACGTATACCATAAAGTCAATTTACATCAAATAAATTAATCCTCTTCCATAAACATTTATTATGCTCTTGTAGTGTGTAAGACCCAGGTGGGACAAATGCAAAGAATGGCAAATTACTGTTTTTGCCTGCCACTAATTTTGTAGCAAAGGAAACTGAGGTTCTGAGAAATAAAATATCATGTTAGAACTCTTTTTTTCTCTCTTAAATCCCTTTTGTCTATATGCCTAGTAGTGATAATTTAAAGTTAAAAAGGATAGACAATTTAATGACTCTGGGGACATGGTTGCAAACTGCTTTTTAGAATGACTGGACCAATTCAAGGATCTGTGAATAGTATATTAGTATGCCTGTTTACTCACAGCCCCTCCAGGATTTGCGATTTTCCATTTCTGTAGTCTTTGTCAATATACTGGTTGTAAGGTAGAACTTCAAAATTTCTTTTATTGTGCCCAATTGTTAATGACCCTTCATTAGATTTTAAATTATTTATAGAAAGGTTTATGCCTAGAATATCTTTAAATCCTCAGCACCAAATATGAAGCCTTGCATGTAACAGATTCTTGACAATTATTCCTTGGATTGATTTTCATTTCTAGGGGCCCAGACCAGTCATACTTGGTGAGGAAAAATAAAAGGTCATTTGAACCTGGGATTTATATGATCCCTCTCCCATGTTTCTAGATATTTTCTCACAGCTAAGCACCCAGAAAATAGTATTTCAATAGTATATCTCTGCAGTGGATCTATTCTATAGTCTTGCAAATCAACAGTTAGGGGTCAAATAGGAACTCGCTCCCTTCAGGATCCCCCAAAGGAAGAGTATATTCTTATATGGCTACTTCCTCCATTATATTCATGTTTCACAGGAAGGACAAATCATCTCTTCCAACATAATTTTGATGCCCACTCAGATATAAATGTGCCTGACCCAGAAGCTGTAACCAGGCTTTCAGCCCTCTGGAAATAGGTCATAGCTAATTTTCCAAGTCACTTGATTTTGAGCTATTTCTCCTATGCCAAGGAGAGCTATCCATGCATGGGTGCACGCATACACCACACATGCACACACACACACACACACACACACACACACACATGGGGGCAAGGGTCATCGAGTCCACTGATATAGTATTGTAGTATACACCTTGCAGTGTAGCTCTACTCTTTGAAAGTATGTGTTCTCCCCCATCAGTGGCTATTTTCATGTCATGCTGGATTGATGAATGTGAGTCTAGTGCCCTAAAAACATATGCTCCAAAGTTTATTATGGCACTAACTATGGGTTGGGTATCTGGACTGTTTAAGTGTCAAATGGCAACAACATGTTCTCTATACAACACAGACTTCAAGGGAGACTGGGGGCAGCTAGTGTGTTGTGTTGGTATATACATCTGTGAGAAAGGGGACCACCCATCATGCAGGGTGAGCTTGAGACCTACAGTAATAGGGCACTGCATTCTGTAGCTACACACTGGGCCAATTTGTCTCCAAATCACATTACTTGCAACCCAATAAAAGGATATATAAAGCATTGCCATAAAAGCTGTAGTACCTTCCTACAGGAAGGCTACAGCACCCTCCCAAGATAGCTGAGATGATGGAAGCTGGTTCTTTTTGAATTAGCCTCAACTGGGAAATATCCATTCCATTTTTCAGTATTCTCTCTTGGGGCAATCCAATAGTTTTTCAGTTTAGTTTTCTAATAATGAAGTAGAGACAATACAGTGTGAGGAGATGTAAAATGTATAAAACTCTGTGATCTTAACTAAATTGTACAACCCCTTCTTGAGATTCAGTTTTCTCATCTATAAAATGAATCCATTATCTAGATGATCTCTAACATCCCTTTCATCTCTAAGTCCTAAGGTCCCAAATACCTGGGAGTCAATCAAAAGACGTGTATTAAATGCCTACTAAACCCTAGGCACCACACAAAGAGCTGAAAACACAGACAAAAATAAATTAGACTCTACTCCCAAGGAACTCACAGTCTAACTGGTAACACATATATACATTTAAACTTTTATATGAGAATGTACTAAGCTATATTTAGTGAAGCCATTTTTTTTTCCTGGATCAAATCAGCACCATGAATGAATGAAAAGGAGCTCTGTTTCCAAGGAAATCAAGGTTTACCCCCATCATGATACACACTCCCACTTTCGAACTCTCTTTTGATTTTCTCCAACTTCATTATCTTTGACAAAATTTTGCTGTTGCTGTTCAGTCATGTCTGACTCTTCATGGTCCTATTTGAGGGTTTTCCTGGCAAAGATACTAGAGTGGTTTATCATTTTCTTCTCCAGGTCATTTTACAGATGAGAAAACTGAGGCAAACAGGATTAAGTGACTTGCCCAGAGTCATACAGCTAGTGAATATCTGAAATCAGATTTGAAATTAGGACTGCCTAACTCCAGACCTGATGCTCTACCCAGTGCACCACCTAGCTTCCAAAACTCCATTTTAATAAATTATTTCATCCAGATTATAGTTAAAGATTCAGGGCAGTTAAATAAAGGATTATGGGCATAATTTAATTCAACTCAGTGAATATTTGTTAAGTACCTACTATATGCAGAAGTAAATGTTCTCCTAAAAGAAATAGAAGTTTAGAGAAGACAGGGTCTCCTGATAGAGGCAATAATCTCTAATAGAGAGAAAATATATGCACATAACTAGAAAACACAATATTAATGATAAAGTCATCATAAAGCTGTAAATAAAGGACTATGGAGGGTCATTACTATATCATAGGATCAAGAAAAGCTTCTTGAGCTGGGCTTGCTTTCAAGGATTAGTAGATAGCAGACAGTCCAAGAGAAGGAAAGAGAATTCAAGACTTAGGAAATAGCAATGAAGTAAAAGCCTAGAATGAATGGATAAAATAAAATTATTTATTAAGGTCATAGGATCACAAATGCAGAGCTTAAAAGGACCTCGGGGGGGGGGGTCATCAAATTCAACCACTTCATTTTACAGATGAGGAAAAAATGGCTAAAAAATTCCAAAATTGCCCAGAATCACACAGCTAATTAGTACCTGAGACAGGACTAGTGACTAGGTGTCCCTGACTTCATGTCCAGCATTATATCTATCTATTGTGCCATACTGCCTCTATTCATGTTCAAAGCAATGTCCATAACTAGGGATATTAATATAAAAGCTGAGATAATCCCTGCTGTTTGATTCTAATAGATGCACCTTTATTTCTAGAAAATGGTTGGCATCATTAATGAAATATTGCAGTTTTTAAAGACAATGAAGACGACTTTCCATTTTCTGTCTCTCTAGGTCTCTGTCTGGCTGACTGTCTGTCTGACTGACTGACAAGCTCTGTAGATTGTCCACTGAACTGTAATTCTAATTTGGAGACTACCATATCCTTTATCCACTTCATTTTTTCCTCTGTGGACTAAAATTCATAGAAATGATTTCAGCTTTCCCCTAGGGGATTATGTGTGGTTTCAGGGTTTGATACAACCAGTATGATATCATCCACAAGCAAGAACATCTGGCTGATCTCAGTCTCTAGGAAATCACTCTTCAAGTTGGATTTGATGACAAATCTAAATTCCCAAAATCATATTTTTCTGTATTTTTAATAACATTGTATCTAAAGATTTTAAATAATGTTGAGTGATCTTAAAAATGAAAATAATTTTTCTGTGATAGTTATACTAAGAGCTTCAGGTGGTTTTCTGTAGAAAAATAAATAATAAATGTATGGTTTATGATGATGATGATGATGATGATGATGAACCAATACACTCTGACAAATATTTCTTTAGCTTTTAAAAATTAACCCAATATTCTTCATACTCTTTATTCATTTTGGATATCTAATCATTTTGTTTAGTAAATAAGAAATGTTTAGTAGTAGTTACAAAGAACCATAGCCTAGAGTAAATATTCAAAACTAGAAAATTTCAGTAAATGTTATTGGATGTTATTCAACTAATATAACATTCAAATTTCCTTATAAGGTTAACAGTACTACACAGAATTATGTTTTGAAATTGCAGATTTAAGGATTTATTTTGTTTGTAAAATTTGCTGTTTCTTGGACCACTTGTAGGATTCATGTAAAATGTACTATGCATATAAACTTGCAGCCGTGTTTTGCCCTCCCACTCCTGTCCTAATCCTAGTCATTGAAGATGGATCTTCTTTATTTCTTTATTGTAATTTACCTGTGCAACCTTCTTCATTGATTCCTCAGTTCTATCCCAGACCTCAAAAGAGATGTTTTTAGAGACTAAGCTGAGTTATTAACACTTTCTGCAGTGACCCCTGTCCTCCAGATTACTGTAATGGGAACTTCACATTTCTCAAGAAAGTGATAAACCCTCAGCAGTTTGTAAAAGGATCTCTGCTTGCTCTGCAAAGTAATTTTCATAACAAATAAGGAGAGTATTTATCAAAGATGCTTGAGAAATTTATAGAGTGACAGAAAATACAGTGAAAATTGTTCCATTGAAGCATAAGAAATTTATAGGATATCCTGAGGTAGAGAAGGGGGTAGCAACTGGGAGAGAATATACATTGCAAATATGAGTTTTAAAAAAGACAGTTACAATGCAATAGTTATCACCATAATTACCTACATATCAGGCAACAAACCATAAATTTACCCTGGCTTCATTACCCTGATAGAAGTGACTCCTTCAGCAGAAGTTTTTTGTTCTTCTTTTTGTCTGATCATTTATCTCTTACTAGACTGGTGAAGTGGACTTGCCATCAGGAGTCCTGTCACTTACTAGGTGGGTTACAGGATGCAGATGTGGATCAAAGTTTAAAAATTAGATTGGATACTCTCACACTCTCATTTTCAGAGAAAAAAGAAGCCCCAAAAGTAAGGTGATTTGCCTGAAATCACATAGTAAGGAGAAGTCCTGAGATTACTTGAGAGAGACAGGTCCTAAGATTGCAAATCAGATAATCATTCTACTGTGCTAGGCTACCTTGTGAAAACTTCCTCATTTCTCAAAATGGGGTTTTTCTTTTCCTGCCTTTGTCATAGAGGTATTGTGAGGAAGGAGATTTGTAAATCTTAAAGTGCTTTGAAAATGGAGTTTATTACTATATTCATTATCCTCTTCCTCCTTCTCTTCATTATTAGTGAAATGGGATTACTGCTATGAGGAATAATAATGGGAAACTTCAGTGTATTAGAAAGTTTTTATTTTAATTTTCTTGGTTTTTAAAAGACCTCAAAGTGGGAAAATTGGAATACTACTACATTGTTTGTGGAGCTGTGAGTTGATCCAACCATGATGAAGAGCAATTTGGAACTTTGGCCCAAAGGGCTATAAAACTGTGCATACCCTTTGATCCAGCAATACCACTATCAGGTCTATATCACAAAGAGATCATAAAAAGGGAGAAGGACCCATGTGTGCAAAAATATTTATAGCAGCCCTTTACATGGTGGTAAAATGCTGAAAATTGAGGGGATGCTCATCAATTGGGGAATAGCTGAACAAGCTATTATGGTATATGAATGTAACAATAAGAAATGAAGAATAGTCAGATTTCAGAAAAACCTGGAAAGATTTGATAACAAATGAAATGAACCAAACCAGGAAAACAATATATGCAGTATCAGCTTCATTGTGAGATGATCAGCTATGAATGACTCAGCAACTTGGTAACACAGTGATTCATGATAAGTACAAAATACTCAAAAAAGATATTGCTATCCATATCCAGATAAAGAACTGATGGACTCTAAATGCAAATCAAAACATATTTTTTTACTTACTTTATTCTTACTCATTTTTCCCCTTTTGATCTATGATTTCTTCTACAATTGAGACTAAGACAGAAATTTATTTTACATGATAGCATATGTATCACAATATCAAAACAGACCATTTTTAGAAGAAGGGAGGAGAAGAAGAAGGAAAGAGAGAAAAAGTTGGAATTTAAAATCTTGTAAAAATGAATGCTAAAAATTTTCTTGATATATAAATGGGGAAAAAAGAAATGCTATTAAAAAAATAAAAGACCTTAGCCTTACCAAGTAACTAGAGCCTAAAAAATAATGATTTGCTTTCACAATATTGCAAGGAAATATAGAAAATAATTTCAATTAATATAGGAATATATTCAATAGGATTATATTACATTAATTCATTACATTAATCACCTCCTCATTCTTCTTCATCCCACGTAGCCAATCAATTGCTAAACACATTATCTCTCATGTCTATCTCCTCTTTTCCAACACAGTCAATGCCCTAGTACAGCCTTTCTTCCCTTTTTCCTGATTATAGTTGCTTCCTTATTGGCCTCATTCTCTGCCCTATCCATTTCATATTCCAGAAGTGCCTATAGAATCTTCCTAAAAACTCTGGTCTCACTCTTATGTTCAAAAATCTTCCTGTTACTTCTAGAATAAAATACAGACCCCTAGTTTTAAAAGGATATAATGTCCTTCTTAATCTGGCCTCCTATTTCAAACTTATTCATATTATTCCATTTCTTGCACTTCCTCTTGAAGTCAGACTGTCCTGCTTGCTGCTCACCAAGCTTGGAAATTCATCCCCAGCATTCAGACCTTTACATAGTTCCTTCTGCCACCTCCATCCCTGATCCTTCCTCATCTCTGCCTTTTATAAACCATGGTTCCTTCAAAGTTCTCTTTTGTATTAATTCAGAAGGAAAACTATTTCTGTTTTCCTTTGTCATTAGTGTTCTCTTCCTCTTCAACTTACCTTGCATTTACCTTACCTAAACATGTGAGTTTAGAAGTTGTTACTCCTGCCCTTCTAAAAAGAAGAAGAAGAAGAAGAAGAAGAAGAAGAAGAAGAAGAAGAAGAAGAAGAAGAAGAAGAATAAGAATGTAAAGCCCAGGTACTGATTTTGGTTTTAGGTTGTTTTGTTTTTTTTGCAAGGCAAATGGGGTTAAGTGGCTTGCCCAAGGCCACACAGCTAGATAATTATTAAGTGTCTGAGACCAGATTTGAACCCAGGTACTACTGACTCCAGGGTCGGTGCTTTATCCACTGCACTGCCTAGCTGCCCCAAGGGATTGATTTTTAAAAAAATAACACTTTAGGGCAAAGCTTTGCCTACAGTAGGTACTCAATAAATACTTGTTGAATGATATATGTATAACCCATATCAGATTATTCATGATCATAGGGAAGAGTGGGGGGAAGTGAGAGGGGCAGGAAAGAGAAGAACTCAAAATCTTACAGAAAAATGAATGTTAAGAACTATCTTTATATGTAATTGTAAAAAATAAAATTTAAACTAAAAATGAAAAAATAAATAGGTGCTGAATTGAATCGAATCAGAGATTTAAAAGTGTAAAGTTCCTTGCTATCATTTCCTCTACCTCCCCTGAATTTGAGACTCAGAGACTTGCAAGCCTAGGATTTGAACTCAAGTCCTCTACCTTAAAAATATCACTTTTCACTTCAAGATGCTGATTCTTCTCCCCCCCCCTTCCCCCAAGTCCAAATTTGACTAGAAAATATTTTCCTGTTAGAGGAAGAATAGTGGGGGAAAAAGGCAATAGGACTGGGTAGCCTGCTATATAGTGGAATGATCACTGAATTATCAGTCAGGATTCTGGCTTGTAGTTCTAATTCTCCTGGTAATTTAACTGTGTGAGGTTGAACAGACCACTTTGCTCTCTCTCTCTAGGATTCAGTTACCTTTCTTTCAAATTCAAGCTTTGGCTTCTGTACTAGATAATCTCCATGGGTCCCTCTAGCTTTAAATCCTATGATGTAGGCAGAACAAGTTTGTTGCAGCTGCATAATAAATATCAAATAATTACAGCTAATCTGCTATAATTCAGCACCTGTGGTAAAATTATTTTAGTGTATCACCTGGACTGTTTGTTGTTTGATTTATGACCTAGGATTTTGGAGTGTCTGCTCCATTCTAGAGACAATCTTTTAAATATTGCTGTTATTAGTTTGCTACTATGGGATCCTTGACATTAAAGAGGAGTCTCTAGAAAAGGTTTTTGGACTGTTTCTCTTCAGGTAGTTTATCTGCCACCATGACTGCCCTTCTAATTTGGAGTATGTGAGTGAATTCATTTATCAGATAGCCTTGCTTACTCTTCCAAAGTCTTATCAATACCCTGAATAAAGGTAGCAAAGAAACTCAAATGCATCCTGGGAGCTGACTGGGAGACAAGAGTCGGGAAAGAAAATGTGTCCAGCTCCTCATTGCCATGACCAGATATTTCAATTCCTATGCAGTCTTGCAATGTTTCTCTTCTGCATGTCAACATGGCTTAATCCATGATGCAGAGGCATATAGTTTTTAGTCTTTGTTTAAGTAAGAATATTTTTCTGTAGTTTCAGCCCCTACAAATGACTTCCTTACTGCCTTTCTTTTTATTCTTCCTCTGCTTGGGCAGAGGAAGGGAACACCTGCAGTCCTAATTAGATCTGGGAGCATAAAGGTAGAACATTGTCTAGTTCCTAGAGCTATACCCCCTCCCCCCTTCCCCTCACAATTGCCTTTCATTATAGCAGAAGGAAGGGCAGCTCTTCTACCAGCCATCCAGTACATCCATAAATTATCAGGAATTGGAGTAAAAATGCCTGGATGTCATTTTGTTGAAAGCTTAACTCCCCACACCCACGCCCCCATCTCGACCCACCCCAAGAGGTGTAACTGGGCTTTGTAGTATACCCTTCATCCAAATGCCAAATGGTTACAAAGGTGGTTTCTCAACAGAAACTCCAAACCAGGAGAACTTGCGCCTTTGTTTTCTCTTTTCCTCAAGACGTTTCCTTCTAAATCTATTACAGTCAGTACTCATTTCCAATGAAATGTCTCTGAAGGAAATTACAGGCCAAGCCACTCCAAAGCGTTCTCCTACAAAGGCTTTATTGAATTCTAATTAAAGAATCCCTTTTTTTCCAAATGTTCTCCACCTTTGGGGGGGTGGGGGTGGGAGTTCAACTCTTAGAATCATATAGCACTAAACTGGAAGAATTCATAAAGTTAGTAGATTCTGGACCCAGAAGGGAACACAACAGTCATTTAGTTCATTGTCCATTATTTTACAGATGACAAAGCTGAAGCTCAAAAAAATATCCCAATAGGGTCTCACGGGTAGTAAGTGTGTACAATTCCAGAGAAACCAGCTGGCATAGGTGCCTGAGACTTGTTTTGAAAAACTGCCCCTGTTTGCACTTTGGGATTATGCTTATTTCTTGCCTACCTAATATTCCTGGAATTCTTTCTTCCTGTTTTTGCACAACTAAAGAATTATCCCTTCTCCCCTCCCCATTCAGCCCTAATTAGATAGAAGCAGATTTCCCAGATGCAATTGGATAGGCCTCAAAGCTTGCCAATTATTAGTCCATGGCAGCATTTGAACCCACATCAGGCCATTTTTCCCTTCACAGGAAGGACTAATATGGAATCCTTTATTTGAAAAATAATGAAGGCGTGGCAGAAGTCATACTCACTATAAGGCAGTTAGATGGTACTGTGGTTAGAGCACTGGCCTTGGAGTCAAGAGGACAGGAGTTTAAATCCAACATCAATCACCTGATGCTGCTGTGTGACCTTGGACAAGTCACTTAACCCTGATTGTCCCACCTCCAGAGCTATCTCTACTGGTCCTGATTCATATCTGGCCACTGGACCCAGATGACTCTTGAGGAGAAAGTGAGGTTAGTGACTTAGTACAGCACTTTCTCACTCAAATCCAAATCATGTGCTTGTCATGTCAGCACCTCCCCTGATGTTATGGTCTTCTAGAACAAAGATCAAACATCATCATCACTCACTATAAAGTATTTCAGAGAAAGGAAGGAAATTTTCCCTACATTTCCTAACCTAAGTTTCAAATGAAGGGACAGACGTGTAATAAAAATAAATTTTAAATGTGAAAAACAGCTTTTCCTCAAACTGGATCACTTCCACCATTTGGTGCCTTTGCTTCCACTCATGCACTGCTGAACAGAACTGGAGAAAATTCACAAAATCATACTGCCTGAGCCTGCTACAGTAATCATTACATAATCATTAACTGTTACATAATCATTAACTGGGCCCTCACTACTGCAAGGCAATCCTTTTACACATCCTTAATTAGCTCACTATTCCACTCACCACAGTGATTTTTTCCAACTCTCCTCAAACTTTCAATGGCTCAAACTTTCAAGAGGCAGTTCCCTCTTCTCTGCTTCTTATTTCAGCCACCTTCTGCCATTATCTCCTCCCCCGCCCTTCTCTCACATAATATTAAATGATCTCTCTCTCAAAAGGGCAAACCCTTTGCATGCATAAGTGATTCCATTTCCACCTTTTTCAGCAGATTGCCCCTTCTATTACTCCCTCACATTCTTACTTATCTTCAATTTCATATCTTCTAACTACTTTTCTACTGTCTACAAACCTGCTTATGTTTTCCCCATGCTCAAAAACCTCTCTTGCTTGATGCATCATTCTCACCAGCCTTTATCTCATATATCTTCTCCTTTTGGGGGCTAAGATGTTTCACTCTCTTTTTAACTTTTTGCAATCTTACTTTTGATTTCATCATTCAATTCAAACTGATGTCTTACAATGATGTTCAAACTTGTAAAATCTGATGGATTTTTTTTGATACTCACCTTTCTTGAATTCTCTGTAGCTTTTGACTCTGAAATCCCTCTCTTAGAAACCCTCTTTCTCCAAGTCTCCATGACACCCTATCCTAGTTTTCTTTCAGCCTATCTGCTCTTTTTTTCAGGCTCTTTTGCTAGATCGTCCAGTTCATACCCACTAAAGATAGATATTCCCTAAGACTTGATCCTGGAGTCTCTTTTCAACTCCCTCTATACTATGTCACTTTGTGATCTCATCATCTCTGATGAATTCAGTTATCATCTCTAGTCTGATACTTATCAAATTTACTCTAACCTCTAAACTCACATCTCAAAGTGCATGTCCCATAGACATCTTAAACTCGGTAAATCCAAAACAGATTTTATTATATTTCTCCATAAATCTTCCCCCATTCTGAACTTCCTTCTTACTGTCAAGTCCACCACCATCATCCCATTCTTCCAGATTTCTAACAAAGGTATCAACAACTCTCTCACCTCCCTTGGCTAATCTGTTACAGAGATGTGTCAATTTAATCTTTGTCCCCTCCTTCTCCTCTCAGACAATGGCACCATCCCAGTGTAGACCCTTATGATTTGTCACAGTTTCTGTTGAAAGGTTTTTTAAATTATTTAGGAACCATGATCTCTGCTATCCCCTCATTATAATTTGTTTGCCTTCCAAATAAAATGTTCCATGTTAGTTCTTTCTTTGTATCTCCAGCTTGGCATATGGTAGGTACTTAATAAATGAGTGACTGGAATCATGAAGTAAAAAATATTCTTTTATTCCCCCTCTTCCTTCAATGAATGGGAAAGATTCAGCAAACACAATTCTTGACAACAGAGCAACAAGGAATTCAGCAAAAGTTCATTTTGGGGAGATGCCCTTTAAAAAAAAAATCTCCCTTGACCCATTCATTTATTGATGTATATCCTTAGAGAAACTTCCCAAACAAAGTAATGGAACTGGAAAGGAAGGAGTTGAAGTGGATTGCCCTCACTAGGAGACATTACCCTTTTTTTTTCTTTACTAGGAGAAATTAACTGAACTACAACATCCCAGTCGGCAGGAAGCATAACAAGCAAACTTTTAGACACTCCAGGCTTTGTCCATGGTGTTCAGGTACTCCTCCTGGACTTGTGAAATCATCCCTGCTGATACATCTTCACCACAGTCTACATTTCTGCAGTAACCCCAACCCAACAATAACTCAAATAGTGTCATGCCCATACACACACTGCTACTATTGGATCATTTCTTAGTAGAATCTGATTGGTAGAAGATTTGTGTTCAATTATATTGTTTACCAAACTTTTTGGCTCATTTCAACTAGGGGCTGCCAGTTCAGAATGGTTCCAAGGCCTCTCTTCTTTGGTAAATGCTTAGATGATCTGGAGACCAAGGGGTGACTTCCTGGCTCAATACAGTACTTCCTGTACTATAAGTTTTTTCTAATCAACTTTTTGAACTGTTAGCAGCAAGTCTGATTCAATTCTCATACCACAGAATCAGATAGTCTAGTTCCAAGAGGCAGAATCAGCATTTGAACTAAGCTCTTCCAACTCCAGATCAAAAGTGCCCTTTCTACCACTTGAGGCCATTCAGCCTCAGCTCCTTTTTTAGACATTGGTGGACTGAGTCCCATAGAGTTACTTGTCCAGTGTCACAATAGTGACAACATCATGCTAAATCCCAGGTTTCATAACTTGAATTCACTGCTCTTCCTGAGGCAATACTTCTCCCTTCAGGCTGCTAGGTTCCTAAGCAAGATCAGTTTCTTTAATCAGCAAGTTTCCTTTCTTGTTATGTCAGTCCAAAATGGTCATCATTTATAACTATCAAAATATAAACTTATCCACTTGTCTGTGAAATTCTATGATTCACATTTAATTTCAATTTATTATGACTCATGTTTTCCATGGAATTTTCCTTGACAGGAGCCAACAGTGGTGCATCTTTCGCCAGAATTCCTATAACACTTCTGTCCACACATGAGTTTTGGACTACGACTGATTAATTTTGACTCCTAGTTTTGTTACCTCATGCCCATGTGATCTTCATCTCTCTGAGACTCAGTTTCCTCATCTGTAAAATGAAAGGGTTGTATTAAATGAACTCTAAGCTTCCTCTGAACTCTGAGAGTCTATCATCTGGGGTCCCAGCATCTTTTAAGTCTAACATCCTAGGATCCCATTATTCATTTGTCATGGAAGAGTCCCTGTGTTTAGCATAGTAGCTAGCACATGGTAGGTGCTTAATAAATGTGTATTTACTATTATTGTTTGACCAGTGTAGTTGCCTATTTCTCATCTCCTCATATCAATGATTAGCTCCATAAAATCAAGAAACATAGTATATATATTCTCTTCATATCCTCTTTTAGTGCCTAGCACAATGTTATTTTGAATGAAGTTCAGAAAACACTAGAATTGGAGTAAGATGGTCTCCTGTGCCTCCCAGATCTGAGTCTCCTTTGTCAAATCACCTTGTACAAACCACTTCACCTTTCATATGAAAAGAGGTCTGTAATGATAGTTGCATTGCCTATGGGCAGCTAGATGGCACAGTGGGGTAGAGCACCAACCCTGAAGTCACGAGGACCTGAGTTTAAATTTGATGTCAGCACTTACTAGCTGTGTGACCTTGGGCAAGTCATTAAAGCCTGATTGCCTTTCATTTAGGACCATCTCCAGTCATCCTGATTCATATCTAGCCCTTGGTACCAGATGGCTCTGAAGGGAAAAAGTGAGACTGGTGACAGTACAGCATCCCCACACTCAAAAGTCAATTCATGTGCTTATCATGGCATCACCTCTCTGATGTCATGGTCTTCTTCAAGAAGGAAGGACAAACATCATCATCATCATCATTGATAAGGTTTTTGTGAGGAATACTCCAATATGCTCGTGGATATATTATCTCACTGTTGGGGTCGTCCTTTCAAAGCTACATACATTGGGTGCCTGCCCAATCCCCAAGAATTTTATCCAGCTTTCACAAGGTGCCACAGAGTTATCCACACCTTACACGCTGGGTACTTTGCTCCCTTTTGACATCACCTGGAGCATATTGTGAGAAAAATACTTGCTAAATTTTAACTGCATGGAAAATAAATAACATTGGATTAATTGCTTACTGACTGAATTAATGAAGTCATGATTGAATGACTGAGGGGTTTTACAAGGGTCATTAAAATCATCTTCACATGGGGCAGTAGTTAAGGGCCTGTGTCAGTGAATTGAAGATAACCTGTGATTTGAAACATGTTTTTGCTTCTGCTGTTAATACTACCATCACCACCACCACCACCTACTACTCCTACAATTGTCCATTACTATCACCTGCTACTACTAGCTAACATGTGTATAGCACTTCTATGGGTCCAGCCCTATGCCAAGTACTATTCAAATGTTTCATTTGATCCTCACAACAACCATGCAATAGGTGCTATTACTCCCCTCATTTTACAGTTGAGGAAAATGAAGCAAATAGAGATTAAGTGACTTGCTTAGGATCACACAACTAGTAAGTGTCTAAAGGCAGATTTGAATTCAGATTTTCCTGATTTCAGGCCCAGTGCTTTAGCCACTGGCTCATCTAGTTGTGTAAATCACCAATCCCATAGGTTCAAGTAGTAGAAGTCTGTTCCTGTTTCACTACTCAAGTCTAAGAAATGTTGCCTCCCTCAAAAGGAAGGACAGTCCCATGGCAGATTGTCCATGTGCTGTCCAAACTATAATGAATGGCTCCTTTTCAACTTTATCAACCTTCAGACCCCTAAGGGAAGTCCTTTGATAAAACCCTCTATTGTCCCTTCTTTTTCTAGTTACTAATACCTGTCCAAAGATTCCCCTACAGCTTTTGTTGGTTATAAACCCCACAGGGGCCAAAGAACACAATTACTATCCAAAATTAAAGAAGTCAGGCGGCTGGGTGGTACAGTGGATAGAGCACCAGCCCTCAGACACTTAACAGTTATCTATCTGTGTGACCTTGGCCAAGTTACTTGACCCTGATTGTCTCAGCCCCCCACCAAAAAAAAAAACCCACCACAACCTGGAATTGAGGAAATTTCTTAGATTAATACCTGAAAATTTTTTACCCTTGACTTGTAAAGGAAGACCTCACTTTCTATTAATATATGTATCTAAGGTTTATTTAGCTGTCTGCATGCCATGTCTTTCATACTAGTGATGTCATTTATAGGACATTTATAGACTCCAATGCTCCAAAGTGCTTTTTGTATCCCATGCCTTTGCTCAAGCTATGTCCTCTATACCTGGAATGAATCCTTCCTCATTACCTCCTCCCACAATCCTTCATTTCCTTCAAAGCTCAATATGAGTACCAGATCTTACCTTAGGACCTTCCTGATTCCCCTTACTCAGAAGTCAAACAATAACAATGATAGCAAAAACCAAATTGATACAGACTGGACTGTGTGACCTTGGGTAAGTCTCTTAACCCCATTGCCTTGCAAAAATGAAGCAAAAAAATCAATTTGTATTTACTTCCTATATGTTTTATTTATTTATTTGTGTGTTTTTACTTCAACAGAATGTGAGTTCTTAGAGACTAGGGACTATTTCTTTTTTCCTTTGTGTTACATGACTAGAACAGTGACTGGTTCATAGTGGGCAATTATTAAATGCTTGTTGAATGAATGAATGATTTGATTTGATTCTTGCTCTAACCCTGAAAGATAATACCAGTATTATTTGTCTTATAGTCACTTAACTGCTGAATGCCTCAGTTTCCTTAACTGTAAAATGTGCTAATAATAACACCTACCACTCAAAATTGTTGGGATAATATTTATAAAGTGCTTACTGTGCATTTAATAAATGTTGTTTCTTTCCTTTCTTCCAATGAAGTAGAGGCAACTTATTTGATTATTTGATAAAGCCATGCTTACTTTTTGTTACCCTTAGTCCTTCCTGCTTCAGGTTCAGTCCATATCATTTAGTAATTGTATTTGGTTTTCGGGGAAGTAGTCTATATCCGTAAACCAATGCTGGTGATTGACCAATGCTGGTGATTGAAGGACAATGAATGATTTCACATCTTCAACTATTCCAGCCCACACCTAAATAGTCTTCTCTTCCTTCAAATCAATCCAACCACATCAAATATCTAATTTATAAATTTAATATTTAAATTTAATTTATTAAGTGATTACTACATGCAAAGCACCATATTAGGTAATGAAGATAAAAAATGTCCTCGAGGAGCTTATAGTCTATGAGAAGTAAAAGGGTCATGACAAAATGTATAAATGAAAATATTATTAAAAGCCTATTTCATCTCAAATTCTATTGAGAAGATTAAAATAATTAATATCTCATGTTTCCATAGCACATCATAGTTATAAAGGGTTTTATAATACCATAAGGGTGAGGAATAATTGATTTAATAAATTACACCATACTCCCTTGTCATTTATGATAATTAACAAAGATGCTATGCTGACACCCAAACCAGAAATAACCCACCTCAGTTGAATCAGTCAAGTAATAATAGATGTTAAAAGTCTTTGATGAATTTAAGAGTTCTTAAAGTCATTGGATTGCATAGAAGGACTTTTGGATTAGTTGGAGACATGAGGGGTGTGCTGTAAAATGTTTAACAACAACTTTTAGGGGTAAATGTGAGCATGTCACATCTTTCTCCATCACTTTCTTTTTTTTTTTTGGCAAGGAAATGGGGCTAAATGACTTGCCCAAGGCCACACAGCTAGGTAATTATTAAGTGTCTGAGACCAAATTTGAACTCAGGTACTCCTGACTCCAGGACCCATGCTCTATCCACTGCACCACCTAGCCGCCCCTCTCTATCACCTTCTTAAGTCCAGACAATCAACAAAAATATTAATCAACCTTTTTTAATAGTATTTGATGATTTCTAAGGTAAAAATGCTTGGACTTAAAATTTATCAAATGGCCAGGGTAGGAGCTGGCTCCAGTGTCAAACCTGTGAGGTCAATATAAAACCAGCAAGCAGGTTTGTCATCAAAAATCTGAGATCCTAGAAAGAAAAGAGAACTAGCCCAGGCAAATCTCTGAGAGAAAATTATTTTGGAGGGAAGAGATTAACCTCCTTCTCCCATCTTGACCAAAGGAAGACTTTGTGAACTTTGGAAGGCTAGAGGATTTTAGAATTCCCATTGACATCCTAGTCTTCAAAAATAGTTACGGACACTGAGGAAAAGCATTTTTGTGATTCTACAAGGAGTCCAGTAGAAAAGTCATAACTCATCTAAGGGGAACTTCATGAGTTCTCCAAGAAGAAGAGAAAAGGACTTCCAGAAAGAAAAAAAAGACAGCCAGGTAGTAAAGTAGTTGGAGTGCTGAGCCTGGAGTCATGAATATACATCATCCTGAGTTCAAATCTGACCTCAGTTACTAGTGGTGTGACCCTGGACAAATCACTTAACTCTGTTTGCCTCAGTTTCCTCATCTGTAAAAGGACTTGGAGTTGGCAAACCACTCTAGTATCTTTGTCAAAATAACCCCAAGGGGTCATGAAGAATTGGACATGACTGAAAACAACTGAAAAATATCAGTAAGTGCAATGATAATAGTAATAATAACAATGACAATATGATGATTTATTTTTTAAAAGGATTTATTGAAAAAAGTCACACCTTGGATCCATATGTTCTTTTTTTGTCATTTTGAACCCTTGTTAATTTGAACCTTAGTCATTTTGAATCCTCATCATTTTAAACCCTTGGATCTATATGTTCTTGGAATCTATATATTCTACTAATGAGTGTCATTCTCATAACCATCCTGGAAGACTGTTATTATTGTTCCCATTTTGCAGATGAGGAAACTGAGGCACACAGATGTTATACAATTTAGCTCCAGTAACACAGAGATATGATTTGTATTCAGGTCTTTCTGACTCAAGGTGCAATGCTCTATCTACTTAGACTTCTATGTGAAATGCACTATCTTAGGCAATGGAGAGACAAAAATGAAATCTGTAAGTCTCTTGAGGCCAGGCTCTCTATCTTATAATGCTTACATTTTATACAAAACTTGTAAATTTTTCTTTGCTCCAAAATGTTTTCATGCCTGTGATTCATTGCAGCCTCAAAACAACCTAAGCTATAAGCAAAACAATTATTTCTTACACTCAGTACTCTGATAGATGTAGGATCTTATGCTTGCCAGGTTGTCTTTCCTCTGATATAGATCATCACTCCTCCTGTTCTCATCCCATGTGATTCTTGCCCATATTTTCCCACTAAATCCTTTATAGACTATCTACCCAATGTGCTGGAGGCCTTCTGCCTTGTTGTTTCAGCATTTGGAAGAACCAATATACTGCTGAGCTGCCCATCTGTTTATTCTCATTGTTATTACATGACCAGATGTTGCTACCCTTATCTATAGACAAAGAAACAACTCCAAAGAGGTTAAATAAGTTATGAAAGGTCGAAGAACTAGATCCTAGTTTCTAATTCTATCTTAACTACTGCCTCCCAGTTCTGTGTTTCTTCTGTTAGACAGTGACTTCCCTCAGGTCTGGTGGAAACCATTGCTAGAAAAATTGTGTTGTCATGGAAAGGCATTGGATTTGGCCTCCAATGACTGTTCAAATCTCAATAAACTGACCTTGGGGAAAATATCACTCTCTTTGGCTTCTGTAAAATGAAAGGTTTGAATGACACAATCTTTGAGGTATCTTTCAGCTCTATATGCTGTGGTATTTGAGGGTGAATGGAACAGCTGATTAGCCCAAGGAGTGAAGCATAGTATACAAAGGTTTTTTTTCCTTCTCCCTTCCCTCATCATTATCAACTCCTCTCAAAAAACTGTACACTATCCTATTAACTCTGAAGACCCTTCCCTCCAAAATTTGTGCCTTGAGGTATCTGGGGTATTCATCCACCTTTGGTCTCCACCTATCACCCAACTCTCACCTGTGACTCCAAGAAGCTGTAATAAGCTCAGTGCCACACCCTGGTAAACCCATCTTGGCAGACAGGCTAAACCAGGTTGAGGGTAACTGATAAACCTCAAATCATAAGTGAATTAGGGGAATATATAACATGTAAAGCCTCCCCCCACCCCCAGCAGAATGGGTGAGAAGAACAATTTGTTCCAAGAGTTATGAAGGAGGCTGAAGGAGGTGCTATGGAGGGCTTAGAATTTGGTCAGACATCAAAGATACCAAGGTCATCTCCAGGCCATCTCTAGTTATCTTGACTTTTGTCTTGCCATTAGACTTCATTGACTCAGGTTGAGAGAGAATGAGGCTTACAGCTTTGCACAACTCTGTCTCATTTAAATCCAGTTCACAGGCAAGTCAAGACATCACCCCATTGGTCCTCTTCAAAAATGAAGGAAGAGGGGCGGCTAGGTGACACAGTGGATAGAGCACCAGCCCTGGAGTCAGGAGTACCTGAGTTCAAATCCAGCCTCAGACACTTAGTGATTGCCTAGCTGTGTGGCCTTGAGCAAGCCACTTAACCCCATTGCCCTGCAAAAAAAAAAAAAAATTAAGAAAGAACAACAGCCACAATTGATGCTTATGAATCCAGCAATATTTCATTATAATGAGACTCCTCTACTTGCAGATGTAACCAGTGATATTTATGTAGCTTTAAGGTTTTTCAACCATTGTAAATTCATAATCTTCTTATATCCAATTTACAGATGAAGAAATTGAGGCAGAGTAAAGTGACTTACCCAAGGTCACACAGTAAATTAAAGGGGTGGGATTTAAATTCTCAGTTTGCCTGGCCCTGAGTCCAATGATCTACCCACTAGGCCCTTGTTGTCACTAAATAAATAAAATTTAAAAATGCTTACAACATTCAAAAGGGGATAAGATATATTTATTTACATGTTTACATTAAATTGTCAAATCATTTCTGGATTGGAGAAGAATGGATAATGGTGTTTGCCTATATGAGAATCAATAGGAACTGTTCAAACCCAAGTAAAGAAAGTTAAGGTATGACTTTTAATAATAGACTTCATATCAGTGAAGTATATGTTAGCGATGACCATATATTCTCCTAAAGACAGATTGAGAGAATACTCTGTGACAGAGTGGGCTTTAAAAAATTTAGAAATTTGATACTAAGGGAAGCTGCATTATCAATTTTCCTTGAAGGTTTTTAAACTCTGGACAGATTTTTCTCTGTCTGGGAAAATAATAGTAATAATAAAAATGGTTGACATTTATATAATGTTTTGAGGTTTGCAAAGCATTTGGCCTATATTATCTCATGTTGGATATTGGATGAATCATTTGAATAAAATGAGTTAAATGACCTCTTGCTCTCCCTTTCACCCCAAATAATCTTACCCTGAATACTAAAACTCTGTTTACAGAAATGGAAACTGGGATTTTTTCCCCTGCAAGTGAGAGAAAGTTTGCAGTCAATGTAAGGTTCCTTCCTGGTCAAAAAGACTCTTCTGCATTTCTGATTCATTGTTATAAACTTGCCACAAGTCTTTATGACCCTTCACACACAACTGGAGAGATCTCAAGGTAGAGTCAGATTCAGGGTAACAGAGTGCTTACATCTAAACCCTTGGGGCTAATCTCACATCCCAAAGAACTGACACCTAAGAGTGTTTCACTAGCAACTAAAACAGGTGCTCCTTAAGGCAGCAGCAAATTAAAAAAAAATAGGGGGTAATTTACAGAATTATATGCTGTGCTCTTTCCCAACTCATCTGCCCCTTTCTAACAGAACAGCTGGCAGACAAGAACAGCACCAGCCAAAGTGCAGTCTTTAATGTCTGAATTTTTTGCCTCTATCAACAAGCAAGCAGAGAAAGAAAGAAAAAATACTTATTTAAGGACTTACTTGGCCCCAAATACTATGCTACAGAGCAGCAAAGATGAGAAGTACAGGTTGATAGGTCAAGGTGTGGAGATTTCTGCTAGAGGAAGTTATTCCAGAGAGGAGATGTGGCCATGATCCCCAGCTGTAATGTAGAGCCAAAGGCAGAGCCTGGTTCTGCTGCAGAAAGGCTCCAAGAACTTACCTAGCCATTCAGTTTCCTTCAAACCTGGCTCCTTGCTGTCTTTTGTCTGCCAAATTTCTTTGGTTTAGAAAGGAAGAGGGGCTCTGGGAAATAGTTGAGTGCCAAAATTCTCTTTCCTCCCTCTTCTACAGTTTGATTGCACAAGGATGTTGAAGCTCTCTCTTAATTGCTTACCCACTTAAGGGGTCAGTCTGAGGCCTTACCTTGAGAACAGTCTTTCCCAGATTCTAGTCCCTTCAATCATTTTGACCCTGAAGATTTCTGGTAAAACCTTAATTTCACTTTTCAGTTGGGGGGGGGGGGGGGCGTGTTACAATCAGAACAGAGGCCAGCATGATATAGTGAATAGAAAACTAGCTTTGGGTTCAAATCCTGACTGGCACTACTAGTGTGATTTGGGGCAAGTCACATCTTGGAACATGAAGGTATTGGACAAATGACTATTGATGTTTTTTCCAGTTCTGTTTCTATGATTCTATGACATCAGAAATAATCAGAGATTTTCTGTAAAGTGAGACATAGAGTCCATGTCTCTGGTTTTCTACTGCTACTTCATGGAATCCCATCTTCTCAAGTTATCTTTAATGCCTAACTCTAACCAACAGCTCCAACTTTTTGGACTACTGTTCTCCAATATGAATTCTTTAATTATGGGGATTTCTTCTCCTTATGACAACATATTCTTAAGCCTACCCCCCATGAATTTGCTGTTATTATTTTCTACAATGGAATACTCTTCTTATGTTTTCCCACATATTTATATCCTAATCATCCTAGAGGTCTAGGCTAAGGATACTATCCCATAGAGTGGTATGATTTAAGTAATACTAATGAATTTGAAGGTAAAGAACCTATCTATAAAACGGGGATGATATGGTACCTTCCTCCCAGAATTATTGTAAAGATAAAATGACCTAATATTTGTACAATGCTAAATAAACCTTAAAGCATAATTTATGCCAGCTAGAACTATACTGTGTATGTTACTTCAGGATCTGACAATATTATCTGTTATTTCTAAAGCTAAATCTTTTTCCAGTATTATTTGATCCTTAAAGCAGCCCTGTGAGGTAGGTACAATTATTATCCCTATTTTACAGAAGGTAAAGTAGGATCATAGATTAAGAGTTAGATTAAGAGTCAGAAGTCCTAAAACCAGATGAGGAAACTGAGGTCCAAGGAATTTAAGTAACTTGCTCAAGGTCACCTTGGTAGTAATCATCAAAGGCAGAATTCAACTCAGCTCTTGTTAATTCTAAGTCCAGTACCCTTTCCATTAAATATGAGATTCTTAAGTAAATAAATCTCACTAGACTTCAGTTTCATTTTATAATATGAAGAAGCAGAACTAGATGATCTCAAAAGACCTTTCCAGTTCTGATTTTTGTCATCCTAAATGGCTAGATGGTAGTTGCACTCAGCACTAGAATACTGAATTGTGTGTTTTAAGTGGATATATCAGTGAGAATTCAGGGCCCCTATGAAGAATCAGTCAAATGGATAGGAGATAATCCAGTAAATTCTTTCTTATCTGGAAGAGAGGGTGAGAAAAAATTGCAAATAAATATTTTTCCCAAATTATCACATGCTACAGTTGCTGTTACAAATCTCTCCTCACCCTTGGGTTGGCTCAGTTCAGCTGGGCTCACTACCCTAATAACTTCTTATTTTGCGGCTGCTGGAGCCAGTAGTGGATTTATTTCTTACCTCCCCCATACTCAAATGATTAATATAGATAAGGCTCAAACAAGTTGCCTAACAGATAAAGTCCCTACCTCTTCACCTCCAACCTATAATCAAGCCTCTAACAATCATTCTTCGATCTCTTTGGCTGGTTGACATAGATTCCTTGGCAAGTTTGCTGCTACACTGTGGGAGACAGTATCTTGGCATCTGGTCCTTATTCTCCAGTCTTACCTGATCCTGTTCAGATGCTTTTCTTATTTACGAATTTTCTCCTGGCTCCTGAGCTCTCTGAATCACAGACCTATTGCACAGATCTTAGAAATGGGTTACCTGTAGGAACAAAGCAAAAGTTGCATTGAAAAGCAACTCTGGCAAAGAACTGGGAAACCCTGGGCCATTACTTTTAAGTCAGAAAAGGGTGACCCTGTGTCCCATTGCTTTTTACCTTCTAGGAATCAACCCAAAGTAAAAAAAAAGTTCAATTATCTGCACATGGGAGGATTGGAGTCACCTAAACCTCAGTTCAATTCATACTGCCCAACCATAATTCCAGAGCACTAATAACAAAATGGGACAGAAAAGTGCAGTAGTTATTAGAGAGTCAGACTTGACTGATCTTCCTGAGTTCAAATCTGATCTCATACACACACTAGCTTGGTGACCCTGGGAGAATCACTTCATCCTGTTTGTCTCAGTTTCCTCATATGTAAAATGAGCTGGAGAAGGAAATGGCAAACAACTCTGGTATCTCTGCCAAGAAATCCTAAAATGGAATTATACAGACTTGAACACAACTGAAAAATGACTAAGCAACAACAAACGATGAAACTATGCTATATATGCTTCTTAATAGTAAGATGAAGGACTACTAGTACAGAATGAAACAAACAATTTTTTTGACATGACAAGTTAGGTATTTGTTTTGATTGACCCTATGTGTAAAAAAGATTTCATTTTTCTTTTGTTCTTCTGGGGAAAGTGGTGGGGGAAGAGTGACAAGGCAAACTTTTTCAGATTGAAAAATAATGATAATAATAATAATAATAATAATTCAAACTTTAATTCACTTCTGAAGTTTTCATTCTCTGTAATTGCTACATAGCCCTCCACCCTCTGTTCCCATTCTATTCTGTTCTGTATTACCTCATTATACAAGCTCCTTTCATGCAGGCCATCTTTCTTACCTATTAATTTCTCCCTCTCTCTCTAATGGCCTACTTGTTTCTGCATCTGTCTCTGTATCTAATTCTCATCTGTCTGTCAGTCCATTATCTCTATGTTGGGGGCAGCTAGGTGGCACAATGGATAGAACACCAGACCTGGAATCAGAAAGATCTGAGCTTGAATCCAGTCTCAGACACTCAATTGTCATATGACCCTGGGTAGGTCACTTAAGCCTGTGTGCCTCAGTTTCCCCACCTGTAAAATTAGCTTGAAAAGGAAATGGTAAATCAGTCTAAATCAGTCTAATATATTTGTCGAGAAAATCCCTTATGGGTTATGAAAAATCAGATATAACTGAACAACAATATTAATCTATAATCTATTCCACTTTGTTCCTGTAAGGCAAATTCCCATTGTGACACTAACTTCTTTGGGATACCATGTACTTTGTTTCAATAAGTCCTCTCCAATCTGACAGTGCTGGAGATATAAACCCTTGGATACCATTTGCTCTGAAAGAAAACTAAATCGGGGCGGTGCGGGGGTAGGCAGTTAGGTGGCTCAGTCAATAGAGCACTGGTCCTGGAATCAGGAGGGCTTGAGTTCAAATCCATCCTCAGACACGTAATAATTACCTGTGTGACCTTGGGGAAGTCACTTAACCCCTTGCCATACCGAAAAAGAAAGCTAAAGCTTCTATTTATACCTATGATGCTTCCCTTTTGCCACCCCCAGAAACTTCAACTATTTATTGCTGCTACCAGCCATGGGGTTCCCTAACCAGATAATGACATTAAGATGAGATGATCAATATTTATTAATGATGCCCCCAATAACTACGCATTTTTAACCTATACCAAGTAACTTGCTTTCTCAATGTGGGGTGGGAGGAAGGGAGAGAATTTGGAATTCAAATTGGAACAAAAATTCCAAGGTTTTAGAAGTAATTATTGAAACTTGCTGTTGTATGTTGCTGGTGAAAAGATAAATAAAATTTAATTAATTAATTAAGTTTTAAAAATACTTATATTTTAATTAATTGTCAAGAAGTTCATTATACACATATGACAGAAATCAGAGTATGATAGAACTGAAAGAGATCTTAGAGATCAATTAATCCAACCTCCCCTCATATTACAGATCAAGAAACTGAGGTTCAAGAGAGGCCCTTCCTAAAATGCCATCAGTACATATGTCACTCAGATATTCTCCAGGTTACCAGAATGTAAAAAGTCAAAAAGTCAAGAGATACTTATTAAGCTCTTAATATGCACCAGGCAATATGTTAAGTGCTGGTATATAATACTAAATCACATGTGCTAAAAATATACATACACACATATACACACACACACACACACACACACACACACACACACACACACACATACACACACACAAAGACACAAAGACTTTTTACACTACAAAAGATCCAAACAATTAAGTACAGTCTAAGTATTATAACAATATGTGAGTAGTGAGCAGGCTGCAGATAGTCCCCTTCTCTTTTTCATCCCCACCATTCTCTGTACTTACACCCCACTTCCAGCCCAGGCACTCTTACCTTTTAGGGAAAGTTACACTTCAGGCCAATCCCTGTGCAAAAAGCAACAGATGACATCTTATTAATATCCTAAGGAGAAACTTTTTTTTGGAAAAAGATACAGTAGAATAATTGAGACCTAAAAGGAAAGATTCCCCACTTATCTAAAAGGGACAGGATTTGCCCTGAGAGAGGAAGGCCAACATCTTGGAGCCTGGAGTCCCAGCCTTGAGAAAAGAAGCCTTTTAGCTTTGTCAAAGAACTTTAAAACAATACAAGTTCAGACTATATCAGGTGGTGGGACTGAACTAGGGGGAAGTGAGTGATAAAAAAAAAAAGTAGTTTGTCAATGACCTTTTTCTAGCAAAGTGCTTTTCTATGATCCGCAATGTTCCATTAGCAAATACATATATATATAATAACAGCTAGCATTTATATAGTGCTTTAAGGTTTGCAAAACTACTTTCATCGATTATCTCTTTTGATCATCCTATCAAGCCTACCATCCCTAAGAGGCAGGGCCTATTATTATCCTATGTTACAGATCAGAAAAGTGATGCAACTAGAGGCAAAGTGACTTACCTAACATCACATAGCTATTTAGTAACTGAATAAGAATTCAAACCCAGGTCTTACTGACTTCAAGTTCTACCATTATACCATCTCATTCTTAATATCTATAACCACACATATTTGTGTATATGCATACATATGTAAATATATAATATATATGCATATTATGTATATGGAGAAAGAGTGAAAGAGACAAAGGAAAAAGAAAGGAAGAGAAATAGAGTGAAAGAATGAGAAAGATAGAGACAGCAAGCTTTCATGTATACATAGTCTTCATCATTTACTTTGTAGAGAACAGATATCTGGTGGCTAGAAAGACACTGTCCCTATCCCAGTAAGGTGGCTCAATGGATAGAGCACCAACCCTGAAGTCAGGAAAACTGAGTTCAAATCTGACCTCAGTACCACCTTACACCTCTCAGACCAGCCAATCTGACCAGAAAGGATAATGATCATTGTTGGAAGGGTTGTGGGAAATCTGGGACATTATTACACTGTTGGTGGAGCTGTGAACTCATTCAACCTTTCTGAAGAAAAATCTTGAACTATGCCCAAAGGGCAACAAAAATGTGTACACCCTTTGATCCAGCAATACCACTACTGGGTCTATACCCTGAAGACATGATGAAAAAGGGTAAAAACATCACTTGTACAAAAATATTCATAGCAGCCCTGTTTGTGGTGGCAAAGAATTGGAAATCAAGTAAATGTCCCTCAATTGGGGAATGGCTTAGCAAACTGTGGTATATGTATGTCATGGAACATTATTGTTCTATTAGAAACCAGGAGGGATGGGAATTCAGGGAAGCCTGGAGGGATTTGTATAAACTGATGCTGAGCTAGATGAGAAGAACCAGAAAAACACTATACACCCTATCAGCAACATGGGTGTGATGATCAACCTTGATGGACTTGCTCATTCCATCAGTGCAACAATCAGGGATAATTTGGGGCTCTCTGCAATGGAGAATACCATCTGTATCCAGAGAAAGAACTATGGAGTTTGAACAAAGTTCAAGGACTATTCCCTTTAATTTAGAAAAAAACCTGATATCTTATTGTCTGATCTTGTTATCTCTTATACTTTTTGTTTCTTCCTTAAGGATATGATTTCTCTCACATCACACTCAATTTGGATCAATGTACTACATGGAAACAAAGTAAAGACTGAAAAATTGCTTTCTGTGGGAGGTGGGGGGAGGGAAGTAAGATTGGGGGAAAAATTGTAAAACTCAAAATAAATAAAATCTTTAATAAAAAAAATCTGACCTCAGACACTTGACACTTGCTAGCTGTGTGACCTTGAGCAAGTCATTTACCCTTTATTGCCTATCAACCTGTGTCATCTCCGGTCATCCTGATCCATATCTGGCAACTGGAACCAGATGTGTCTGGAGGAAAAAGTGAAGCTGGTGACTTAGCACAGCACCCTATCACTCAAATCCAATTCATGTGCTTGTCACGGCATCACGTCCCTGATGTCATGGTCTTCTTTGAGAATGAAGGACAAACATCATCACCCTAATCCCAGATCACAGTCTAGTTGAGAAAGTAAGGGATCCACATCCTCTACTATCCCCTAATGTGAGTTCTTTGGATATAAGATCCTATGTAGTCCAATGAATCAAAAGTCAGCCTTAGACCTTCCCAGGCAATTCTCAAATATTGTCTTAGTCACAATCTTATGACCACAATAAAGGTAAAATGTGTTTGCTTCCTGGTCCTTTAATAAACTGAAATAATAACCAAATCCACAAACTTTTACTTTTCTTTTCTCCCACTTTTTAAGGTAGTCATACCAGTGGTTTCATAAGGAAATTTTTTACCTTTTTAGAAAACATAATGTAAAATTGAACTTGAAATATCTCACCTTTAATTCTAGAATTCTTTCAATGGGATTAGATTATAAGTTTGTTTAATTCCCATTAAAAAACAATAAATCCTTTTTACAAACCATTTCTAATTCTGCTGCTTAGGTTTGTTCTAATTAGCACCGAATAACAAAAGTATAACAGTAGCACCTATTCTCCCAACTTCTCTAACAGCCTGTCAGAGAAAGAACAGTGTGAATAACAGCTCAGTTTATAAGAGGTTTTGTCATTTTTCCATTTAGAATGAAACACACTCAGGCTGATACAAGGCCCTGTAGATGTGACTCCAGCAGAATGGGCTATGACCCAACAAATTGAAGGCAACAAATGGCAAGACCACTGCTTCTGGATCCATCTTTCATGGTTTGGCCACATAAACAAGCCCTGGCTGTCCCAGGAGACCAAAATGTTCTGTGCTGTCACTGCTATGGCTTTAGATGTAGATAACAAGAAGTAAACTATCTTCACCTGGTAAATCCATGCTAAACACCTGAGTCATTCTACAACAGCAGGGAGGGACTCTGCTTGGCTCTTCCTCAAGTCAAGGGCAGTCCTTAAAGACCAGAAGGGGAGGGGCAGTGAAGTGTTGCAGTGGATAGAGCACCAGCCTTGGAGTAAGGAAAACCTGAGTTCAGACACTCAGAACCTTAACTTTTGTTAGTTTTGTAACCCTGGGCAAGTTGCTTAACCTGATTGCCTCACAAAACAAACAAACAAACAAACAAACAAAGAAGAAAGAAAGGAAAAGATAAGAAGGACAACCAGGAGTTTTTATCACTTGATCCCAATTTTAGAATTGAACCCCAGACTAGCTTTTCTGGCTTATTCTTAATTAGTTGATAGAATAAATTAATTATTCTTGATAGAATAAAAGAATGCCAATGTTGGATAATTTAGAATACAAAATGCTAGAGCCAGACAGAACCCTGTAATGAAGCATGCCAAAGCTAGAGGAGCCCCAAAAAATAGAATATTGGAAGTGGAAGAATATTAAAATAAAGAACACAGAATGCCAGACCTGGAAAAAATTTTAGACAATAGAATATAAAGTTGAAAGGGACCATAGAACATAGGATGTCAGTGTTCTAAACAGGACCTTAGAATGTAGAACATATCATCAATCATTCAGTCAAAATTTCTTAAGCACCCACAATGTTAGGCACTGTTCTAAGGGGTAAAAGGTAGTCCCTGGGGGCAGCTAGGTGGTGCAGTGGCTAGAGCACCTGCCTTGTAGTCAGGAGGACCTGAGTTCAAATCTGACCTCAGACACTTAATAATTGCTTAGCTGTATGACCTTGGCCAAGTCATTTGAACCCATGATCATTAAATTAAAAAAAATTTAAATTACCTAGCTGTGTGGGTAAGTCACTTAATCCCATTACCTTGCAAAAAAAAAAAAAGGTAGTCCTTGCTCTCAAGAAGCTTACAGTCTAACAAGGGAGATAACATGAAAATAAATATATACAAAGTAAACTATATATATAGGATAAATAGGAAATAATTAAAAGAAGGAAATCACTGGAATTAATAATATAGAAGATGGGTAGAAGGAGAGAAAGAACAAGAGGTAGGTGGACAAAACCTGTTCAGATCTAGAAAGAACCTTAGGATATATACTGTCTGAGTTGGAAGGGATCTTGGAAAGATCATGTATTTCAACCTCCTCCTTTTATAGAGGAAGAAACTGAGGGGAAGAGTAGCTTTACTATGTTAAGAACCAATCAGAGTCCAGATTAAAGACCAGGTTTCCATTTGTACACCACACCTTGCCATTCATATATGTGTGTATGTATGTGTGTGTGTATATATATATATATGTATGTATGTATGTATGTATATATATGTGTATGTATGTATATATGTATATATATATATAACACACACCCATACATACTACTCCAGTGAGGTTTCACCAAAGTCAATGGATGAATGAATGAAAGAATGAAATACAGTAAGTAACTTTGTTAGTCACACAGTAGGCATTAAATAAAATGTCAGAATCCCTGCCACGGAAGAATCAGCCCTTTGCTAAGTCAATAGAGGAGACCTGTTCCTTCATGTAGACATGTGAAACAACCCGAGATCAAGTGGAAGCAAGTGTTCCTGTGATACAAGGGAACCAGAGTATAGTACTATGCACACCCAGAGTCTGCATTCATTAAAGCTCCTTGAATGAATGAGTCCAAGGCAAAAACTATTAAACACATTATGAATGGGACTTTCATTTTCCTTCCTTTGATTATTCACATTCCAACTTGAGAATGTTAATAGGAGGTTAATGAGAGCCTTTTAACTGGGCTTTAGTATCCACACCCAATCTAGCTGAGATAAAGATGGTTTTAGCTGATATTCTCCTTCCCTGATTATACCTTTCAAAATAAAAAAAAGGAGATACAATTTTATATTTGTTGTGAAAATCACCAAGAGACCAACTCAGAAAATGAATCACCATTCATGTCCCAGCCTCTCCCATTTGCCTTCCCTGCAATCCCCCTTCAGCAGAATCAATAGAATGTGTTCCACCTTGTCTGAAGAAGCAGGATGTCAGGCTGGCAGGGCAACAGGATGGGCAAAGGTACCCAGGTCCACCCATCCTACCCAATTCACCTCCAAAAAAGAGGTTTAAAGGATGTTGCATTGTTCTTATTTAAAAAAAAAGTCAGGGTCAATGGCTTACTCCCAAGGACTGGAGAAATATTTATCTTGTCTTCCATCAGTCAGACTGATTTTGCACCCCATTTCACAATTCACAAAAGCTTGGTGTTGCAACTGGGTATGTGACATCATGGATTATGGCTATAGTGTTCAAAACATACAGATCTGTCCCTGGTATGCTAACAGTACTTTTATTAGATTTGGGGGGGGTGGGGAGTAGGGGGTGAAGAGAAGGGGAGGACATGGATTGGTTTTGTGTATGTATTGAATAGATGTTGCTTTCGTCTTTGAAGTTTAAGACCAGTTGTAAATTCCTTGAAGTCCGTCCTATTTCCTTTTATATTAGCATGTTAACAAGCTTTGGAAGACTGACAGACGTTACAGGAAGGCACAGCTGGGTGCTCCTCGAGTCTGGGGCCTAATTCAAACCAGAACATGAAGCCTTCCTGAACTCTGCGGCTTGTCTGGTGTTTACAGACTCGGCAGGAAGAGCCCATCGCCACAGTGATGAAGCCATAATGTCCTCATCAAATACGGATGCTTTCTGTCCTACGAAGGCAACAGTTGGGATTAATTAAGAAAGGAAATGCCACAATACTCTAAATTACCTCTCTAGTTGAAACCTTTGCACCAGATGAAGTTCAACAGTAAAAATGGGGAACCATAACATATATAAATATATATGAAAATATAAATATATATGAACATCTACATATATATACACATATGCACTAAGAACATATAATCACATACACACATAGACAATGAGAATTAAGACCTTTCTCAGAGGCAGTCATTGAAAGTTCTGGCCTTCTATGTAAGTACATTTAGCAACAGCAATCAAACAGCTTTACATTCATCAGGTTAGAAATATATGAAATTTTAAACCCAACTAACAGTGAGAAGTCTTCTACCATGAGCAAAATTATCTATCCCAAGCAAAAACTAAACCTCAGTACACCAAATGTAATTGTTGAGTCCAATTCACCTAAAAAAAATGTGGAACAATATATATTATGTGGGAGAATCTGCATCTTATAAACCACATGTCAGGTATTAGGGAATAAACCCCAAAAATGCTTATCTCTTTCCCAAGAGATGGTATGTTCTGAAGCATTGTGTCACTGAAGACGTCTCAAGATGCCCAGTACATTTGATTTTGTGATCTCACTTTGCCTATTCATATGCAACAGAAGATTGGAGATAGTTGAGATCTTGGTGAAGAGAGGGTGGAAAGATTATTATTAGGTGGGGGTGGAGAGGGTGGGGATTGGAAAAAAGACGAGATTGACCAGATGGGAAAGTTAGGAGAAAAAATACTTCCTCTTCCCAAAATCTGCCCCACCTATTCCTAACCAATTCAGTGAAGGGCCACCAACTGAAAAGACTCCTGTAGAACAGAATTCTCCCATTTGACCTATTTTACATTCTTATAGAATCATAAATTTGAATTAGAAGAACTCTTAGAACATAGAATGTCAGTGTTAAGAGGAACCCCAGAATATAGATATAGGAGCAGCAGGGTGCTCAGTGAATAGAGTACCTGCCTGCAATCAAGAAAACCTAAGTTCAGGAGCAGCTAGGTGGCACAGTGGAAAGAGCACCAGCCCTGGAGTACAGAAGACCTGAGTTCAAATCCAACTCAGACACTTAAGAATTACCTAGCTGTGACACCCTGGGCAAGTCACTTAACCCCATTGCCTTGCCAAAAATAAAAAGACTTAAGTTCAAATCCATCCTCAGTTATTAGTTATATGAATCAGGGCAAGTTTCCTGTTTGCCTCAGTTTCCTTATCTGTAAAATGAGGTAAAGAAGGAACACACCCAGAGTCTGCATTCATTAAAGCTTTGCCAAATTGTTAGACATGACTAAACTACTAAACAACAATAGCCTTTGATGGTATTTTTAGTCATCCAATCTAACCCTCTTATATTACTGATGGCATCCAGAGAAGACCAGTGGCCCAAAAGAGACAAATGGAGTTGTTGCTTAATTTGATGATAAACTATCATTTTAATGTTATGCTGCTTTTGTCAATGGGCACAATTTTAAGGCAAAGAATTAGTAGCAATATTATAGAAGGTAAAAATCTATTTCTTTGTAAATCACAATTCCAGTCCCACATTTATTGTCAAGAGAAAGTTAATACAGCATTTGTGTCTAAAGGAAAACTGTTTTGAAAAGCTATATTTTTAAGTCATATTTAACGACTGACTATGACTTGCTCTCACAAATTAGCACTGTTACTTCAAAGAGGCCTCTGGGTTGCAATGAGGGGTTGGATTCCTACCTAATAACTTCCTTGGCCAATATGAGATGTTGATTTTGCCTACACTGGACTTCCCTTAACCCTGACTCTTTGTCTTGGCTAACAAATTCAGTTTTGTTATTTCATAGTGTTTCTGACAGTAAGTAACATTTAATGCCATGCCACAAATCAGAGAAGACTTTGGGGCAGCTGATTTGGTTTTTATTTTGATGAGATTTCAATAAAAAATAGAATGTAAACACTGATGACTAATGTATACCTTAAAGACTGTCCAACCTCAGTCAACCATATGTTGAGTTTTCATGCCCACTTAGAATTTGTGATTGTTACCAAGATTCCATGTGCACCTGGTTATGTGACCAAAATATTCTGCTAGAAATGTAAACACCACCATTTGGGATTCAATCTCATTTAAACCATATTGTTGAACAGACCTGTGTATATTGGTGAAGCTCATGTATTGAAAGCATCACAGATGAACAACTTGCTTTTTTTTTTCCTATACAAAATAGGAGTTCTCTGTGTCTTAAGAAGTCCCTGCATTAAAATGGAAAGAATGTTGATGTTGCACTCAGGTTCAAATTCTGCTCTTGGGATTTAACCTAACTAAATGAATACAGTCAAGTCACTGAGGCTCAATTTTCTGAGCTATAAAATGAGAATGATAACTAGATTTGTACTACTTCCCACACAGAGTCATTGTGAAGAAAATGCTTTGTAAACCTCAACAGATTACAGAAACATGAATTCTTACTATAAACAAGGAAGTTAGACCTGAAAAGTCCATCAGAACATAGATTGTCATAGTTGAGAGATCTAGAAGGCGGAATATTGAGCTGAAATGAATGAAGAACACAGAATAAATACAGAATGTTAGCTGAGGATGAGACCTTAGAGCCTATGTAGTCTAACTCACTTAAAGTTGAGCTGCCATATTTCCCCATATATAAGACATACCCTTTTTTGAAAAATTTGGGGTCTAAAAACTGGAAGCATCTTATACTGTGATTGTAGATTTTTTTACTTGCAGTTCCTGCTTTTTTTGTGTTTGTCTTTGCGCTCATTTCACATTGGTTACTGGTATATTAAGCTACATTTTCCACATTCTGCCCAGAAATGTCTCAGAAAAGATTTTCAAATAGTGCTGTATTCAAATTATAAGTGATCCAGTTTGCAAAAGTGAATGGAAATTGTGCTGCTAAATTTCAGTTTGGTCCTCCTCCAACTGAGAAAACAAGCAGAGACTGGCTAAGAGAAGAAGAAACCCAACCGAAAACACCAAGGCAGAAGAAGGCCATGAGAGACAAGTTAGTCAAATGGCTTGAATCAGAGAGGGAATTGAAGATGTAGATTGAAGAGCAATATGTTTATGTCATTCCTCTGTAATCCAACCAAACTAGACCTTTGTTTTTCTCCTGAATATATACTGTTTCCTACTACTTCCATATCTTTGCACTTCTAAGATATGTAAAAGGTTTAGAGTATTGGCAAGGCCTTTCTTCCTTCCTCTTCTTCCCTTGCTGAATTATTACCTGAGTTTTAAAGCTTAACTGGAGGGACCAGCTCCTGTCTTCTTGGTCAGCAATAACCTTTCTCTTTGGACCTCACAAAGTGCTTTGCTTTGCTCCTCCCTGATAAATATGCTTGTCATTTTTAATATGAATTATAGCTATCTGTTTTGTGTCTTTTTGCTCTACTGGAGTATAAGTCACATGAGGAGAGGGATCATATTTAGTATGTGTTTGACCTTGGTCAAATTATTTAATTTCCCTAAGCTTCTGTTTCCTGGAGTATTAAATGAGAGAGTTGATCCAGATATTCTCTGAGATGTCCCTCTAGTTCGTTCTAAATCAACAATCTTATGATCTCAACTTTGCATCACCAATGACTAGTATGAGTACTCTACATATACATTTCAGGCATGCCCAACTTGCCTCCTAACCCCATTTGGGGTATTCTTGACAAAGATACTAAAGTGGTTTGACATTTCCTTCTCTAACTCATTTCACAGATGAGGAAATTGAAGCAAACAGGATTAAGGATTGTACATGGGGCAGCTAGGTGGCCCAGTGGATAGAGCACTGGCCCTGGAGTCAGGAGTACCTGAGTTCAAATCCAGCCTCAGAAACTTCATAATCACCTAGCTGTGGCCTTGGGCAAGCCACTTAACCCTAGTGCATAACAAAAACTACCAAAAAAAAAAAAAAAGGATTGTACATTGTACAGCTAGTTGAGTGTAAACCTGAATTTGAATTTGGGTCTTCTGACTCCATGCCTTATACTCTAGCCATTGTGCTAACTGTCCTTCCATGCATACAGTAGGCATTTAAAAAAATGTTTGATGAATGCATGGATACTTCTAAGGTATATATATATATATACTCAAAGTTTCTACTTTTTTGGAGTAAGGGAGGAAGCAAGGTCCAGTCTATGAATTCTTTGATAGAAGGAAATTCCTAGTGTAGAAATTCCTTCTCCCAGTGAAAATTAGAACCTATTCTGCAACTTAAGAGTCCTGCATGTAACTTTGAGACATTAAGTGATTTACCAAGGGACACAGAACTTGTAGATGTCAGAGGAAGGATTTGAAACCTAGTCCTGACTCCAAAGACACTTTGCTATCTACTTTGTCAAGCATCCCCCTCAAAAATTTCTTATTTTAAAAGTCATTTACAATATATGGGATGGATGATAGGCACATTTGTCTTTAGTTCCTTTATCCTTATTCACTCACTTTCAGTCACAGCTTTGAAACCTCATCCAGGCCCTAAACTTTCAATTTTGAGAGGTCTTTTTGACTGCCAAGTTCTAATGATCTGGCTTGACAAGGTCTTCCACGTGTATAACCAGTATTCATTTTCCAAACTTATATACAAAGCACACAGGAAGCAGCCCTTTTTAAAATGAAAGAGTTGACAGTTATTTACATAATGAATATGTGCCAAACTATATCCACTTTTAAATGTTTATATCTGCCAGACAGCTAGCCAACAGCTACAGCATACAACTCCAGAGAAACAGAGACCAAATAACTGTGACTCTATTTCTCAATACACATTTTTCCCTTTGCATAGTACTTAGACATGCAGCTGAAAAAATAATTCCACCATTTCTCCTGGAAGTTGATTTGCTTCTTGCATTACTTCCCATTAGACTCATCTGCCTTGTCCAATTCCAGATATACACTCACCAAATACAAGAGCAAGGCCCATACATAGAATGGAGTTATCTGTTCTTAGGATTTCTATCCTTAGGGATTTTCCCCTGGGGCATTCATCCAGTAGGCTTTCCATCCCCATTGAAGACAGAGAACAGACCTAGCATTCCTATCCAAACTGAACTATTTACCATTTCTCAATTTTGCCTTGCCTGTTCTCATCTATTCTCATCAGCCTTTGTATATCCACCACCCCCCCCCATGCCTGGAAAGGTCTCCAGTCTCCCTCCTCAAATCTCTGCTTTTTCTTAGACTTCTAGTTCAAATGTTATCTTTTCTAAAAAAGTCTTCCCTGACCCTTCCCCAGTTAAAAAATGATTCCTTCTTCCTCTAATCTTTCATAACACTCCCTTTTAAATTTCTGATACATTCAATATTACAATTTGAATAATAACAATAACAATAATAATCACTAACATTTACAAATGTGCCAGCTGGGTGATGTGGTAGATAGACTATTCGGCATAGAGTCACAAGAACCGGGGTTCAAATCCAGACTCAGACTCTGTTGGTGTGAGCATGGGAAAGTGACTTAACTTTATTTGCTTCAGTTTCCTCATTTTTAAAATGAGTTGAAGGAGGAAATGGCAAGCCATTCCAGTAATTTTGTTAAGAAAACCCCCCACATGGAGTCACAGAGAGTCAGACATGCCTGAAAGGACTAGACAACAACAACTAAAGTCTTTATATTGCATTACATCTGTCATCTCATCATTTGGTCCTTATAACAACCTTGGGGGGGGGTCATAGGGGTTTCATTATTATTTTCATTTTACAGATGAGAATACTGAAACTAAAGGAGTTAAAGGGACTTACCCAGGGTCACAGCTAGCCAATGTCTGGAACAAAGATCTAATTTAGGTCTTTCTAACTTGAAGCTGGGTACCCTGGCCCAAGGGTGTATCCTCATGGATGACCATAGTCAAATATACTATCCCCTGGTGGCTAGGTTTCTTGTGATGAGCCTCCTTGTCCTTATCTAGACTTTATTTAAGTCCTAGCAAATACATAGACCTGAATACTCAGCCTATAATTGAAATCCTTCATACCTGATATAATCTATTGTGACTTGCATAGGATCGGAGGGATTTGAGGGACCGAGGCCTGGTGGACAAGTGAAAAGTCACAAGAGAAGTAGTGAGTAGCAATGGAATTTGTTTTATTCCACATTTATCCTCCAGAAGTAGTCCCAGTTCTTAAGGAATAGCTGGGACAGGCCTGAGTATGGGGGAATCTGAAAGTGATCTGCATGCATAATACATGTATGTGAACTGAACTATCCACACTGGAAGAGGCCAGAAGCTTCTGACTGTGATGAGCATCATGTGGTCTACTCTTATCCATAGGTTTTGAAACCTAAAGCTAGCTGGAAGGGATCTCAGAGGCCCTCTAGTCTAGCTGTCTTATTTTACAGATAAGGAAACTGAAGTCCAAAGAGAGTAAGTGATTTTCCCAAGGTCACAAGAGAAGTAGTAAATAGCAATGGAATCACAGTATTGATTATAGGTCTAGAACCAGAAGACATCTCAAAAGTTTTCTAGATCAACTTTCTTGTTTAACAAAGGAGGAAACCAAGACCCAAGGGGATTAAGTAAACTAAACCCTTAGTCTAAAATCAGAGTTTTGTTTTCAAATTTTTTTCCCCAGTGGGAAACAAAGTCTTCAGTGAGAAGAGCACAGGATTTGGAGTCAAAGGAACTGTATTCTATTCCCAACTCTGCCACTTACCATTAGGATGATGACTTTGGGAAAGTAAATTAACCTCTATGGATCTTAGCTTTTTCATCTCCAAAATGACAGGATAGATTAGGTGACTTCTAAGATCCCTTGGATCTCTAAATCTATGATCCTATAGTTTTCTGTTTTGTTTAATGAAAAATATTCCTTCCTACTAAACTAATCCAACAAATTGAAGATACAAATAAAAAAAGGACAGAGCAAGTATAAGCCCTCAGTATAGGAGGATACTGATGATGATAAAAGATTATTTCCTGACCATTTTTTTTTCCATAGAGAAATTCATAAGACTAAACTGGATCCAAGTATTTTGTGAATCCTTAGAGAATCGACATCATGAAGTAGCATAGACATCTTATCCAAATGTCCTTCTTTAGCTCCTGAAACAGTCTGCTGTCTTGGGGATGCTAATTTTTAGCATGTGGCTGATTGTACTGAGGGGTCCTGTAGGCTTTGTGCTTTGTGAAATCATTTATCTGAATGTAACATTTTTATGCCACTCACTTTTAGGAACCCTGGATTCAAAGCTTTAAATGGGAAACAGGTCACAGCTGGAGGAGTTCCTTCCTAGTCTGTTCCCAAAGTTTCCCTTATCCATGTGCTCTCCTAAAGACAATAGCTGGGACAGAGAAGACAATTGACCTATGAATAATTTAATGAAAATAGTCCCTCCAATTCACATTTGCCCTAACTGTCATAACCCATGTTCATAATGTCAGTTCCCTCATTGAGTAGGCTTGTTAATTATGTATAGCATCCTGACATGCAAACATGCAATTTAGCCCCAAGACATCAGCAATTAGTTAATTAATCCCAACACAAATGATCTGAACTGCTCCAAAAGGCACACTACAGCCAGTAGCAACTATAAGAGAACTTTTCTACCAAGAAACCAAATAATCTTGGAACAGAAAGGAGGTGAAGCCAGAAAACAAAATGGGATACAGTGCAACAAAGATCTCACTGTATTAAAACATAGGTGTTCAGCAGAGGCAATTGGAGATCATTCCATTTGGCCAAAGACTGAACTGAAGTCAAACTTGCCTTAAATAAACACCTGCTGCCTTTTAGTTGACTGGGTCTCAAACACTATGAAAAGGAAAGGGAAGGGAAGTCAGATGGAGGAGTTAAGTGAATCATCTGGGCCCTGGATTGATTGATGCTAATGGTCATTGACCATATTTTACTCTGGACTATGCAGGAATTGCCTGCTTCCATTTCTTGTTGGCCAATATGTAACAACCTTGAAAAAGTAACACAACATCCAGTCTTTCTGAATTTTATTCTGCTTTTTTTTAAAGTCTAGGAGATCCAAATGCCAGTCTCACAAGGTTACACCCATCTTGTTTCCTGTCTTTAGGGAGGGAACATAGATTTAAGAACCCAATTGTTCCAAAAACCCAACTCCAAGTTTCCCTAACTTGACTAGGTAGAATTAGAAGGTCTGATTTGGAGTCTAGTATTAGGTAAAAATTGAATAGATGATTATAAATTTGGATTGATCAATATCAATTTAACCTAGAGATTAGAATGCAATGAGTGCCAGTGTTCAATTGGGTTCCTTGTCTAGATGATAATACTATATATTACTAAATGCACATGCTAAATCTTTCTTTTTAACAATTTTATTTATTTAAGGCAATGCAGCTAGGCAATTATTAAGTGTCTGAGGCCCAATTTAATGTCAGAGGTCAGAATATGCTCACTCTTGTCTGACAGTCAAAATAATGTTTTCATCAAAATATATAACAGTATGATAAGAACATATTTGGGATTATTGGCTAAAAATTGTTGTTCACAACTAAAGAAATTCATGACCAATCCTTGAAAATACCAGAAGTGCCACAATTTACCCTCAGTTCTTTTCCCAAATTTCAAAACAGGAAGATTTTCCCCTAAAGTTTCAAATGGTCTCCTAAATGTTCAAATTTGCCACACATATTTTGGATAAGTGGTAAAGCTGTGATGAAGGCTACTGGGTCATCTCTAAATGGACCAATCCTTACTCTTCTTCTGTCCCTCCATCTTTCATATCAAGCCTCCATATCAGTCCTAGTGGGAAATGAAAACTGAATTGGAAATCGGAATACTAGGTTATACCTTTTACTGTGTAACTGTGGGCAAGTCATTTGAATCTCAAATTTATCATGCATAAATTGAAAGAGTTGGATGAGATGGTTGTTACAGTCCCTTCCAACTCTAAATCTACAATCTCACAACAGGATGAAACAAAGAAGAGTAAGAGAGAGAACTGTTGAGGCTGTCACGAAAATTTTCATGGAAGAAATGCTAAGAGACCCTGGATGAAACCTGTTGAATGCTCGGCAACAGTTTTACTGGTTCAAACCCAGGTGCTAATTAAACATTGTTCAAGCATCTCCATACTATCAATGACATAGGATATGCTTCTTGGATGGATAGATTTTCTTAGATTATTCTGAGAATACTTTTCCTACAAAAATATCTTCAACCTCAATATTCAGCTTATTAACATTTTATAGATGGAGCAGCTTATTCAAGATCAAGAAGTGCCTAAAACAAAAGTCCATATGCTTATGTCAGATAGATGCTGAAGTACTTTGAGCTATTTCCCCTCCAAATAGGGGCCCTGAAAGCATGAGTAGCTCGAGGCTTCAGATGTCATCTCCATGTCAAAGCCCAGTTCAACCAGCAGGCCCAGTAGTGATCAGCTCTGTCACACATGAGGTACAACCTTAACAAAATGTAGACTCTAACTTGAGACAAAAAAAGTTTCAATTTTTAAATTAGATTAGATTTAGATTTAAATTCAGCTACATTGTCACTAGAAAAGCAACCAAATGTTGGATATCCATCTTTTCTACCAGAAAAATGTGGTTCATAGCAGTGATAAAAGGCCTTTGCTCCTTCTTCTCCTTCAGTAAAAGGCAATTTACAAAAATTCTCACTGACCTCAATGGAGGCTATCTCTCCAGCCTTGAAGCAATACTTGAAATCGTAGACCATTAGAGCCAAAAGGGATCACAAAAATTATCTAAACCAACCCTCTTATTTTGAAGACAAGAAGACTCAGACCCAGAGAAGTGAAGTAAGTTGTCCACATTTACACAATAGAACTAGTGGAAAAGCTGGGTCTACAACCCAAGTTATTAACTCCCTATCTACCACTTTTATGCCTTATTGGACTGTTTAATTGTGCCTCCAATAAGAGATAATACAGTACTATGCACATAGGAGCATGGGTTTAGAACTGGTAGAGAGGCTAGGGATCACCTAATTCAGCCCCTTCATTTCCCAGGGTTATGGAGAATGGTACACTGGGAAATGTTTAACAATTGACTTAAGTGTGTGGGTGAGGGGGTTGGAAGAATTGTGTCCACACTACTTTTTTTCAATTTAATTGACATTCCCATTTTTCTCAACTCTTTCCTAAGTCTAATCAATCAATGAACAATAAATCAATGCCTCATTTGAAGTGTTTACAGATGCATATGCTGACCCTGAGTATTTAAGATCTGCTTGAGGAACTTACCCCAGAAGGCAAGTGACTTGCCCTAAGCCACACAGGAAATAAATGATACAGAAGGAAATTTTAACCAAGGACCTCTGATTCTAAATCTAGTGAACAATGCTATAGAAATGGATATGCTAGATAATAATAGACCCTGTAGAAAAGATACAGCCACAGACCTCATAATCTAAGTGAAACAATTAGCCATGACATAGGATAAAAGAGAACCCCAAACTTGGCTCTCAAAGAATCAAGTTAACACACACATCTTCTGCACTTGAGTCCAAATTTCTCATTCTCTCACATCCGAGGCCTGTGAAAACTCAGCTCTCCCTAAGGCATTCTAAATGAAAAGAAAAAAAAAATCTGCCACCCCATTCCCCCCAAACCCCCAAACTTACTGTAAGCTTTTATCCAACAACCACCAGCAGTCAGGATTCTCTGGTCTCTTGCAACATTGGCCACCTCCAAAATCCTCTGGGAGTCTTGGCTCTGGGAACTCCACCCACCACTGTCTCTGAAGTGGCTTTCCTTCTCAGGGTCCTGCTCACCACTCACACTTGCCTCAGTGGTTCAGGAGCAGGCACCAGACACAAGGAAACCCGGCCCCTAGACACCAGCCTGACATCCCTGTCCCAAAGCCCATCACTCGAAAGGCCCTGGCACTGGAACACAAAAGCAACAAATCATTTCCAGTCACACAATTTCATGCTCTAAGTTCTTTCGCCACCCTCAGAGTCTCTGAATTCATAAAAGAGGATATTCTCTGGGAAGACAAAACAAAGTTGAGTATTTCTGGTTAGTTCCAGTAAGCATTATGAAAAGCCCCAGCCTTCATTTTGACAACTAAATTTCCTTTGTGAGCAGCTGCCTCCCAACCAAAATTGTTTTCTTTTTCTTTTTTCTTTTTTTTTAAATAAGTTTCTCTTGCTGAGAGCAGGGAATGAAAACAATAAGGAAAATGGGACTTTATGTTGGGGTGGGGAGGAAGGCAGGCAACTCCACTTTAGTGTCCTATAAGATTCTCTTTATCCTCTAAGCAGAAAGATGCTAATAGAAAGGTTGAGAGTAGCAAGAGGTGAGATTAGGTTAGAAAATCTAGCTTGATAGTGACTATACAGATTAATGGCAGCAGATTCAACCTCTGTGCTTCTAAGGTATCTTGTACAATGGTCAGTTTTCCAAATAACAGTTGCAGAGCATTGTCTAAATTTTTTGAGCAGGAATTTTATTTGAAAGGAATTTTGTTGGACTGAAAGTGACAAAGACTCTGATAGGAAACATTGAATTTCCATGACTTTTTTTGTTCTGAGCAAGATCTTTCTGATCATTCCAGGACCTTGACCAAGTCTCTTCTCTCCTAATTTCAACTTCCTAAATCTTCAAATGATGTTGGGCAAAATTCCATTCCAATCCATCCCATTCAAGAACTCCAAGGTTCTTTCTATGACCCTTAAAACATAACTCTTTGAGATCAGAGATGGCTTCAAATTGTTTGTTGGTTGGTTGGTTTTGGGTCTCTGAATTCTCAATTCCTTAGGAATAGTCTGGCATAGAGTACATGCTGATTTTGTTAAATTAAACTGAATCAAAATCCTGTTATACACAGGATAAAAAGATAAAAATATGTCAGTCTATCCTCAATCAAACAGGGGGACAAGATATACATAAATCACAATTTTCTAATTTCTATTGCAAGTAACATGTTCATGTTCAACCATATAAGGGCCTTGGATAGGAATATTTATTTTACCGAAAATTTGAGGGAGGAAGGAGAAGGATTATGGAAGCACTCTAATTATTTGATGTCATTTGAATTGGAGACCAGATTTACTTTGCTTGGTTCCAAAATGCAAAACAAGGGGTAATGAATAGAGGTTACAAAGAAGGAAATTTAGTGGGGGGGGGGGGGGGAAGTTCTTACCATCAGAACTAAGAAAAAGTAGAGATGGTTGCTTTGAATTAGAGTACTTTCCCATCGTGGGAACAATCCAAGCAAAGGTTGAATAATCATTCATCTGATATGTTGAAGAGAATTCTTTTTCAGATAGGGGTTGGACCAGATGACCATGAAGTTCCTCCCAACTCAACAAGTCTGTGATTCTGTGATGGACATACAAGGAGAAATATAGGACTGAGACATTGAAAAAGGAAAATATGCACCGATTCTGCTTGGCAAGGAAGTGGAGTGGGAATCAGAGAAGATAATACAAAGAACCTGAGTCAGCTAGGTGGCTCTTATGCTTTTTTTTCCCTTAAGGATATGATTTCTCTCTCATCACATTCAACTTAGGTCAATGTAAACTATGGAAACAATGTAAATAACAGACTTCCTTCTGTGGGGGGTGAGGGGAGGGAAATAAGATTAGGGAGAAAATTGTAAAACTCAAAATAAATAAAATCTTTCTTAAAAAGAAAAAAAAATACCATCCACAACCAGAGAAGAACTATGGGTTCTGAATGCAGAGCAAGGTATACTATGTTCCCTTTTTAAAACATCTTTTATGCTTTTTTCTTTCTTTCACCTCAGGTCTAATTTTTCTTTCATAACATGACTAATATAGAAATATATTAAACAGAATTATACATGTACATTCTATATCAGATTGTTGTCATTGGAAAGGGGGAGGGAAGGGAGGGTGGGGGAAAATGTGGAACTCAAAAGCTTGTAAAAGGATGAATATTGAAAACTACCTTTGCATGTAATTGAAAAATAAATAAAATAAATCAAAGTAGTGCAGAAATGATTTCTATTCAAGGAAGGCTGGACAAGACTACCCTGAGGGCCTCTCTTACTTTAAGCTTCTATGAGCTTACATTTCTATAAAGCTTTTAGATTCACAAAGTGCTTTCCTCAAAATATCCCTATGATACAGATACTGAGAATATCATCTTTGAAAAATAAGGAAACTGAATCTCTGAGAGGTTAAATGACTTGCTTAGGGTTATATGGTTAAATAGTGGGGACAGGATTTGAATCCAGCACCACCCTGAGCTGTTTACTATGTGAATTGTCCTGTGCAAGTCATTTAATTCTCTTTGCCTCAATTTCTTCACCTGTAAAATGAGCTGGAGAAGGAAAAAGCCACCCACTCTAGTATCTTTGCCAAGAAAATCCAAAACTGGGGTCATGAAGAACCAGAAAGACTGAAATGACAGAACAACAACAATCCTGTACAAGTGATGGGTACAAGGTATAAGATATAAGATTGCCTTCAGGAAACTCATAGTCTATCCAGGGAGATACAATCTGAAATAAAATAATGAAGAAGAGTAGATGAATAAGTTGCAGAATGATATAGTGGAAAGAGCACTAGCTTTGGCATCACAGTCTCTGACTTCTAACGCTGGCTCTTCTATCTACTATTATGGAAGTTAGGGTCTTCTCTGAAGGGCCTGTTTCCTTATCCGCAGTATGTGGAAATTGAACTCCAATTTACCTTTCCACATTGTGTGTGTGTGTGTGTGTGTGTGTGTGTGTGTGTGTGTGTGTTGTGTATGTGTATTTTATATGTTTACAAATGTATATGTATACACACATATAATAAAAATTTGTTGAAATGAATGGAAATATTTTGGGTTTTTCTTCTAAATATAATCAATATCAAGTTATTGATGACCTAGATTTCATTAGAGTATTTTGTTTGCCATTTCAAGACTTGGCCTGGCCTTCTCTCACCTTTTCTGTCTTCTTGTATTTTACTTCCCTCCAGTCTGTGATTCTTTGATACTGTTAATTTCTCCCTCCTCTTCCATCTCCATGACTATGCTTTGTTTCCTCATGCCTGAAATGTTCTGCCTCTTGACATCTCTAGCTCAAATTTTGACACTTCAAATATTGTCTTCTGTAGGAGACCTTCCTGTGTCCAACCAATCACTTAAGTCTTTCCTTCTAAAATTATTATTTTTTATTTGCTTTCTCTTTCATTCATATATATACATGTAATATATACAAACATTAAATATGTGTGTATGTATACAGAGATATCTATCTTTCTAAATGTATGAATATAAATAAAAATATATCTTTTTATTTATCTATTTATTGACATATCTCCCCTATTAGAGTGCAAGGTCTTTGAGGGCAGGGACTATGTTTTTCTTTAATTGTATATCCAGCACTCAGCCCAGAGCTTAGTGTATAGTAAGCCTTAATAAATGTTTGTTAATTGATTGAGCCCTAAATGATGGGTGATTTCAAGAGGAAGAGAGGAATGGCATAGTATTTAAGGTAGGAACAGAAGAAAGAAAGGAATAGATATAATATACCTAATTGTTCAAAGGGTCAATGATAAGTGACCAGTGACTAGCATGGAACTTCCTTGATGAAGATGGGGATGGCTGTAAATTAAGTTAAAGTACCACTCAATAAACATTTATAAGGAGTATATTCTATTCTATTCTTAAATTCAGGTCTTGTGATAGGAAGATTAAGAACAATTTAAAAATATTACAAGCAAGTCAGGGTCAGTCATAAATATATATCAAAGTACCCAATCCATTGGATTGATATAGTACTTACTTTTTAGATAATTTCTTTGCCTTATTTAAGCAATTAGAGCTACCCCAAAATGGAGTGAGTTTACTTCTGGGAATGGGTTAGTGAATTTTCCAAAAGTAGAGATATTTAACCAGAGTGTAGTTGAGTATTTGTTAGGGATATGGTAAAGTAGATTCATATTTCAGGTAAAAGTTGAATTAGATGCTCTATGATTATTCTGTGTTTACCTGGACGTTAATCACATTCATGCAAGTCTCTTTTTTTGTTCCCAATATATTTTTGATTTTCTGAAGTACACTTGTCTCATCTTTTTTATACTGGATTTTACAAAATGGACATAATAGGGGTCCAGAACAGTCACCACTGACAAAATAGAAAAGGGGATTAGAATCAATATATTTAATCTATGTTGTTTATCTTTTAAACATCATTAACCACAAATTAGCTGATGCTTTTGTGGCTGCAAATTAATTGATTCCATTAGAGAATAGTCAATTAGAATATGATTACTTCTTCCCAGTCTACTTTAGCTATTTGGCTAGGTTTGGGCTTTTCCTCTCCTGAATCTCTTTTCAATTCTTGGCTCATTGATCTGGATCTGTAGAGCAGGCTGACTCCTAGGCTAAATGTGGGGATGCTTGTCAGATGCTGGTGACAAAGCAAAATGAATCTGTACTGAAAACCAAGCTCTTCTTTTTTGAGAAAAAAAAAAGAAAACATAATCTAGGAAATTTCCAAATTTTCCAAGAGAAGTAAAGATGCTGTCTGTCTTTTCTAGGAACTCCACAGATCTGTAATGGCAACTACCAATATCTAGACACAATTCTCAAGGCCAGTAGTCACTGTCTATACCTATCCTAAGACCCTGAAGCAACAAAGTAAGGTAAGGATGAGACATAGAACCTCATCCCTTTCCTTTTTCCTCCTCCCACTACCAGACTGTTCAAGGTTCAAGTCTTCCACATCTCTAGGTTCAAATCCTAATAAACATTTTCTACATGATCTTCTAAGCTCACCCTCTCCTTCCTCCTTTCTTTCCCTTGGTCCAATGACCAGCAATGTGATCTGGTGAAAAAAAAAATCTTGGATTCAGAATTCAGAAGATCTAAGATCAATTCTCAGCTGTTTACTAGATTTGGGCTAATAAGCAAGTAACTTTCTTCTCAGGACCTTAATCGATCAATGAAATAAGAGAATTAGGTTGGATGATCTCTAAAGTTCCTTTCAAGGGTAGGGCCTACAATGGAACTGTTTGTAAATTAAAAAAAAATCATCAAATATGAAAAGAGGCAGGGTCTGGGTTTTTGGCAGTTTGAGTCTTGATCCTTGAAGAGCATTTTATCCAGGCATTATCAGGCCAGTAAATGTTTAGTAATCAAGGAGAGAGAGAGAGAGAGAGAGAGAGAGAGAGAGAGAGAGAGAGAGAGAGAGAGAGATCCGCAAGATACACTTTTTAAGATTTTTGTCATTGTCAGTTTTTTCAGACATGTCTAACTCTTTGTGATACCATTTGGGATACTGGAGCATTTTCTTTTTTCCTTCTCCAGTTCAATTTGCAGATGAGGAAAAAGAAACAGGTTCAGTGATTTACCCAGGATCAAACAGCTGGTAAGTGTTTGAGTCTGCATTTGAACTCAGGTCCTTTTAACTCCAGGCCCAGCACCCTATCCATTGTGCCACCTAGCTGCCTACTTTTCAATTTAATCTGCCTTAGTCAGGTTTTTTCCCAATTACTTTCTTGTCTGGATAATTAAAAAAAAAGATCTTGCCCTGATTGTGGCATTTGCTGATTTGAGAGATGTAAATACTCACATTGAAAAATTGGCTCTCATCAGTGACTAACTCTAGCAAACTTCTTGATTAGACCCCTTCACAACTCCTTTTTGTCACAGATTAACAAAAGGATCCAGAGGACCACATAGGATCATAGATTTAGAACTAGAAAGTACTTCTGAGGCTATCTAGTTCAACCTTTGCATTTTGCAGATGAGAAAACTGAGGATCAAGAAAGTTAAGTGACCTGTTTAAAGCCACACAGGTAATAAGTATCAGAAGTAAGATTCAAAGTCAGATCTTTTGATTTCAGAATCATGAACCATTTTACTATATTATATGATCAGAAAGAAAATTCAATAATCAATTATCAAATAGAAATCATTCTTTCCAGCAAAGGAATCTGTCTGGAAAACTAAGTTCTTTTTTTTTTTTTTGTATTCTTACTCTGTCAGATACTGTTCCTGATGCTAAGATACTAATTCCTCCCTTTAAGTGATTTAAAACTTCCTTCTAGTGACAGACCTTAGAACCAAAATTATAGATTCTGAGAGCTGGAAGGACCTTGGAACATAATACACAAAATATTAGAGTTAGAAAGGACCTTAAGTTGTAGACTATAGGATGTCAGAACTGCAGGAATCCTAGAATATAGAATGGCAAAGATCAGAACTGGAAGAGTTCTCAGACCATGGGCCAAATGATCTCCAAAGTGAGAAGTATTGTAGGATATAGAATATTAAGGGAATTTAGGATATAAGTATAGAATGACAGAACTGGAAGGATCTTAAGAGATAATCTAGTTCAGCTTGCTCCCTTTAAAGAATGAGAAAATTGACAGAGAAGGGAATTGACTTGCCAGTTGATTTGCCAATAGGTAGTCACTGATGAGCCAGGATATTTGATAGAGTAATTAATAAGTAAATTGCAAGTCTTCCCCTTTTTCCTCTAATTAAAATTTTTAGGGACAGGGAAAAGAATAGGATAAAGTTCCAGCTAAAGAAATTAGCCTTTTCAAATAGGAAGCCTCTGGGAAGAACGTTCAGAATGCAAAGCATTTTCTAGGATTGCAGGAGTGGATTAGACAATATTTTTCTCTTTTGTTGCTTTTTTTAATGTTGAATCAATGTTGAATTGTTTTTGCTGTATCCCACTCTTTATGGTCCCATTTGAGGTTTTCTTACCAAAGATACTGGAATGGTTTTCCATTTCTTTCTCTAGCTTATTTTACAGATGAGGAAACTGAGGTAAAAGGGGTTAAGTCACTTGCCCTGCAACACACAACTAATGAGTGTCTGAGATCTTAACTGAACTCAGGAAGATGAGCCTTCTTGACTCTAAACCCAGCCTATTGTACCACTTAGCTGCCCCCATCTTTTCTTTCCCCTCTTCCAATTTTAAGCAATGGACAATCTTCCTCATTTCCTCACTGGAGCCTCTCTATCTGTGTTTGCTGAAATTCTTGTATTTTCATTTTCCATGAATAAAATTCCAAACTTGCCAACAATGGGACCTTTTAGACAGAAGGATGAAATCAGATGTCCTGTGATACTTTCTTGGGAGCTTTAACTAAACATAGAAGGAAATGTGATTAGAAATACAATGGGGAGCATAAGCATAAACCTTTTCTTAATTTTCTACTTTTCAAGCATTTAATAGTTTGACAATAGCCTCTCCATAGCAGTTGCTCAGACCCAGGGTGCATGTTCCTCTAACAAGACACAACTCTCTGGAATTGAGCCTTGAGATTGGCACTTGCTTTCCAGGTGGCTAATTATGTAAGGGGAGAATGGTGGAATGAAGAATGATGACCAGGATGCTGCCCTTTGAAATAAGTCTGTTCCTGTTTCTGTTCCTGGTCCTTGGTAGGATCACAGACTGTGCTTGTCTAGCCAAGGATTTAGAGAAGATTTGAGGAAATTGTGGCATTTCCATGCAATAGAATATTGTTGTTGTTGTTGTTGTTGAGTCATTTTTCAATTGTGTCTGAATCTTTACAATTCCTTGGGTTTTTTGGGCAGAGAACCTAGAGTGTCATTTCCTTCTCCAGATCATTTTATAAATGAGGAAATTGAGGCAAAAAAGGTGAAGTGATTTGCTTACACAGTTGATAAGTATCTGAGGCCAGATTTGAATTCAGAGATGAGTCTTCCTGATCCAAGGTCTCAGTGCTCTATCCATTGCACTAGCTAGCTACCCTTTATTTAGTAATTACATAATAAACATCTGTATGTTTTTAGCAAACTGTTTGTTAATGTATATGGTTTTATATATGACTTTGTCAACTTTGTTGATTTCAATGCTTATGAAAAAAAATCACTAAATTTATCATCAAATTTTCAAAATAGAGAAACAATTTGTGATTCTATGTGAGACAGTAAAGAAGATGACTTAGTAGAGAAATACTAGGGAGCTTCCTGAAGCACACAGAGATTCAATAACTTTCTCAAAGTTAACGAGTTAATAAAAATCAAAGATGGGATTTGACCAGTGTCCTCCAGACTCCACTACCCAGCACTCTATCCAACAATGACTTTAATATTCACAAATATGCAAGATGTCCCAAATGTCTTAGTACATACTAAGTACGAACTAAGACAATTGGGACATCCTGTATATACCCAAATATATATTGACATATATGTATTCTAGAATATATTTATAGAAACATGTATCTTAAAAGAACCTGGTTTTCTTCTTTTCTCTACACTTATCCCCATCAGTCTGTTAATTTAGCATGTCTTCTTTAATAGTGGAAATTTCTGGTACCCTAACAGGTAAGAGCTTGCTAAATTATCACCCATAATGAGTCACCCTTCCTATCCCCACACTTTGTACTGGACAGTCAAACTTCCTTTGGAGTAATGTGCTATTTAAAGACTTTTTTTTTAAAAAAATGCAAAAAAGAGAGAACAAATAGAATATATTAATATCCACTAAAATATGTATTAATTTACTACCTCTATGATCTTGAAAGAGTGGTTTAATTCCTGGGTCTAGAAGAATGAGATCAGGTCTAGTTAGATAAAATGATATATTTAAACACTTAACTCAGTACCTGCTGTTATATAACTGGAGATTTCTTTCTGTTGTCATTTCCCTCTTTCCTCCTCCCAAGAAGATGGAAGCACTGTTTTTACAAGTGCTCTTGAGGGTTCCATTGCCTAATCAGGGCATTCAGGTATAGTACAACAAATGTTGTCCAGAGAATCCAAATGCTTGAATCTCAGGTATGCTATTCACTACCCTTATGGTCTTGGGAAAATCTTTTTTGGACCTTACATTTTGGCTTTATAATATGTGGGAATTAGGTTCCATGACCCTTAGATCCTTCCAGTCCTGAAATTTTAAGATTCTCTTAGATTTTAAAACTGAATGCATTCCTATTTCCTTTTGGAATACAACTTTTTTCAGCTCCCATTTACCTTAAACTCTGGCATCATGGGCTCCTATGACCATAGATATCAGAGATAGAAGGGAAGATCACCTAGGGGTCAAACTCAAACAGATAGAGATTTCAACTGCAAAGGAATTGAGAAAACCACAAATTAACATAACCATGTTTTTATTGATTTTTAAAAAGTTTTTGTTAATTTTTCCCAATTACATTTTAATCTGACTCAGGTACGCTTTAGGAGAATGTTTGACATTTTTGACCTTGAACAACCCCTTCATTTTATAGATGAAAGTAGCCTTCTTCCTTAGTATTCTAACTGGAATTCAAACAAAATATTCTAACACAGAGGAGGTACTTGCTAAGTATTTACTGAATGGCTAAATGAATCATAGAATCTCAGATTTAGAACAGATTTTGATCATCATCTATCTACTCCAGCCCCAGTGTTCTAAAGATGTGGAAACTGAGATCTAGAGGAGTTAAACCATTCTTTCAAGATAATAGAGGTAGTAAGCTAAGAATTCAAACCCAGGTTCTGTGTGCTAGAGTTCTCTCTGCTGCTTCACACTGAATGGCACAGTTTCAAATAGCTTCTCTATTCAGGTTACCTTGTTTTTTGCCAATGTCCCTTCCAAAATGTGGATCCCAGAGCTGAGTACAATGCTGAAATTGGATTTAACCAGAACAAACAATGACAAGGCTATCACATTTTTATTTTGTGACCCTTTCTTTTCTTCCAAAAAGTCAATAAAGAGCGATTACATTTCCTCTTAGGGTGCTAGCAACAATCCTAAGAGAGAAAGAGAGACTTGGAAGACATCATTATTTCCATTTTTCAAGCAAGTTAATTGAGGCTCAGAGAGGGAAGGTGATTTGCCCTAATTTCCGAGGCTAGTAAAAAAGTAGTCAAAGTCTGAGTTTAGTCTGATCTCTCAAACAGTGCTTTTTCTGCTTGACAGCTCTGGTTCAATTGATAGGATTGTAGGTTATTAGCATGATAGAATTAGAGCTTGAAGGTACCTTAGAGGTAATCTGTGCTAACTCTTCTTTTATGGATAAGAAACTGGGATTCAAAGAGGAGAGGTAATTTGGCCCATTAGAAATGATTTGACTATTGGTCCAAGGCAAGACTTAGGTACTCATTAAAGGTTGACACCCAATCATTTTCCTACAGAAACTGACTTATCCATACTGGTCCTGGACCCTAGGTCAGCATCATCCCTCAGGGGTAGTGATTGGAGATGTGAAGGATTTGTTCAACTAAAATATTATCTCTCCTTTTTTTTATCCTAATTTACCAACCTCTCACAATGAATGCAGAAAAAACCAAACATTTGCTTTCCCCACTGATTTTCTGCTCAGCTGCCTTTTCTGGAATTTTAATAATGCTAAATGTTTTGCTGACCTTTTACGTAGATGCATGGAAAATTTCCGTTTGGCTGTCAAGGTTTAGTGAACTGAAAACTGGCCCATGGAAATGCCCCTAAAGAAATCTCTTCTGCCCAGGGCTGGAAGTTTCAGAGTTGAATCATGTATTTTGGTTACTAAACTGCATGCATATTTCATTGTCTGTTCATTTTGTCCTGCAAATGTTGACCACTGGAGCAGGGACATCCTTCCCTGGGTGATAGTTAAGGTTTGCTCCTCAGGCTGTTGCTGGTGAGAGGGGGGAAAATGTCACCAAATTCACTTATCTTTTTGGTAGTAGCAACTGTCTTTCATTTCTATAGAAAGAAATGAAAACATACATTGTCATGTAATGGTGTTTACTAAAAAAACTGGAGCTAAATCAACAGACAACCTGAATAACACTAATCATTCAACAGCTCTCCCAACTAACTAGACTCTATAATCCCTACTGTGAAGGAGTCCTTTTTTTAGTTCACTGGTATTTTATTTGTTTTACCTTCTAAAAGTGCACAAGATGGGGAGAGGAATTTTGATAGTAATGCAGGGTGAATGGCATGAAGACATTTTCTGAATAACACATCAGAGCATACATCAGTAGGAGGGTTTTTTTCCCCCTCTGACTTTAGTAATGACAATGAATCAAGCATTTAAATGTGATTTTTAGACTGAAATGTACACTGGGGATTTGTTTGACAAGAAAGGAAGCTCTGCCCAAATAGATAATAGACATGAACCGTCCTCTGGGATTTCTTTTCTTTTTTTTTTCTTTCTGTGACATATGGAGGAAGGGGAATTAATTGAGTTGTAACATATCATATTCACAAATGGAGATTCTATGATATGGCATATTTGGTGAGAGTTCAGACATCAGAAACCTCAGAAGTCATTAAGTCCAGCCTCCTGCACCATGTGAGAAAACTCACTAACTAAATCCCTGATAGATGATCATTTAGCTTTTCTTAAATACTTCCAGGGATAAAGAGCTCACCTCTTATTGAGATGGTCATTTTCAGACAACTAGATCGTTTTCATGGGATTTGGAACTGAGAGAACCTTAGAAAGTATCTAGTTTAACCCTCTTCTTCATTTTACAGATTAGAGAATTGAAATCTTGAGATATTTAATGACTGGCCCAAGGTCACATGGATGCTAAGAAACAAAGCCATGATTCAAAACTAAGTTTCCTAAGTGCAAACCAATGCTCTTTCTACTGTACTTTACTGGGAAAGTTCTTTAATATATCAACATGAAAACTACCTCCTTGTAATTCCCACCCGTTACATCTCTTGCCACCCTTAGGTCCTGCCTCCTAACTTTGATGTTCATTTGTTAGTCTATTTCTATTCTCAGATTCTTCCCATAATCTGACTCCTACTTGTACATTCAGCCTAGACTACCTGTCCCTTTGCTCTGATAACACCTGACTCAAAACTGATGATCTTTTGAGCAGCTTTTCTAGTTGAGCACTGACAAGTCCTATCTGCCAATGAGGGAGGAAAAAATCAAAACCCATTCATCTACCTGTTCAGTGAAGTGAAAAACTCTACTGTCACAGCCTTCAAACCATGTTAGTGTTTCAACACCATAGAAGAGAATGAATGCCTAACCCAAGAAGACAACTCAGTCTATTGGGTTTTTTTGGTGGGGACAATAACTGGACAAAAAATAAATAGGGAATCTGATAAGATGATATAATTGGAGAATGGAAAAACAAAAAGAACAATTTATCACAGCATCCTATCATCCTAGTATCTGTCAAAATTTGATTTCTACCAAATCTAGGAAAACTTTTAAAATTTTTCCTCATTCCCCCAAATTACCTTATTTACATATAACTATACCTATACATAATCCATTGTTTCCTCTAATAGAAAGTAAACTTCTTTCTTTCTTTCTTTCTTTTGAAGTTTTTGCAAGGCAATGAGGTTAAGTGGCTTGCCCAAGGCCACACAGCTAGGTAATTATTAAATGTCTGAGGTTAAATTTGAACTCAGGTACTCCTGACACCAGGGCCAGTGCTCTATCCATTGCACCACCTAGCTGCTCCAGAAAGTCAACTTCTTGAGGGCACGAACTGTTTTATTTTTTTTATTTACAACTTCAGTGCCTGAGACATAGTAGTCTCTTAACACTTGCTTGTTGATGGACTTCCATGACAAACTAATTCGGGATGGTAAATTAAACTAGCAAAGCTTAGTCCAGATCCATAAACAGAAATTCTGGTGACTGGTTAATCATACATTACAACTTCAAATCATTTTTTTTTTTGCAAGGCAATGGGGTTAAGTGGCTTGCCTAAGGCCACACAATTAGGTAATTATTGTGTCAGAGGTCACATTTGAACTCAGGTCCTTCTGACTCCAGGGCCAGTGCACTATCCACTGCACCACCTAGCCATCCCAACTTCAAATCATTTAAAAAAGAAATACAACTGGATGAAGTAAAACCTCAGGACTCCTTTGCCAGAAATCCCTGGATGGTGAGAGAAACGGAGACAATTAGTTTAAGGCGATGCTTACTTGGGGTGTGAGCAAGGAGGTTAGAAATTGAATGCTATGTGATAGGTTTGTATTGTCAATAATTTTTCTTGCTGATCAAAGCTATTATTACCATTTAAATTGTAGTGTCTAGTTGCATCTGTCCTAGTTAGTTACAGTTCTGATCTACTCAATTATTAAAAATTGTGGATGTCTCTTTTCTCCCCCCATTCCAGCTTTCTTCAAATCGAGATCATTATCTGGTTGATTTTTTTTTCTTACACTAAAAATCTCTCTGATTCATAACCTGGCATGAAGATGAACTTGTATTCTTTCTCTCCCTCTTTTTTTTTTTGCAAGGCAATGGAGTTAAGTGGCTTGCCCAAGGTCACACAGCTAGGTAATTAATAAGTGTCTGAGGCCAGATATGAACTCAGGTACACCTGACTCCAGGGCTGGTGCTCCATCCACTGCGCCACCTAGCCACCCCCCACATTGAGTAGGACCCACATTTTTATGACTGTTGTCTCAAGAAAAATCTAGCTAAAAGCTTCTCTATAAAAAGTTGGCCCCCAAGGCAATGAATAAGCTTAACCATAGCACCTCATTATAATCCCTAAGATATGGAGAGATGGTGTTTTGTCAATTCTCCCTCCTGAGCATGGTGTTCTAGATTCTCCACACTACAGAAATCATAGAAGAAAGAACTTGTAAAACGTTGTTATGTAAGTCTTAGAATCTCAGAGGTAGAAAGGACCTTAGAGACTATTGACTGACTTCTCACAACTTGGGTGAGGTTCTTTAACACTTATTTTTGGAAGGGAATGAAAATTCATATTTAGTAGTTCTTTAAGATTAAAAAAGAAAATCACTTGCTTTATTATTTCTTTTGATCCTACAGCAACTGTGAGATTGGTCATGTAGCTATCACTAAGGAAACTAGAGCTCAGAGTAGTTAGGCCTAAAGGCAGACAACTAGTAAATAGAGTCACCAAGAGTCAGGCTTAGATCTTCTCTTTGCCACTTCTTTAGTTCATCCACTATGTCATTCTGTCACCCTACAGACAACCCAAAAGACAGTGAATTCGGTTCAGGAATCTATTGTATATTTATCATACTCTAAGTGATAGTAATAGGAACAGAATGAAGAATACATTATAGATGTTGTCCTGCTTCTGGGAGTTGTAGGCATGTAATAAGCCCATAGTAGAAAAGACTGTATTCTAATACTTTTATTTACCTACAAAAACTGGTAATTTTGTCCACCTGTACAATGGTCTATTAAAAAAAAATACATATAAAAGAATAGTAGTCTTGTCCTAGAATCATTTCTATCTGAGAGAAGAGTAGAAAATGATGAGAAAAATGAGATGATAATGATATGAAGAGGTTAAAAGCATCCAAGAGTGTAATTAAAAAGCCTTCCATTAGCAATGCCCTTATGAACTCACCCAACTATATGCTGAACAATCAATATTTATTAAACGATTACAATGTCAGGCACTGTGCTAAGTTCTGAGGATACAAAAAGAATGTCCTGTCATCAAGGAGTTTACACTCTAATTTAGAAGAGACAATATGCAAACAAAAATTGCACACACATATCAACAAAGAATCATTTAAAAATGGTTTCAATCACGTGGATTTGTTTATGGAAAAAGAGCAATAGTTCATGACAGTCTTTCAAGATCAGGTCTGCCTAATCCTATATCCTGTATTCTTGTCCTGTCATTTCTGTAGATTATTTTGCAGAAACAACAATAGTTGACTGTAGGTTGCAAATATTTAGAAGGAAAATGCAACCTGGTGACTAAAATAGATATCAATTGCTTACTATCTTTCATACCAAGATAAGAAAAATTCCCTTACTACAAGCACAGGTTTAATCTAGCTTTTAGAGTTCAATAAGTAAACTGTACTGGAATTAAACATTATCACATACAAAACTGTTGCCTTTTAAAGTACATTGTTTTTAATAAATGTATCAAATACACATAATTTTCAATGTCCATGAAAAGTCTTCAAATATAGAATCCAAATAAACAATACAACAAAATCATGAGGAAAAAAGATACATTATATCAACCCATAGTCAGTCTGCTAAAAGGATTATTCCAAAGATAATTTTGGTGAGAATACAGGAGATAAGTTTCTATCCCAATACTTTTATTCAATTATAAAAAGTAGTTATATTTCATCTACCTATACAATAGTCTGTAGAGCACTAAATATAAAATAATAATGGTAGTTTTATAATTTTCCACAGAATTAGTTCTCTGTGTGCTTTATCAGCTAAAAAATAAGAATGATGTTGAATAGATAAGAACATTAACTGACTTTATATAATGTTTTAATGTTTGAAAATTACCTTACATAGATTACCTCATTTGAACTTAACAACTGTGTGAGATAGGTACTACAGGATTTTTTTTTTTTTGTCTACAGATTTGATTTAATTCCCTGTGAACCCCAAGCAAGTAGGGTTTATAGACAAATGAATAATAAGTGGAAACAAATACTTGTGGGAGAACACACAGTAGGTGTCAATGAAAATGTATCGGTTGATCAATTTCTCTATGATTTTCCTTGAATAGAATGAGATAACATTCATTTCATGGGACCATGGCAGGCAATAATGTGGTGCAAGGAAAAAGAAGCCGGAAATTAGAATTATACTTCTGACATTTGATAGCCATCCATAGATTGAGAGTAATATTCTTAGATATTTAAAAAAATTTATATATTTAAGGCAATAGGGTTAAGTGACTTGCCCAAGATCACACAGCTAAGCAATTATTAAATGTCTGAGGCCTGATTTGAACTCAGATACTCCTGACTCCAGGGCTGGTGCTCTATCCACTGCAGCACCTAGCTGCCCTAAGAGTAATATTTTTTAAATGACCATGTTGATGCATGTATTTTCCCCAGAACTGATACATTTATGTAACACATTTGAAACCCTTATACCTGGTGTCCCATCAAAATCTTTACCAGACTTCCTTCCTATTGATCCACTCAAGAGTTTGGTTGTTTTCTCAAAGCAAATGGGAATGGGTAAGATATATGATTCAGTCTTTTGTTCTCATGGCAGGTTATTACTTACTTAAGAGGAATGGATTTAGATTTAGAGTCGAAAGGAATTTTAGATTTAGTCTGTTACCTTAATTTTCCAAATGAGGAAACCAAGAAGTAATCTGTTAAAGTCACATAACAGGCAAGAAGATGAGCCTGCAATCCCAGATCACTTGACTTCAAATACAATGTTCTTTCCATTATATTACACTGTATATATGGTTTGTTGATCACTTTTATGGGGTCATGGAACAATACAAAGACAGCAAAAGATCCTGAAAAGAAACTTGAATTCAGGGTTTATATAAATTTAAACCCATTGTTTCTGTATTTTGCAGATGTATGACCATGGGCACACCACTAAGCCTCAGCCTCATGTTCTTCATCTGTAAAAAACTGGGATAATAATATTTGCAATACCAATACACTCAACACACCATGACACACATGTGTCATACATGATACATGTATCACACCCACACATAACAACATACTGTCAACTGCTATATGAATGCCATCCATTAATTATGGGTGATTTAGAGACAGAGGACACAGGTTTGAATCCCAGGGCTCCTTCTTGTATGGTTTACTTTCTACTGCTTGTGCTAATTTTGGCCTTCCAATTAGCACCAAGAAAACACAGGTGCTCCATCAACCAGTACCACACTATCCATTTATGGAACCATTGGTTACAGTAAATAGAGAAGTTTTAAATGCTATGGATAATTTGTTTACCTTGACACATGTATTCCCAGATCTAACTCAGTATTTGGAAGGCTCTGAAGGAAAGAAAGTATGAGAGAAAAAGAGGCATTAGAGTTACTACCAAACTGAAGGTCTACTGAACCATTGTGTTGGCCTCATTTCTGTATGCCTGTGAAACCTGTACAACATACCACTTCTATGCCAGGAAATTGAGTCTCTTCATTTGAATTGTGTTAGGAAGATTCTGAAGATCACATGGCAGGATAAAATCCAGATTCTGACATCTCTTCTTGAATTAAACTGCTAAGCATTCAAACTCTACTATAGAGAGTGCACCTCCAATAAACTAGTCACATTGTTCAAATGTCAAATGTACACTTATGGAAAACTCAAACAGGCAAGCACTCATATGGTGGTCAGAAAAAGCTATATAAGGATATTCTCAAAGTCTTAAGAATTTTGGAATTTTTTGCATGACATGGGACAACTGGCACAGAACTGCCCAGCATGACCTGCCCTCATCAGAAAAGGTACTGTGCTTTTTAGCAAAGCAGAATTGAAATAGCACAAAAGAAAGATGAGATGCATAAATTTAGAAAATCCACCCCAAATATTCACATGGACTATTTATGCCCTGCCTGCCTGTGATAGAACAGTCTAAGTTCATATTGGTCTGATCAACTACAGTCAGACTCATTGTAGTTGATCAGATCATTTAACACAGTGATGTCATTTTGGTCCTCTGAGAAAGAAGGACAACCACCACCACTCTACCATCTCTATGGTCACAATCAAGCTGCTTTGTTTCCTCTATTAAAAATAAAAGGATTGGAACAAAAGATTTCGAAGATCATTTTCAACTCTCAAATCCTAACAGGTATTGCCAGCTATCACTGGCTATTCAGAAAAAGAAGGGAAAAAGTAGGAGAAGGGAGGGGGGAGAGAGAGAGAGAGAGAGAGAGAGAGAGAGAGGATTCAACCTGTGGATTTTTTAAAAAACCAAACAATGCCATATTTCTCTCCTACCAGGGTCCAAGGAAGACTCATTTATCTAAGCATTTCAAATGGTTAAATATTGATGAATTAATTAATGACAATTAAAAAAAACCATCCACCCAAAGAATCACCTTTCTGTAAACCTATCAACTCAATTCCATTCAAATCCATATGTAAAATCTTAAACTGAGCACTAAAAATGAATACAACTAAAGCCAAGCCCACCCACTCTTCCATCCCTCTTTAGAATTTAAAATTCCTGAAGGTCTACACATCTCAGCCTCACAAAGGGTTGTTTTCCTATGCTCCCTTTGGGGTAACAATTGTCCCTTTCACTCTGCAGTCAGGTAGCAGTGGGAAAACAAATCCATTCATGCACTCATACATAGAGAACAAATGCAGAAGGTGAATATTTGAATGCACTGGAATCTTTTAAGGTCAAAGTGGAGCTTAATTGAGGAACTGATTACTGAGTAAGGGGTGGGGGAGGTTTAGTTTTGGAAAATGGTTGGTAGCCAGAAATCCTTTTCTAAGTGTCTTGCTGGGTTTGTTGCTTATGAGCAGCATACAGATGGTAGTGAAAGAAATTAATCATAAAATGAGACATTTAGAGTTGGGAAGATCCTTGGAGGTCACATGACACCATGTCCAACTTTCTAATTTTACAAATAAGACCCAGAGAGCAACATCACTTGAATCCAGGACCTCTAACTCTAAATCTAGTACTCTTTCCACTTTATTTTACTTTTTAAACTTTTGCTGGATAAGAGGAATTTGATAGCTCACATTTATAGCATTCATGTACCACTGCCCCTCCCTCAAAAATGCATATAGAGATTCCATCCTTTCAGGCTTAATATAGACTTAATAGACTAAGGAGTTTGAGAAAGCCAGGTGATGCAGTGTAGATAGAATGCCCTTTATGAAATCAGGAAGATCTGAGTTCAAATTTGACCTCAGATACTTACTAGCTGTATGGGACAAGTCACTTAACCTTGCTTACCTCAGTTTTCCCATCTGTATATTAAGTTGGAGAAGGAAATGGCAAAGTAGTTTCCTTGCCAAGAAAACTCCAATTGTGATCACAAAGAGTTGGATGATCAAACATTATGCTGGATGAAAGAACATCTAGTACTTCCACTGTCCACTATTCCATAAATTCTAATGGTTCTCTATTGCCCAGAAAAACAATCATTTAATCCATTGAGTGTTAAGTGCCTACTAGATGTTCACATGGACTATTTATGCCCTGCCTGTGCTAGAACAGTCTAAGTTCATATTGGTCTGATCAACCACAGTCAGACTCATTGTAGTTGATCAGATCATTTAACACAGTGATGTCATTTTGGTCCTCTGAGAAAGGACAACAACCATCACTCTACCATCTCTATGGTCACAATCAAGCTGCTTTGTTTCCTCTATTAAAAATAAAAGGATTGGAACAAAAGATTAGTGGTCACAAAGAGTTGGATAATAAAACATTATGTTGGATGAAAAAACATCTAGTACTCCCACTGCCCACTATTCCACAAATTCTAATGGCTCTCTATTGCCCAGAAAAGCAATCATTCAAATGATACAAATACATAGAGTAAAAAAAAAAATCCATTCTTACAAGGAACTAACATTTGAATGGGAGAGAAAATAAGTATTTATAAAATATTGACATTATAAATATCAAGTTAATATATACAAATATACCCACATATAAAGTAATTAAACAGCAAGTAGTTTGGGAAGAAGAGCATTGGGGGAGGGGGAGGGGGAGGGGAGAGTAAGGAAAGAATTCTTATAGAAGATGGTGCCTGAACAGTATTTTCTTTTTATTTTTTGGCCTTTTTTTTTTTTTGGCAAGGCAGTGGGGTTAAGTGACTTGCTCAAGGTCACACAGCTAAGTATTAAGTGTCTGAGGTTGGATTTGAATTCAGGTCCTTCTGACTCCAGAGCAGCGTGCTCTATCCACTGTGCCACCTAGTTGCCCCCTTGAACTGTATTTTAATGGACGAGAAGAACTCTATGAGTCAGACATAAGGAAAGAGTATATTGTAGGCATGGTAGATGGCAGGCATGGTGGGCATCAGCCAATGCAAAGGCAAGGAAATAGGAGGTGTAGTGTCCTGGGTGAAGAAGGGAGAAAAGGTCAGCTTGAGGGGATCATAACATCTGGGAAGTAGAGTATGACCAATGAGGCTGTAAGAATAGGCTGGGTCACATGGCAAAGGAATTTAAAAGGGTTTTAAAATATAAATTCTTAATTGGTACTTGAATCTTATCACAATCCATCTCCTTCTTACCTTTTGCACTTCTTACATATTACTGTCTTCTACACATATGATGGTCCTACCATGATGATCTACTTTCTGGTCCTCCTGCTTTTGTACTAGTCTGTCCCCTATGCCTGGAATTCTTCCTTTTCTCATTTTTGCATTTTAGAATCCCTGGTTTCCTCCAAGACTCAGATCTTCTGTAGTTGCTTTTTCCAGTCCCCTCAGCTGCTAGGGATGTACCCTCTAAGGTTATCTTCCATCTATTTGCATTCGTCTTTTACATATTTATTTATGTACATGCTGCCTCTTCTATTAAAATATAAGCATCTTGAAGGCAGGGACTTTTTTAAAAATTTTTTTTCCTTTGTTTTAATTCTTTTATTTCTAGTGCTGAGTACAGTGCTTGAAGGGCTTAATAAATACTTATTGGTTAATTCAGCCCTTGTCCAGGTTTATAAAAGAATGAATTGGGAACAAGTAATTTTTGGAAGGAATACCAGTGAGTGACACTCACTGTTTTTCCTTTTTCCTATTTTTGGTTTTGCCTCTTTACTCTTTAGGCCACAATCAGGCTAAGGAAGCAGGTGTTATTTCTTTATTCCCATCCCCAGGCGTTTCTATTTCTGCTTCTTGAGAGACAGCATCTTTCATCCTTCAGAGAGTGTATTCCCTCCCTAGATAACCTGAATTGAGTCTGTGAATGAAGATTCTTCTTCCTGAACCATCTCCCTTCCCCCATTTCAAGGTTTCAGCCTTGAACAATTACCTAGCTTGTTTTTGGGGTGACTAAATATCCCTAGGGACTACCATTTTCTCATAGGGTTCTGTTAGTTATAGAAGTAATTCAGTGATTTTTCTGATTAAAGCAACAGGAAAACATATGTGGTCCTGTATTTAAAGGAGGCTTTAATTGTTAAAAGATTCTCTGTTATACTTTGATCTGAATATGAAAGATAAGAAAAGCTATCCTTTTCTTGGGGATGTTGACTAGCAATGGAATATAGGTTGTTTAGACTTGCTCCCCTTTGAGAAAATCCATTTTATTAGCTCATTTAACAGTTTCTCTCATGTACTCTATGGTTCAGTCAAACTGATCTACTTATTTTTTCCACTATATATCTCCCACCACTATATGTTTACTTAGGCTATTCCTCATGTTTGGAATTTGCTTCTATCTTCCTCCTTCCCTCTGTCTCCTGGAAGGAAGCCTTAACTCCCTTCAAATTTCAACTCTCTGCTATATGATGTTAAGTTGTGTCTGACTCTTCCCGATCCCATTTAGGTTTTTCTTGGAATGGTTTGCTATTTCCACCTCCAGCTCATTTTACAGATGAAGAGACTGAGGCAAACAGGGTTAAGTCATTTGTCCAAGGTCACACAGCTAGTAAGTGTTTGAAACCAGGTTTGAACTCAGAAAGATGCATCTTTCTGACTCCAAACGCAGTGCTCTGTCTATTGCAGGAAATTGGTGTTTTCTGTGATGAATCATTTAATGGCCAAGGTCAGACTGGAAATCAAGGTGAAGTGTTTTAACAGAGGGTTATAAGAATCAATAGGATTATAAAATTTTTACAGTGTAAACAAAAAATTTTAAAAATTTGTTTCCAATTAATTATAGTGCTCCCTATGCCCATGATTCCCTGCATCATATCCACTGTGCTACCTATCTACCTGGTTGCCTGGTAAATATTAGACATGTAACAAATGAAAGGGTGGATTGAATGAATGATCTCACTCAAAGTTGAATTTTCTTCCCATCATACCAATACTTCCCTAATAGATGGTATCCCAATGGACCAGCAAACAGCATGAACAGATTAAAATGTGAGTAAGAATGGATTTGAATACCTGCTGTCCTCATAGTTGTTTTGAGAATGAAATACAATTATTCTTAAGTGCAGCAGTCTTACAAATGTAATAGATTATTTGCTGTGGCCACAGAAACTCATTAAAAAGTACTGAATTTATAGTCACTGAACTGAAATCCACTTTCTAACTTTGTCACTTCTTATCTGTGCAACTTAGTTCTCAATTACCTTATCTGTAAAATGAGAGGGTAGATCAATTGACTACTAAGGTTCTTTCCAAGTTTAAATTTCTGATTCCATCACTTTCACTTTTTGGATTTCTTGGAAATTACTATTGAGATTTGCAAACCAGATCTCTGCATGGGGAAGAGAGTGTCTAAAATTTGTCATATAACTATGCTTCATATTTAGAATCATCAAAGCCTGGGTTGGAATCTGGCTTCTGGCATTTAACTGTGTGATTTGACCCTAGACTTGGAATAATGGAAGTTGTAAAAGAGACTAATATACATTCCATATTTGGAGGAATTATTTAATATGTTTATCCAAAACTGTAATGGACTGATTCAAGCAAAATGGCTTCTCCCTCTTTAGAAGTCTAACAGCAATGGCAAGATGAAAATTGGAATGGCCAGCTTGAGTTTTCTAATCAGCTAAATTGAAGGAGAGGCAGTGTGACTTAAGGACTAAACTACTTGGTTAGATTCCTACCTCCAAAACTTACTCTCTGTGTGAATATAGGGAAGTCCCTTAAACTTTTTGAGCCTCAGTTTCCTCATTTGTAAAATGAAGGCTTGGACTTGATCATCTTTAAAGTTCCTTCTAAATTCTGATCTATGATCCTATGATAAATTTCCTAACCATTAAAAAAAAAAAGGAGTTTGGGACTTTGTGGATTCACAAAATTCCACTAAAGGTTTTGGGAAACAAACAGTGACAAACTAATAGAACATTTAAGTAATATATCGAGGATGATAATCAATCAAGACAACATGATATGGCAGAAAGAATCATGGATATGGAATCAAAAGATCTACATTCAAATCCTTCTTCTACCACTTACTGCCCCTCTGACTTTGATCAAATAACCTCAGTTCTCTGAAGGCAGGGCAGAATGGCCTACATTAAAGCATGGGAAAAATTTATTCATTTGTTTGTTTATTTTCTTTTTTCTTTTTGCAAGGCAATGGGGTTAAGTGACTTGGCCAAAGTCATACAGCCAGATAATTATTAAGAGGCTGGATTTGAAATGATAGGTAGATACTACTATTGTATATAATTGGAAAACAAATAAAATGTTAATGAAGGAAAAAAAATTTTAAAAAGAGGTCACATTTGAACTCAGGTCCTCCTGACTCCAGGGCTGGTGCTCTATTCACTGGGGAGAAACATTTATTATGTATCAACCATAGAGTACATGAGAGAAACTGTTAAATGAGCTAATAAAATGGTTTTTCTCAATGGGGAGCAAGTCTAAACATTAATTTATCAGAATTTGAACAGAATATATATATATATATATATATATATATATATATATATATGTATATATAAAACAAAACCAAATTGTAACATGGAACTATACTGCCTCTGGCTCTAGCAGTGGTCAAATGGGAATCAGCATCTAGAATTCTATGATATATTTAGTCCATTTTAATCTCATTGAGCCTAGCTTGAAGAGGTGGAATCTAGTTCACAAAATATGTCTTAAGCATCTGTTCAGTGGGAGAGTCTAATAGTGATGTATCATTTTGTTTGATCTTTTATCTTCTAGTGAAGTTTAGCAAATAATTTCATATGGACATTTGACAGAGACTACCGTTGAATGTTTGTTTAGTGTGATGTGACTGCCAGTCTGATAGGAAGAGTAGTCCTGAGCATCTGCAGATCTGTTTCAAAGGTGAGGAGAATTAGTGCTGCTGATATGGTTTTAGCTTTCTTAATCAACCTTTAGCTACTGGCCAAAAGATTAATTGTTACTGTGAAAATAATTTGTCATGTGATGCCCCACAGGACTTTATCAGGGGTTCCTTGAAATCGGCCTTCGTTGTTCTTTCTCTAAGAGACTCATTCCTCAACCCAGTTTCTTCCTGGCACTTTTGGGGTGAGAAGGTGTTGGGATAGAGGCGTTGAGATGATGGATTTCTTTAGGGCCTGTGACCTGGCTGTTTTTCAGCACATAGGATTAAGACTGCTGTCCTGGCCCCTCATGCAGAGATGCAGAGTGTGAGTGTGTGTGTGTGTGTGTGTGTGTATGTATTATGTATGTATATATGTATATGTCTTCTCTTTTCCTTCCTTGTTTTCCTCCACTCTTTTCTTCTCCCTTCTTGCTACCATTTCCCCTCTTCTCCTCTTCTTTTTTCCACTACTGGCTCCTACCACTACTCTTTCCTCTTTTTTTAACTCCCTCCCTTTCTCCCTTCTCCTTTCCCCTCCTCTCCTCTTCTTTCTTCTCCCATTTCCATTCCTCTTCTCCCTCTTCCTCCCTCTTCCATTTCTCTTCCTCCCTTCCCTTCCCTTCCCTTCCATCACTCCTCTCTCCTTGATTTTCTTTTCTTCTCCTTCTCACTCTCCCTTGGGTTTCCCTCCCTCTCTCTCTTTTCTCCCTTTTCCTCCCTCCCCTATCTCTCTCACAGTCTCTTATTTCCACTCTCTTCACTTCTCCCTTCCTTCCCTCTTTCCCCCTCCATCCATTAGTCTTCTCTCTCCCCTATCTTCTATCTTCTCCCCTCCCTGGCCCTTCCCACTTTCTCACTTCTATTCCCTCCTTCCCCAGCTTCATATTATGGAGAGTTTTCTGAATGAGTCTGTTTCAGAATCTGCACCTTCAATTGGAGAAGAAAAGGGGGAGGGGGTTAAGAATGAGTAAGATTAACATTTGTTTGTTCCTTGAAGATAGTTATCTTCTCATTTCACAAACTCTTGCCTCTGTGGAATAACTTGTTTGGTGAAGAAAAAAAAAGTTTGTTTATTGCTGGTAGGTGTCACTCTAGTGTGTGTTCATGATTTAAAAAAAAATCTTTTTCTTATAACACTACCAACTTAGCATTGAGTACTGTGTCTTGTGCTACAAGTCTCTTCCACCCATTTAGCCTTCTCTCCACCTCTGAAAAGAAATGTGTCAGAGAAGGAGAGCTGTTGGGGCACAGTGACTTAAGTCAAGAAGTACATTTAACTAATAAGGCAGGGTGTGTTTCCACTGTAGAAAGCATCACAGAGTTTGAATGCGATCACCATTCAGACCAGTGTACCATTGCAGATCTGTTCCCCCAACTCTTCTGTTTTGGGGGACAGCTGTATACTGGATAGTCCTTTGGACACTAGGTAAAATCTTCTGTTTCTCCATCTCACCCCCCTCCCCAAACAAGGGAATCTTCATTCTAATGAGCAAAGATCTCCTTTTCTATTTCCTTCCTGATTCTTCATTCCTCTGGGGTTTCTGCAAAATTTGGTGATGGGTTTGGGTAGAAGGACAGCAGCAGGTACTATGCTAAGTACTTTTAAGTATTGTGGGGAAGGGGGTTGTCCTATTATTCCCATTTTATATAATGCTGGTGCCTGAGGCAAGATTTGAATTCAGGTCTTCCAGATTCCAGGCATAGTGTTCTATCTACTTTGACATCTAGTTGTCAAATAGAAAATAGAATAGAATAGAAAAAACGAAGAGCAAGATGGAGGAGGGATTCTCTTCTTTTGTAGGGATCTTGAACTAATTCAGTTCTTTTATTAAGCTCCTAATGTATGAAAGAACTTGGGGTTGAGGAAACAAAGTGATATACCATACAAAAGCTATTTTTCAAAGTTTACAGTATGATGGGGGGGTAGAGGGAATTATTTATATAAATACTAATGGGATAAATTCAAAGATCAGTGTTCTCTCATATATTCAAATGTGGAAAATTCAAGGAGGTGCCGATTCTTTTCTTAGGAGGGGGATGGAGGAGGGGAAAGCATGGGAAAGATGTCTTTGACCTAGAAGGAAGAAGACTTTACCAAGAAGAGATGGGAGGGAGGGGAAGGCAGGGCAGAATGGACTACATTAAAGACATGGGAAACATTTATTATGCATCAAGTTGTTGCCCTTTGTTTTGAAAGAAGACCAAAATGATAAATATCACTCTGTTAGAGTCAAGTTACAGTGTGTCTGTGTCTGATCAGATCATTATGAACTTGAAATGCTCTACCACAGATCGAACACAAATAAGCAATGTGAACATTTGGGTACTGAGGTATATAGGTACTGGGGATACAAAGAAAGGCAAAGGGAACTGCCCTCAAGGAGCTCTCAATCTAACAGAGGAGACAACATATAAATAACTGTATACAAACAACATATATATACAGTATGAGTATTTTTACAGGATGATCAATCAAGAGCAATTATCAGGATTAAGGGGTATCCAGAAAGCTTGCTTTCTTTCTTTCTTTCTTTCTTTCTTTCTTTCTTTCTTTCTTTCTTTCTTTCTTTCTAAGGCAATGGAGTTAAGTCACAGCCTAAGGTTGTACAGCCCAGAGAGGCTTCTTGCAGAGAGTATTTTACCTGGAATTTGAACTCAGGTAGACTAAGATGGAGATGAGGAAGGAAGCTATTCCAGGAATTAAAAATAACCATTGAAAATTGGGGCGGAGGGGCGGCTAGGTGGCGCAGTGGATAAAGCACTGGCCCTGGAGTCAGGAGTACCTGGGTTCAAATCCTATCTCAGACACTCAATAATTACCTAGCCATGTGGCCTTGGGCAAGCCACTTAACCCCATTGCCTTGCAAAAAAACTAAAAAAAAATGCCCAGTCTAGAGATGGAATATTTTCTTTGATGTCACTGGATCAAATAATATATTGGGGAGGGAGGATCTAAGGTGTAAGAAGATTATAAAGGGAGGAGGAGGTCAAGTTGTGAAGGACTTTGGAAACCAAACAGAGGATTTTCTATTTGATCCTACAGGTGATAAGAAATTGTTGCAGTTTATCCAATAGGGGGTAGCATGGTCAGATCTGTGCTTTAGGAAGATGAGTTCTACAGATGAATGGAAGATGATGATCTAGATTGTAGAAAGGCTTGTGGTGGATAGAAAGGCTATTTCAGTAATTCAGAAATTAGGTAATTGAATATATTGAGTGAGAGAGATTGAGGAGTTGAGGATGATGCCTAGATTTTAAGCCTCAAGAGTGACTGGGAGGATGGTGGTATCAGTTTTAGATATAATAAGTCTTTGGAGCTTCCAATTCAAGATTCCTGAGAGGCAGCTGTAGAATTGAGGCTGGAGGTCTGGAGAGGAGGGAGGGCTAGATAAATAGATCTGAGAGTCATCTGCATAGGAATGATTATTAAAATAATGGGAACTGATGAAATCATCAAATGAAAAAATAAAGGGAGGAAGAGGGCCAAGGATAGAATCTTGGAGGACTCCCACGGTTAGTAGAATGGGTGAAGATCTAGTAAATGAAAGGGAGAAGGAAAAGCCAGCTAGTAGGAGAACCAGGAAAGAGTTGTCATGGAAACTTATATAGAAGACAAAATTAGGGAAAAGAGGGTGATCAGCAATGTCAGAGACCACAGAGAAGTAAAAAAAAAAAGGATAAGGATTGAGAAAAGACCATTAGATTTGACAAATAAGAGATCATTAGTGACTTTGGAGAGAGTAGTTTTGGTTGAATGATGAAATCAGAAGTCAGATTGCAATTAGGAAGAGACTGAGAGGAAAAGAAATGGAGACACCTATTGCAAAATTTTCAAATAAAATGAAACTATTTGTGATGTAGAGGGGCTTTGTTTAGACAAAAAGGAAAACCATCTCTTCATGTTAATGTTGTTTGTACTTCATTCTTGAAAAAGAACATGACATCCAGGAGGTGATGCCATGACCAGAAAGTGAATTGAATTTGAGTGAGGGGTTGCTGTGCTGTTACCACCTTCACTTTTTTCTGGGTCCAGTGATCAGATATGAATCAGGCTGAGTGGAAATTACCCTGGATGCAAGGCAAATGGATTAAAAGACTTGCCCAAAATCACACAGCAAGTAAGTGTCAAATTTATGAGGTCAAATTTGAACTCAGGTCCTCTTGACTTCAGGGCACTTCTATCCACTGTGCTAGCTGCCCTTCTTCATGTGAAGCACCATTGAAGGAGATGATAGCAGAAGGCATCTGAGTGATGTGAGAGGCCTCAAATTTTTCAATGACATATGAGACAGGTTCTTAGGTGAGAGGATAAAGGCAAGGGGGAATGTGATAACTCTGAGGAGAGATGAAGTTTGAAAAAGTCATTATGGTGATTGGGATGGTTCATTGCTTGGAAAGTCATAAAAGGATTGTCTTGTCACAGGAGAGTCCAGTTGAAATTATGTAACTTGTATTTGGAATAAGCTCAATCTGCATAGTTTTGTGATTTTCTTCAACTGATCAGTAACAAGGGAATAGGAGCAAAAGCAGCAATTGGTGGGAGTAATCCAAAACTGCAAATTGGCAGGGCAAGAGCTTCAACAGCATAAAGGATTAAGAGACCAAAAGTAGAGAACAGTTGAACAGGTTCAAAAAGGGATCAAAACAGGGAGAGGAGAAGAGTACAGTCAGTGAAGGGTGGAAATGACTTGAAGTAGAAGTAAGGAGTGGAGGAATTGAAGATCAAGGTAAAGTTAAAAAACAAGACTTTGGAATAACAAGGCAGACAGAGAGGTGGGATGGTATGGAGCCTGTCAGGAATAAGCCCATTTGGAGTTAGTTGAAGATGGCCCTCTAGGATACCTAGAAAGGAATGAAAACAGAGTAGGACTTATACTTACAGATGAGTAAGAAGTATATAGAATGATCTGGGAAACTCCTATAATTTGGTAGGACTACTGGCCCCTAGACCATGTTTGACAAGTTAGGGACTTTTCTAGGATAGATAGTATGGATTCCAATCAGCTCTAAATGATTAATCCCTTTTGGGGAGCTCATCTGAGTGAATTCTATTTCTTTTGAGCTAGTCAACTGGTCACATTATGTGGTGAGTTCAGATTTTTATTAAGACTACCCTATGTTTTTATAGGTATCCCCAAGGTAGTATATGGGGAATCACTGTGTTTTAGGTACTCCTAGAGAAATTTCTTCTGCACTCCAATTTGGATTGTCCTATACATTTGGAGGAATCTATTAGGAAAGACATGGGTTGGTCTCTGGTGCTGAAGGGACTCATTGAAGAAATTTTTCACCTGGAATCGTTCTCACCTGAAGGCGAAGGGGAGATGTCCTATCAACCCTGACTGCTCGTCCCAGTTGAGAGAACCTCATATGATTTTAGTAGTTCATTTGGGACTAGAACTTCCTTCTGAGAATGGAAACTCATTTGTTCTTTTCTTACTCTTTATTTTTTTTTATTAGCCAGTGTTTGTTTAATTTTGATTTTTTCAAATTTCATTCTTCCCTAATTGTTTTAGATTGAGATGGACTCAAGACAGGTTTTTGTAAGTCCAGGCCTGTAGCAGTCTATGAGGACTTTGTTAAATGTTATTTGTTTGTTATAGTTGTAAAACTTTGTATTTGGATATGATAATAATCTCTAGGCAACTGGATAGAGTACTTCTGAGTCTTTCTCAAAGATTATTAATTTAGATTTTATTTTTAAGAACTATGTGGAATAGTCTACTTGGGATTGTAAGACACTGGGGGGAACACTAGAAAAGACCCTGCTTGAGACTCTCTTCCCCCCTGCCCCCAGTCTGGAAATTATTCAGAATTGGGGAAGTGAATGCATGCCTCAAGTGTCCCAAGCATCTCAGATGATTTACTGGGAACAGGAAATATTTGATGAGGAGTGTATAACAGAGATAATCAGGGAAATCCCCTGATTTGCTGAACTCACCCACCCCTATCTGAGGATAGCTCTAAGGTTGGAGGATATAGGGTTTAATCTTAATTTAATCTGCTACTCACTACCTATGTAACCTTGGTCAAATTAATTTCCCTGGGCAATTTCAAATTTATCAAAATTATCAAATTTATTTATTGTTAATTTATCAAAGGAGGACATTGTATTAAATTATCTTTGAAATTCTGTCTCTAAATCTATGATCTATCATATTTATTATCTCATAAAAATGAAAAGTTAGACCCAACATACTTGGTAGTAAAAGGAAGAAAAGGTAGAAAAACAGTATGATAGGGAAAGGAAAGGAAGGAGCCAGAGTCCTGGGAAAAGAAAACTCCATGATAGGAAGGGCAGAAATGAAGGCTATTCTGGGGAAATGTTTGATGGGGATGAGAAATGACAGGGTCTTGGCAGACAAGTGTAATAGGTGCCAATGAGATGTGACGGCAGCCTGTGTAGCCAGCTCTGTATAGACTAGGCTGTTCACCCAGCCAAACTGGGCCAACGGCAGCAGAATGTGGGAGGAGACCAATCCAGGACACCATAGCCCCACTTTTTTACCTCCTTGGAGAGCCTCTTCTACGTATATATGGGGAGAGGGAGACTATTGGGAAACAGGGACAATTGGAGCTCCAGTACTGGAGTGTGCTCATATGTTGTAACCCATCCTTGCTTTTACAATCTCAGCAATTCTCACCCACAACTGCTTACCCATGACTTTTCAGATTTCAAGTCTAGAGAGTTTACCCAACAAGCTGATGGTTCTTCTCTATATTTTTAAAAATATTTTTTCAATAACTACAGCATTTGAACTATTCTTATTACATCTCCTTTTCCACTCATATTTGTACTAGGTGATGTCTTTTATCTCTCCCCCCCCAACTTAATCAATATTGATTTTTTTTTTAGGTTTTTGCAAGGCAGTGGAGTTAAGTAGCTTGCCCAAGGCCACACAGCTGGGTGATTATTAAGTGTCTGAGGCTGGATTTGAACTCAGGTACTCCTGACTCCAGGGCTGGTGCTCTATCCACTGTGCCACCTAGCCACCCCTATCAATATTGATAATAAACTTCATCTTGGCATACCTTCCCTCACTTCTATAAGCCAAAGTTTGCTCATTCTTCTTGGGCCCACCTTAAGACTCATTTTCTCATTGAAGCCTTGACCATTATGTGTCTTTCCATTACTCAATGGGTTAATCTGCAAGTATGCTTTTTTGATATTATGATTTCCATCTCCATAGCATTATCAGGAGAATATTTGTATTAAAAGGTGACTTTTATTTGGTAATATTTAAAACTTTGTGTATGATTTGGGTGATAACCACACTTAAAGAGCCAAAGTGTGGTAACTGGAACCAGTTCTACAGGTTTATATATGATGTATATATAAATATGTGAATGGGTATACTGTAAATATAGAGGGGAATAACAATAAAAATTATGATAATTCACAATTATGTAATGCTTAAAGTTTACAAAAAATCTTCTTGTGTGGTAGGTAGTGAAAATATTTTATCCCTACTTTATAGATGAGAAACTGAGACTCAGTGGAGAAAAAAGATCTTTGCCCAAGAGTCACAAAACCTCAGTTGCTATGTTAAGCTTATGTGTAATGAGACAGATTTTTAAAAAAAAATTATCCAAGTCTGTAGCAATTCTGCCTTTGAAAGTGGGGGGGAAGGGGAAGAAAAAAAAGAAAGCTGTATAACTATTTCATAAAAGAAATAGAGAGTTGTATATAATAGATTTGTTGTTTAATGTGCAATCATCTTTTTTTATTCTATTATATTATGAAATGCTTGTTTTATTTCATAAATTAAAAATAAAATATATTTGGTAAAAAAGAAAATATAATCATGAAAGATTCTTGATTATGCTCCCAGGGAAAGAGTAGAACTTCTCTAATAATGGACTGGGGGAGGTTGAACTCCTATTCCTGTGCCAGGAAAGGTAACTACTCTGAGTCATTCTGTTACCATCCAGACCTGAGACCCTAGGAAACATAAGGACAGGATCAACCAATGTCACCTATAGGAAATAAGATTTGGATCCATCCAATGAAGCCTTTACTAGCCTATTAGAAACTAAGGGAAACTCCTATCCATCTGAAGTAAGACAAGGGACAGAAATAAGAGACTGCTGGTTTCTTTTGTTTTTTTTTCCCCTCAGCACCTCAGCTACCAGAGCAAGCATGAATATAAAAACTAAACAAAACCCAACAAAATAAGAAAAACCTTGTCCATTTACTGATCATTTCTCTTGATCTTTCAAGAAGACTTAGATTAGGAGGGATCTACATATGTCACTACTCCTAGTGCCACAGTAACCCTGCTTTGCCTTGTATGGGTGGAATATTCCACCAGCTCTCTATTCCCCTCTTGTCTTCTCTAGAGACAAAAATTCCCATTCTATGGCAATGAGGGGAAGGGGGGAGGGAAGGAACCCTGCCGTCCAATCTCGATCTTGCATCAGCTTCTTCTTTATACAAACTGGGAAGAAATATAACTCCCAGGGTCTTTGTGTCCAGCCCAACTAAGCCATGCTACTGGACTCTTACTGTAGTATATTGATCCCTGGGCTCTTCCTGGATGGTGTTCATAATATCAAATGTGACCTAAAAAAGTCAGTGCATTGCTTAGCTCATTTATAATTAAACTTCAATTTACTGGAATGAATGCCTAAAGACTGAGGTGTTCTGTGCATTAACACTGCTAATCAACTCTCAATGTCTTTTTTTGTCTGAGGCAGGCTGCTGAATGCTCTTACTGAATGTTTTCTTCCAGAATGACTTAGTAGGTACATTGAGCTCAACAAGTAGTGACCTTGTGCTTGGAAGGGATCTCAAAGTCCTTGTTCTGATTAATCATCATAGTAAAAATGATAACTGATATAGAACCTTACAACACATCTGCATGAAAAACACTATCATTATCACTATCCTTAATTTTTAGATGAGGAGACTGAGGGTCAGAGAGGTTGAATAACTGCAAATGATACATGGCTAAGTGTCAGAGGCAGGGTTTTAACTCTGGCTCTTTCTGACTAAAAGGCTAACATTCTATCTAAAACAGATCTCATATTCACTGTAATTGCCACCATACCTTTCTTCTCTACCTCCTCACAGTTAAAATATGCAGTCATGTGAGAGAAAGAGAGACAGAGAGAAAGAGACAGAGAGAAAGAGAGAGAGAGAGAGAGAGAGAGAGAGAGAGAGAGAGAGAGAGAGAGAGAGAGAAGGGGGGGAAATGGTAGACTTTACTATTTTTAAACAGACTAAAAAGAGGACTATTTCAATTGAGATTTTTGGTTCATTGAATCATGGTTAATTGAGATTTTATTGTATTTTTACTAAGATCTATTACTTATAGCTCCTTCACAAAGAGGTGCTAATTTGTGAAGGGAAACACCTAATTGCTAATGAGTAGTTGTATACTTTTGGTTGCACCTCCTGGTAGCTGACCACTCGAACTGACTGATTAAAACAACCCCTGATCAGTTATTATTTCATCTTCTTAAATCTTCATGGTGATTGCCATAACTCTCATTATTTCTCTCCTGTACTATTATAAATAATCTCACAACTGATTTTCCCACCTCAAATCTCTTCTTCCTTTAATCCACCCTTTCAAAATCAGAGTAATCATCCCAATGCATGATTCTGAGAAGGTCACTCCTGTTCTTAAAAGCATTCCACCCAGTGCCATGGCCATGAGACATAAAGTCAGCATTCAATTCCCTGCCCTCCATAGCTTGGCTGCCTTTCTGACTTCTTATAATAATTCCTGTATTTTATATTCCTGAATTAGTCTTTTTTCTCAAATCTTCTCATACTTTATCATGCATCTATATATTTGTATATAGGAACATGGAATCATAGATTTAAAGTTAGAAGACCCCAATCCCTTCAATGTATAGTTGAGGAATAATTAAATAATTTGTCCAGGATCATACAACTAGTAAGCATTTGAGGTAGCATATGAATTTAGGTTCTTCTGGATCCAAGGCAACTGCTTTGTCTGCTACCCTATTTTGCTTCTCAGTGTGAATCATCCTCTAGGCTTAGATTGGTTTCTTCCCATTCATATCCAACTGTGGAAATCCTTTTCTACTTTCAAGGCCCAATTCTATTTTCAAGGTACAGTTCCTTGTGATTTTTGCTGTTTTTGTGTTTCAAATTCATCATGACCCCATTTTGGCTTTTCTTGGCAAAGATGCTATTGTGCTTTGCTTCTCCAACTCATTTTATGAATGAGGAAACTGAGGCAAATAGGGTTAGGTGACTTGCCCATTGTCACACGGTAAGTAAGTGTCTGAGACTGGATTTGAACTCAGGTCCTCTGACTCCAATTCCAGTGTTCTATCTTTTGTGCCACCTAGCTGACTCAGGTTCTTTGTATTATCTTCTCTGATTCCCACTCCACTTCCTTGCCAAGCAGAATTGGTGCATATTTTCCTTTTTCAATGTCTCAGTCCTATATTTCTCCTTGTATGTCCATCACAGAATCACAGACTTGTTGAGTTGGGAGGAACTTCATGGTCATCTGGTCCAACCCCTATCTGAAAAAGAATTCTCTTCAACATATCAGATGAATGATTATTCAACCTTTGCTTGGATTGTTCCCACGATGGGAAAGTACTCTAATTCAAAGCAACCACCTCTACTTTTTCTTAGTTCTGATGGTAAGAACTCCCCCCCCCCCCCCCACTAAATTTCCTTTTTTGTAACCTCTATTCATTACCCCTTGTTTTGCATTTTGGAACCAAGCAAAGTAAATCTGGTCTCCAATTCAAATGACATCAAATAATTAGAGTGCTTCCATAATCCTTCTCCTTCCTCCCTCAAATTTTCGGTAAAATAAATATTCCCATCCAAGGCCCTTATATGGTTGAACATGAACATGTTACTTGCAATAGAAATTAGAAAATTGTGATTTATGTATATCTTGTCCCCCTGTTTGATTGAGGATAGACTGACATATTTTTATCTTTTTATCCTGTGTATAACAGGATTTTGATTCAGTTTAATTTAACAAAATCAGCATGTACTCTATGCCAGACTATTCCTAAGGAATTGAGAATTCAGAGACCCAAAACCAACCAACCAACAAACAATTTGAAGCCATCTCTGATCTCAAAGAGTTATGTTTTAAGGGTCATAGAAAGAACCTTGGAGTTCTTGAATGGGATGGATTGGAATGGAATTTTGCCCAACATCATTTGAAGATTTAGGAAGTTGAAATTAGGAGAGAAGAGACTTGGTCAAGGTCCTGGAATGATCAGAAAGATCTTGCTCAGAACAAAAAAAGTCATGGAAATTCAATGTTTCCTATCAGAGTCTTTGTCACTTTCAGTCCAACAAAATTCCTTTCAAATAAAATTCCTGCTCAAAAAATTTAGACAATGCTCTGCAACTGTTATTTGGAAAACTGACCATTGTACAAGATACCTTAGAAGCACAGAGGTTGAATCTGCTGCCATTAATCTGTATAGTCACTATCAAGCTAGATTTTCTAACCTAATCTCACCTCTTGCTACTCTCAACCTTTCTATTAGCATCTTTCTGCTTAGAGGATAAAGAGAATCTTATAGGACACTAAAGTGGAGTTGCCTGCCTTCCTCCCCACCCCAACATAAAGTCCCATTTTCCTTATTGTTTTCATTCCCTGCTCTCAGCAAGAGAAACTTATTTTAAAAAAAAGAAAAAAAGAAAAAGAAAACAATTTTGGTTGGGAGGCAGCTGCTCACAAAGGAAATTTAGTTGTCAAAATGAAGGCTGGGGCTTTTCATAATGCTTACTGGAACTAACCAGAAATACTCAACTTTGTTTTGTCTTCCCAGAGAATATCCTCTTTTATGAATTCAGAGACTCTGAGGGTGGCGAAAGAACTTAGAGCATGAAATTGTGTGACTGGAAATGATTTGTTGCTTTTGTGTTCCAGTGCCAGGGCCTTTCGAGTGATGGGCTTTGGGACAGAGATGTCAGGCTGGTGTCTAGGGGCCGGGTTTCCTTGTGTCTGGTGCCTGCTCCTGAACCACTGAGGCAAGTGTGAGTGGTGAGCAGGACCCTGAGAAGGAAAGCCACTTCAGAGACAGTGGTGGGTGGAGTTCCCAGAGCCAAGACTCCCAGAGGATTTTGGAGGTGGCCAATGTTGCAAGAGACCAGAGAATCCTGACTGCTGGTGGTTGTTGGATAAAAGCTTACAGTAAGTTTGGGGGTTTGGGGGGAATGGGGTGGCAGATTTTTTTTTTTCTTTTCATTTAGAATGCCTTAGGGAGAGCTGAGTTTTCACAGGCCTCGGATGTGAGAGAATGAGAAATTTGGACTCAAGTGCAGAAGATGTGTGTGTTAACTTGATTCTTTGAGAGCCAAGTTTGGGGTTCTCTTTTATCCTATGTCATGGCTAATTGTTTCACTTAGATTATGAGGTCTGTGGCTGTATCTTTTCTACAGGGTCTATTATTATCTAGCATATCCATTTCTATAGCATTGTTCACTAGATTTAGAATCAGAGGTCCTTGGTTAAAATTTCCTTCTGTATCATTTATTTCCTGTGTGGCTTAGGGCAAGTCACTTGCCTTCTGGGGTAAGTTCCTCAAGCAGATCTTAAATACTCAGGGTCAGCATATGCATCTGTAAACACTTCAAATGAGGCATTGATTTATTGTTCATTGATTGATTAGACTTAGGAAAGAGTTGAGAAAAATGGGAATGTCAATTAAATTGAAAAAAAGTAGTGTGGACACAATTCTTCCAACCCCCCTCACCCACACACTTAAGTCAATTGTTAAACATTTCCCAGTGTACCATTCTCCATAACCCTGGGAAATGAAGGGGCTGAATTAGGTGATCCCTAGCCTCTCTACCAGTTCTAAACCCATGCTCCTATGTGCATAGTACTGTATTATCTCTTATTGGAGGCACAATTAAACAGTCCAATAAGGCATAAAAGTGGTAGATAGGGAGTTAATAACTTGGGTTGTAGACCCAGCTTTGCCACTAGTTCTATTGTGTAAATGTGGACAACTTACTTCACTTCTCTGGGTCTGAGTCTTCTTGTCTTCAAAATAAGAGGGTTGGTTTAGATAATTTTTGTGATCCCTTTTGGCTCTAATGGTCTACGATTTCAAGTATTGCTTCAAGGCTGGAGAGATAGCCTCCATTGAGGTCAGTGAGAATTTTTGTAAATTGCCTTTTACTGAAGGAGAAGAAGGAGCAAAGGCCTTTTATCACTGCTATGAACCACATTTTTCTGGTAGAAAAGATGGATATCCAACATTTGGTTGCTTTTCTAGTGACAATGTAGCTGAATTTAAATCTAAATCTAATTTAAAAATTGAAACTTTTTTTGTCTCAAGTTAGAGTCTACATTTTGTTAAGGTTGTACCTCATGTGTGACAGAGCTGATCACTACTGGGCCTGCTGGTTGAACTGGGCTTTGACATGGAGATGACGTCTGAAGCCTCGAGCTACTCATGCTTTCAGGGCCCCTATTTGGAGGGGAAATAGCTCAAAGTACTTCAGCATCTATCTGACATAAGCATATGGACTTTTGTTTTAGGCACTTCTTGATCTTGAATAAGCTGCTCCATCTATAAAATGTTAATAAGCTGAATATTGAGGTTGAAGATATTTTTGTAGGAAAAGTATTCTCAGAATAATCTAAGAAAATCTATCCATCCAAGAAGCATATCCTATGTCATTGATAGTATGGAGATGCTTGAACAATGTTTAATTAGCACCTGGGTTTGAACCAGTAAAACTGTTGCGGAGCATTCAACAGGTTTCATCCAGGGTCTCTTAGCATTTCTTCCATGAAAATTTTCATGACAGCCTCAACAGTTCTCTCTCTTACTCTTCTTTGTTTCATCCTGTTGTGAGATTGTAGATTTAGAGTTGGAAGGGGACTGTAACAACCATCTCAATCCAACTCTTTCAATTTATGCATGATAAATTTGAGATTCAAATGACTTGCCCACAGTTACACAGTAAAAGGTATAACCTAGTATTCCGATTTCCAATTCAGTTTTCATTTCCCACTAGGACTGATATGGAGGCTTGATATGAAAGATGGAGGGACAGAAGAAGAGTAAGGATTGGTCCATTTAGAGATGACCCAGTAGCCTTCATCACAGCTTTACCACTTATCCAAAATATGTGTGGCAAATTTGAACATTTAGGAGACCATTTGAAATTTAGGGGAAAATCTTCCTGTTTTGAAATTTGGGAAAAGAACTGAGGGTAAATTGTGGCACTTCTGGTATTTTCAAGGATTGGTCATGAATTTCTTTAGTTGTGAACAACAACTTTTAGCCAATAATCCCAAATATGTTCTTATCATACTGTTATATATTTTGATGAAAACATTATTTTGACTGTCAGACAAGAGTGAGCATATTCTGACCTCTGACATTAAATTGGGCCTCAGACACTTAATAATTGCCTAGCTGCATTGCCTTAAATAAATAAAATTGGTAAAAAAAAAGATTTAGCATGTGCATTTAGTAATATATAGTATTATCATCCAGACAAGGAACCCAATTGAACACTGGCACTCATTGCATTCTAATCTCTAGGTTAAATTGATATTGATCAATCCAAATTTATAATCATCTATTCAATTTTTACCTAATACTAGACTCCAAATCAGGCCTTCTAATTCTACCTAGTCAAGTTAGGGAAACTTGGAGTTGGGTTTTTGGAACAATTGGGTTCTTAAATCTATGTTCCCTCCCTAAAGACAGGAAACAAGATGGGTGTAACCTTGTGAGACTGGCATTTGGATCTCCTAGACTTTTAAAAAAAAAGCAGAATAAAATTCAGAAAGACTGGATGTTGTGTTACTTTTTCAAGGTTGTTACATATTGGCCAACAAGAAATGGAAGCAGGCAATTCCTGCATAGTCCAGAGTAAAATATGGTCAATGACCATTAGCATCAATCAATCCAGGGCCCAGATGATTCACTTAACTCCTCCATCTGACTTCCCTTCCCTTTCCTTTTCATAGTGTTTGAGACCCAGTCAACTAAAAGGCAGCAGGTGTTTATTTTAAGGCAAGTTTGACTTCAGTTCAGTCTTTGGCCAAATGGAATGATCTCCAATTGCCTCTGCTGAACACCTATGTTTTAATACAGTGAGATCTTTGTTGCACTGTATCCCATTTTGTTTTCTGGCTTCACCTCCTTTCTGTTCCAAGATTATTTGGTTTCTTGGTAGAAAAGTTCTCTTATAGTTGCTACTGGCTGTAGTGTGCCTTTTGGAGCAGTTCAGATCATTTGTGTTGGGATTAATTAACTAATTGCTGATGTCTTGGGGCTAAATTGCATGTTTGCATGTCAGGATGCTATACATAATTAACAAGCCTACTCAATGAGGGAACTGACATTATGAACATGGGTTATGACAGTTAGGGCAAATGTGAATTGGAGGGACTATTTTCATTAAATTATTCATAGGTCAATTGTCTTCTCTGCCCCAGCTATTGTCTTTAGGAGAGCACATGGATAAGGGAAACTTTGGGAACAGACTAGGAAGGAACTCCTTCAGCTGTGACCTGTTTCCCATTTAAAGCTTTGAATCCAGGGTTCCTAAAAGTGAGTGGCATAAAAATGTTACATTCAGATAAATGATTTCACAAAGCACAAAGCCTACAGGACCCCTCAGTACAATCGGCCACATGCTAAAAATTAGCATACCCAAGACAGCAGACTGTTTCAGGAGCTAAAGAAGGACATTTGGATAAGATGTCTATGCTACTTCATGATGTCGATTCTCTAAGGATTCACAAAATACTTGGATCCAGTTTAGTCTTATGAATTTCTCTATGGAAAAAAAAATGGTCAGGAAATAATCTTTTATCATCATCAGCATCCTCCTATACTGAGGGCTTATACTTGCTCTGTCCTTTTTTTATTTGTATCTTCAATTTGTTGGATTAGTTTAGTAGGAAGGGAATATTTTTCATTAAACAAAACAGAAAACTATAGGATCATAGATTTAGAGATCCAAGGGATCTTAGAAGTCACCTAATCTATCCTGTCATTTTGGAGATGAAAAACCTAAGATCCATAGAGGTTAATATTACTTTCCCAAAGTCATCATCCTAATGGTAAGTGGCAGAGTTGGGAATAGAATACAGTTCCTTTGACTCCAAATCCTGTGCTCTTCTCACTGAAGACTTTGTTTCCCACTGGGGAAAAAAATTTGAAAACAAAACTCTGATTTTAGACTAAGGGTTTAGTTTACTTAATCCCCTTGGGTCTTGGTTTCCTCCTTTGTTAAACAAGAAAGTTGATCTAGAAAACTTTTGAGATGTCTTCTGGTTCTAGACCTATAATCAATACTGTGATTCCATTGCTATTTACTACTTCTCTTGTGACCTTGGGAAAATCACTTACTCTCTTTGGACTTCAGTTTCCTTATCTGTAAAATAAGACAGCTAGACTAGAGGGCCTCTGAGATCCCTTCCAGCTAGCTTTAGGTTTCAAAACCTATGGATAAGAGTAGACCACATGATGCTCATCACAGTCAGAAGCTTCTGGCCTCTTCCAGTGTGGATAGTTCAGTTCACATACATGTATTATGCATGCAGATCACTTTCAGATTCCCCCATACTCAGGCCTGTCCCAGCTATTCCTTAAGAACTGGGACTACTTCTGGAGGATAAATGTGGAATAAAACAAGTTCCATTGCTACTCACTACTTCTCTTGTGACTTTTCACTTGTCCACCAGGCCTCGGTCCCTCAAATCCCTCTGATCCTATGCAAGTCACAATAGATTATATCAGGTATGAAGGATTTCAATTATAGGCTGAGTATTCAGGTCTATGTATTTGCTAGGACTTAAATAAAGTCTAGATAAGGACAAGGAGGCTCATCACAAGAAACCTAGCCACCAGGGGATAGTATATTTGACTATGGTCATCCATGAGGATACACCCTTGGGCCAGGGTACCCAGCTTCAAGTTAGAAAGACCTAAATTAGATCTTTGCTCCAGACATTGGCTAGCTGTGACCCTGGGTAAGTCCCTTTAACTCCTTTAGTTTCAGTATTCTCATCTGTAAAATGAAAATAATAATGAAACCCCTATGACCCCCCCCCCCCCCCAAGGTTGTTATAAGGACCAAATGATGAGATGACAGATGTAATGCAATATAAAGACTTTAGTTGTTGTTGTCTAGTCCTTTCAGGCATGTCTGACTCTCTGTGACTCCATGTGGGGGGTTTTCTTAACAAAATTACTGGAATGGCTTGCCATTTCCTCCTTCAACTCTTAAAAATGAGGAAACTGAAGCAAATAAAGTTAAGTCACTTTCCCATGCTCACACCAACAGAGTCTGAGTCTGGATTTGAACCCCGGTTCTTGTGACTATGCCGAATAGTCTAGCTACCACATCACCCAGCTGGCACATTTGTAAATGTTAGTGATTATTATTGTTATTGTTATTATTCAAATTGTAATATTGACTGTATCAGAAATTTAAAAGGGAGTGTTATGAAAGATTAGAGGAAGAAGGAATCATTTTTTAACTGGGGAAGGGTCAGGGAAGACTTTTTTAGAAAAGATAACATTTGAACTAGAAGTCTAAGAAAAAGCAGAGATTTGAGGAGGGAGACTGGAGACCTTTCCAGGCATGGGGGGGGGGGGGTGGATATACAAAGGCTGATGAGAATAGATGAGAACAGGCAAGGCAAAAATTGAGAAATGGTAAATAGTTCAGTTTGGATAGGAATGCTAGGTCTGTTCTCTGTCTTCAATGGGGATGGAAAGCCTACTGGATGAATGCCCCAGGGGAAAATCCCTAAGGATAGAAATCCTAAGAACAGATAACTCCATTCTATGTATGGGCCTTGCTCTTGTATTTGGTGAGTGTATATCTGGAATTGGACAAGGCAGATGAGTCTAATGGGAAGTAATGCAAGAAGCAAATCAACTTCCAGGAGAAATGGTGGAATTATTTTTTCAGCTGCATGTCTAAGTACTATGCAAAGGGAAAAATGTGTATTGAGAAATAGAGTCACAGTTATTTGGTCTCTGTTTCTCTGGAGTTGTATGCTGTAGCTGTTGGCTAGCTGTCTGGCAGATATAAACATTTAAAAGTGGATATAGTTTGGCACATATTCATTATGTAAATAACTGTCAACTCTTTCATTTTAAAAAGGGCTGCTTCCTGTGTGCTTTGTATATAAGTTTGGAAAATGAATACTGGTTATACACGTGGAAGACCTTGTCAAGCCAGATCATTAGAACTTGGCAGTCAAAAAGACCTCTCAAAATTGAAAGTTTAGGGCCTGGATGAGGTTTCAAAGCTGTGACTGAAAGTGAGTGAATAAGGATAAAGGAACTAAAGACAAATGTGCCTATCATCCATCCCATATATTGTAAATGACTTTTAAAATAAGAAATTTTTGAGGGGGATGCTTGACAAAGTAGATAGCAAAGTGTCTTTGGAGTCAGGACTAGGCTTCAAATCCTTCCTCTGACATATACAAGTTCTGTGTCCCTTGGTAAATCACTTAATGTCTCAAAGTTACATGCAGGACTCTTAAGTTGCAGAATAGGTTCTAATTTTCACTGGGAGAAGGAATTTCTACACTAGGAATTTCCTTCTATCAAAGAATTCATAGACTGGACCTTGCTTCCTCCCTTACTCCAAAAAAGTAGAAACTTTGAGTATATATATATATATATATATATAGATATAGATATAGATATATATAGATATATACACCTTAGAAGTATCCATGCATTCATCAAACATTTTTTTAAATGCCTACTGTATGCATGGAAGGACAGTTAGCACAATGGCTAGAGTATAAGGCATGGAGTCAGAAGACCCAAATTCAAATTCAGGTTTACACTCAACTAGCTGTACAATGTACAATCCTTTTTTTTTTTTTGGTAGTTTTTGTTATGCACTAGGGTTAAGTGGCTTGCCCAAGGCCACAGCTAGGTGATTATGAAGTTTCTGAGGCTGGATTTGAACTCAGGTACTCCTGACTCCAGGGCCAGTGCTCTATCCACTGGGCCACCTAGCTGCCCCATGTACAATCCTTAATCCTGTTTGCTTCAATTTCCTCATCTGTGAAATGAGTTAGAGAAGGAAATGTCAAACCACTTTAGTATCTTTGTCAAGAATACCCCAAATGGGGTTAGGAGGCAAGTTGGGCATGCCTGAAATGTATATGTAGAGTACTCATACTAGTCATTGGTGATGCAAAGTTGAGATCATATTGTTGATTTAGAACGAACTAGAGGGACATCTCAGAGAATATCTGGATCAACTCTCTCATTTAATACTCCAGGAAACAGAAGCTTAGGGAAATTAAATAATTTGACCAAGGTCAAACACATACTAAATATGATCCCTCTCCTCATGTGGCTTATACTCCAGTAGAGCAAAAAGACACAAAACAGATAGCTATAATTCATATTAAAAATGACAAGCATATTTATCAGGGAGGAGCAAAGCAAAGCACTTTGTGAGGTCCAAAGAGAAAGGTTATTGCTGACCAAGAAGACAGGAGCTGGTCCCTCCAGTTAAGCTTTAAAACTCAGGTAATAATTCAGCAAGGGAAGAAGAGGAAGGAAGAAAGGCCTTGCCAATACTCTAAACCTTTTACATATCTTAGAAGTGCAAAGATATGGAAGTAGTAGGAAACAGTATATATTCAGGAGAAAAACAAAGGTCTAGTTTGGTTGGATTACAGAGGAATGACATAAACATATTGCTCTTCAATCTACATCTTCAATTCCCTCTCTGATTCAAGCCATTTGACTAACTTGTCTCTCATGGCCTTCTTCTGCCTTGGTGTTTTCGGTTGGGTTTCTTCTTCTCTTAGCCAGTCTCTGCTTGTTTTCTCAGTTGGAGGAGGACCAAACTGAAATTTAGCAGCACAATTTCCATTCACTTTTGCAAACTGGATCACTTATAATTTGAATACAGCACTATTTGAAAATCTTTTCTGAGACATTTCTGGGCAGAATGTGGAAAATGTAGCTTAATATACCAGTAACCAATGTGAAATGAGTGCAAAGACAAACACAAAAAAAGCAGGAACTGCAAGTAAAAAAATCTACAATCACAGTATAAGATGCTTCCAGTTTTTAGACCCCAAATTTTTCAAAAAAGGGTATGTCTTATATATGGGGAAATATGGCAGCTCAACTTTAAGTGAGTTAGACTACATAGGCTCTAAGGTCTCATCCTCAGCTAACATTCTGTATTTATTCTGTGTTCTTCATTCCCTTCAGCTCAATATTCCGCCTTCTAGATCTCTCAACTATGACAATCTATGTTCTGATGGACTTTTCAGGTCTAACTTCCTTGTTTATAGTAAGAATTCATGTTTCTGTAATCTGTTGAGGTTTACAAAGCATTTTCTTCACAATGACTCTGTGTGGGAAGTAGTACAAATCTAGTTATCATTCTCATTTTATAGCTCAGAAAATTGAGCCTCAGTGACTTGACTGTATTCATTTAGTTAGGTTAAATCCCAAGAGCAGAATTTGAACCTGAGTGCAACATCAACATTCTTTCCATTTTAATGCAGGGACTTCTTAAGACACAGAGAACTCCTATTTTGTATAGGAAAAAAAAAGCAAGTTGTTCATCTGTGATGCTTTCAATACATGAGCTTCACCAATATACACAGGTCTGTTCAACAATATGGTTTAAATGAGATTGAATCCCAAATGGTGGTGTTTACATTTCTAGCAGAATATTTTGGTCACATAACCAGGTGCACATGGAATCTTGGTAACAATCACAAATTCTAAGTGGGCATGAAAACTCAACATATGGTTGACTGAGGTTGGACAGTCTTTAAGGTATACATTAGTCATCAGTGTTTACATTCTATTTTTTATTGAAATCTCATCAAAATAAAAACCAAATCAGCTGCCCCAAAGTCTTCTCTGATTTGTGGCATGGCATTAAATGTTACTTACTGTCAGAAACACTATGAAATAACAAAACTGAATTTGTTAGCCAAGACAAAGAGTCAGGGTTAAGGGAAGTCCAGTGTAGGCAAAATCAACATCTCATATTGGCCAAGGAAGTTATTAGGTAGGAATCCAACCCCTCATTGCAACCCAGAGGCCTCTTTGAAGTAACAGTGCTAATTTGTGAGAGCAAGTCATAGTCAGTCGGTAAATATGACTTAAAAATATAGCTTTTCAAAACAGTTTTCCTTTAGACACAAATGCTGTATTAACTTTCTCTTGACAATAAATGTGGGACTGGAATTGTGATTTACAAAGAAATAGATTTTTACCTTCTATAATATTGCTACTAATTCTTTGCCTTAAAATTGTGCCCATTGACAAAAGCAGCATAACATTAAAATGATAGTTTATCATCAAATTAAGCAACAACTCCATTTGTCTCTTTTGGGCCACTGGTCTTCTCTGGATGCCATCAGTAATATAAGAGGGTTAGACTGGATGACTAAAAATACCATCAAAGGCTATTGTTGTTTAGTAGTTTAGTCATGTCTAACAATTTGGCAAAGCTTTAATGAATGCAGACTCTGGGTGTGTTCCTTCTTTACCTCATTTTACAGATAAGGAAACTGAGGCAAACAGGAAACTTGCCCTGATTCATATAACTAATAACTCAGGATGGATTTGAACTTAAGTCTTCTTATTTTTGGCAAGGCAATGGGGTTAAGTGACTTGCCCAGGGTGTCACAGCTAGGTAATTCTTAAGTGTCTGAGTTGGATTTGAACTCAGGTCTTCTGTACTCCAGGGCTGGTGCTCTTTCCACTGTGCCACCTAGCTGCTCCTGAACTTAGGTTTTCTTGATTGCAGGCAGGTACTCTATTCACTGAGCACCCTGCTGCTCCTATATCTATATTCTGGGGTTCCTCTTAACACTGACATTCTATGTTCTAAGAGTTCTTCTAATTCAAATTTATGATTCTATAAGAATGTAAAATAGGTCAAATGGGAGAATTCTGTTCTACAGGAGTCTTTTCAGTTGGTGGCCCTTCACTGAATTGGTTAGGAATAGGTGGGGCAGATTTTGGGAAGAGGAAGTATTTTTTCTCCTAACTTTCCCATCTGGTCAATCTCGTCTTTTTTCCAATCCCCACCCTCTCCACCCCCACCTAATAATAATCTTTCCACCCTCTCTTCACCAAGATCTCAACTATCTCCAATCTTCTGTTGCATATGAATAGGCAAAGTGAGATCACAAAATCAAATGTACTGGGCATCTTGAGACGTCTTCAGTGACACAATGCTTCAGAACATACCATCTCTTGGGAAAGAGATAAGCATTTTTGGGGTTTATTCCCTAATACCTGACATGTGGTTTATAAGATGCAGATTCTCCCACATAATATATATTGTTCCACATTTTTTTTAGGTGAATTGGACTCAACAATTACATTTGGTGTACTGAGGTTTAGTTTTTGCTTGGGATAGATAATTTTGCTCATGGTAGAAGACTTCTCACTGTTAGTTGGGTTTAAAATTTCATATATTTCTAACCTGATGAATGTAAAGCTGTTTGATTGCTGTTGCTAAATGTACTTACATAGAAGGCCAGAACCTTCAATGACTGCCTCTGAGAAAGGTCTTAATTCTCATTGTCTATGTGTGTATGTGATTATATGTTCTTAGTGCATATGTGTATATATATGTAGATGTTCATATATATTTATATTTTCATATATATTTATATATGTTATGGTTCCCCATTTTTACTGTTGAACTTCATCTGGTGCAAAGGTTTCAACTAGAGAGGTAATTTAGAGTATTGTGGCATTTCCTTTCTTAATTAATCCCAACTGTTGCCTTCGTAGGACAGAAAGCATCCGTATTTGATGAGGACATTATGGCTTCATCACTGTGGCGATGGGCTCTTCCTGCCGAGTCTGTAAACACCAGACAAGCCGCAGAGTTCAGGAAGGCTTCATGTTCTGGTTTGAATTAGGCCCCAGACTCGAGGAGCACCCAGCTGTGCCTTCCTGTAACGTCTGTCAGTCCTTCCAAAGCTTGTTAACATGCTAATATAAAAGGAAATAGGACGGACTTCAAGGAATTTACAACTGGTCTTAAACTTCAAAGACGAAAGCAACATCTATTCAATACATACACAAAACCAATCCATGTCCTCCCCTTCTCTTCACCCCCTACTCCCCCCCCCCCCAAATCTAATAAAAGTACTGTTAGCATACCAGGGACAGATCTGTATGTTTTGAACACTATAGCCATAATCCATGATGTCACATACCCAGTTGCAACACCAAGCTTTTGTGCATTGTGAAATGGGGTGCAAAATCAGTCTGACTGATGGAAGACAAGATAAATATTTCTCCAGTCCTTGGGAGTAAGCCATTGACCCTGACTTTTTTTTTAAATAAGAACAATGCAACATCCTTTAAACCTCTTTTTTGGAGGTGAATTGGGTAGGATGGGTGGACCTGGGTACCTTTGCCCATCCTGTTGCCCTGCCAGCCTGACATCCTGCTTCTTCAGACAAGGTGGAACACATTCTATTGATTCTGCTGAAGGGGGATTGCAGGGAAGGCAAATGGGAGAGGCTGGGACATGAATGGTGATTCATTTTCTGAGTTGGTCTCTTGGTGATTTTCACAACAAATATAAAATTGTATCTCCTTTTTTTTTATTTTGAAAGGTATAATCAGGGAAGGAGAATATCAGCTAAAACCATCTTTATCTCAGCTAGATTGGGTGTGGATACTAAAGCCCAGTTAAAAGGCTCTCATTAACCTCCTATTAACATTCTCAAGTTGGAATGTGAATAATCAAAGGAAGGAAAATGAAAGTCCCATTCATAATGTGTTTAATAGTTTTTGCCTTGGACTCATTCATTCAAGGAGCTTTAATGAATGCAGACTCTGGGTGTGCATAGTACTATACTCTGGTTCCCTTGTATCACAGGAACACTTGCTTCCACTTGATCTCGGGTTGTTTCACATGTCTACATGAAGGAACAGGTCTCCTCTATTGACTTAGCAAAGGGCTGATTCTTCCGTGGCAGGGATTCTGACATTTTATTTAATGCCTACTGTGTGACTAACAAAGTTACTTACTGTATTTCATTCTTTCATTCATTCATCCATTGACTTTGGTGAAACCTCACTAGAGTAGTATGTATGGGTGTGTGTTATATATATATACATATATACATACATACACACATATATATATATACATATATACATACATACATATATATATATATATATATATACACACACATACATACACACATATATGAATGGCAAGGTGTGGTGTACAAATGGAAACCTGGTCTCTAATCTGGACTCTGATTGGTTCTTAACATAGTAAAGCTACTCTTCCCCTCAGTTTCTTCCTCTATAAAAGGAGGAGGTTGAAATACATGATCTTTCCAAGATCCCTTCCAACTCAGACAGTCTATATCCTAAGGTTCTTTCTAGATCTGAACAGGTTTTGTCCACCTACCTCTTGTTCTTTCTCTCCTTCTACCCATCTTCTATATTATTAATTCCAGTGATTTCCTTCTTTTAATTATTTCCTATTTATCCTATATATATAGTTTACTTTGTATATATTTATTTTCATGTTATCTCCCTTGTTAGACTGTAAGCTTCTTGAGAGCAAGGACTACCTTTTTTTTTTTGCAAGGTAATGGGATTAAGTGACTTACCCACACAGCTAGGTAATTTAAATTTTTTTTAATTTAATGATCATGGGTTCAAATGACTTGGCCAAGGTCATACAGCTAAGCAATTATTAAGTGTCTGAGGTCAGATTTGAACTCAGGTCCTCCTGACTACAAGGCAGGTGCTCTAGCCACTGCACCACCTAGCTGCCCCCAGGGACTACCTTTTACCCCTTAGAACAGTGCCTAACATTGTGGGTGCTTAAGAAATTTTGACTGAATGATTGATGATATGTTCTACATTCTAAGGTCCTGTTTAGAACACTGACATCCTATGTTCTATGGTCCCTTTCAACTTTATATTCTATTGTCTAAAATTTTTTCCAGGTCTGGCATTCTGTGTTCTTTATTTTAATATTCTTCCACTTCCAATATTCTATTTTTTGGGGCTCCTCTAGCTTTGGCATGCTTCATTACAGGGTTCTGTCTGGCTCTAGCATTTTGTATTCTAAATTATCCAACATTGGCATTCTTTTATTCTATCAAGAATAATTAATTTATTCTATCAACTAATTAAGAATAAGCCAGAAAAGCTAGTCTGGGGTTCAATTCTAAAATTGGGATCAAGTGATAAAAACTCCTGGTTGTCCTTCTTATCTTTTCCTTTCTTTCTTCTTTGTTTGTTTGTTTGTTTGTTTGTTTTGTGAGGCAATCAGGTTAAGCAACTTGCCCAGGGTTACAAAACTAACAAAAGTTAAGGTTCTGAGTGTCTGAACTCAGGTTTTCCTTACTCCAAGGCTGGTGCTCTATCCACTGCAACACTTCACTGCCCCTCCCCTTCTGGTCTTTAAGGACTGCCCTTGACTTGAGGAAGAGCCAAGCAGAGTCCCTCCCTGCTGTTGTAGAATGACTCAGGTGTTTAGCATGGATTTACCAGGTGAAGATAGTTTACTTCTTGTTATCTACATCTAAAGCCATAGCAGTGACAGCACAGAACATTTTGGTCTCCTGGGACAGCCAGGGCTTGTTTATGTGGCCAAACCATGAAAGATGGATCCAGAAGCAGTGGTCTTGCCATTTGTTGCCTTCAATTTGTTGGGTCATAGCCCATTCTGCTGGAGTCACATCTACAGGGCCTTGTATCAGCCTGAGTGTGTTTCATTCTAAATGGAAAAATGACAAAACCTCTTATAAACTGAGCTGTTATTCACACTGTTCTTTCTCTGACAGGCTGTTAGAGAAGTTGGGAGAATAGGTGCTACTGTTATACTTTTGTTATTCGGTGCTAATTAGAACAAACCTAAGCAGCAGAATTAGAAATGGTTTGTAAAAAGGATTTATTGTTTTTTAATGGGAATTAAACAAACTTATAATCTAATCCCATTGAAAGAATTCTAGAATTAAAGGTGAGATATTTCAAGTTCAATTTTACATTATGTTTTCTAAAAAGGTAAAAAATTTCCTTATGAAACCACTGGTATGACTACCTTAAAAAGTGGGAGAAAAGAAAAGTAAAAGTTTGTGGATTTGGTTATTATTTCAGTTTATTAAAGGACCAGGAAGCAAACACATTTTACCTTTATTGTGGTCATAAGATTGTGACTAAGACAATATTTGAGAATTGCCTGGGAAGGTCTAAGGCTGACTTTTGATTCATTGGACTACATAGGATCTTATATCCAAAGAACTCACATTAGGGGATAGTAGAGGATGTGGATCCCTTACTTTCTCAACTAGACTGTGATCTGGGATTAGGGTGATGATGTTTGTCCTTCATTCTCAAAGAAGACCATGACATCAGGGACGTGATGCCGTGACAAGCACATGAATTGGATTTGAATGATGGGGTGCTGTGCTAAGTCACCAGCTTCACTTTTTCCTCCAGACACATCTGGTTCCAGTTGCCAGATATGGATCAGGATGACCGGAGATGACACAGGTTGATAGGCAATAAAGGGTAAATGACTTGCTCAAGGTCACACAGCTAGCAAGTGTCAAGTGTCTGAGGTCAGATTTTTTTTATTAAAGATTTTATTTATTTTGAGTTTTACAATGTTTCCCCCAATCTTACTTCCCTCCCCCCACCCCCCACAGAAAGCAATTTTTCAGTCTTTACTTTGTTTCCATGTTGTACATTCATCCAAATTGAGTGTGATGTGAGAGAAATCAAATCCTTAAGGAAGAAACAAAAAGTATAAGAGATAACAAGATCAGACAATAAGATATCAGGTTTTTTTCTAAATTAAAGGGAATAGTCCTTGAACTTTGTTCAAACTCCACAGTTCTTTCTCTGGATACAGATGGTATTCTCCATTGCAGAGAGCCCCAAATTATCCCTGATTGTTGCACTGATGGAATGAGCAAGTCCATCAAAGTTGATCATCACCCCCATGTTGCTGATAGGGTGTATAGTGTTTTTCTGGTTCTTCTCATCTAGCTCAGCATCAGTTTATACAAATCCCTCCAGGCTTCCCTGAATTCCCATCCCTCCTGGTTTCTAATAGAACAATAATGTTCCATGACATACATATACCACAGTTTGCTAAGCCATTCCCCAATTGAGGGACATTTACTTGATTTCCAATTCTTTGCCACCACAAACAGGGCTGCTATGAATATTTTTGTACAAGTGATGTTTTTACCCTTTTTCATCATGTCTTCAGGGTATAGACCCAGTAGTGGTATTGCTGGATCAAAGGGTGTACACATTTTTGTTGCCCTTTGGGCATAGTTCAAGATTTTTCTTCAGAAAGGTTGAATGAGTTCACAGCTCCACCAACAGTGTAATAATGTCCCAGATTTCCCACAACCCTTCCAACAATGATCATTATCCTTTCTGGTCATATTGGCTGGTCTGAGAGGTGTAAGGTGGTACTGAGGTCAGATTTGAACTCAGTTTTCCTGACTTCAGGGTTGGTGCTCTATCCATTGAGCCACCTTACTGGGATAGGGACAGTGTCTTTCTAGCCACCAGATATCTGTTCTCTACAAAGTAAATGATGAAGACTATGTATACATGAAAGCTTGCTGTCTCTATCTTTCTCATTCTTTCACTCTATTTCTCTTCCTTTCTTTTTCCTTTGTCTCTTTCACTCTTTCTCCATATATATATACATAATATGCATATATATTATATATTTACATATGTATGCATATACACAAATATGTGTGGTTATAGATATTAAAAATGAGATGGTATAATGGTAGAACTTGAAGTCAGTAAGACCTGGGTTTGAATTCTTATTCAGTTACTAAATAGCTATGTGATGTTAGGTAAGTCACTTTGCCTCTAGTTGCATCACTTTTCTGATCTGTAACATAGGATAATAATAGGCCCTACCTCTTAGGGATGGTAGGCTTGATAGGATGATCAAAAGAGATAATCTATGAAAGTAGTTTTGCAAACCTTAAAGCACTATATAAATGCTAGCTGTTATTATATATATATGTATTTGCTAATGTAACATTGTGGATCATAGAAAAGCACTTTGCTAGAAAAAGGTCATTGACAAACTACTTTTTTTTTATCACTCACTTCCCCCTAGTTCAGTCCCACCACCTGATATAGTCTGAACTTGTATTGTTTTAAAGTTCTTTGACAAAGCTAAAAGGCTTCTTTTCTCAAGGCTGGGACTCCAGGCTCCAAGATGTTGGCCTTCCTCTCTCAGGGCAAATCCTGTCCCTTTTAGATAAGTGGGGAATCTTTCCTTTTAGGTCTCAATTATTCTACTGTATCTTTTTCCAAAAAAAAGTTTCTCCTTAGGATATTAATAAGATGTCATCTGTTGCTTTTTGCACAGGGATTGGCCTGAAGTGTAACTTTCCCTAAAAGGTAAGAGTGCCTGGTCTGGAAGTGGGGTGTAAGTACAGAGAATGGTGGGGATGAAAAAGAGAAGGGGACTATCTGCAGCCTGCTCACTACTCACATATTGTTATAATACTTAGACTGTACTTAATTGTTTGGATCTTTTGTAGTGTAAAAAGTCTTTGTGTCTTTGTGTGTGTGTATGTGTGTGTGTGTGTGTGTGTGTGTGTGTGTGTATATGTGTGTATGTATATTTTTAGCACATGTGATTTAGTATTATATACCAGCACTTAACATATTGCCTGGTGCATATTAAGAGCTTAATAAGTATCTCTTGACTTTTTGACTTTTTACATTCTGGTAACCTGGAGAATATCTGAGTGACATATGTACTGATGGCATTTTAGGAAGGGCCTCTCTTGAACCTCAGTTTCTTGATCTGTAATATGAGGGGGAGGTTGGATTAATTGATCTCTAAGATCTCTTTCAGTTCTATCATATTCTGATTTCTGTCATATGTGTATAATGAACTTCTTGACAATTAATTAAAATATAAGTATTTTTAAAACTTAATTAATTAATTAAATTTATATCTTATCTTTTCACCAGCAACATACAACAGCAAGTTTCAATAATTACTTCTAAAACCTTGGAATTTTTGTTCCAATTTGAATTCCAAATTCTCTCCCTTCCTCCCACCCCACATTGAGAAAGCAAGTTACTTGGTATAGGTTAAAAATGCGTAGTTATTGGGGGCATCATTAATAAATATTGATCATCTCATCTTAATGTCATTATCTGGTTAGGGAACCCCATGGCGTGGTAGCAGCAATAAATAGTTGAAGTTTCTGGGGGTGGCAAAAGGGAAGCATCATAGGTATAAATAGAAGCTTTAGCTTTCTTTTTCGGTATGGCAAGGGGTTAAGTGACTTCCCCAAGGTCACACAGGTAATTATTACGTGTCTGAGGATGGATTTGAACTCAAGCCCTCCTGATTCCAGGACCAGTGCTCTATTGACTGAGCCACCTAACTGCCTACCTCCCGCACCGCCCCGATTTAGTTTTCTTTCAGAGCAAATGGTATCCAAGGGGTTTATATCTCCAGCACTGTCAGATTGGAGAGGACTTATTGAAACAAAGTACATGGTATCCCAAAGAAGTTAGTGTCACAATGGGAATTTGCCTTACAGGAACAAAGTGGAATAGATTATAGATTAATATTGTTGTTCAGTTATATCTGATTTTTCATAACCCATAAGGGATTTTCTCGACAAATATATTAGACTGATTTAGACTGATTTACCATTTCCTTTTCAAGCTAATTTTACAGGTGGGAAAACTGAGGCACACAGGCTTAAGTGACCTACCCAGGGTCATATGACAATTGAGTGTCTGAGACTGGATTCAAGCTCAGATCTTTCTGATTCCAGGTCTGGTGTTCTATCCATTGTGCCACCTAGCTGCCCCCAACATAGAGATAATGGACTGACAGACAGATGAGAATTAGATACAGAGACAGATGCAGAAACAAGTAGGCCATTAGAGAGAGAGGGAGAAATTAATAGGTAAGAAAGATGGCCTGCATGAAAGGAGCTTGTATAATGAGGTAATACAGAACAGAATAGAATGGGAACAGAGGGTGGAGGGCTATGTAGCAATTACAGAGAATGAAAACTTCAGAAGTGAATTAAAGTTTGAATTATTATTATTATTATTATCATTGTTTTTCAATCTGAAAAAGTTTGCCTTGTCACTCTTCCCCCCCCCCACTTTCCCCAGAAGAACAAAAGAAAAATGAAATCTTTTTTACACATAGGGTCAATCAAAACAAATACCTAACTTGTCATGTCAAAAAAATTGTTTGTTTCATTCTGTACTAGTAGTCCTTCATCTTACTATTAAGAAGCATATATAGCATAGTTTCATCGTTTGTTGTTGCTTAGTCATTTTTCAGTTGTGTTCAAGTCTGTATAATTCCATTTTAGGATTTCTTGGCAGAGATACCAGAGTTGTTTGCCATTTCCTTCTCCAGCTCATTTTACATATGAGGAAACTGAGACAAACAGGATGAAGTGATTCTCCCAGGGTCACCAAGCTAGTGTGTGTATGAGATCAGATTTGAACTCAGGAAGATCAGTCAAGTCTGACTCTCTAATAACTACTGCACTTTTCTGTCCCATTTTGTTATTAGTGCTCTGGAATTATGGTTGGGCAGTATGAATTGAACTGAGGTTTAGGTGACTCCAATCCTCCCATGTGCAGATAATTGAACTTTTTTTTTACTTTGGGTTGATTCCTAGAAGGTAAAAAGCAATGGGACACAGGGTCACCCTTTTCTGACTTAAAAGTAATGGCCCAGGGTTTCCCAGTTCTTTGCCAGAGTTGCTTTTCAATGCAACTTTTGCTTTGTTCCTACAGGTAACCCATTTCTAAGATCTATGCAATAGGTCTGTGATTCAGAGAGCTCAGGAGCCAGGAGAAAATTCGTAAATAAGAAAAGCATCTGAACAGGATCAGGTAAGACTGGAGAATAAGGACCAGATGCCAAGATACTGTCTCCCACAGTGTAGCAGCAAACTTGCCAAGGAATCTATGTCAACCAGCCAAAGAGATCGAAGAATGATTGTTAGAGGCTTGATTATAGGTTGGAGGTGAAGAGGTAGGGACTTTATCTGTTAGGCAACTTGTTTGAGCCTTATCTATATTAATCATTTGAGTATGGGGGAGGTAAGAAATAAATCCACTACTGGCTCCAGCAGCCGCAAAATAAGAAGTTATTAGGGTAGTGAGCCCAGCTGAACTGAGCCAACCCAAGGGTGAGGAGAGATTTGTAACAGCAACTGTAGCATGTGATAATTCGGGAAAAATATTTATTTGCAATTTTTTCTCACCCTCTCTTCCAGATAAGAAAGAATTTACTGGATTATCTCCTATCCATTTGACTGATTCTTCATAGGGGCCCTGAATTCTCACTGATATATCCACTTAAAACACACAATTCAGTATTCTAGTGCTGAGTGCAACTACCATCTAGCCATTTAGGATGACAAAAATCAGAACTGGAAAGGTCTTTTGAGATCATCTAGTTCTGCTTCTTCATATTATAAAATGAAACTGAAGTCTAGTGAGATTTATTTACTTAAGAATCTCATATTTAATGGAAAGGGTACTGGACTTAGAATTAACAAGAGCTGAGTTGAATTCTGCCTTTGATGATTACTACCAAGGTGACCTTGAGCAAGTTACTTAAATTCCTTGGACCTCAGTTTCCTCATCTGGTTTTAGGACTTCTGACTCTTAATCTAACTCTTAATCTATGATCCTACTTTACCTTCTGTAAAATAGGGATAATAATTGTACCTACCTCACAGGGCTGCTTTAAGGATCAAATAATACTGGAAAAAGATTTAGCTTTAGAAATAACAGATAATATTGTCAGATCCTGAAGTAACATACACAGTATAGTTCTAGCTGGCATAAATTGTGCTTTAAGGTTTATTTAGCATTGTACAAATATTAGGTCATTTTATCTTTACAATAATTCTGGGAGGAAGGTACCATATCATCCCCGTTTTATAGATAGGTTCTTTACCTTCAAATTCATTAGTATTACTTAAATCATACCACTCTATGGCATAGTATCCTTAGCCTAGACCTCTAGGATGATTAGGATATAAATATGTGGGAAAACATAAGAAGAGTATTCCATTGTAGAAAATAATAACAGCAAATTCATGGGGGGTAGGCTTAAGAATATGTTGTCATAAGGAGAAGAAATCCCCATAATTAAAGAATTCATATTGGAGAACAGTAGTCCAAAAAGTTGGAGCTGTTGGTTAGAGTTAGGCATTAAAGATAACTTGAGAAGATGGGATTCCATGAAGTAGCAGTAGAAAACCAGAGACATGGACTCTATGTCTCACTTTACAGAAAATCTCTGATTATTTCTGATGTCATAGAATCATAGAAACAGAACTGGAAAAAACATCAATAGTCATTTGTCCAATACCTTCATGTTCCAAGATGTGACTTGCCCCAAATCACACTAGTAGTGCCAGTCAGGATTTGAACCCAAAGCTAGTTTTCTATTCACTATATCATGCTGGCCTCTGTTCTGATTGTAACACGCCCCCCCCCCCCCCAACTGAAAAGTGAAATTAAGGTTTTACCAGAAATCTTCAGGGTCAAAATGATTGAAGGGACTAGAATCTGGGAAAGACTGTTCTCAAGGTAAGGCCTCAGACTGACCCCTTAAGTGGGTAAGCAATTAAGAGAGAGCTTCAACATCCTTGTGCAATCAAACTGTAGAAGAGGGAGGAAAGAGAATTTTGGCACTCAACTATTTCCCAGAGCCCCTCTTCCTTTCTAAACCAAAGAAATTTGGCAGACAAAAGACAGCAAGGAGCCAGGTTTGAAGGAAACTGAATGGCTAGGTAAGTTCTTGGAGCCTTTCTGCAGCAGAACCAGGCTCTGCCTTTGGCTCTACATTACAGCTGGGGATCATGGCCACATCTCCTCTCTGGAATAACTTCCTCTAGCAGAAATCTCCACACCTTGACCTATCAACCTGTACTTCTCATCTTTGCTGCTCTGTAGCATAGTATTTGGGGCCAAGTAAGTCCTTAAATAAGTATTTTTTCTTTCTTTCTCTGCTTGCTTGTTGATAGAGGCAAAAAATTCAGACATTAAAGACTGCACTTTGGCTGGTGCTGTTCTTGTCTGCCAGCTGTTCTGTTAGAAAGGGGCAGATGAGTTGGGAAAGAGCACAGCATATAATTCTGTAAATTACCCCCTATTTTTTTTTTAATTTGCTGCTGCCTTAAGGAGCACCTGTTTTAGTTGCTAGTGAAACACTCTTAGGTGTCAGTTCTTTGGGATGTGAGATTAGCCCCAAGGGTTTAGATGTAAGCACTCTGTTACCCTGAATCTGACTCTACCTTGAGATCTCTCCAGTTGTGTGTGAAGGGTCATAAAGACTTGTGGCAAGTTTATAACAATGAATCAGAAATGCAGAAGAGTCTTTTTGACCAGGAAGGAACCTTACATTGACTGCAAACTTTCTCTCACTTGCAGGGGAAAAAATCCCAGTTTCCATTTCTGTAAACAGAGTTTTAGTATTCAGGGTAAGATTATTTGGGGTGAAAGGGAGAGCAAGAGGTCATTTAACTCATTTTATTCAAATGATTCATCCAATATCCAACATGAGATAATATAGGCCAAATGCTTTGCAAACCTCAAAACATTATATAAATGTCAACCATTTTTATTATTACTATTATTTTCCCAGACAGAGAAAAATCTGTCCAGAGTTTAAAAACCTTCAAGGAAAATTGATAATGCAGCTTCCCTTAGTATCAAATTTCTAAATTTTTTAAAGCCCACTCTGTCACAGAGTATTCTCTCAATCTGTCTTTAGGAGAATATATGGTCATCGCTAACATATACTTCACTGATATGAAGTCTATTATTAAAAGTCATACCTTAACTTTCTTTACTTGGGTTTGAACAGTTCCTATTGATTCTCATATAGGCAAACACCATTATCCATTCTTCTCCAATCCAGAAATGATTTGACAATTTAATGTAAACATGTAAATAAATATATCTTATCCCCTTTTGAATGTTGTAAGCATTTTTAAATTTTATTTATTTAGTGACAACAAGGGCCTAGTGGGTAGATCATTGGACTCAGGGCCAGGCAAACTGAGAATTTAAATCCCACCCCTTTAATTTACTGTGTGACCTTGGGTAAGTCACTTTACTCTGCCTCAATTTCTTCATCTGTAAATTGGATATAAGAAGATTATGAATTTACAATGGTTGAAAAACCTTAAAGCTACATAAATATCACTGGTTACATCTGCAAGTAGAGGAGTCTCATTATAATGAAATATTGCTGGATTCATAAGCATCAATTGTGGCTGTTGTTCTTTCTTAATTTTTTTTTTTTTGCAGGGCAATGGGGTTAAGTGGCTTGCTCAAGGCCACACAGCTAGGCAATCACTAAGTGTCTGAGGCTGGATTTGAACTCAGGTACTCCTGACTCCAGGGCTGGTGCTCTATCCACTGTGTCACCTAGCCGCCCCTCTTCCTTCATTTTTGAAGAGGACCAATGGGGTGATGTCTTGACTTGCCTGTGAACTGGATTTAAATGAGACAGAGTTGTGCAAAGCTGTAAGCCTCATTCTCTCTCAACCTGAGTCAATGAAGTCTAATGGCAAGACAAAAGTCAAGATAACTAGAGATGGCCTGGAGATGACCTTGGTATCTTTGATGTCTGACCAAATTCTAAGCCCTCCATAGCACCTCCTTCAGCCTCCTTCATAACTCTTGGAACAAATTGTTCTTCTCACCCATTCTGCTGGGGGTGGGGGGAGGCTTTACATGTTATATATTCCCCTAATTCACTTATGATTTGAGGTTTATCAGTTACCCTCAACCTGGTTTAGCCTGTCTGCCAAGATGGGTTTACCAGGGTGTGGCACTGAGCTTATTACAGCTTCTTGGAGTCACAGGTGAGAGTTGGGTGATAGGTGGAGACCAAAGGTGGATGAATACCCCAGATACCTCAAGGCACAAATTTTGGAGGGAAGGGTCTTCAGAGTTAATAGGATAGTGTACAGTTTTTTGAGAGGAGTTGATAATGATGAGGGAAGGGAGAAGGAAAAAAAACCTTTGTATACTATGCTTCACTCCTTGGGCTAATCAGCTGTTCCATTCACCCTCAAACACCACAGCATATAGAGCTGAAAGATACCTCAAAGATTGTGTCATTCAAACCTTTCATTTTACAGAAGCCAAAGAGAGTGATATTTTCCCCAAGGTCAGTTTATTGAGATTTGAACAGTCATTGGAGGCCAAATCCAATGCCTTTCCATGACAACACAATTTTTCTAGCAATGGTTTCCACCAGACCTGAGGGAAGTCACTGTCTAACAGAAGAAACACAGAACTGGGAGGCAGTAGTTAAGATAGAATTAGAAACTAGGATCTAGTTCTTCGACCTTTCATAACTTATTTAACCTCTTTGGAGTTGTTTCTTTGTCTATAGATAAGGGTAGCAACATCTGGTCATGTAATAACAATGAGAATAAACAGATGGGCAGCTCAGCAGTATATTGGTTCTTCCAAATGCTAAAACAACAAGGCAGAAGGCCTCCAGCACATTGGGTAGATAGTCTATAAAGGATTTAGTGGGAAAATATGGGCAAGAATCACATGGGATGAGAACAGGAGGAGTGATGATCTATATCAGAGGAAAGACAACCTGGCAAGCATAAGATCCTACATCTATCAGAGTACTGAGTGTAAGAAATAATTGTTTTGCTTATAGCTTAGGTTGTTTTGAGGCTGCAATGAATCACAGGCATGAAAACATTTTGGAGCAAAGAAAAATTTACAAGTTTTGTATAAAATGTAAGCATTATAAGATAGAGAGCCTGGCCTCAAGAGACTTACAGATTTCATTTTTGTCTCTCCATTGCCTAAGATAGTGCATTTCACATAGAAGTCTAAGTAGATAGAGCATTGCACCTTGAGTCAGAAAGACCTGAATACAAATCATATCTCTGTGTTACTGGAGCTAAATTGTATAACATCTGTGTGCCTCAGTTTCCTCATCTGCAAAATGGGAACAATAATAACAGTCTTCCAGGATGGTTATGAGAATGACACTCATTAGTAGAATATATAGATTCCAAGAACATATAGATCCAAGGGTTTAAAATGATGAGGATTCAAAATGACTAAGGTTCAAATTAACAAAGGTTCAAAATGACAAAAAAAGAACATATGGATCCAAGGTGTGACTTTTTTCAATAAATCCTTTTAAAAAATAAATCATCATATTGTCATTGTTATTATTACTATTATCATTGCACTTATTGATATTTTTCAGTTGTTTTCAGTCATGTCCAATTCTTCATGACCCCTTGGGGTTATTTTGACAAAGATACTAGAGTGGTTTGCCAACTCCAAGTCCTTTTACAGATGAGGAAACTGAGGCAGAGTTAAGTGATTTGTCCAGGGTCACACCACTAGTAACTGAGGTCAGATTTGAACTCAGGATGATGTATATTCATGACTCCAGGCTCAGCACTCCAACTACTTTACTACCTGGCTGTCTTTTTTTTCTTTCTGGAAGTCCTTTTCTCTTCTTCTTGGAGAACTCATGAAGTTCCCCTTAGATGAGTTATGACTTTTCTACTGGACTCCTTGTAGAATCACAAAAATGCTTTTCCTCAGTGTCCGTAACTATTTTTGAAGACTAGGATGTCAATGGGAATTCTAAAATCCTCTAGCCTTCCAAAGTTCACAAAGTCTTCCTTTGGTCAAGATGGGAGAAGGAGGTTAATCTCTTCCCTCCAAAATAATTTTCTCTCAGAGATTTGCCTGGGCTAGTTCTCTTTTCTTTCTAGGATCTCAGATTTTTGTTGACAAACCTGCTTGCTGGTTTTATATTGACCTCACAGGTTTGACACTGGAGCCAGCTCCTACCCTGGCCATTTGATAAATTTTAAGTCCAAGCATTTTTACCTTAGAAATCATCAAATACTATTAAAAAAGGTTGATTAATATTTTTGTTGATTGTCTGGACTTAAGAAGGTGATAGAGAGGGGCGGCTAGGTGGTGCAGTGGATAGAGCATGGGTCCTGGAGTCAGGAGTACCTGAGTTCAAATTTGGTCTCAGACACTTAATAATTACCTAGCTGTGTGGCCTTGGGCAAGTCATTTAGCCCCATTTCCTTGCCAAAAAAAAGAGAAAGTGATGGAGAAAGATGTGACATGCTCACATTTACCCCTAAAAGTTGTTGTTAAACATTTTACAGCACACCCCTCATGTCTCCAACTAATCCAAAAGTCCTTCTATGCAATCCAATGACTTTAAGAACTCTTAAATTCATCAAAGACTTTTAACATCTATTATTACTTGACTGATTCAACTGAGGTGGGTTATTTCTGGTTTGGGTGTCAGCATAGCATCTTTGTTAATTATCATAAATGACAAGGGAGTATGGTGTAATTTATTAAATCAATTATTCCTCACCCTTATGGTATTATAAAACCCTTTATAACTATGATGTGCTATGGAAACATGAGATATTAATTATTTTAATCTTCTCAATAGAATTTGAGATGAAATAGGCTTTTAATAATATTTACATTTATACATTTTGTCATGACCCTTTTACTTCTCATAGACTATAAGCTCCTCGAGGACATTTTTTATCTTCATTACCTAATATGGTGCTTTGCATGTAGTAATCACTTAATAAATTAAATTTAAATATTAAATTTATAAATTAGATATTTGATGTGGTTGGATTGATTTGAAGGAAGAGAAGACTATTTAGGTGTGGGCTGGAATAGTTGAAGATGTGAAATCATTCATTGTCCTTCAATCACCAGCATTGGTCAATCACCAGCATTGGTTTACGGATATAGACTACTTCCCCGAAAACCAAATACAATTACTAAATGATATGGACTGAACCTGAAGCAGGAAGGACTAAGGGTAACAAAAAGTAAGCATGGCTTTATCAAATAATCAAATAAGTTGCCTCTACTTCATTGGAAGAAAGGAAAGAAACAACATTTATTAAATGCACAGTAAGCACTTTATAAATATTATCCCAACAATTTTGAGTGGTAGGTGTTATTATTAGCACATTTTACAGTTAAGGAAACTGAGGCATTCAGCAGTTAAGTGACTATAAGACAAATAATACTGGCATTATCTTTCAGGGTTAGAGCAAGAATCAAATCAAATCATTCATTCATTCAACAAGCATTTAATAATTGCCCACTATGAACCAGTCACTGTTCTAGTCATGTAACACAAAGGAAAAAAGAAATAGTCCCTGGTCTCTAAGAACTCACATTCTGTTGAAGTAAAAACACACAAATAAATAAATAAAACATATAGGAAGTAAATACAAATTGATTTTTTTTGCTTCATTTTTGCAAGGCAATGGGGTTAAGAGACTTACCCAAGGTCACACAGTCCAGTCTGTATCAATTTGGTTTTTGCTATCATTGTTATTGTTTGACTTCTGAGTAAGGGGAATCGGGAAGGTCCTAAGGTAAAATCTGGTACTCATATTGAGCTTTGAAGGAAATGAAGGATTGTGGGAGGAGGTAATGAGGAAGGATTCATTCCAGGTATAGAGGACATAGCTTGAGCAAAGGCATGGGATACAAAAAGCACTTTGGAGCATTGGAGTCTATAAATGTCCTATAAATGACATCACTAGTATGAAAGACATGGCATGCAGACAGCTAAATAAACCTTAGATACATATATTAATAGAAAGTGAGGTCTTCCTTTACAAGTCAAGGGTAAAAAATTTTCAGGTATTAATCTAAGAAATTTCCTCAATTCCAGGTTGTGGTGGGTTTTTTTTTTTGGTGGGGGGCTGAGACAATCAGGGTCAAGTAACTTGGCCAAGGTCACACAGATAGATAACTGTTAAGTGTCTGAGGGCTGGTGCTCTATCCACTGTACCACCCAGCCGCCTGACTTCTTTAATTTTGGATAGTAATTGTGTTCTTTGGCCCCTGTGGGGTTTATAACCAACAAAAGCTGTAGGGGAATCTTTGGACAGGTATTAGTAACTAGAAAAAGAAGGGACAATAGAGGGTTTTATCAAAGGACTTCCCTTAGGGGTCTGAAGGTTGATAAAGTTGAAAAGGAGCCATTCATTATAGTTTGGACAGCACATGGACAATCTGCCATGGGACTGTCCTTCCTTTTGAGGGAGGCAACATTTCTTAGACTTGAGTAGTGAAACAGGAACAGACTTCTACTACTTGAACCTATGGGATTGGTGATTTACACAACTAGATGAGCCAGTGGCTAAAGCACTGGGCCTGAAATCAGGAAAATCTGAATTCAAATCTGCCTTTAGACACTTACTAGTTGTGTGATCCTAAGCAAGTCACTTAATCTCTATTTGCTTCATTTTCCTCAACTGTAAAATGAGGGGAGTAATAGCACCTATTGCATGGTTGTTGTGAGGATCAAATGAAACATTTGAATAGTACTTGGCATAGGGCTGGACCCATAGAAGTGCTATACACATGTTAGCTAGTAGTAGCAGGTGATAGTAATGGACAATTGTAGGAGTAGTAGGTGGTGGTGGTGGTGATGGTAGTATTAACAGCAGAAGCAAAAACATGTTTCAAATCACAGGTTATCTTCAATTCACTGACACAGGCCCTTAACTACTGCCCCATGTGAAGATGATTTTAATGACCCTTGTAAAACCCCTCAGTCATTCAATCATGACTTCATTAATTCAGTCAGTAAGCAATTAATCCAATGTTATTTATTTTCCATGCAGTTAAAATTTAGCAAGTATTTTTCTCACAATATGCTCCAGGTGATGTCAAAAGGGAGCAAAGTACCCAGCGTGTAAGGTGTGGATAACTCTGTGGCACCTTGTGAAAGCTGGATAAAATTCTTGGGGATTGGGCAGGCACCCAATGTATGTAGCTTTGAAAGGACGACCCCAACAGTGAGATAATATATCCACGAGCATATTGGAGTATTCCTCACAAAAACCTTATCAATGATGATGATGATGATGATGATGTTTGTCCTTCCTTCTTGAAGAAGACCATGACATCAGAGAGGTGATGTCATGATAAGCACATGAATTGACTTTTGAGTGTGGGGATGCTGTACTAAGTCACCAGTCTCACTTTTTCCCTTCAGAGCCATCTGGTACCAAGGGCTAGATATGAATCAGGATGACTGGAGATGGTCCTAAATGAAAGGCAATCAGGCTTTAATGACTTGCCCAAGGTCACACAGCTAGTAAGTGCTGACATCAAATTTGAACTCAGGTCCTCGTGACTTCAGGGTTGGTGCTCTACCCCACTGTGCCATCTAGCTGCCCATAGGCAATGCAACTATCATTACAGACCTCTTTTCATATGAAAGGTGAAGTGGTTTGTACAAGGTGATTTGACAAAGGAGACTCAGATCTGGGAGGCACAGGAGACCATCTTACTCCAATTCTAGTGTTTTCTGAACTTCATTCAAAATAACATTGTGCTAGGCACTAAAAGAGGATATGAAGAGAATATATATACTATGTTTCTTGATTTTATGGAGCTAATCATTGATATGAGGAGACGAGAAATAGGCAACTACACTGGTCAAACAATAATAGTAAATACACATTTATTAAGCACCTACCATGTGCTAGCTACTATGCTAAACACAGGGACTCTTCCATGACAAATGAATAATGGGATCCTAGGATGTTAGACTTAAAAGATGCTGGGACCCCAGATGATAGACTCTCAAGAGTTCAGAGGAAGCTTAGAGTTCATTTAATACAACCCTTTCATTTTACAGATGAGGAAACTGAGTCTCAGAGAGATGAAGATCACATGGGCATGAGGTAACAAAACTAGGAGTCAAAATTAATCAGTCGTAGTCCAAAACTCATGTGTGGACAGAAGTGTTATAGGAATTCTGGCGAAAGATGCACCACTGTTGGCTCCTGTCAAGGAAAATTCCATGGAAAACATGAGTCATAATAAATTGAAATTAAATGTGAATCATAGAATTTCACAGACAAGTGGATAAGTTTATATTTTGATAGTTATAAATGATGACCATTTTGGACCGACATAACAAGAAAGGAAACTTGCTGATTAAAGAAACTGATCTTGCTTAGGAACCTAGCAGCCTGAAGGGAGAAGTATTGCCTCAGGAAGAGCAGTGAATTCAAGTTATGAAACCTGGGATTTAGCATGATGTTGTCACTATTGTGACACTGGACAAGTAACTCTATGGGACTCAGTCCACCAATGTCTAAAAAAGGAGTTGAGGCTGAATGGCCTCAAGTGGTAGAAAGGGCACTTTTGATCTGGAGTTGGAAGAGCTTAGTTCAAATGCTGATTCTGCCTCTTGGAACTAGACTATCTGATTCTGTGGTATGAGAATTGAATCAGACTTGCTGCTAACAGTTCAAAAAGTTGATTAGAAAAAACTTATAGTACAGGAAGTACTGTATTGGGCCAGGCAGTCACCCCTTGGTCTCCAGATCATCTAAGCATTTACCAAAGAAGAGAGGCCTTGGAACCATTCTGAACTGGCAGCCCCTAGTTGAAATGAGCCAAAAAGTTTGGTAAACAATATAATTGAACACAAATCTTCTACCAATCAGATTCTACTAAGAAATGATCCAATAGTAGCAGTGTGTGTATGGGCATGACACTATTTGAGTTATTGTTGGGTTGGGGTTACTGCAGAAATGTAGACTGTGGTGAAGATGTATCAGCAGGGATGATTTCACAAGTCCAGGAGGATTACCTGAACACCATGGACAAAGCCTGGAGTGTCTAAAAGTTTGCTTGTTATGCTTCCTGCCGACTGGGATGTTGTAGTTCAGTTAATTTCTCCTAGTAAAGAAAAAAAAAGGTAATGTCTCCTAGTGAGGGCAATCCACTTCAACTCCTTCCTTTCCAGTTCCATTACTTTGTTTGGGAAGTTTCTCTAAGGATATACATCAATAAATGAATGGGTCAAGGGAGATTTTTTTTTTAAAGGGCATCTCCCCAAAATGAACTTTTGCTGAATTCCTTGTTGCTCTGTTGTCAAGAATTGTGTTTGCTGAATCTTTCCCATTCATTGAAGGAAGAGGGGGAATAAAAGAATATTTTTTTACTTCATGATTCCAGTCACTCATTTATTAAGTACCTACCATATGCCAAGCTGGAGATACAAAGAAAGAACTAACATGGAACATTTTATTTGGAAGGCAAACAAATTATAATGAGGGGATAGCAGAGATCATGGTTCCTAAATAATTTAAAAAACCTTTCAACAGAAACTGTGACAAATCATAAGGGTCTACACTGGGATGGTGCCATTGTCTGAGAGGAGAAGGAGGGGACAAAGATTAAATTGACACATCTCTGTAACAGATTAGCCAAGGGAGGTGAGAGAGTTGTTGATACCTTTGTTAGAAATCTGGAAGAATGGGATGATGGTGGTGGACTTGACAGTAAGAAGGAAGTTCAGAATGGGGGAAGATTTATGGAGAAATATAATAAAATCTGTTTTGGATTTACCAAGTTTAAGATGTCTATGGGACATGCACTTTGAGATGTGAGTTTAGAGGTTAGAGTAAATTTGATAAGTATCAGACTAGAGATGATAACTGAATTCATCAGAGATGATGAGATCACAAAGTGACATAGTATAGAGGGAGTTGAAAAGAGACTCCAGGATCAAGTCTTAGGGAATATCTATCTTTAGTGGGTATGAACTGGACGATCTAGCAAAAGAGCCTGAAAAAAAGAGCAGATAGGCTGAAAGAAAACTAGGATAGGGTGTCATGGAGACTTGGAGAAAGAGGGTTTCTAAGAGAGGGATTTCAGAGTCAAAAGCTACAGAGAATTCAAGAAAGGTGAGTATCAAAAAAAATCCATCAGATTTTACAAGTTTGAACATCATTGTAAGACATCAGTTTGAATTGAATGATTAAATCAAATGTAAGATTGCAAAAAGTTAAAAAGAGAGTGAAACATCTTAGCCCCCAAAAGGAGAAGATATATGAGATAAAGGCTGGTGAGAATGATGCATCAAGCAAGAGAGGTTTTTGAGCATGGGGAAAACATAAGCAGGTTTGTAGACAGTAGAAAAGTAGTTAGAAGATATGAAATTGAAGATAAGTAAGAATGTGAGGGAGTAATAGAAGGGGCAATCTGCTGAAAAAGGTGGAAATGGAATCACTTATGCATGCAAAGGGTTTGCCCTTTTGAGAGAGAGATCATTTAATATTATGTGAGAGAAGGGCGGGGGAGGAGATAATGGCAGAAGGTGGCTGAAATAAGAAGCAGAGAAGAGGGAACTGCCTCTTGAAAGTTTGAGCCATTGAAAGTTTGAGGAGAGTTGGAAAAAATCACTGTGGTGAGTGGAATAGTGAGCTAATTAGGGATGTGTAAAAGGATTGCCTTGCAGTAGTGAGGGCCCAGTTAATGATTATGTAACAGTTAATGATTATGTAATGATTACTGTAGCAGGCTCAGGCAGTATGATTTTGTGAATTTTCTCCAGTTCTGTTCAGCAGTGCATGAGTGGAAGCAAAGGCACAAAATGGTGGAAGTGATCCAGTTTGAGGAAAAGCTGTTTTTCACATTTAAAATTTATTTTTATTACACGTCTGTCCCTTCATTTGAAACTTAGGTTAGGAAATGTAGGGAAAATTTCCTTCCTTTCTCTGAAATACTTTATAGTGAGTGATGATGATGTTTGATCTTTGTTCTAGAAGACCATAACATCAGGGGAGGTGCTGACATGACAAGCACATGATTTGGATTTGAGTGAGAAAGTGCTGTACTAAGTCACTAATCTCACTTTCTCCTCAAGAGTCATCTGGTTCCAGTGGCCAGATATGAATCAGGACCAGTAGAGATAGCTCTGGAGGTGGGACAATCAGGGTTAAGTGACTTGTCCAAGGTCACACAGCAGCATCAGGTGATTGATGTTGGATTTAAACTCCTGTCCTCTTGACTCCAAGGCCAGTGCTCTAACCACAGTACCATCTAACTGCCTTATAGTGAGTATGACTTCTGCCACGCCTTCATTATTTTTCAAATAAAGGATTCCATATTAGTCCTTCCTGTGAAGGGAAAAATGGCCTGATGTGGGTTCAAATGCTGCCATGGACTAATAATTGGCAAGCTTTGAGGCCTATCCAATTGCATCTGGGAAATCTGCTTCTATCTAATTAGGGCTGAATGGGGAGGGGAGAAGGGATAATTCTTTAGTTGTGCAAAAACAGGAAGAAAGAATTCCAGGAATATTAGGTAGGCAAGAAATAAGCATAATCCCAAAGTGCAAACAGGGGCAGTTTTTCAAAACAAGTCTCAGGCACCTATGCCAGCTGGTTTCTCTGGAATTGTACACACTTACTACCCGTGAGACCCTATTGGGATATTTTTTTGAGCTTCAGCTTTGTCATCTGTAAAATAATGGACAATGAACTAAATGACTGTTGTGTTCCCTTCAGGGTCCAGAATCTACTAACTTTATGAATTCTTCCAGTTTAGTGCTATATGATTCTAAGAGTTGAACTCCCACCCCCACCCCCCCAAAGGTGGAGAACATTTGGAAAAAAAGGGATTCTTTAATTAGAATTCAATAAAGCCTTTGTAGGAGAATGCTTTGGAGTGGCTTGGCCTGTAATTTCCTTCAGAGACATTTCATTGGAAATGAGTACTGACTGTAATAGATTTAGAAGGAAACGTCTTGAGGAAAAGAGAAAACAAAGGCGCAAGTTCTCCTGGTTTGGAGTTTCTGTTGAGAAACCACCTTTGTAACCATTTGGCATTTGGATGAAGGGTATACTACAAAGCCCAGTTACACCTCTTGGGGTGGGTCGAGATGGGGGCGTGGGTGTGGGGAGTTAAGCTTTCAACAAAATGACATCCAGGCATTTTTACTCCAATTCCTGATAATTTATGGATGTACTGGATGGCTGGTAGAAGAGCTGCCCTTCCTTCTGCTATAATGAAAGGCAATTGTGAGGGGAAGGGGGGAGGGGGTATAGCTCTAGGAACTAGACAATGTTCTACCTTTATGCTCCCAGATCTAATTAGGACTGCAGGTGTTCCCTTCCTCTGCCCAAGCAGAGGAAGAATAAAAAGAAAGGCAGTAAGGAAGTCATTTGTAGGGGCTGAAACTACAGAAAAATATTCTTACTTAAACAAAGACTAAAAACTATATGCCTCTGCATCATGGATTAAGCATGTTGACATGCAGAAGAGAAACATTGCAAGACTGCATAGGAATTGAAATATCTGGTCATGGCAATGAGGAGCTGGACACATTTTCTTTCCCGACTCTTGTCTCCCAGTCAGCTCCCAGGATGCATTTGAGTTTCTTTGCTACCTTTATTCAGGGTATTGATAAGACTTTGGAAGAGTAAGCAAGGCTATCTGATAAATGAATTCACTCACATACTCCAAATTAGAAGGGCAGTCATGGTGGCAGATAAACTACCTGAAGAGAAACAGTCCAAAAACCTTTTCTAGAGACTCCTCTTTAATGTCAAGGATCCCATAGTAGCAAACTAATAACAGCAATATTTAAAAGATTGTCTCTAGAATGGAGCAGACACTCCAAAATCCTAGGTCATAAATCAAACAACAAACAGTCCAGGTGATACACTAAAATAATTTTACCACAGGTGCTGAATTATAGCAGATTAGCTGTAATTATTTGATATTTATTATGCAGCTGCAACAAACTTGTTCTGCCTACATCATAGGATTTAAAGCTAGAGGGACCCATGGAGATTATCTAGTACAGAAGCCAAAGCTTGAATTTGAAAGAAAGGTAACTGAATCCTAGAGAGAGAGAGCAAAGTGGTCTGTTCAACCTCACACAGTTAAATTACCAGGAGAATTAGAACTACAAGCCAGAATCCTGACTGATAATTCAGTGATCATTCCACTATATAGCAGGCTACCCAGTCCTATTGCCTTTTTTCCCCACTATTCTTCCTCTAACAGGAAAAATATTTTCTAGTCAAATTTGGACTTGGGGGAAGGGGGGGGGGAGAAGAATCAGCATCTTGAAGTGAAAAGTGATATTTTTAAGGTAGAGGACTTGAGTTCAAATCCTAGGCTTGCAAGTCTCTGAGTCTCAAATTCAGGGGAGGTAGAGGAAATGATAGCAAGGAACTTTACACTTTTAAATCTCTGATTCGATTCAATTCAGCACCTATTTATTTTTTCATTTTTAGTTTAAATTTTATTTTTTACAATTACATATAAAGATAGTTCTTAACATTCATTTTTCTGTAAGATTTTGAGTTCTTCTCTTTCCTGCCCCTCTCACTTCCCCCCACTCTTCCCTATGATCATGAATAATCTGATATGGGTTATACATATATCATTCAACAAGTATTTATTGAGTACCTACTGTAGGCAAAGCTTTGCCCTAAAGTGTTATTTTTTTAAAAATCAATCCCTTGGGGCAACTAGGCAGTGCAGTGGATAAAGCACCGACCCTGGAGTCAGTAGTACCTGGGTTCAAATCTGGTCTCAGACACTTAATAATTACCTAGCTGTGTGGCCTTGGGCAAGCCACTTAACCCCATTTGCCTTGCAAAAAAAAAAAAACAACCTAAAACCAAAATCAGTCCCTGGGCTTTACATTCTTCTTCTTCTTCTTCTTCTTCTTCTTCTTTTTAGAAGGGCAGGAGTAACAACTTCTAAACTCACATGTTTAGGTAAGGTAAATGCAAGGTAAGTTGAAGAGGAAGAGAACACTAATGACAAAGGAAAACAGAAATAGTTTTCCTTCTGAATTAATACAAAAGAGAACTTTGAAGGAACCATGGTTTATAAAAGGCAGAGATGAGGAAGGATCAGGGATGGAGGTGGCAGAAGGAACTATGTAAAGGTCTGAATGCTGGGGATGAATTTCCAAGCTTGGTGAGCAGCAAGCAGGACAGTCTGACTTCAAGAGGAAGTGCAAGAAATGGAATAATATGAATAAGTTTGAAATAGGAGGCCAGATTAAGAAGGACATTATATCCTTTTAAAACTAGGGGTCTGTATTTTATTCTAGAAGTAACAGGAAGATTTTTGAACATAAGAGTGAGACCAGAGTTTTTAGGAAGATTCTATAGGCACTTCTGGAATATGAAATGGATAGGGCAGAGAATGAGGCCAATAAGGAAGCAACTATAATCAGGAAAAAGGGAAGAAAGGCTGTACTAGGGCATTGACTGTGTTGGAAAAGAGGAGATAGACATGAGAGATAATGTGTTTAGCAATTGATTGGCTACGTGGGATGAAGAAGAATGAGGAGGTGATTAATGTAATGAATTAATGTAATATAATCCTATTGAATATATTCCTATATTAATTGAAATTATTTTCTATATTTCCTTGCAATATTGTGAAAGCAAATCATTATTTTTTAGGCTCTAGTTACTTGGTAAGGCTAAGGTCTTTTATTTTTTTAATAGCATTTCTTTTTTCCCCATTTATATATCAAGAAAATTTTTAGCATTCATTTTTACAAGATTTTAAATTCCAACTTTTTCTCTCTTTCCTTCTTCTTCTCCTCCCTTCTTCTAAAAATGGTCTGTTTTGATATTGTGATACATATGCTATCATGTAAAATAAATTTCTGTCTTAGTCTCAATTGTAGAAGAAATCATAGATCAAAAGGGGAAAAATGAGTAAGAATAAAGTAAGTGAAAAAATATGTTTTGATTTGCATTTAGAGTCCATCAGTTCTTTATCTGGATATGGATAGCAATATCTTTTTTGAGTATTTTGTACTTATCATGAATCACTGTGTTACCAAGTTGCTGAGTCATTCATAGCTGATCATCTCACAATGAAGCTGATACTGCATATATTGTTTTCCTGGTTTGGTTCATTTCATTTGTTATCAAATCTTTCCAGGTTTTTCTGAAATCTGACTATTCTTCATTTCTTATTGTTACATTCATATACCATAATAGCTTGTTCAGCTATTCCCCAATTGATGAGCATCCCCTCAATTTTCAGCATTTTACCACCATGTAAAGGGCTGCTATAAATATTTTTGCACACATGGGTCCTTCTCCCTTTTTATGATCTCTTTGTGATATAGACCTGATAGTGGTATTGCTGGATCAAAGGGTATGCACAGTTTTATAGCCCTTTGGGCCAAAGTTCCAAATTGCTCTTCATCATGGTTGGATCAACTCACAGCTCCACAAACAATGTAGTAGTATTCCAATTTTCCCACTTTGAGGTCTTTTAAAAACCAAGAAAATTAAAATAAAAACTTTCTAATACACTGAAGTTTCCCATTATTATTCCTCATAGCAGTAATCCCATTTCACTAATAATGAAGAGAAGGAGGAAGAGGATAATGAATATAGTAATAAACTCCATTTTCAAAGCACTTTAAGATTTACAAATCTCCTTCCTCACAATACCTCTATGACAAAGGCAGGAAAAGAAAAACCCCATTTTGAGAAATGAGGAAGTTTTCACAAGGTAGCCTAGCACAGTAGAATGATTATCTGATTTGCAATCTTAGGACCTGTCTCTCTCAAGTAATCTCAGGACTTCTCCTTACTATGTGATTTCAGGCAAATCACCTTACTTTTGGGGCTTCTTTTTTCTCTGAAAATGAGAGTGTGAGAGTATCCAATCTAATTTTTAAACTTTGATCCACATCTGCATCCTGTAACCCACCTAGTAAGTGACAGGACTCCTGATGGCAAGTCCACTTCACCAGTCTAGTAAGAGATAAATGATCAGACAAAAAGAAGAACAAAAAACTTCTGCTGAAGGAGTCACTTCTATCAGGGTAATGAAGCCAGGGTAAATTTATGGTTTGTTGCCTGATATGTAGGTAATTATGGTGATAACTATTGCATTGTAACTGTCTTTTTTAAAACTCATATTTGCAATGTATATTCTCTCCCAGTTGCTACCCCCTTCTCTACCTCAGGATATCCTATAAATTTCTTATGCTTCAATGGAACAATTTTCACTGTATTTTCTGTCACTCTATAAATTTCTCAAGCATCTTTGATAAATACTCTCTTTATTTGTTATGAAAATTACTTTGCAGAGCAAGCAGAGATCCTTTTACAAACTGCTGAGGGTTTATCACTTTCTTGAGAAATGTGAAGTTCCCATTACAGTAATCTGGAGGACAGGGGTCACTGCAGAAAGTGTTAATAACTCAGCTTAGTCTCTAAAAACATCTCTTTTGAGGTCTGGGATAGAACTGAGGAATCAATGAAGAAGGTTGCACAGGTAAATTACAATAAAGAAATAAAGAAGATCCATCTTCAATGACTAGGATTAGGACAGGAGTGGGAGGGCAAAACACGGCTGCAAGTTTATATGCATAGTACATTTTACATGAATCCTACAAGTGGTCCAAGAAACAGCAAGTTTTACAAACAAAATAAATCCTTAAATCTGCAATTTCAAAACATAATTCTGTGTAGTACTGTTAACCTTATAAGGAAATTTGAATGTTATATTAGTTGAATAACATCCAATAACATTTACTGAAATTTTCTAGTTTTGAATATTTACTCTAGGCTATGGTTCTTTGTAACTACTACTAAACATTTCTTATTTACTAAACAAAATGATTAGATATCCAAAATGAATAAAGAGTATGAAGAATATTGGGTTAATTTTTAAAAGCTAAAGAAATATTTGTCAGAGTGTATTGGTT